>NC_066341.1:2447408-3047408 GCF_022539315.1 Serinus canaria | reverse complement strand
TCTCTGCACCCGGGGCCGGTGTGAAGGGACAGCGATTTTCACTGGCCCCACGTACTCCACGTAGGTGCCAGGAAAGTCCCCCTTCTGCTTGGTGCGCTCGTTGACACCCAGGATCCACCCGATCTGATTGGGGGTCTGCTCATCTCCATCTTTGAAGCCCAAGGCTTGCAGGGCCCCCTTGCTCACGACCAGGATGTCCCCCGGCAGCAGGTCAATGTCCTCCTCGCGCTCCTTGCGGTAGGGGTAGAGCGCGCGGTACTGGAAGCCGTCGGTGCTGCCCATCCTCTCTGCCGGGGGAGAAGGGCTCTCTGAAAGGTGAGGCAGCACGTTCCAGGTGGGAGAAGAGGGCCCTCAGAGGCAGCTCTCCCCCATCAGCACTCTGAACTGTCCCTGTGTGAACTGGCACCCCAGGAGCCTGGTCTGGGTGCCCAGGAGCGCTTAGGTGCAGCCCCTTTTCCTCAGCTTGAAACCACGATTCAACCAAATTATGGAGCAAAGGGAGAAGGAGACAAACATAATCCAGCACTGGTGAGTGGGCATGCAGCAAAGAAACCTGAGATCAGGGTCTGTTTCACCAAAAAAGCCAGTCTCTTGGAGTCTGGGGAGGAAAAGCACAGTAGGCTTCCAGCCTGGAACAGTGTGGCATGCTATGTTCCCCTTTCCAGTGCCTGCAAAGAGAAGAAGAATTGTCACTGCACAGCCAGGCACCCCACGCCCTCCTGACACGCCAACATTCAACCAGGGGTTCACCTGAGGGAGGCAGGACTCATTTCTCTCCTACACAGCATCTGATGCTGAGCCCTGGATCCAAGCAGAACATGCTAATCCCAAGTTACACTCCCAAAAGCAAGTGAGGAGCCAGTGGCTGCGGGCAGGAACGCTACCTCCTCTCTGCTATAGCCAGGCACCAGCTCTGCATCTTAAAGAGGTTCACCCCTGCTTCTTCAGCCTACCCTCCTCGCAGCACTTATGCAAACAAGGAGACAACAAGTGGGACAAAACAGCCTTTATGCAGGATAACTTTTGCATACAGAAAAGGGTGACCCTGCACCCACCAGATGCAGGCCCTGAATAGGAGCAGAACAAACAGATTTAACCTTCCCTTGTTAAATCGATTAAATTTCACAGTTCACCTTTACATCTTGCCATGCAATCCCCCACAAGGGCATCTTCTGAAGGGAGCTGCCCACAAATGTAGGTTAACCACGCTTTCAGCAAAAGGCTTTCGAGATGCGCTGCCATTCCCACAGAACAGCACTTCAAAGCTTTGCTCTGAGCAAAAAGTCAATTTTTGAACTTTTCAAAAGCAGCAGCAGCATCAAGTGCAGGCACAGGTTCTTTTCGCAGAGATGGAGGCAAAAGGAGTTAAAATAATCTTTAGAAGCCTTCAAGTCTACTTAGAGCTCCTAACTGCCTTTCAGCTATTCAGAGGGAAATTGAATATGCTGCCTGCCCTGCCCAGAAATCCACCAAAAAGAATAAACCTAGGTTATAACATGTTGTTGAAGAGATGTACGAGCCGGGACATTCCCACCAGCCAGGCACGTCCTCTTTTCCCATTCCCTCCTGGCTGCACAGGCCAGTTTTCCACTTCCCTCAGGCAAATCCCAGAGTTCTGGTTCCCGCAGAAATGGTGTGCGGCCAAGGACCGGACCTACAAGGCACTGGGGCAGCCAGAACCCAGCCTTCCCAGGGACACCGTGGGCCTGTTCAAATGCTGCAGGTCCTGTTAAAGGCTTGAGCTGTTTTGGCCCAGGAACCACCAAACCCAGCTCAAACTCTTGAGTCTCATCTGAAAATTATTACTGAGCAGGAAGGTGCTTCTCAGGGCTGTGGGAGCCTGGGCAGAGGGAGGCGAGGAGGCAAAGGGAGCCAGGACACCCTTCCCAGAGGGGTCAGTGAACAACCACACATAGCACGAAGCCAGGGCTGCTCTGACTGCTGGTTGGACTCTGTGACATGCACCAACGGTGGTGATCTGCAGGATTTCAAAATAACCCTTCCGGGCCAGTAACACTTTACAGTTCGTATCAGCTACAAATCCTTCTTTCCTCCTGCACGTGGTATATCACCTCTGCACGTGTCACCACACCTGCACGTGCTGCCACAAAATCTGGGATCGGGGTGAGTCCCCCGAGAGGAGCCAGCCCCACCTCTCAGCCAGGCTCTCCAGCTCGGCACCAGGGCTCCTTCCCTTGACAAGGACAAAAGGCACAAAGAGGCCATGGCACAGGAAACCTGTGCAGCAGCCAGAGCCCGCACCGCCTGCCTGAGCTCGGGCAGGCGTCCCAGCCGGGCTGTCTTTGCCATGAATGAACAGGCACTGCCCGCGGGGAGGTGAGGCACTTGCGGCCAGAGGCGGGTGGGGAACAGGATTGAGCCTGATCCAACTTGCTGGAGAGCTTCTCCAGAACTCCAGGAGCAACACCAGACTGCAGAATTCATGGAGAGACCCTACAGAGGTTTCTGATGTTCACAGGGGAAACAGCACAGCCCAGCATGGCCGCTGTGAAAGCTCCCATCATGCTGGGATAGTGGCTGCAAGGAACTCGCAGCAGAGCCCACATTTCCCCAATCCAACCAGCCCCAGCCAGGAAAATATTACTTCATAATCCAGAGCATAAAGAGAGATTTATGGCCAGGCTCACTGGCTGCCCCTCTGAGTGCTGCCTGTTGGGGTCCCCCAGAGCAGAGTCACCATGCCGGGGGCACTGTCTGAATGCCAAGGGCCTGAGTGGCCACTGCCCGCTGGGCAGGGCGCTGGCAGCTCCCCCTCCTCCCGGGAAGGACAGACTCCAGAGTGCACCCAGAGGCAGCAGAGCCCAACCCCAGCAGGGTCGATGCTCCCCCACAGGCACCCCCCCAGCTTCCACCCGCGGATCCCAGCCCCGACTCCAGGCGTCTCTGACAAGCCGGTGCAGCTGAAGAGGCTGGAAGGACAAAACGCTCAGGCCTGGCAAACTTGTTCAGTAGCTTTTAAAAGCAGATCTGCGTGGAGGGGTGGGAAGAGGAGAGTGACTCTGGAGCACCGAGTGTCTCCAAAGAGCAGGTCCCACAGCTTCTTCCAACCGACTCCTTCACAACCTTCTTCCCTGGGGTGGGAATGCAGGCACAGCTTTGTGCCACCACGCTCTCCAGGTCCCAGTGGGTCACTGGGCACATGAAAAAATCCAGAGAACTTAGAGCCAAGCTGTTCCTAGAGAAGCCTCGCCTGCTTTCCCCACACTCAGCCCAGGTGGGCACTGAGTGCTCATGAACATGAGTCAGGGGCCCCCCAGGAGACCCAAATCCTCATGGCTAGTGCCAGCACCATCCTCTCCAGGGGCAACAGCTGTCCTCTGCCCTGCCACGGACCCGGCCAGAGGCTTCCCTGGCTGAGCTGCAGGAAGGCTCTGCACTCTTGGAGAGCAGCTGACAGAGTCTCTGGGGATTGGGAACACACACTTCCCAAAGCCCTGGAACAGTTCTTTGGAGGGAAGGCAGCGCCGAGAGGCCGGGACACGCATGAGCCTGTCGGCTGGAAGCACACCTCTGAGCAGGAGAGAGGCAGCAGCTCGCCAAAAGATTTCTGCTGGGCCCAGCTCCAGGTTTGCTCAGCTCTCAGAGAGGAACCTCATGTGTCTGTGCTGGCGAGCACTTGCTTAGGCTGCTCTGAAAATCCCATGCATCAGACAGCTAAATACCTTTGGTAAATCTATCTCAGCGCCCAGAAACAATCCCTCGATTCATTAACTGCTGTCAATACTTTCTTTGTTTAATACATTGGTTTGAAACAAAAAACACATTACAAGTCTTTTTGTCTGTGCCCAGCACATAAATAAAAGCATCTTAACATTTTAAATGTGGCTCCTGCGCCTTTTAACTCAGTTCCAAATGCAGTTCAAAGTGCAGCATGATTTGAGGCAAGATTGAGTTACTTTCCTTCCAGAGAGAGGAAAGAATGCATAAAAATATTTAAAAGAAGAATATGCTCACAACAGTATGCACAGCTCCAAGTTACATCAGATCCTCAGCAAGCAGAATAAACACCATATCGAGTTTGAACTGCAAGTTACAGACAAAAAGAACAAACTTTTCCTTTAATAAAAAGAAAAAATAGAACAATGCAATGATGGATGGGAATAAAAATGGACAGGGAATTGCCTGCCATGGTGACATCTGCTGCTGCATCACATCCTTCTGACCCACACAGCCAGGGCAGCTCTGATGGCCTCAGCTCCTGAAGCTGGCACTGGCAAGCACATCAGGGGTCATCCTGTGCCCACCAAGTTGCAGAGGAGCAAGAGCTCAGCAGCCCCTGATTTATAGTCAGGACAAACAGCACAGCAAATGCCTGTGCTCCCAGGCAGCCTCCTGGGCCCGCTGCCTCCCCAGCAGGAACAATGACTGGAGAAACGTCTCGCGAGGCTGGAGCCATGAGCCAGGCTGTGGAAGAGGCAGCAGTGCCACGAGGAGCTGTGGGGGAAGGAGCCGGGAGAGCCTGCAGGGAGCTGGGGCGGGCGGGAAGCAGAGCTGGACACGCTCCAGCAGCTGCCCCTGGGGAAGCAGCCAGCGGAGCAGGGAGAGCTGGAGCCCGGGCTGGCCACGGCGCTGCCAAGCCAGCTGGTATTTCCTTCCAAACAGGGAAAAGCTGCAGGGGAGGAGGGGAGTTATGCCTGAGCTGTGCCCCAGCCAGGCATGGGACAGCCAAGGCCGTTTTCACCTCTTCTTTTCCCCAAAAATGCTTCCCAGCCAGCCAGCAGCAGCTCCTGCCCACAGCCACAAGCCACCCTTTGCCAGGGACACAGAGCATCTCCTGCTCATGCCTGAGTTTCATTAAATATCTTGCTTTATTCACCAAAGCCCGAGGAAGTGAAGAAATATCTGAAATATTTCACTGAAAAGGTCAATGTCACAATTAGCAGGGACACAAGGAGCTGAATAAATCAGGATGACCAACATTTTTCACTTTTGGGAGACCACTGGAGGTCCCAGAGACCTCCTGCTCAAAGGCTGGACAGCATGAGAGCACCTCAGGCAGTCTGCACACCTACTCCAAGACTTCTCATACTGTCCAGAGGCTTCTCCAGACACTGAACTTCCTTGCTCCAGCTGCAGCTTGTTCTTAACCACCTCACAAACTTTCTCCTCCTGCCTACAAACCCTTTTTACGTGGCCAGACTTTTATTTGCTGGCAGTGGGCAGAGAAGCACCCAGCACCCAACACCAGCCCCATCACCTCACTCCAGGCTGCTCTTACACCATCCCCCACACAGCAAGAACACACTAATTCCATTTTAGGAGCATTCATGGAGCTGGCTTTAGGGATATAGAAACCCAGGAGCTGTATTTTGGCAAAAAAATTACAGTTCTAAAAAAAACCTGAGTACATGAAAAAAAAAATCCAACTGCTCTTGCTAACTTATCTGCTTAAAATCACATTCCCCCGGGTATTTGGAATTTATATGATTTATTAGCAGCTCTGCACAGCTCAGCAATCACATGAAGTAACCGACGAGGTAAGAAGCACCCAAGTTCATAGACCAGCATGATTTGGATATTGGTGAGAGAGCCAAGACCTTCCAACTTGAGAAATCCACCATCCCTTCCTCTGTCTGCTTTTCATCTTCCATTACCCAGCTACTTTAGCTCCAAGCTGTGGCTCCAGAGATTCCCAGAGGAATTAAAAGAGCCCTCGATATTATAAATACTCTTTTTCATTGTAAACACACCCCGGCACTCAGAGCTCTGACACGGCTCCAAACTGGCTCCGCAAACCACTCTGCTCCTCGCCACATTCCAGCTGAGCCGCACTCTCCCTTCCAACCCAGCGCCTTTGTCCAAGCGAGACCCAACTGCAGGCACAGAGGATTTTCCTGTGTGCCTAAAACCTTGTTCCAGCCGAGTTGGGAGTGCTGGGTTTTGGGGCAGAGATCAGCTTTAGGAGGAACGAGGCCGTGTCACGAACCGCGCGGCAGATGGAAGCACGAGCTGCCCACGTCAAAGAGTCACCAAAGAAACCAAACCATGCCTTGGACTTTCCCACACGGTGGAAGGCTAGAGCAGAGCCCAGTCCAGCCCCGGGGACACACCAGCCCTTGGCATGTCGGGGAAGGGTGGGGGAATGGCCAGGAAAGCAGTGATTTAGGCTATATTTACTCAGCTGTCTCCATTCTCTGCTCTCACAGAGAAAGTCACAGGGCCAGTTCCCCAGCGGCTCCAAGAGCTGCTTGGGAAATCAAAGCTGCATTAATGGGAGGAGAGGCAGCCACGGCTCCATTGAAAGGCAACACTGGGGCCGCTCCAGCTCCTCACAGCTTTTCTCGACAGTTTTGCCCCCTGGTTCTATCCCCCATCGATCACAGACCACCAGTTCAGGAGGCACATGACCATGGGAACCTTCCTCTTCAAGGGGCTGAGAAACATCCCCAAGAAGGGAAGAAATGCAATGGCCAACCTCCCTGGGAACCAGTGGGGGGGCTCATGCCAGAGCCAGGGCATGGGGGATGCAGTGCAAAGCCACCCTTGGGATGAACTTGTCACATCCCTTGGTCACCAGCTCCAGCCTGGGAACTGCTGTGTCCGAACTGCCCCCGGGCAGGGGGAACAGAGCTAGGACCCCGAGAGGCCCACGGGACCCCCAGGACTCTCGGTGATGGGGATGTACTGTGCTGGGGGATCCCTGCACTCTCACCATTGTGGGGACAGTGGCACAGGGAGGGGGATCTGTGATGGCACTGCTGGGCTGCTGACAACCCGGAGAGATTGGGGACACAGCCCCGGCACTGGGGGGACAGGAACAGCTCAGGGAGAAATGGGGGGCACAGCCCCGGCAATGGTGGGGACAGGGACAGCTCGGGGGGGATCGAGGGTACAGCCTTGGCACCGGGGGGGACAGGGACAGCTCGGGGGGATCGGGGGGTACAGCCCCGGCAATGGGGGGTCGGGGGTACAGCCCGCATGGGGGGATCGGGGGTACAGCCCCGGCAATGGGGGGAACAGGGACAGCTCGGGAGGAAGCAGGGGCCACAGCTCCGGCAATGGGAGGACACAGAGATAGCCCTGGGGGGACCGGGGGGCATATATCCCCCACAATGGGGGGGGGAGGGGGACAGGGACGGATCGGGGGGGCACAGCCCCGGCAGTGGGGGAGGATAGGGAGGCACAGCCCCGGCAGTGGGGGGGACAGGGACAGCTCGGGAGGAAACGAGGGGCACAGCCCCGGCAATGGGAGGACACAGAGACAGCCCTGGGGCGGACCGGGGGGCACAGTCCCCGGCATCACAGCGAAGCCACACGGCAGTGGCAGTGTCCTGGCAGCGGGACACCCTGCGCCGGCAGCTGCCGAAGGGTCCGGGGACATCCTCGAGGCTGCCCTGTGAGGCACAGAGCCAAGCCCCGGGGCGCCTCACGCTGAGGGGTCCCGACGCCCACCCTGGGCCTGGTTCCGATCCGGGCCCGCTCTCCCCGATCCCGATCCCCCCGATCCCGATCCCGCCGGTCCCGGCCCCGCCGCACCTCTCCGCCGGCCCCATCCGCCGCCGCTCGCCTCCAGCCCGCTGCTGCCTCCGGCCCGGCGGAGCCTTGGACAGGCCCGAGCGCCGCCGGAACGGCCCGAACCCGCCCCGGAAACAGCCGACAGCAGACGAGAGAGAACGGAACTACCCGAATCTCTCCCGGAAATAGCCGAGAGCAGACGACAGAGGACGGAGCTGACCGAAGACTCTGGCCCCGCCCCTCCCCTGGCCCGATCGCTATCGGGGCCCCGCCCCTCGCGCGAGACTCCGGAAATAGCCGAGGGGGACACGGGAGGGAGAGCGCGGCGGCGCCCCCTGGTGGCGAGTAGAGCGGGCACCGGGATCGTACCGGGATTGAACCGGGAACGGGGCACAGCACCGGGATTGAACCGGGATTGAACTGGATTGAACGGGGATTGAACAGGAATTGAACCGGGAACGGGGCACAGCACCGGGATTGAACCGGGAAAGGGGCGCAGCACCGGGATTGAACCGGGATTGAACTGGATTGAACGGGGATTGAACAGGAATTGAACCGGGAACGGGGCACAGCACCGGGATTGAACCGGGAACGGGGCACAGCACCGGGATTGAACCGGGATTGAACTGGATTGAACGGGGATTGAACAGGAATTGAACCGGGAACGGGGCACAGCACCGGGATTGTATCGGGATTGAACAGGGAACGGGGCACAGCACCGGGACTGCACCAGGCACTGGGACTGAACTGGACACCAGGATTGTACCGGGAGCAGGGCACAGCACCGGGCACTGGACATGGGCACAGCACCGGACACGGGGCACTGCACGGGGACAGAGCATGGGGCATGGATTTGGGAATGGGGCATACCTGGAGTGGGGCGTGGCACCCAGCACGGGGCACTGCCCTGGGCACAGGTCACTGCGGTGTGGGACACTGCTCCGGGCACTGGCACCACACCGGTACCGGAGCCAGGCTGGGTGCCAGCCACCCCGGTGCCACCACAGGGCCACCTCCCCTCCCCTCCCACCTGTGTTCACCCCTTGCCATCACCCCCAGAGCGGGCACTCGCTGCCCTGCACGCTCCAGTGCCACTGGACGCCACACTCAGCGCAAGGGACAATTTTAATCCAACATAAAACTTCCCGAAGGTACGAACAGAGCCGGGCACTGGGCAGGAACACACAGTCCCCTTGGCTTTTAAGACATTTCCCATTTTAAAAACCCTCTTCCCACCCTGTCCACGCCACCAGTGTGCAGCCAAGCCCCCCCATGCCACTGTGCCAGTGGGCAGGGGGTGCCCGGTGTCTCCCCAAAACCCCGCTGCCTTTCCAAGACCTTCATACAGAGAGTGGAGGGAGAAGCAAAGGAAACACGGAGCAGCTCTGGTTGCTCGTTTTTGGGAGGGTTTAACAGCACCAGTTGAACGGGAAAAGCGGGATACGGAGCCTGGCACAAACCACACGTGCACAAAAGAATCCAACACGCAGCCCAAAAATCCACCAGGGGTACGGTGACACCTGATGGCAGCGGGGTTGGCAAACCAGGGATGTCCCCCTGTCACCACCACGGCGCGGGGGGAAGCCAGAACATGCATCAACAAATGGAAACGTTTATAGCCCAGAAAACGGTAGAAATAGGGGAGAAATGCTGGGTTGAGCTGTTGTTTGTTGGATAAGGAGCAACGAGGGGGGAAAGAAAGGGGTGAAATTCTCAAATTGTAAGTGAAGCAGCACAAATGCTCACTGGGTTGGGACAATTTAAAAAAAAAAAAAGGTAAATTGGGATTTTGTAGGTGTCTGACCAACCAACACCAAGAGCAAAAACTGACCCTAAAAATCCCATTAATATTCCCATCTGGGGAATGTCTCAGTTTTCCCGACCTGGAAGGGTCAATGGAGCCAGGTGGCTATAAAATCTCCAAATAAAATAATTAAACCCTTTTTATATCTCCTATAAGCTTATAAAATGATCCATATGCTCATCATCTGATGATCCATATGCAAAGAATATCCCCCCCTCTGCAGCCCAGCCTGGAGCACCAGCATTTCGGGGATGTCACTGTGGATTTGGGGCTTTGTTTTCATTTTAAATATTAGAGTTATGGGGTTCTTAGGAGATCTGGGGTGTTTCCAGCTAGAATTGAAGTTTAAAAGTAGGGAAAAGCGAGTGGGTTAGAAAACAGTGGGCTGGGAGCTGGGAGACGCACGGGAAAGGCTGGGACTCCCAGAGCTGGGTTGGCCCCTGCGACAGTCCTGCACTGCCCGTTTAGCTTATAAAAAGTAATAAATTAATTAAGGAATATTTGCATCGAGTCCTTTCTGTACACAGAGGTTGGGGCCCAGCCGGGGAAACGCCGCTGCCGGAAAAGCTCCTGCGTCTCTATAAAAATATGAGCATCTTTCAGGGAGTACAAAAAGCCTTCCAGGGGGGCGAAATGCCGGGGCACAGCCGGCCCGGCCAGGGTCCAGAGTGGCGCCGGGGACATTTTTCTCATGGATTTGCCACACACAACGGGGAGCTGGGGAGGCACTGGGATGCTGCAGGGAGCCTGAACCATCCCTGGTGCCAGCGTGGGGCTCAGGCGTGCTTGGCCCCGCTCCACACGCCCCGGGGAGCCGGGAGATGAGCCCCCGTTGGCTCCTGGCCCTGTGCTGGCACCTGCCAGTGGCCGGGTGACCCCTGCCCGCAGTTCCGCTGCTGCTGGGAGCCACGGTCCCGGTGCTCACACCCATCCCACCATGGCAAGGAGATGCTGCTGTTGGGCTGCTCCGTGCTGCCGATGGGGTAGGAGCCCTGGCATTCCCACTCGGCCACCGCCGGCTCCTGCTCGTCGCTCTCCGAGCCCTGCACCGCGATCTGCGGCACCGTGCCGGGCTTCGGCTTCGGCGGCGGCGGCGGCTCCGCGCCGCCCTGGGCAGCCCCGCCCTGCCCTTCCTCGCTCTTGCCACCATCTTCGCTTCCTGCCGCCGTCTCCTGCTCGTCAAAACTCACTTCTTGAACCGCCTCTTGCTTCTTGAAGGAGTCCCTGCGCTCCGACAGGTTCAGGCGCCGCATCACCACCATCTCCTGGTCCCGGTCGTGGCGCTCTGCCAGCCGGGAGCTGCCGGGGTGGTACCCGTGCTCCCCGGGGTAGGGCAGCGCGTCCCCCTCCGCGATGGCCTCCCCATCCAGCGTGGACATCTCCAGCCCCAGCTTGCGGCCGCCGGCGGTTTTCTTCTCGGCCAGGATGGTGACGATCTTCTCGGCCGACTGGACGCGCTTGAGCAGGGGGGAGCGGGGGCAGTCGGCGCTGCGGGGCCGGGAGCTCTGCCGGACGATGGTGGGGGGGGACAGGGTCTTGCCCTGGAAGGAATGGGGGGTTTTGGGATACCCGTGGAGAGGAGATGGGGAGCGCTGCGGGGAAGGCGGGCGCTGGGCCGAGGAAGGGGTGCAGGCCAGGGGCGAGGGGGGGATGCTGCTGGTGGATTTGCGACGTCCCACTTTGTAGCGTGGCCCACCCAGTTTGGGGGCCAGCCCGTGCAGGGAGCTGGGGCGCACGTGGCCGGCGGGTGACGTTGGGGTGCTGGAGGAGGGAGAGGTGCTCTGAGGGGACACAGCATCTGCCGTACAAAGAGAAAAGGTCACTGTAGGGGTGGAGGGACGCGGCCTCCCCGAGGGACACGCAGCATCCCGCCCTGCCCCGAGCCAATATCCCCCCCTGGGGTACCTGAGGGCAGGTCAGGAGCGGGGCTGCGGCACGGTGTGGTGGGACCTGGGGACAGGCTGTGCGTGGGAGACTCCGGGAGGCTCTCGCTGGAGGACAGCGAGTGATGGAGACCGGAGGAGAAGCTGCGGCTGGTGTGCAGGACTGACGACTGCTTGGAGATCTTCTTGAAAAGGGATTTTCTCCTACTGGGGGGACAGGAATAACTTTGGCTTCTCCTTAAAGCTGTTAGTCTCAAGTCTGCTGACCTTGTGGCAGCAGGACCAGATCCCACTGGACACCCCAATATGGCAGATCCAGAGCATTCCCCCAGTACCCACGCACTGGGACAAATGCCATTTTATCCCAGGTTTTATCTACCTGTCTTGGCCATCCCTTTTCCTGCTCTTTTTACTCCTCCGTGCCATCCTTGTCTTGGAGCTGTTTTTCCTTGCAGGACCGATTTTAATGGAGGTGTTTTCCAGGGCAGTGGTCCGCAGGGCCACTTTATTCCCACTCTGGGGGATGGAAAACAAATTCTTGCAACACCAGATCTGAGCCAGCTCCTGCCTCAGCTGCCTGCAAAGGCAATGATGAATTGATGTCCTGGGAGAGCAGAGTGGCTCTGGTCACTCACCTTCAGCAGCAGCTCCACAACGTCCCGATGGACCAAACCCAGCACGGACTCTCCGTTCACGTGTGTGATGAGATCTCCTGCCCTCAGCCCGGCCTCCTGAGCGGGGCTCCCCTCCTCCACGCTCTGCAACCCAAACAGAGCAGTTTTACTGGGATTCCAGCTTCCTCCTGGGGTTTTCCCACCGGGAAAGGCATCACCAGACCCCAGAGCACATACCCAGACCATGTGGTGGACGGTGTAGACGTCGCTGTCGCCCATGTAGACGCGGATGGCTCGCAGGGTGAAGCCGTACTTCTTCCCCGAGCTGTGGATGATGATGGGTGGCCGCAGGCTGGCGATGGCCAGAGAGGAGTCTCGGCTCGGGGAGGAGTCCCGGGAAGAGGGGTTGGACGAGAGGGAGTGAGGGGAGATGGGGCTCATCAGGGCACTGCCCCCAAAGTCATCTGCAAGCAGAAGGAGCCACCTCAGTCTGGCAAAACCACGTGAGAGTGGCCATCCAGCTGGGTAAATCACCCAGCACACAGACCTGAGGTGATGATGAGGGACAGGGCTGAGACGGAGGCAGATTTGGGCACACGGCTGCCCAGGGAGGCTCTCTGCCTGTCTGGCAGATCCTTCTGGGTGCTCAGCCGACGGCCCCCGCTCGGCTCCAGGCTCCGGGGAGTCGAGTTCTTGGTGCCGGTGCTGTTGCTCCGCAGGCGGATGCGGTTCAGACTGACCAGATCAGCTGCACAGAGGGGAGGAGGGAGAGTTTGGGGATGTGGAGAAGCCACCCCGTGCCATGCAGGACCCTGGTTGTCCCCTGAGATCCCCACACTGTGCCCGCAGCCTACGCACCGGATAACCCCGACTGCTTCACCGCACTGCCAGTCCCCGCGTCCGAGTCTCCCACCACAAACTTGGGTCTCTCTGGCTTGGACGCCACACAAGGGCTCTCATCCTCCGAGGAGAAGGCAAACTTGGGCATGGTGTCCAGGCTGAGGGTGCTGGGCAGCGCCGTGGGGCTGCGGCTCCGCTCGTGCCGGGAGGTGTATGGCGTGGAGCTGCCGGATGTCCAGGAGCGGAGGCTGCGTGGGAAGAGCAGCAGGGCTCAGGACAAGCCAAGGTGGGCAAGGCAGATGGCACTGAGCCACTGCAGCATCCCCAGGACACGTCCCCCTGACCCCTCAGAAATAACACAAACCCTTCAGTGCCATCACAAACCCGTGGTGTCAGCACAAGCCCTTGGTGCCAGCACAAACCCTCAGTGTTGGTACAAACTCTTAGACCTGACACAAACCCTCAGTGTTGGCCCAAACCCTTGGTGCTGGCACAAGCCCTGGGCACCGGCAGGAGCCCACACCAGCAGTGCAGCCCCCCTGCCCACGCACCGGGGCTCGGCGCCCGCTGGCCGGCTCCTGTCCTCATCCCCCGAGTGCCGGTCCTCTTTGTCATCGCAGTGACTCCGGTCAGAGGAGGACAGGCTCAGGGTGGAGTTGACCGCCAGGAATTCTGAGCTGCTGTACACCTGAGAAGGAGAGGAGCCATCAGCAAGGAGCAGAAATTTGGGAGTTTGGGTGCTGTGATGTCAGCCAAGACAGCGATGCTCGGCACAGCCACGCTGTTTGTGGTGCCAAAGCATTTTGGGTGCTGCAGGAGGGGCTGGAGCACCTTGCTGAAGCGGTGGGAGCAGGAGGAGAACTGCCCAATCTCCACCGATGATTCCTCGTCGTTGGTTTCCTCATCCTCCGAGTCCAGGTGACGATACCTCTCGGAGCGAGCTGAAAGCAAGAGCCAGAGGGGAAGGGATGTCACCCTGCCTGCAGCACCCCCACATCCTGCCTGCAGCAGGGCCCCAAAGGGTGACAGCCCAGCCCCAAATCCCAGGGGAGTTTTGGGGGAAGCAGGTAAGGGCGAGCAGCCTGGAAAGAGGATTGTATCTGTTTTGTGACTTGGGTTGTAAAGCCACCAGCTTCACCCAGGAGATTTTCATCCTCCGTGGGAGCATCCAAAGTGCAGCTGGGATAATGGATTGGCAGAGGTGGAAGGGGGATGGATTTGGCCTCACTGTCAAAGTAGCTGGTGTCATCCTCCGACTCCAGCTGGGGGATGAACTCAGCCTTCTGCCGCAGCAGCCCGTTCCAGTCCAGATGGAGGAAGAAGGAATGGTGCTTCACCTCATGTGCACCTCCTGCCAGGCAGAGAAACCCTTGTCAGGGACATGGGGCAGGATCCAGGGTGCTCCCACGGCCACCCCAACCAGCAGTGTCTCCTCCACACAGAGCAAACAGCTTAAAAAAGATAGACAGGAGCCCTGTGCAGCCTTCCTGGGGGGAACCCTGAGCAGCAGACCTCCTCCAAGCACCCTCAGCATGGTAGGACATGCTGAGGGTGCTTGGACTCAAAGCCACACAAATTTGATGGGAATCAAGGTGCCAGGTCAGCCCCTGAGGGGGCTGCCGTGCGTACCAGTGCCCAGGCGCTCAAGGGGACACTGCCTCAGCAACCGTGTGATCAGGTCCTGGGCATCTGCAGGGAGAGCCTCGTCCCCTTCTGGCCACATAATTTCATCTGCAAGGAAAAAGGAAAAGGGGGTTGAGGTGGCTGAAAGGGTTTGGACACTTCTGGGCAACTGAAAAGTCTCCCAGGAGCTACAGCAGGGGAAGGGCCCTCCCAAAGTGGGAAGTGAAAGCTTGAGGAGCCTCCTCACTGTTCAGCAAGGGTGACAGGAAGGAATGGAGCTTCCCACGTGTTAAAGGATGAGCCTTGGCTGCTGGGAGCACAAACTTGTCCCTGGCACTCACCACTGATGACCTGCCCGAAGAGCTCCTCGGGGGTGTCTCCAAAGAAGGGGACGCAGCCCACCAGGAACTCGTAGAGGATGATGCCCATGGCCCACCAGTCCACGGGCTTCCCATAGCCCTGGATGAGGATGACTTCGGGGGCAATGTACTCCGGAGTGCCACACACCTGTGTGGGAAGCAGGGGCTGACACCTCTGCAGTGACCTTTGCAACAAACCCCGAGGTGATCTGGGACCCCAGGGATGGCAGGTCAGCCACGTGGAGCAGGACCTCATACCTGCTTGTCCATGAACTCCCGCGTGTCCTTCTCCATGTGCCCTTCGTAGAGGTTCGTGGTCATGTTCATCAGGCCAATCTTTGACAGACCAAAGTCTGTCAGCTTTATGTGGCCCATGGAGGTGATGAGCAAACTGCAGGAGAAGACAGACACCCCACAATGCTGCTGTTTGCTTCTGGGGAGACCTGAGATGGACCAGCCGCACCCCAGGGCCTCTGGTCCTGATGCAACAGCACAGAACCAGTCTCTGGGGAACAAAACCCCTTCTGCCCTTCCCTCTTGGCTTTCCCTTCCCCATTTAAAGCCCCACCCTTGCTCAGACCTGACCCACACACTCACTTGTCAGGTTTGAGGTCCCGGTGGACGATGCCGTAGTTGTGGAGATACTCCAGGGCAAGAACGGTCTCAGCAAAGTACATCTTGGCCATGTCCACGGGCAGGGGGCCCATGTTCTTCAGCAACGTGGCACAGTCCCCCCCTGTGGGAACACGGGGGGCTCAGGGAAGGCAGCGAGGTCAGCAGGACCAGCAGGCTCCCAGCCAGCCCCTCTCAGCAGCTGATCCCCAGGGACGGGGCACAAACGCTCCCCTAGGTGACCACGGCCACCACCTTCATCAAGGAGATCAGGATCACAAAATCATCTCCCTGTGCTTCCCTCTGCTCCCTGGAGCAAAGCAGGGCAGGAGATGTCCAGGTGGTGTCCTTGATGCTCAGGCTTTGATATCCTCCCCTCCTCCCTGCACCACCCAGCCCCAAGCCTGCTCTCACCTTCCACGTACTCCATGACCATGCAGAGGTGCCGCTTGGTCTCGAAGGAGCAGAACATGCTGACCACAAAGGGGTTCTCAGCAAAGGTGAGGATGTCTCTCTCCACGAACACCTGCTGGATCTGGTTCCTCAGGATAAGGTTCTGCTTGTTGATTTTCTTCAGGGCGAAGCGCTGCCGCGTCTCCCTGTGCCTCACCAGGTACACGGCCCTGGGGGAATGGCTGGACCTCAACACGAATCCTTCAGCCACCAGCACTGACCACCCCACAGCACGGGGCATGGACAAAGAAGGGCTTTGGAGTCATTTATGGAGGGAGACAACTGATAGGAACTCCCCAACTCACCCGTAAGCCCCATTGCTGATCAGCTTGATGGTCTCAAAGTCCCCCTCACAGGGCTTCCTCCGTGGAACAGGGATTGAAGGCTGGCTCTGAGGAACACACAGGTTTTTAATGTAGGCAGGAATTCACCCAGCACCATCATGTACCACCTCCAAAAGCTTCTTTCTGCCAGAGCCCACTCCAGTCACAAACCCCAAAGCAGAAGACTGAATGCTCAGCAGATCAAGAGCCCACTCTGAGCTCTGTCCACTCAAGAAGCCAAATCAGGGACTGTGAGATCTTCCCCTTGAATACATCAATCACCCCAAAATGAACAGCTGCCAGTCTAAGCTGCTAGGAGCTTTGGTGAGGGGTGAGGCAGGAGGAAGCTGGAGGCAGCAGGTGGGACATGCAGGTGGGACCACACTCACCTCACAGGTGTCATCGTTCTCCGGGGTGATGGTGTTCCCGCTGTCAAAGTGGTCCAGCTGCCCCATTTCTGCAGATGACAGGGATGGTTCTCACTTTCCTCATGCTCAACACCCACCAAAATCACCCCCTGCTCAACCACTCTCCCCCTAAACTCAGAGACCCTGTGGGGATTTGGCCACATGCTTTGCTCGAGCTATAGTATGGAGAAATTCAGGTCATGACATTAAGAGGTTCAACACGAGGTTAAACATTTATATAATTCTCCTTTTTTTTTGATAGTCATTCCTGCGTTCTCCAGGGATTATGATTCCCCCCCAGGGCCATGGATTAAGTGTTTTTGAGCTTAATCTGCTTTGCTGAACGTGTTGGAAGCAATAATAAGGGACATGGGGCCGGCCAGAAGGACTTGGCTATCGTCCTGGTCCTGCTGTGACCTCCCTGCCATGACACCAGCTCAGCCCTGCAGGGCTCCCTGACACCTCCCAGTGCTCAGTTGTGATCACCAGTGGCCAAACTGGGAGTCCACATCCTGCTGCAGACCTCAGAGCCCCCAGCCCAAGTGGTTCCCTACCCTCTAGTGGGTCCTTGACAAGCCCCAGTTGGCTGATGATGTATCGGGGAATATCAGTCTTTATTCCCTGTCCAACTTTGGCATGTCCTTCTGCAGCTTCCAGGAGATGGTAAAACTCCTCTGGGTCGAACTCCTGGATGGGGAAAACCAAGCACAGTTGAGGAGAGAGATTTTGCAAAGTTAAACTTTTCCTCCAAGCCTTGCAGGTGACACCTGTAACCGGGGACAGGCCCCAGATGCATCGTTCTCTCATCATTCGCCAGGTCAAGGGTGATGGGAAAAAAAATGTAGCTCTGTGAGCTGGCCTTGGAAGGAAAACTAAGGGAGATGAAAATTTCACCAGGAACCACAGCACAAGGTCACTGCTTTAGAAATTCAGCAAATCAACCAAAAAACCCCCTGAAAACCACAGAGTCACAGAATGGTTTGGGCAGGAAGGGAACTTAAAGATCAGGGACTCCTTCCACCATCTCAGGTTGCTCCAAGCCCCGTCCAGCCTGGCCTTGGACACTTCCAGGGATCCAGGGGCATCCTGGAGGCTTTGCCTCCTCTCTGGGCTGGCACAGACCATGAAAGACAAGAGAGGAGCTTCCATGTCTTACCAGGCACTCCAGAAGTCGGGCAGGCCGGGAGATGATGATCAGCAGCTTCCTCACCAGCTGATCAATGAACTTCACTTCCTCGCTCTCAGAACGCTCCTGAGCCTGTTGGGAACAGAAGCCAGGTGTCTCTTGGTGGCCTCAGGAGGTGGCACCAGGCAGGGAACTGCCCCGTACTCACATCTCGGAGCATCTTCTCCAGTTTCTCCTGCAGCTCCATGAAGTAGCGGGAGGTGATGAGAGCTCCCTGGGACTTGGCCAGGCAGTCTCGGGCCAGCTCGATGATCTGGTGGTGGATGAAGCCCAGCACCCCATCAGCCAGGGGCAGGGTGCTGCTCGGGGAGAAGTTTGTGATGGTGTCCTGCAGGCGCTCCTCCATCTGGGCTGTGGCCTGCAAGGCAGAGTGGATGGTGATGGCCAGGAACGTCCCCATGCCATGGGTTTGGCCAGCCAGGATCTCACCCTACCACCTCCTGCTCTGGGTCTTATCAGTCAGGATCTCACCCTACCACATCCTGCAGTTGATTTGACCAGCCAGGATCTCATCCTACCTCCTGGACTGTGTTTGGCTAGCCAGGATCTCAACCCCCAACCTCATGCACTGGATTTTATCAGTCAGGATCTCACCCTACCACCTCCTGTACTGGATTTTATCAGTCAGGATCTCATCCTACCACCTCCTGCAGTTGATTTGACCAGCCAGAATCTCATCCTACCTCCTGGACTGTGTTTGGCTAGCCAGGATCTCACTCTGCCACCTCCTGCACTGGATTTTATCAGTCAGGATCTCACCCTACCACCTCTTTCATTTGATTTGGCCATCCAGAATCTCATCCTACCTCCTGCACTGGGTCTGGCCATCCAGACTCTCACCCCACCACCTCCTGCAGCTGAAATATCCACATACACATCAAGGCCCCACCTGGGAACCAGCTTCCAACAGACTGCAAAAGCTCCACCAAAGTCTCCAGAGACCTCTGCCTGCTTGTGAGACGGGGCACTGGTGTGGATAACAAACCCCAGGTTTGTTGTGTCCCCAGTGTCCCCAACACCCCCCGTGACCTACCCACACATACCATCCTCCCACAGGGAGGAGAAGGTGCTGCCAGGATGCCGTGGAGGCACCAACACGCTCATGCCCCAAGTCCTGGCCCAAGTTACCTTGGGGAACCTCTCCTTGTAGACGTGGTTCATCATCACCACCTCATTGTCGAACGTTCCGCTCGTCCGTCCGGGGCTGCAGAGGGAGGAGAAGGGCGGCGTTAGGAGGCTCCAGGCCTCCACATCTGTGCAAACAGCCACCACCCTGGAGAGCAATGTGGTCCCTCCTCCTAACTCCTGGTTCCAAGGGGTGAAAACTCATCCAAGCAGAGCCACCAGCCTTGGGCCAGCACTCCCAGCATATCTCAGCCACTGGAGGTCCCTGGGATGTGGTCTAGGGAAGCTTAACCCAGGACCCCAAACACAACTCACTTGGAAATCCAGAACTGAGAGGTTTTGGATGTTCCATCATCCCCTCAGCTTTGAAGAATGAGCTCATCTTTCCCTTCCTCTGGATCCCACAATTTCTTGCCATTGTTGCCATTTTTGCAGCTCACCAGCACACAAAAAACCCGACCAAACCTCCTGGTGGACGCATCAACCTTCAATAAACATGGTTTTCCTCCTTCCCTCACCCAACACTGCCCCTCCCAGGGCTCTGCCTGGTGATCCCGTTATGCAAAACAAGTCACAGGAGCAGCCAGCACTCATTAACCAGTATAAAATAATAGACATTGTGATTAAAACCAGCCCTAGCCCTGCCCCAGCCTGTGCTGTGCCAGCTGCAGAACTGGCATCTCCTGGGTGAAAAATCTCACCACCTACAAACACCAGCCAGATAATTAATCTGGTTTTAATGAAATTTCGGCCGGCAACATGCAGGGCTGTGGCTCTGCCTCTGTTAGCAAAGAGGGTCTGGAGATTTTTCAGAGGGAAAAGAGGATTTAACAAAAACATCCCCTGCAAAAAGCAGAAGCCCCTGGTGCTGGGCAGTGTGGGGGGCTCACTGCACAGGGTGTGGTGTTGGAGCAGCAAGGTGGAGCTCAGCAGGTACAGCTGAGGGTCAGCTCACACAATGCTGTGGCCACTGGCTCAATGCCTTCTCCAAATTTTCCTCTCTCCAGCCCACAAATGCCCAGTCACCTGCACTCCTTGTGGGTTTTTTTTGGTAGAGGCAAAGGCCAGTCCCAGCAAGGAAAAGTGATATTTTCTGAGGCAAGCCCAGAAATGGGATTTTTATTTTTTAACATCAGGTAAGTCATAGAAGGATGGCCACTGCTTGGGCTTCTGCTTCGTGATCCCTTCCTCGCCACCAAAATCATTCAGACAACTGAGCAGGAGGCTGCAAAGCAGCTACTGTGGAACAAATCCCAGTTTCTCCAGCTCCAGCTCGAGGAGACAGGTATTGCCTGCTGCCAGGAGAGCAATGCCACATCCCAGCAGCTGAGAAGATGCTGAGAACCAGACCATGGGGAATCACGGAACACTTTGGGACACCTTCCTCCAGGCCAGCTCACTCAGAGCCCCATCCAACCTGACCTTGAATATTTCCAGGGATGAGGCACCTACAACCTCAAGCCAAAGTTCCTCCACTTCCCTGCAAGGGGAAAACCCACATCAGGGTTTGGGATACGGGAGAAGTAAATCCTGTGAGAGGTAGGGGTCTCCAAGAAACCCCTGTCCCATGTTCTTCAAGGTCTAGAACAGGATCCTCCTCACCATGGAGGACATGAAAAAGGTCTCCACTCCCTGGGTAAATTACCAGGTCTTTATAGAATATCAGGGTGTACTTTTAATCCCAACTGGAAACTACCTAATACAAAATAAACTAATTTCTCCTAAAAAGCCCACAAGGAGATTCCCTCTAGAAATTGGAAATATTTGACTCCAGCCAAATTTTGGCCCAAGAGCATTTCCTACTTTCCTAAGGAAACAGGGATTAAACCAAAAATACCCAGGGAACAAAAAAAGACCCAGGGTATAGTTAAACTGTATCTAGAACAGCTATATGATACTGGCATCCTGTACAGACATGAATCTAACCAGGTAATTTCATACAAAGGTTAGAGCAGGACCAGGACACCCCAGGAACAGCTGGTGACAGGGCAGAGGGTGCCCTGGATGTGCCAGCATTTGTTTTAAGTTGGAAATGGGGGTGTGTGTTCTATTTCCACCTGTCAGAGCTGGGCAGTTCTCCTCTGTTCACTGGGCAGTTTTTTCTTTATCTCTCCCACAGCCAACCCTCCCTCCAGGAGATCTCTGCTGTCCATGGCCACTGAGTGTCCCTGCAGGGCTGATCAAATTCCACCATCCCATGGGAGATGCTCTGCCCAGGGGAGGAGCCAAGCATTCCTACCTGGATCCAATCTGCCCTGGGAACAGCCCAGCAGCCTTTGCCCACTGCATTCCCAGAGGAGCAGCTTTCTGCTGCCCTGCATTCCCAGAGGGAGAGCAGGCCCATCTCCAGCAGCCCTGGAGCTGCAGAGGAAAACTCCCCCCTTGTGCAGGATCCCTGCTCCAGCAGAGCCACAGCTGGCACTGCAGGAGGGCTGAGCCCCCCTGGGATGGGACTGTGCCACCACCCTGAGCCCCCCTGGGATGGGACTGTGCCACCACCCTGAGCCCCCCTGGGATGGGACTGTGCCACCACCCTGAGCCCCCCTGGGATGGGACTGTGCCACCACCCTGAGCCCCCTGGGATGGGACTGTGCCACCACCCTGAGCCCCCCTGGCATGGGACTGTGCCACCACCCTGAGCCCCCCTGGGATGGGACTGTGCCACCACCCTGACACACAGGGGGTCTGCTCTATTCTGACTCTAGCAGTGGTTTGGTTTTTTGTTTTGTTTGTTTGTACTATTGCATTTGTATTTTTAATTTTCCTAGTAAATAACTGTTATTTCTATTCCCATATCTTTGCCTGAGAGCTGGCATGGGATGGGACTGCTGCCACCACCCTGACCCACAGGGGCTCAGCTCCTATTCTGACTCTGTCAGTGGTTTGTTTTCTTTTTTGCACTATTGCATTTGTAGTTTTAATTTTCCTAGTAAAGACCTGTTACTCCTATTCCCATCTTCCCTACCTTTGCCTGAGAGCCCATAAATTTCAAAATGATAATAACTCAGAGGGAGGGGGTTTACATTTCCCATTTCAGGGGAGCCTCCTGACACCTGGCTTTCCAAACCAAGCCAGCCTTGTCCTGGGAGCTGCCTCCCACCTGAGGCTGCGGGATCGTGGGCGCAGGCAGGGCGAGTGCCTGCCCTCCTCGTCCGTGACGCTCTCGGTGCTGCGGAAATGCTTCGAAAGGAAATGCAGCTCGTCGGGGGTGGGCTGGTACGGCAGCTGGTGCAGGCGCTCCTGGGAGGATGAAGATGACTGGGGAGAGAGAGAGAGAGGGATGAAGGAGATCAGTGATGGGCTGTGCTTCCCGGCAGTGAGCGAGGGAGATCAGTGATGGGCTGTGCTTCCCGGCAGTGAGCGAGCCCGTGAGGGAAATATCCTGGCTGGAAGCACTGACAGGCAGCGTGGGGTGGGCTTGGGAGTGTGAAATGTGGACAGGGGCAGGCTGGGGAGGTCTGCACTGCTCACTGCCAGCCCAAAATCCACCATTCTCCTACTCAAAGCTCCACTGAGCTCCCCTGAGCCCCATCCCTTGTAACTCCAGCATCCCAGGCAGCTCAGTCCTGTCACACCCAGGGATGCTGTAACTCCCAGGAACACTAGGACACAGAAACTCCCAGGGATGCTGTAATGCCCAGGGATGCCATAACTTCCAGGGTGCTCTAACTCCCAGGGATGCTCTGATGCCCAGGAATGCTGTAACTCCCAGGAACACTGTAACCCTAGGACACAGTAACTCCCAGGGATGCTGTATCCCCCAAGGATGCTCTAATGCCCAGGGATGCTGTAACTCCCACAGATGCTCTAATGCCCAGGGATTCTGTAACCCCAGGAACACTGTAACCTTTGGACACAGTAACTCCCAGGGATACTGTAACTCCCAGGGATGCTCTGATGCCCAGGGACACTGTGACCCTAGAACACAGTATCTCCCAGGAATGCTGTAACTCCCAGGGATGAAGTTAACCCAGAGATGCTCTAATGGGGACACTGTAACCCCCAGGGGTGCTGCAAGCCCACAGCCAAGCCTTATGATTTTTTAAAAGCTCATTTAGGAAGCATCTAAAGCACATGGTTCTTTAGAACCCAGCACCATGGAGCTTGGGAGGTGTTTCACCAAAAATCAGAGGGGTTTAGGATCTTATCAGCTGCTACCCTGAGAAAGCAAACGTTACCGAGACCGTGGAGCTGGGGGTGTTGGTCCCATAGCCAGAGGAGGGTAACGAAGCCAGTGACCACCTTCTGCCATCAGCCCTGCCAGTGCAAGCACAACAATCACACATGGGGAAAAACCCAACATCTAAATGCAAATCAACAGCATCAGAGCCAAAAGATGGGAGCAGGACACAGGTGTGGCTTTAGGATAAAGCCCTGAAATCTCTTTTCAGAATGGACTGAGAGGGGGTGGAATAAGGGGTTTGCAGGTGAGGGGGTGGTGCAGGGACAGTGGCAGGCAGCAGGGTCACTGCAAAGGGACAGAGCTGGGGCTCCACTGAATGCATTTCACACAGGGCAAAAAAAAAAAAAAAAAAGCCTGCAAGAGTCTGATTTTTAATTAGAGCAAAATTCAGCCTGCTGGGAGTTTTCTTGGTGAGAAACTGGGATTCCCAAAGACTCATCCTGAGACAGCAGGCGCCGGGGAGCAGAGCCTGGCCATAAACAGGAAGGGAAGTGCTCGTAGGCAGGCGAATGCTTCCTCTTGGAGATGTTTCCAAGGGATGGGGACACATCCAGGTCAAGACAAGGCCCTTCACCTCCCACTGCCATTTCCCTGCTGGGGTCAAGGACAGCAGGAGCTGGCAGGGAGCCACATCCAGCTCCAGCACTCGCAAACTCCTGACCCCACAGCCTGGCTGTTCCCTCTGTTACAGTGTGCAAACCAGCAGAGCCTCGGGCTTGTTTCCACGTGACAATCGATGGGTTAAAATCAGCCATCCACCCTCCATGGGTGCAATTAATTAATTAGTTAAACAGGGCGTGGGCTGGGGAGGGGATGCAGCAGGAGCTGCCTCTGTGGGGACCTGGATGAGAGATCCCTGGACATCTTCTGAGAATCCATCAGGAGTCTGAGATGGGGCTGAACACCACGCCAGGGGTGGTGTGATGGGAGCAGAGATATTTCTGCTCCCAGAGGTGCAGGGAGCTCAGTCCTGGAGCAAAATTCCCCACACAGGGATGCAAATAAAGAATCACAGAGTCCCAGATGGGCTTGCACTGGAAAGGACCTCAAAGACCCAACCCCACTCCCTGCCATGTGCAGAGACACCTTCCACTTGATCAGATTGCTCCAAGCCCTGTCCAGCTTGGCCTTGAACACTTAGAAAAGAAGGTTCCTGATGATGTGGAGCAGACACCTCCCCAAATTACAGCCCATTCCCATCCCTGGTACTTGCCTGTCAGTCCGAGGAGCATGGCTGGGGTGGCAGGAGGAACCAGTCATGGCACAGGAAACAGCACCAGGCCAGAAAGCAGGCAGAAGAAAAGCAAAAATAAAAGCAAAAGAAGCCACTTGAGATCAACAGAACAGTTCCCTGGAGGGGGAATGATCTTTACTAGTGAGTATTTACTGCTCTGGGACTGGGGCTGGCAGCTCACCTGCGAGCAAAGGGGAAGTTGATGGAGGTGCTGGCAGAGAAGTTCCGTGGGCTGTCCAAGGGACTGCTCCCAGCTGCAGGGACAAAGGGGGAAAACTCATCCCAAAACCCACCCCAGCACAATGCCCAGAGTGCTTCAGGCTGCTCCTTCAGGGGAAAGTGTTTAAGGCACTTCCCAACCTACTTCCCCCTGGAGAGGGCACCTGGAGCCAGTCCAGGCTGCTAACAAGGTGCTGAAGCCTTGGGTATAAATATTTGGGTAGTTTGAGGAGATGCTGAAGCACCCAGTGGGATAATCCCTTACCTGTTGGCACAGAGAGAGGGGACAGAGGCCTTGAGAGGGTTGGAGAGGGGGTGCCCACCACTAAACTCTTCCTGTTGCTGCTTCGGCAACTGGGGAAGAAAGAGAGGAATACATTTAATTAATTAATTAATCCATGACAGCCAGAGCTGGATGGGCTCAGGCACATAAATAAATATCTGCTTGCACATGAATTCCTGTGCCAGGGAACAAGGCTGCTGTCAGCCCACTGATCACAGATCTCCTGCCACAGGGAAGATCCATGCCCAGGCTGCTGGAGATGGGCAGACAAGGCTATTTTTAACAAAGAACTGTCCCAACAAGGTCCCACTTCTGGTTTTGGCTGGCTGGGGAGGACAGAGGCAGGAGGCCTCTTGGGCAACAGCCCCAGGCAGGAATAGAAAAAGGGATGTAAAAGGAGGAAGCAGTGGAAATGCCAAGCAGCCACAACCTGACCCACTCCAGTGCATGGCAAATGCCCCCATTTCCTACAAATCCCCCTGCCCTTGGTGGTCTCCATGTCACAGCAGAGAGGACAGTCCCAACCCCCTGGGGCTGCAGTGTCACCAGGAATTTGTGGGAATTTTGCCCCAGGTGGGCTGTGCTGTGTCTGGCAGCAGGAGGGAGCCACGTGCACCAGCACCAGCTGAAAAGCAGCACCAGCACCCTGACACCCCAAAACTCCCCAGAAATCCCATCCTGGTCCCACAGCCCAGCGTCCCACAGAGCCTCTCTGCAAGGCCACATCCACAAGCACTGGGTCTTCACATCCCCATCTCCATTCCCACCCTCCCATCCTCACAAGAATTTTGGTTTTCCTTTCCTTTCAGCCCTGAGCCCAAGGCTGCCTTGCAAGAGTGGCTCAGCCTCAAAAATCCCCCCTGCTGCTCCCCACTCCTGTCACACCCCATTCCCAATTTCAACCCCATTCAAAGCACTATGGGCTCATTTAAGTTCTCCTTCACTCTGCCAAGAGGAAACTGCAAATATCCACGGCCCAGAGCAGAGGCTCAGGCACGAGGAGGAGCCTCCCCTTCCCCTATTTCCGCTTCCTCAGGCTGCAGACTCCTCAAAGACACCGAGTTTCCTCACTGGGCTGGGAACAGGAACCCACACAGATGCTGCTAATTAAAGGACAGCTTTCAACATCACCCCAGGGCCACAAACACCCACAGCACCCAGGGGGTGAGCTGGGAGAGAAGGGGTTCTCCACGGATCCCAAAAACAGAAGGGAGGGGCAGATGTGGCATCCAGGGTGTAAAGGACAGGGATTCACAACAGATACCTCCAGGTGGGTGTACAAGACACTGATGGAGAGCCAAGGTGTGGTCTGAGCTCCAGACGCATGGACAGAGCTCCAGACAGATGGACAGAGCTCCAGACACATGGACAGAGCTCCAGACACATGGACAGAGCTGCACACACATGGACAGAGCTCCAGATACATGGACAGAGCTCCAGACACATGGACAAAGCTCCAGATACCTGGACAGAGCTCCATACACATGGACAGAGCTCCAGATACATGGACAAAGCTCCAGACAGATGGACAAAGCTCCAGACAGATGGACAGAGCTCCAGACAGATGGACAGAGCTCCAGATACATGGACAGAGCTCCATACACATGGACAGAGCTCCAGATACATGGACAGAGCTCCAGACACATGGACAGAGCTGCACACACATGGACAGAGCTCCAGATACATGGACAGAGCTCCATACACATGGACAGAGCTCCAGACACATGGACAGAGCTCCAGACACATGGACAGAGCTCCACACCTGACAGCACTCCTCACCTCTCTCTGGCATCTCTCCCCTAGAGGCCTCCTCCTGCTCTGGTTTTAGTGGAGCTAAAACCAGAAGCCCCAACTCTTTTGAAGGTTTTGGCCACCAGGGAAGCTGTTTGGGGCCCCCCAAACCCCTCCTCTGCACCCAGGACGAGGGGTCTCTGGCTGTCCCCCAGGACACACCTCCTGTGACTGCTCTGAGCTCACCTGGAGCTGCAGTGACCCTGGAGGGCTCAGAGGTTCGCTCTCAGCACCTGGGCTGAGCTGAGATGTTGGGAGGAGACAGAAACCTTCCCCTCCCCAAGCATTCACCCCTTCCTAGAATCACAGAATCCCAGAATGGTTGGGGTTGGGAGGGAACTTTCACATCACTTCATCCTGCCATGGCAGGGACTCCTGCCACCACCCCAGGTTACTCCCAGCCCTGTCCAGCCTGGCCTTGGGCACTGCCAAGGGTCCAGGAGCAGCCACAGCTGCTCTGGGCACCCTGTGCCAGGGCCTGCCCACCCTCCCAGGGAACAATTCCTTCCCAACATCCCATCTAACCCTACTCTCCTGCCTCCAATGTTTGATTCTCTCACATAAACACAGGCCTGAAGGCCAAGCAGAGCTGCAAACTCTCAGCCAGAACCCACAGCCTCTGCCCTGTGTGCTGGAGGGGAAACTGAGGCAGGGTGAGCAGCCCTGCCCCGGCACCGCAGTGGCACAGGAAGAGGTTTAGGAACCAGGAGGGCTCAAAGAGCTCTGACACTGCTCTACTTCTACAGGGACCACCTCTGTGTCCTGCAGAGGGGACAGCCCGGGGGACGAGGGGCTCACCTCTCCTCCCTCGCTTTCATTTTGGAAGTGAAAACAAACCTTTAGTGAGGCAAGTTCCAGTAGCGGTGACACAGAGCGAGGCCGGCGTTTCCTGTTTCCGCGGCTCCACCCTCGCTCCCACAACCATCTTGCACCACTGTACCCCCCTCCTCCTGACACATCATCTCCAGCTGCTTCCCATCCTTCCCGCACGGAAACCTCGGGCTAGAAAGCAGCCCCGGGGCACAAACAACTGCCGAGCCCCGCTGGCAGGCGCCGGGGCTGCTGCCCGCTCTGCCTCCATCACCTCCCCGCACGTTTGGTACCAAAAATGGAGTGGAAAATCGCTGTCAGCATCTCTCGGGCTGAGGCTGCCTTGGCCGTGGAGCTGCTGCTGCCATCCAGAACTTGTTTCAAGGGATATGGAAAGTGTGTGACAGCCTGTGTGACAGCCTGTGTGACCCCAAAGCCTGGAGCAAAATCGTGTGTCAACCGTCGGGAGGAGGAACCGGCACGGCAGCAGCAACCGGCCTTGGCATGGGATGTCCAGGGGCAGGAGCTGGCAGAACCTGGCAGCTCCACTGAGTCCCAGAATACCCTGAAGTTGGAAGGGATCCACGAGGATCATCAAGTCCAACTCCTGGCCCTGCACAGGCACCATGCTGGGCCTGAGAGTGTTGCCCAAGCCCTCCTTGAGCTGGGGCTGGTACCGTGAGCAGCTCCCGGGGAGCCTCCCGGGATGCTCTGCACGGCACAACACTCAGCTCTGCCAGGAACTGGGCGAGCAGGGATGGGTGGCTCGGGGCCAGGGCTCTGGAACACCGAGGGCCGGGCAGGGAAGTGCACAAAGGGACTGCAGTTCCCGCTGATCTCCCGTGGGATCTGTCCCTAAACCTTGCCAGGACAGCCGAGCACCGTGGGGCAGTGCCAGCGCGGTGCCGGGCACTGCGGGCAGGTGAACCCGAGGCAGAAAAGAACTGGTTTGGGACAAAGTGGGTGCGGGGTGGAGGGAGCAGGGCGGGGTTGGAAGGTGATAAGGGAGCAGGCACAATCTCAAAGGGCAGAGCAGGCAGCTCCGCTCCTGCTGCGTGACTGGGAGCACGTGTCTGTGCTCCCAGCTCCCTTCCCTGCTGGCTCCGTATCCCCCAACAGCTCCAATGTGCCTGGAGATTTGGGGAAGTGCCATGGATCACCACGTCCTGGAAAAAAAATTGCTTTCCAGTGGGACAAATTCATGTTTAACTTTGAAACCCGCTGAACCAAGCAGCTGCATCCCAAGTTTCTTCATGATATTTGTCCTCCATGACTTGTGACAGCACTGAACTCGGCTGCCTCCAGGGATGGGGCTGGGACAGGGCTGGAATGGGGCTGGGATGAGAACCAGGGTCTGGAGAGAGAAATGCAACACACTGCCTGGCACAGACCCCACCACACCCTCATCCCACCCCAGAGTAAAGCACTGTGGCTGCTCCTATGAACCCACCCTGGAGCACCAAGCAACACACCAGGCACCTCCCAAGAGCAAAATCCTAAATCCTCGAAGGAAATCACAGGGTAACAAGTTGGGAATACACTTATTTATTTCTTTGCACTGCAAGAAAAAGCCTCAAGAACCTGCCCAGCACCCTGGGGTGCATCCCTGCTCTGTGAGTTCCCAGTGGTGGGGAGGAAATTGTACCTGTCAGGTTTGCTGGGCTGTGCTCCTGTGCTGTTTGAGGTGAGAACAGCCATCCATGGAGAAGGAGAACCCTGTCAGCATCAAGCCACCGCCTCTCTGCCCTGCACCGGCCATCTCCACATCCCCCACGGGAAATTAGGATCCCTCCAACCTCTTAATCCCACAAAATAACATCATATGCTTTCTGTTAAATAGGCCAGAGCAGTCCTCACCGTGGATTCTAGGAATACCAATGAAAGAAGAGCAAATCCTCTGCCCTTCATGAGAATTACAGCCTCATCATGCTCAGCTGGAGACAGATGACTGCCTAGATCATCTTTCCAATTACACATCTCCCCCTGAGCCCCCCCAGCTTGGCCACCCCAGCTTGGAAAACCCCATCCAACATCTTTTCTTAATTATTAAAGGCCGTTTTTGCCCATCCTCGTGCACTGGGAGCAGGAATTCCCACAGCCCAGGTGAGCCTTCCCAGGCTGGGATGGGATGGATACCTTTGCTAAGCAACCGTGTTGCTTTGTGCCAGCTCACACTGACACTGAGAGACAGCAACAATGGAACCTCTCTGCTCTGCCTCCGCACCCATTAAACACCTCAGTCACACAAAGCCTTGGCAGGGTTTGATGCCTGGGCCAGCTTCAGCACCCCAAACCTGCTGGAGGGAGGTCCCAGCCTCCACCACCCACACCTGGGGGGCTCAGTGGGTGCTCTGCAGCTCCTGTGCCCCTCTTTGGGGACGTGTCTCACCAGCCTGCCTGGGTCAGGCCTGGCCTTGCAGCTGGAGAGCTGGGGTAGCCCCACTGCACCCCATTTATGCACCCCCAGCCCTGCTAACAAAGGGGGTGGGAGTTCTGGCCCCTTCCCACCCCTCCAGGCACCCTGGGGACCCTCACCCTGCCTCAGGCCACGTGCCACATGGGATCCATCCCATCAGTAGTGTCCACCTTGGCACAGGGGGTCACAAGGGTATGTCCTCCCTCTAACACCCCTGCCAAACCCACACACACCAAGGATGGGTACAGAGCACCCCAAAACATCCCCTAATGCCCTGGAACCCTAAACCCCACATCCCCTGTGGCACTGGGGTCCCAACCAACCCACCCAACGCTGCACAGCCCACCCCACCCCGCCACTCTGGGGATCTGGAGGGTGTTGCCTCACTGCACATCACCCCCCAAAAAGATGCAGCTGTTGTGCACAGCCCCTCCAAACCCCCCAGTGCTGAGACCCCCCCAAAAACCACACACCCTAGTGCACAGCCCCCCCATATCACACAACCTGGTGCCCACCTCCCCATGCATTGCTGCCCCTCCCAAACCAAGCATCCCACGATGCACAGAGACCCCCTAAACCACACACCCCATGCGCTAAAACACCACCCCAAACCCCACACGTGGCCCCCCTCCACACCATACACTCTGCCCCATCCCCCAAAAACACATACCCGGGGAGCCCCCGCCGTGCAAGGACCCCCAAACCCACACACCACGTGCGCAAAGACATCCCCACATCCCCCCCACCCGGTCACGCACACCGGTGCCCACCCCCCATGCACGGTGGCGTGTCCTGTCCCCCCCAAACCACGGACCTGACCCCCTCCTCTGAACCCCCCCAAACCACGAACCCCGATCCCACCCCGAACCCCCCCAAACCACGGGGGCCGCTCCCACCCTGAGCCCCTGCCGCCGGTGCCCCCCGGTGCCGGTTCGGCCGCCGGTACCTCTTGGAGCGCTGGAGGAGGGCGCCGGCCGCCCGTTGGCCCCGGTAACCGGGCGGGGCGGCTCCCCAGCAGCTCGGGTCCGACATCGCGGCCCCGCCGGGGCCCGGCCGCGTCCTCCGGCACCCAGCGGCTCCCCCGGCACCGAGCGGCGCCCCCGGGACCGTGCGGGGCCGCGGCGGGGCCCGGAGCGGGGCCGGGAGCGGGGCCGGGAGCGGGGCCGGGCTCCCGCCGCCTCCCGCCGCCGCCGCCTCTCGCTGCCGCCCGCCCCTTCCCGCCCGGCGGCGACGGGGTTACCATGGAAACGGGCAGCGCCCCGAAACGGGGTCGGGGTTTCCATGGAGATGGGGGGATCACCCCCCAAAAGGACAGGAAGTGGGGGTGGGGGGTTACCACGGAAAGGAGGCAGCGGCACAAAACGGGGTCGGGGTTACCGTAGGGATGGGACATCACCCCAAAATAAGGTCAGGGTTGGCCTGGAGGTGGGGCAGCACCCCAAGAGGAGATCGGGATTGCCATAGAGGCAGGGCAGCACCCCAAAATGGGGTCAGGGTTAGCCCAGAGATGGGGCAGCCCCCCAAAATGGGGTCAGGATTACCATGGAGATTCAACAACTGCTACTGATGCCTTCGAGGGGCACAAACATCAGCCCCTAAGTCAGCAGGGGCAGCCCCAAAGCCTGGGGCTTCCAGGGAGCACCCTGCCAGCCATGGGATGTGTCCTCTGAGGGCACCCACAGAGTCCTGGCAACCTCCTGCCCAGTGGCTTTCCTGTTCCGGCAGGGAGATCCCAGCTCAGAGCCAGTGACACCCACCCTCCAGCGTGGTGGCACACCAGGGCCACCAGAACCTCCTGAGCTGTGTGGGATGGCACTGCCACACTCACCAGGCCAGTGCCACAGCCAGAAATCCTGATGCTGCTGGGTTGGGTAGGGGGTCAACACCTTTCCCCTCAGCTCCTGCCCAGCAGCCATGAGACACCAGCACTGACTGCCTGTCCTTGACCCCATCCTCATCCAGTTCCTTGTCACCATCAGCACCCCTAAAACTCTCTCCTCAAGGCCTCGGCTGAGCACTCACAAGGCCACGCTGCTTTTCCCACACATGGGGTGACCAGGCAGGGCTAGCAGAGAGTGCCAGCAGGCAGGGCACAGGCAGGGCATAGGCAGGGCCCAGGCAGGACACACCAGGGCACCAGCAGGGCACAGGCAGGACACACCAGGGCACAGGCAGGGCACAGGCAGGGGACAGGCAGGACACACCAAGGCACAGGCAGGGCCCAGGCAGGGCACAGGCAGCCCCGGGCTCCTGCCCTCCTGCCCACAAATGGCTCTGCTGTTGCTGAGCAGTGGCAGAGCTGCTGCCAGATCCCACTCTGCCGCCACCAGCTGCTCCCCCGGCAGACAGACAGACAGACGGATGGAGGCACCGGGTGCCGGGCAGGTGCAGCTCTGTGCCGCGGGTGCCACGGGCACAGGGCGGGCTGTGACCCGCGGTGCCAGCACAGCTGGTGCACCTTGTCCCCGGGGCAGAGCACAGCGGGCACAGGGCCCGGCCACAGCCTCCACCCGCCGGGCACCTCAAGGGGCTTGGGGCATTTGGGGGAGGGTAGAGGGGGGTAGAGGGGGGAACCCACCCCCGGAGCAGCTCCTCCTCACCTTCAACAGGCGGCAGAGCAGAAAAGGTGACAAAGGAGGTGCCATCCCCAGTCCCACCCTGCTGCCATTACAGTGCCCTGGTCCATTCTCCAAGTCCCCCTTTCACAACAGGGGCGCTCAGAGCCTGAGCTTGAGCTGCTGTCACAACATCCCCACTGGGGCTCCCCAAAATGGACCAGCCAGCAGCAGAACAAAGCCAGCAGCACAGCCAGGCTGGTTTTGGGGTGTGCAGGGGTTGGCACAGGCCCCAGCCACATCACTCCATGAGTCCCATCAAAGACAGTCATGCCCTTTTGAGGTGCCCCAGGACATCCGTGGTGGAGGGGATCCACCTTTCTGTCCCCATCTCCACCTCTCCCCCCTCATTCCCTGGAGCAGGCCACCGCGGTTCCCAGGGAGGGTTTGGGGGGGTCTTACCTCCAGGGGTGCAGGGTTAGTAAGGGGCTGCAGGGGCTGCAGGGGCTGCAGGGGCTCAGCAGCGTCGGGCTCTGGCTGCTCGGAGACAAGCTGCAAGGCAAGACGTGCCGGCGCGGTATCAGCCGCTGGTGGATGGCGCTGGTGGCCCCTGGGTGGCACCGTGCCCTGGGGCTGGAGGGGGCCGGGGGCCCTGAGAGGAGGGGACAGGGGCTGGGGGGGGCCAGGCAAGGAAAGTGAGGCAGAGCTGGAGAGGGAGCGCAGAGGACGGCAGGGACACCGCAGGGTCTGAGGCTGGGAAATACAGCGGGTTGTTTGGCGCTGCCACGGGGCTGTCACCGGCACGGTCCGGGGCTGTGACTGCAGAGGGAAGGACCAGGACCTGCGGCCCGAGGGTGGGGATGCCGCGGGATAGGAGTGGAGCGGGATGGGGCACGTGTCGGGACAGGGAAGCAGCGGGACGGGGATGGCCCAGGGTCCTGCCGCCCTCCCCCGGTGCCGGTGCCGGTGGCGGTACCGGCGCGCCCCGCCCCGGCTCCCACTCACTCCAAGGTCAGCGAGGGGATCTTCAGCCTGTCCCGACGCGACTTCATGTCGCCGCCGCCGCCCCGCTCCGCTCCCGCCGCACCGGCTGCCCCCGCGCTGGGCGGCTCCCGCGGGCGGGCGGCACCGGCGGCCCCGACGGGGCTCCCTGCTCGGCCCGCTGGGCCCGGGCCCGCCCCCGCGGCACGGCACGGCACGGCACGGCACGGCACGGCACGGCACGGCACGGCACGGCACGGCACGGCAGCCTCCGGCTCCCCGCGCACCCGACCCGGCCCGCCCGGTCCAGCGGCAGCCCCGATCCGGAGCGCTCCCGGGTTGTGCCGCTGCTGAGGCACCGCAATGCCAGCACAGCCCCGGTACGGCCCCGGTACAGCCCCGGTGCATCCCTAACCGTGCCGGTATGGCTGCAGTGCATCCCTAACACAGCCCCAGTGCTCCTGCATCCCCAGCACAGCCCCAGCACAAACACCCAGGGCAGCTCTGCAGCAGCCCCCTACCACACCCCAGTGTACCCCAGTACACCCCACTACATCCCAGTACATCTCAGTACTGCTAAGAACACCCCAATACACCCCATTGTACCCCAGTACTGCTTAGAACACCCCAACACACCTCAGTACATCCCAGTACACCCCAGAACTTCTCAGAACACCCCAACACATCCCAGTGTACCCCAATACACCCCAGTACACTCCAGTACACCCCAGTACACCCCAGTACACTCGAGTCCACTCCAGTACTGCTTAGACCACCCCAACACACCCCAGTACACCCCAGTACACCCCAATAATGCTTAGAACCCCAACACACCTACAGCAGAGCACAAACACTCCAGTACACCCCAGTTAACCCCAGTACACACCAGTACACCCCAGGAGATGCACAACCAGGTCCCTCCAGTGCCAGAGAACATGATGATGCCACCCCAGATTTGGGGACAACAAGCCCTGGTGCCGTTCAACAGCCATCCCTGCCTGGTGCCATTCAACAGCCATCCCACAGCACGGTGGCAGTGCTGTGTCCCCAGGTGTGACCCTCCCGGTGACACCCACCCCTGCCCCGGGTGGCCCAGCTGGGGACTTACGCTCTTCCTCGGCGCGGCAGGCTCAGCTCCTTCTGCAACAAGAGAAGCACGAGGTGGGGTCAGAGCGTGGCCCTGGGAGTCGGGGGTGCCACCTGCCAGCCCTGCCAGCCCCACCAACACACCTGGCAGCATCCCCACTGCCACACACTGTCACCGCAGGGTCGATCCCCACTCACAGTGCCCGGGGGAGGGTAACAAATCACCCCAGGCCAGCACAAGAGGACATCTTCCAGTGTCCCCAGGGCTGCTGGTGCCATGGCCAGGCCCAGGAGCGATGGAACCAGGGTGGTGCAGTGGGAGCAGCCCCATTCTGGGGCCAGCTGGAGCATGGCCCCAGGATGGTGGCCTCACCCTGTCCCCCACCTCGTCCCCCCCAGCCCAGGAGTGGGAAGCAGCCAGCAGCCCTCAGGTTATTTATTTTTCCAGCCTCTGGGAATATTTCTTGTGAGAACTGTTTGCTCACAGGTGGTGCAAAGGGCCAAAGGGCAGCTGGGGACAGGAACCCATGCCAGTGCCATCCTCCTGGTGTGCTGGGCACCATCCGGCTCCAGCACTGTCCCCACCCCTGTGCCACCTGTCACCCCACAGAGTGTCACAAGTTCTGCCAGCACAGTGTGAGTGGCACAACATGGACAGGCTGATGTGTGCCCTGGCACACTGTGGGATGCAGGGACATGTTAAAGGTGCTGGTTAAAGCCCCATCACTGCCCTGATCCTGTGCCCACTGGTCCCCTACTCCTGAGCAGCCAGGACCCATTTTTGGCATAGGCATGGAGCTCCCTGTGGGCTGGAGCTGCTGCCACCCATGTGGGGGCCCCCAGCAGCATCCACCCACCCCCCAAACCCCGGGGTAGCCATGCCCCATCCTGCTGCCCACGCCACACAGCCCCTGTGGAAATCCCGGGATTGGGGCGCGCTGCAACGCAGTGATGCAGCAGCATTGCCATGGCAACGGGTGACATCATGCCTGGGTGCACAGGGACTTGGCAGCCCCGGGGCCCACGGGTGCATGTCTGCCCCGGGGTGGCATGGGACACGTCTGTGGGTGCAGGGACAGGGGACAGGGCGTGGGTGTGGGTGTCCCTGTGCACCCAGCACAGGCTGACCCCAGGCCCAGGCAGGGTGAGGGGATTTGGGGTCCTTACATGCAGCAGGAGCCCCCAGCACCCTCAGCCAGCCCAGCTGTCACCCAGCCCAATCCCCAACCACCCCTGGAGCTGTGCCACTGGCCACCAGCCCCTGTGCAGGGCAGGGGGCGGGGGGGGTCACGCTGGGGGTTTCACTGCTCAGCTGTGTGCAGATGGAACAGTGGGACAGGGGACTGTCCCCCGTGCTCACCCACACCCATCTCTGGGTGCCAGTGCTCAGAGAAGCCAATGCCCTTCACTGCCAGGGGCTCCACGGCCACTCTGTGTCCCCAGGGACACCCAGAGCATCCCCTGGTGGCCCTGAGGACCCCTGTGGGGGAAGTGTCACAGAGCCAGCACCCACAGGGTGCCTGACACACCAGCACTGTCCAGGACTGTGCCTGTCCCTTCAGCAGGTCCCAGTGGGAGCCAGGATTAACCATCAGCTGATCCCTGTGAGGACAGCATTAGGGACAGCACCGAGGATGGCATCAGGGATGGCAGTAGGGGTGGCATCAGGGACAGCATCAGGCATGGCATTGGGACAGCATGGGAGACAGCATTGCTGCTCAGCCCTTTGGGCTCCCTGGTGGGAGCCCCTTCCCACCCCTCCAGCCACGGGCATGTGGGCACTCAGCCAGGTCCCACGGCTCTGCCCTTCCCGGGACTGCCAAGAACGACACCCAGAGCCCCGAGCCCCGGAGCCCACGGCCTCGGCTCTGTCCATCGCAGCCGCGGGGAGGCAGCTCCCGCACAGGGCTCTCCCCCGGGCTGAGCGTGCAGCGGAGCGCAGCTGCCCGCGGAGCTGCCAGCTCGGATGAAGGCAGCGCCGTGCCATCCTCCAACCGCGCCGACAGCTCCGCCCGGGCCCCCCGGATACTGCAGATGGGAATGGAGGCGTCAGGTCACCCGGAAAATCCGGCTCAGCGCTCAGCTCTGCCAGCCGGGGGGTCCCCGGTGATCACCCCTCCGAGCGCGGCAGCGAGCGCCGGGGTTCCTGCGGGAGCGGCCGCAGGATGGGCAGGAGGGTGGGTGTCCCTCTGTCTAAGGGATCAGGGAAGCCAGGCAAGAAAGGGGCTCAGAGAGGGGCTGGCACAGCGGTTCGGCATGAACCGGCATCGGGAGCTGGGCTGGAGGGACCACGGTGATTCCACGGGAGCCCCCACACGGTTGGGTTCCCCCCGCCAACATCCCATAGCACAGCCGGGGCTCAGACCCTGCCAGGCTCCCGGGTGGGTGCCCGGCTCCTGTCCCACCTGTGCACACTGCTCACACGCAGCACCCACCTGTCACCCACAGCCCCCACCTCTCACACACCCCCACGCGAGCCCCCCACTCCCGCACGCAGCACCCCCTCCTCTCACACTCCCGCAGAGCACCCAACTCCCACCGGCAGCACCCACCTCTTGCACACGCAGAGCACCCCCCTCTCATCTGCAGCACCCACCTCTTGCACACGCAGCACCCGCTTCACACGCACCCAGAGCACCCACTGCTCCCCTCCGGCACCCACCCTCTGCACATCCACCCCCGAGCACCCACCTCCCAACTTACAGCACCCACCCCTAGCAGAGCCGCATCCGGAGCACCCACCTCTCACCCACAACACCCACCTCCCACCCGGAGCACCCACCCCTCACTCAGAGCACCCCCTCTCTCCCACAGCGCCCGCCCCCCGCGCCCCCGCAGCGCCCACCCCTCGCAGACCCGCACCCCCAGCCCAGGCTCACCGGGAGCGGGCTCCCCGCGCTCCCTCCCGCCCCCGCCCCCCGGCCTGCGGTGCCGGTGCCGGTGCCCGGTGCTCACCTGGAGGCCCCGCCGCCGCAGGATGCTGGGCTCGTCCATCCCGCCGCGCCGCCGCCGCCGCCTCCCGCTGCGCCCGCTCCGCCCGGTGCGCCCGGTCCGCCCCGCCGGTGAGCCCGGGGCGCCGCCCAGCGGCCCCGCCGCGTCACCGGACGCGCATCAGCACCGAGCCCGGGGCTGGCACGGCACGGCACGGCACGGGGCTGGCACACATGGCATGGGGCTGGCATGGCACAGAAATGGCATGGCATGGCACGGCATGGCGCTGGCACAACATGAGGCTGGCACGGCACAGGGCTGGCACAGCATGGCATGGGGCTGGCACAGAATAGAACAGAATAGAACAGAACTGTTATGGCATGGCATGGCATGGCATGGCATGGCATGGCATGGCATGGCATGGCACGGCGCTGACACAACATGGGGCTGGCACAACACAGCATGGGGCTAACAGCATGGGACTGGCACACCAGGGGGCTGGCACAGCATGGGGCTGGCACAGCATGGGGCTGGCACAGCATGGCATGGCTGGCATGGCACAGTATGGGGCTGGCACGGTACGGGGCTGGCATGGAACAGCGTGGGGCTGGCACGGCATGGGGCTGGCACGGCATGGGGCCAGAGCAACACAGCATGAAGTGGCAGAGCACACCATAGGGCTGGCATGGCCTGGGCATGGCACAGAATGCCATGAGACCCACATGGCCCAGGGCTGGAATGACACAGCACAACAGCAGAGAGGAAGGCATGAGGCTGACATGGCACGGGGCTGGCATGGCACAGGGCTGGCACAGCACAGCAGGGTGTGGGGTTGACAGGGCATGGTGCATTCTGGGTTTGGTGCAGTCTGGGTTTGGCACAGTCTGCCTGGCTCAGTACACCCCAGTGTGGCACAGTCTGGCATGGCATGGCACAGTATAGCACATCATGGAGTTGGCAAAGGCTGGCACAGTCTGCCTGGCTCAGCACATCCTAGCACTGCAGAGTCTACAACAGCATGGCACAGCATGGCATGGCACAGCCCAGGCCTGGCACAGCCTTTCTGGCTTGACACAGCCCAGGACAAGAACTCTGGCACACAGATGATGGCCTGGGTCTGGCACAGTCTGCCTGGCATGGTACAGCCCAGCATGGCAGGGCCTGGAGCTGGCACAGCTGGGGTTGGGGGCTTGGTGTGGGCAAGCCCAGGTCTGTCCTGGTTGCCACAGAGCAGCACAGAGCATGTGGCCTGGGGCAGCACTGCCCAGTATGGTCCAGCATGGCACAGCACAGCATGGTCCAGCATGGCATAGCTTGGCGTGACACAGCATGGCCTGGGCTGGTTCAGCACGGCACAGCCCAGTCCAGCCCAGTCCTGCTCAGTCCTGCTGTCTGCACACACAGCAAAGCCCAGCACGGCCCAGTTTGGCACGGCACAGCTTGCTGTGTACCCCCACCCCGGGCAGGACAGGGGGCACACAGGGAGGGCACACAGAGGTGCCAGGGGACCCTCTGTGCCCCCAGCCCGGCCGTGCCCACGCTGTCCCAGCGCAGGGACACTCCGGCCCCGAGCAAGTGCCACACAAGGGGCCGCTTTCTGCGGGAACAAGGGCACTCTGTGCGCGGCCCTCGGTGCCACCCGGCTCCACCGTCGCGGGTCACCCGCCCTGTCACACGGCTCTGCTGCCGCGGGGCTCTCCTGCCTCACTGGGGCTTTGTTCTCGCGGTTCTGGGGACAAACACACCCGACTGCCCAAAAAAAACCCCAGAGAATCCCAACCTGGAGATTCACCGTGTTACGGGCAGAGCATCAGAAAAAAAAAAAAAAAAAAAACCGAAACCCCCAGGACTCATCTTTGCTTACCTTGCTCTTCTGGCCGTGCCGGGGCACGTGGCGCGGCCGGGACATGCGGTGCGGCCGCGGGGCAGGGCCGGCCCCATCCCGGCAGCCGTGCCGCCAAAAAAGGGGGATATTTTGGTCGCTTTCTCTTTTGTTTTTGGTAAAAGTGGGGCATGCACTCACGTCTAGGGCTCTGCCCCGCCTGGGAACGGCACGCTCTCAGCAGAAGAGGAAACCCCAAGAGCGGGAAGCTGCGCTGAGCACCGGGGCTGTCGCCACGGCCGAGAGGGGCACCGAGGGGTGCGGGGGGATCGGGCAGCCGGGAAGGGCAGCGGAGCCCCGGTCCGGGGTGGCACAGCCCCGGTGGGCGATGCTGGGCTGGCTGCTGGCGGCGCTGGCGGCGCTGGTGCAGGGCGGTAAGTGCTCCTGCGGTGCTGGGAGATGAGAGATAACTTCAGAAGACTTTCAATGAATGATTTGGGGGCGATAAGACCTGGGAAGCTCCCGGAGAGAGATGGAGATACTCACCCAAAACCACAGGGACGGATTAAAGATGGTGAATCCCCGCTGGCAGCGGGCAGGAGCCGGGGCGAGTGGCGCCGGCCAGCGCCGCAACACCGGGGAGGGGGAACACGGGGGGCTTGGGGCGAGAATCGCTGGTGCCGCTGCTCTCATTCCCCATTTGAGCAACACCGCGAGCAGGCAGCAGCCACACCACTGCTCCCCCCATGCACGGGATGGAGTCGGGGTGCAGGAGCCTCCAGCCCTGCCCTGTCTCGCAGGCACCCTGGCAGCCCACGTCTCCTGCTGGATGAAATGCAGCACCCCCAAGCCTTTCCACTGCTCCTGGCCGCCCCTCGGCCCGGCCGGCAACACCTCCTACATCCTGAACCTCTGGTGAGTTGGGCAGCGCGGCGGGGAGGGGGAGCCCATGGGATGAGTCCCGGGTGCCACCCTGTGCCTGCTCCCTCCCCAGTTTTGAGAAGCGTGGCCTGTGCAGACGGTTTGAGGCGGGCACGGCCACCAACTACAGCCCCTCACGTAGCCAAGTGTACATCTTTGATAACACCACGGCCTGGGTGGAGGCACACTGGGGGGACCAGGTCCACAGGACCCCCAACCACACCCTGCCCCTCAACGAGGCTGGTGAGTGCCCCAGGGCTGGGCTGGCAGCCAGCACTGGCACTGAAAACTGCCAGACCACCCCAAACCACCTCATCTTTCCAGTCAAACTGGATGCACCTCGCACTGGGATGTCCTTCTCCGAGACCGGAGGCCAGCTGAGGGTGAGGGTGCCACAGCCACAGTGCAACAGCCTGAAGCAGCCACTGAAGCAGCCCCCACAGCACGAGGCTCGCTTCTGGAGGGCGGGAGACAGCAGCTGGACACAGGTAAAAATGCTGTTTGCTGGAGCTGGCAGTGACTGACAGCACAGTCGGGGCATCACAGCAGCCCCAGGAGTGTGGGGGCTCAGTGATGTCACTGTCCCCCCCAAACCCAGCTGTGTCCCATCTGTTTCCCTGGGTTATCAGCTCTGCCTTGTCCTCTGGCCATGGGATCCTGCTGCTGCCCATAACAGGATTCTCAGGGATTACACAGACAAAATCCCAGATTATAGTAATGACGACAATGGATCAAATCCAGATGCTTGTCCCCAGTGAAGCTGTCACAGCTGGGGACCCCCATCCCTCTCAGCTGCTTTCAGGAAGGTCCCAGGTTTGAGGGGGGCCCTGGCCACCATTTCCCCTGCACTGTTTGGCTCTCCCAGGCCCTGGGGTGTTTGGGGATCACAGGGCAGCACTGATGTCCCAGTAAAATACTGGTTTTACTGGGAGGGTGTCTCCATGCCCGATTCTCTCTGCAGGTGACATGTGAGACAGTGATGGTGACTGCTAAAGAAAACTCAGGTTGGTTTATCCTGTGGGGTTGTTGGGGACAAGCATCTCCTGGGGATGCTCCCCATCCTGTGATGATCAATGGGGAAAGGAGGGGTCACCCCCGGCTGACCCTGCCACCCCTCTCTAGTGACCTGTGCCCTGGGGGTCAATGGCACCTTCGTGGTCCAGCTCCGGCACAAGCCTCCCCACTGGAGCAGCTACTGGAGTGACTGGAGCAGCAACATCTCTGAGGGTGAGGAAGAGGAGAGGAGCCTGCTGAGATTCCTAACAGCTCCCAAAAATGTTGATGTCTCAGTCAGGCCTGTTCCTCCTGCAGGAATCCTGAGGAGGCCGGTGCTGAGCCATCAGCTGGGCAAACTGGGGAGAGACGGGCAGCGGGTGCTGAGGCTGAGCTGGCAGGTACAGTGGCATCTCTGGGGCTTTCCTGGGTGTCCCCCACCACTTCATCCCCCTGGTCACCCCCTTTTCCTCCCCAGCCAGTCCTCATGGAGCGAAAGGATGTCACCTACAGGCTGAACATCAGCATGCTGGCGTGTGGCTGTGCAGGGTCAGATGAGGAGGACACGGTGGAGCTGGGCGGGGAGGTGACAGAGCACAACCTCACCCTCTCCGGGGCGGAGTACGAAATCCTGCTGACCGCCGCCAATGCCGCGGGGCAGGGGCCGGCGCAGCAGCTCCGTGTGCCGGCAGAGCAGCTCGCAGGTACCCGCTGAGCTCCCCCGGCAGCCCCCAGGGCGTTTTTTTTTTTCCAGCTACCCCGAATATTCCCCATTTCATCCCAGATCTCAGCTTCAAGGAGATCAGCGTGGCCGGCAGCACCGTGACTGCGCAGTGGGAAGCGCCGGTGCCCGGAGATGCTTTCTGCTTCGAGCAGCAGACCCTGTCAGAGCCTCCGAAACAGGGAGTCTGCATCCAGCAGGAATTCCCTGCCAACAGCATCCACGAGCAGAGAGGCAAGGGAGCCCCCCAAGACCCCGCTGTCCCCCCAGCCGGGGTCAGAGGGTCTAACCAGCAGCCCCGGTTCCCCCAGGAGCGCTGGGAGCGCGGGGCTGTCACCTCCTCGCCGTGCACGGCCGGGACACGGAGCGGGGCTGGGCCACCTTCGCCCTGTGGCACCGCTACAGCAGCAACGGTGAGTGTGGAGCACGGAGCACCCGGGCACGGAGCATCCGCACCCGGCTGCACTGCAGAAGGGGCGCTCCTGAAATAATCCCCACAATAATCTCACCCCACCAATGTTTTTTTGCCCACAGATTCGCTGGACGTGCCCTTCAACATCAGCACCGGGGATACCGAGGCTGTAGTCCGCTGGGAGCCGTCCCCACGGGCCGCCTGCCCCGGCGCGCTGGCCAAGTACCTCGTGTGCCACGTGGCCGAGGGGGACAACGTGACCTGTGAGTGGGACCTCATGGTCCCCTGGGACAGGAGAAGGGTGCCAGACTGCCCCACATTCGGTTTTGTTTGCCCAGACAGTGAAGTGGATGCCACGGCATCAAACTACACACTTCAAAACCTCCAGCCTGGCACAGGCTACAGGGTGGGGGTTTGGGAGGTGACAGAGGACAGCGAGAGGACCTGCAGTGCTTGGTGGCCCTTCCAGACCAAGGCGCTGGGTAATGGCTGAGACCCCGTGCCCTCCCTGCTCCCCACGGGAGCTCCCCCTCACCCCAAAACGTCTCCTGTGTCCCTGTTGGGGCAGGAATGCCACCACCCAGCCGTGCCTACCCTCAGGTCCCCAGGGAGCACCGTGGAGTGGCAACCTGAGCTACCTGGGCATCTGGCTTGGTGTCCCCGCTGCAGCTGCCATCTACCACCTGAGCAAAAGGAGGTGACAGAGTGCCCTCGTCCCCAAAGCCGCTCAGGCCACCCCCACCATTACCCACACCCTCACCAACCACTCCCTCCCCCAGGGCTCGCCGCCTCCTCTTCCCACCCCTTCCCAAGCCCGCGGGCACCAAAGCCATCCAGTTCTCGGCCGGAGAGATGAGCCAGGTGAGCTGGAAGGTGCAGGAGGGGGCAGATCCCACAGCCCTGGCAGGGGATGTTCCACCCCAAACCCACCCAACCCTTAGGGCCAGCCACGGACAGGCCTCCTGGAGCCCTCGGAGAGGTTCAACCCAGCCGAGCTGCTGCTGAAGGAGCCGAATGCCAGAGAGGAGACGACTGACACGGGCACCCAGGGTGCGGTGCCACTCCCCGACGTGTCGCAGCCCGGCCCCGCGCTGGAAAAGCCGGCTACAGTGATGATGTCCCCGCTGAGCTGTGGGGAGGAGCTGCCCTTCGCCTACCGCAGGCAGGAGATGCTGAGCCCGGTGGGATCTCCACCCTCCGGCAGCACCAGCTGCACCGGGCACCCACCCGGAGAGGAGGAGGAGGAGGAGGAAGAGGAGGGAAGGCAGGGGCTGCATCAGCCGCTGATCCCCATTGCCCTGCTCATCTCCGACAAACCCATCATCATCAGGGGTGAGGAAGGATGGGATCCCCCGCCGGAGAAGGTGCCGCAGCCATCGGCAGGCTGGAGCGGCGGGGACGGGCACGGGGTGTCCCCTGCAGGGCGGAGTGTCTGTGTGGGACGCTGAGGGCCCAGTCCGGGGGTGGCACCGGCACTTCCAGGGGGGTTTCTGGTTTCCAGGGCACGAAGGTGATGCCTCTGGATGCAGCATTGCACCAGGACAGGTTTTGCCGTGTAATTTCCAGCCTCAACCTTTCACTGGTGATAAAACCCGAGCGAAGGCGGCTGCAGAGTCTGGACAGGACCGAGGCTGTTTCCATGCCTGGATTGGGAGGAGAGGCAGAACTTCATCCCAGCCAACTGCTACCTCTGGAACCAGTATCCTGGTGGGGACACAAAAAGCCCCAGCACTAAACACCATCTACCTAAAAAACCCAAACAAACAAACAAACAAAACCCAGGAAAAAAAAACTGAAAAAAAAAATTAAACACAAACATTAAAAAATTAAAATAACTGCACAAAGCAGCAGGGCTGAGATGGTTTTTCCTGGCCTGACCGGAGCAGATTACAGCAAGGATTTAGAGCCGTGGTTCAATCCACGGGGCTGGGGAGGACACAGCAAGGCAGCCGGGACGGGGGTGATCCATGGGGGCCCCCCAGCCCCTTCCCGTGGGGCCACGCCGCCGCCTGGGGCCTTATCTGGGACACAACAGGAGATGAAAAGCGATCTGTGGTTTCTGTGCCTGGCGCGGCGGTGTTTACTTGCTGAGAGAGCAAAAAAGAAAAATCTTAAAACCCCAAAAGCTACGTGGGTTTAGTAACACGGGGAAATCCAGGTGCACAGCGGCGGTGTGTGAGCCACTGACACTCGGCCTCCTCGCTGCTGCTCTTGGCTCCACTCGTGTTTTGCAAAGTATTTCACTCAAACTGCGCTGGCAGCAGCGGAAACCGCGGCGGTGCCGAGCGGAGACAGCGCCCGGGGCGGCTCCTCCAGCCGGACCTCGGCCGGGACCGTGGGCTCGGCTTTGCGGCCACTCCCAGCGCTGCAGGGATGCGGCGGCTGCGGTGCTGCCGCTCCCATGGCTGGGGGTCTCATCCAGATGGGACAGCATCAGCGTGTCACCAGTGCCGTGCCACCACTGCCGTGCCACCAGCGCCATGCCATCAGCGCTGTGTCACCAGCGCAGTGCCACCAGCTCAGTACCACCACTGCAGTGCCACCGGCGCCATGCCACCAGCGTAGAGCCACTGGAACAGTGCCAGCAGCGCAGAGCCACCACTGCAGTGCCACCAGCGCCATGCCATCAGCGCTGTGTCACCAGCACAGTGCCACCAGCTCAGTAGAACCACTGCAGTGCCACCAGCACCATGCCACCAGTGCAGTGCCACCGGCGCCATGCCACCAGCGTAGAGCCACCAGCGCAGAGCCACCACTGCAGCGCCATGCCACCAGTGCAGTGCCACTGGAACAGTGCCAGCAGGGCCGTGCCAGCAGGGCCGTGCCACCAGCTCAGTACCACCAGTGCAGTGCCACCATCACTGTGCCACCAGCGCCATGCCACCAGCACCATGCCACCAGTGCAGCGCCACCGGCCCTGTGCCACCAGCCCCGTGTCACCAGGGCAGTCCCACCATCGCAGTGCCACCGCTGCCGTGCCACCAGTGCAGTGTCACCGCTGTCTGGCCCCGCGCATCCAGCCCGGCTCAGCTGCCGGTGGAGCCACGAGGTGGCACCAGCCCCACGTCCCCACGGCGATTCCCAACCTCTCGGCAGAGCAAATCCATCGCTCCCTCCCCGCGTGTGGCACTCTGTGTCAGGTCCCCGCGCCGCTCCAGCCCCCCAAATCCCTGGGGATCGGCTGAGGGGGAAGAGCTGGCATCCTGCCACGCAGAAGCCCGGCACAGAGATCAGGATTAGGGATTTTGTTGGGATTTTGTTGGGATTTGGGCAATGCCAGGCTCTAGCACCACAGCTCTGTTCAGAGCTCACCAGGCTCATGTGGAGGAAGTATCTGGTTACGGGCAGGGAGGCACGCTCGGGTTTCAGCCCCTGTTTACAGCCGGTTTTGGGGGTCAGAGCGAAGAGGAGAAGCTCTGAGGGTCACTGGCAGCTCAGCACGCTCGGGTGGCAGCAGTAAACACACGGCCAGGCTCGGGGCCAGCCGTGCCTGTTAATCATTCCTGCCCATGGAACGAGTTCACAGCAGGACAGCCAGGTCTGGCCACTGCATTAAAAACACCCTGGGCAGGGAGGGGACATGAGACCCCCCTCATGGGGTCCCTCCCCAGGGATCCATCCCATCCATGGTGCCACTCACATCCCCTCTGACACCTTCAGGGATGGCCCTGTCCCCTCCTATGGCTCTGTCCACACTGGTGACCTCGTGCATTTTTCCCCACAAGTATCCCAAGCTGGCCAGTGCTCTGCCAGGAACACGGTGCCACGTGGAGCCATGGACGTGCCAGGGAAAGCTAATCAAGCCAGGCTTGCCAATTAGTGCTAGAGAGCAGCTCAGGACTTGCTAATTAGTTTAAATTTCACAGGACTGGTTTCCAAATGAGTCCCCAGGCACCACACTGAGCTTGGTGACCCAAGGCCAGCTTTTGCAGCCAGGATGTGACTTTGCCTGTTCCTCCATCCCAGCACAGCACCCAGACGTGCCACAGGACATTGGTTAGGCCTGGCAAGAGCCACTGCCACCCACAGCCAGAGGACAGCTCATTACACCCAGCAGGGAACTCATTACACCAAAGGGGACTCCTTCCAGGACAGCTCTGGGATAAGCAACCAAAATCCACCCCAGCAAGGAAGAGAAAGGTCAGCCCAGTGCCATTAGGATGCATCAACTCCAAAGTCACTCCATGGGGTCCCCTGTTCACACCCAACCATGCCCACACACCGGTGACAATGTCATTTGGTGGCACAAGCATCCCTGCCCTAAAAGGGAAAAACCTCTTTTCTCCCTGTTCTCACAGGGTCCTTGTGCTGTGTCCCCAAAAGCAAATGGCACTGGGGACATGTGCACACGGATTGACCTGGCTCCACTTGCTCCTGAGGAGTGGAAAACTCAGCACTGCATCCCAAGGAAGCAGGTGGGGCAGCCAGAAGGAGCTGCAGGGAGGTGGGGGCAGCCTGGGGATTTGCTCTTGGGTCCCAGATTTTTTAGAATCACAGGATCATTAAGGTTGGAAATGCCCTCTGAGATCATCGAGTCCAGCTACAGATCCACCACTAACCCATGTCCCCAAGTGCCACAGCCACACAGCTCTTAAATCCCCCCAGGGCTGCTGACTCCACCACTGCCCAGGGCAGCCTGTGCCAGTGCTTGACAACCATTTCCATCAAGAAATTTTTCCTAATATCCAACCTAAACCTTCCCTGGTGTGACTTGGAGCCATTTTCTCTTGATTTTGGGGGATGAGATCTCAGAGGTAGAACACAAAATAGCCAGAGGGGTTTTCTAAGGCCCCATCGACACCAGCCCTTGGGGGGGTCTGAGCCCCTGCAGGAGCAGAGGTCCATCCCTGCAGGCCCAGACTGATATTTTAACACCAGATTAAGTTGTTTTGCTCCCAGGTTGAGAAGTCTAACCTGTTTTCCAGCCTCGGGGAAACAGCCCTATGGAGCCACAGCCTGGCTTTAACAGGGGCAGAGGAGAAGGTCACAACCCTGAAACCCCCTCCCTCATTCATCCATCCCTTTCCCAGCCCCTTCCCTCATCCATCCATCCCTCTCCCAATCCTTTCCCTGCACCCAGCACCATTTACTGCTCCCCAGACCCCATCCTGGAGAAGAGCTGATGCCAGGGAGAAGTTTGAGCCCAGCCTGACCACCAGCCATGGCCGGGGGCAGGATTATTTGCTGAGCAAAAAGCCATCGCTGCCACCACCTCCACAATGCCACCCGCTGCCAGGCAGATTAGGTGACTTAATCCCTAAGCAAACAAACTGATCCCTGGGATTTTTCTTGTAAATTATTTTATTTTAAGCAGAATTCAAAGGCTGCAGACAGCTCATCTCATCCACCCCCCAAGCACTGCAAAGCCCCCCTGAGCAGGATATCCAGCCCTGTGGTAGGAAACCTCTGCTGCTGGGGAATTGGGGCTTTTCCTCCCTAAAATATGCTTCTGGGTTCTTCTCCCTCCCCCAAAAAACCCCAAAGCATTGCTGGTACAGGCATCCCAGCAGGGGAAGGGGCTGCAGGGCCCGTAGCTGGACAGATGGACACATGTGGACAGAGAGCCGCCGGCCACAGCTGGGCTCAGCTTGTTTTCAAAGTCACGGGGGTTTCAGCGGCGGCGTTTTGCAACCGTTGGGTGTCACAACAACAACAACAACAACTCGGTTCTACTTCGCAAACAGGGCCCGGGGCCGCCCCGGCTCTTTCCTGCTCACGTCAGCTGCAGCAGCCTCACCCGGACCGCGGCTATTTCCAAACCCGGCCACGGAAAATGACTCGAAGCAGCAGCGAAAGTGAATATTTCATCTTCCCCCTCGACCCAGAGGGGCTCGAAGCTGCCCTCGGGGCGGCACTGGATGCTCAGATCACTGAACATCCCTCCGGGATGCTGCGAGCCCCAGCATGCCAGCGGGAAAAAGTGGTTAAAAAAACCAACACCATCTTCTCCCTGCCCGGAACAGCCGCCCATGGCAGGAAGCGTTTTCTTTCCTGCAGTTTCAGTGTTCTCGGATGGCTGCTCGCAGGGCTGCTCAGCCCCCTGGCACGACCGGAGCTTTCCAGGCTTTGGCAGCTGCGAAGCAGCCGCTATTGAATTACGGGATATTTTTTCGTTTTCTTTTTTATTTCAACGGAAACTTTATAATAATACTAAAAGAAATCATAAACTCTTGAGTGTCGGGAGGCGGGCGGCCGCCTCCGTGCGCTGCTGCCCCGGGTATCGGGTGATCGGGAAGGGGAGGACGCTGCGCCCTTATCGGCACACGCCTTCCCTGCCCCCTTGGCAGCGGAGCCGGCCGGAGGTTTCGCAGCATAAACATATTTTGCTCAAGCAGACGGTCAGAGTTGAGCTAAGGACAACTCGATAACCAGAGAGCCCCCCCAAAAATCGCCTTTTTCCAGCAGTCTCCCCCATCTGTCTCATCCCAGCAAGCCGCTAGCCCAGCTTTGCAGAGATAAACACAGGACCGAGAGCAGCCCCCCTTCTCTCAGATCCGCTCCCAGGGTGTTTACCAGCTCTTTGCAGGCAGATTCACTCTCCCTCATTTTTTCACACGCCAAAACCGCCGGGAAAGCGGAGGGAACCGGCTGCAGCCCCTCCGGGTCCGTCCGGCAGCGCCGCAGCCGCCCTCCCCACCGGCACTGCCCGGCGCAGCCACCTCCAACCAGCCGGGACCCCCCAGGCTATCGCTGCTCCATCGCCGGGCCGGGATGCCGTGGCATTTACACAGCTGCTCGGCAGGAAAATCCCTCTCCCTGCTCACATAACCCCTCGCATTTAAAGATAACCTCCTCCAGGTGGTTGGGAAATGGGGAGGGGGGCTCATTGCAGGCTGCTGGCCATGTGTGGGCATCCCTGCCAGCTGCCTGGAGCCTTCTCTCCCCAAACCGAGCTTGGGCTGAGTTTGGGTTTTTTGTTTGTTGTTGAAACCAGCTCAAATTTGCTGCTTCTTGCAGGGTGATAGGGAAGAAAAAAGGAGCACAACCCAGGTTTCTAAAGAGTTTGATGTTGGGGCGTGGGAGGAAGGATCAGAGGAGTGGGGTTTGACAAGGCTGTCCCGTCACTGCTGAGGTGACAGGGAGCAGAGAAGGTGACAGCTCCGCACTCCCGGCCCCCCAGCTGGGGACAGCCGTGTCCCCACTGACACCCAGAGCAGTGACTGTGGTGCTCCTGGTGCCACACGAACAAGGTTTTATCTGCGGGGTCAGGGCGTGGGATGCCACCGTGCCACATCCCCCTGGACACGGTGGGGATGTCACCGTGCCACATCCCCCTGGACACGGTGGGGGATGTCACCGTGCCACATCCCCCTGGGCACGGCAGGAGATGTCACAGTGCCACATCCCCCTGGCCATGGCGACCCACCCGGGGCTGCACGGGGACTTCCCTGGGGTTTGTGAAGCGACTCCTGGCAGTGACAGCAGCCCCAGCTGGGGTGTGGAGCGGCGCTGGGAGCAAAGTCCATCGTGCCACATCCCTGGCACAGGGCACGGCCGTGCCACCCGCGCGTGGCGTGGGAGCCGTGCCCCGTCCCCAGCCGGGCGGGCGCTGTCCCCGAGCTCCCTGTTTGTGTGCCAACACATCACGTGCCGCCGCTGGATGACACGGAGGGGGGGATTTTTTTTAAGAGTCGTTGTTTTGTTTTGTTTGTTTGTTTTTTTTTTCTCTAACAAAGACAAAATATTTGCGTCCCCACGGGGACGGCTCTGGGTCACTGAGCATGGAGCGCCACACTGGGGTCCCGGCAGGGGAGGGGACACCCGGCTCCGAGGGGAGGGTCCGGTGCCGGCGGCTCCGTCCCTGGCGCGGTCCCCAGTGTTTATACATAGACATGTTTGTGCGCGGCACCGGCCCCTTCCTCGCTCCCAAACAACTGGAGGAAAGTCAAAAAGTCACAAAAATTTTCCATTGCCCGAGGAAGGGAGGGAGCGAGGAATGACTGCAAGGGGCCGGGCAGTGCCAACAGCGAGGGACCCCAAATGAGGGGTCAGACCCAAAAAAACCAAGGGGTTGGTTTTGATATAGTGAATAAAGTGAATAAAAGTGGCGGTTTGCTGCAAAGACAACACCGGCAGCACCGGCCACCATCGGGGTTTTTGGAGTGTCCCGGTGATGTCACCATGCTGCTGGCACGATCCTCACAGAGAACGGGACATGTGGCACGTGCAACACGGCCACCTGGCCGCTCCAAACCCCATTTATTTTCATCAAAAAAACCCAGTTTGGAATAAAAAAATCCAGCGGTTTCTCTGCAGTTTTCTCCCGCAGCCGGAGGGGCTCTCTGCCCGCACCAGGCTGGGGCAAAGCTGCGATTCCTGTCGAGCCGGAGGGAAAAGCCCCGGTGCAGGGATGCGGGGACTTTGCCTGCGGTTTCCGTGGGCGGGAGCAGCTCCGGCAAACAGCGGCTGAGTCAGCGGGCGGAGAGCGGCCGCGATGCCGCCCCGGCATGTCGGGGTGCTCGGCTGCTTCCCGGAGCCCTGGCAGAGCTCTGCCGCACGAAGAGGAGCCTCAGAGGCCCCGACCCCAAAGATGCTGCCAGGGCCGAGCCGAGCCGTCCTCAGCCCTGCTGCTTCTGCAGCGCCGGAGGCTGGGGCAAACCCAAAGCAAGGCCTGGTTCTGCTGGGGTCTGTGGGAGTCCCCGCGGTGCTCAGGGATTCTGTAACCCGGGCTGGGCAGGTCGCAGTGCTCCTGAGCCTCCTGCTGCCCCTCAGGTTGTGAGTGCTGCGGGCCCAGCATCCCTGCAGCCGAATTTGGGCAGTGCCTGAACCCCGACCCCAGCGCAGGGACAGAGGGGGCATTCCACTTCAGCCAAAATCTGAATTTATCATCACCGTGCCAACAGATCAGCCCCCGGTGGGTGCCCCTCGGCAGGTTCTGGGGTGAGCTGCACCCCGCAGGGAGCAGCCCAGCTGCGATGGGGGAAGGCGGTGCTTGTTTTGGGAGCTGGACGGGAGCCCGGGCCGGAGGCAGCAGCGGCGCAGTTAATCCCGGCCCTCGCAGGGCTGCGCCAGCCCCGGCACATTCTGTCCCTGCCAGCGCCGGGACGGCCACAGGCTTCGCGTGTCACCATCACCGACCCCCGGGCCACCGGACAGCAGCCTCAGCTGCCGGCTGGGCCACCGTGATGGCACCGAGCATCCTCCAGGGACAGACAGGGCTGGGGGAAGGGGGAGCCCCCCAGTGCTGCAGAAAGGGGCCGCAGGACCGGGGTGTCCCCGCAGAGCCGTGAGCTGCACTGGGGAGGGGGTTCCCAGCAGCCCTGCGGCCGAGGCAAAGGGTCCCATCATTTTGGGACTGAAAGGCAAAAATGACAGGCTAGAGGAGCAGAGCAGGGGCTGGGGGTGGGTTTCCGTGGCCCTCGCAAGGAGCAGGTTCTGACGGATGGTCTGGGCAGCATTTTCCAGCGCACGGGCCCAAGAGCTATAAATAATCCCGCACTGTAATTGCATCACGCGCCTCCCGGCCGGGGTCGGGTCCCGGGGCTGCCGCGCAGGGCACGGGGCCGTTCCGGCTCAGCAGCCCCCCAGGGAGCCCCAGCCCCCCGTGCCAATAAACCTGGATCAGCCCGGGCTGCTCAATCGGGACTTTGGAGCAGGGGCAGGTAAACAACAGAAGGTTGGAGGGAGCACCGGCAGCGCTGCCAGCAGTTGTGAAAGCACTGCCTGGAAGGGTCTGCACCGTGCCCTAGCTCCAAATGTCCAGACGAGGTATTTTTAGCCCCTCCAGGGTTCAGGATTCAGGAGTGCAGCCCTTTCCTGGCAGGAGCCCCAGCTTGGCCATGCCCCCCCAACCTCTCTGCGCTACTGCCCGACTGTACGAGAAAAACTTGGAGGTGTTGACAAGAATCCCTGCTGGAGACGTCGCTGCCTCATGGGCACCGGGAGTGCTGCCCACCGGCGTGGTGGCCTGTCCCCGTCACCGTGTGACGCTGTTTCACAGAAAGACAGGGCAGGACAGGCACGGCGGTGCTGGGCTCTCGCCTCCCCCTCGGGCCCAGGGAATAAACAGCCCCTTGTGCAGCCGGGGCAGATGATCCGGGGCTGACCAGCAGCCCCCGGCCAGCCCTGCTGATGGCACAGAATGGCTCCCTTGTGGCAGGCTGGGATCAGCCTGGTCACAGGGCTGCCTTCAGGGCCATCTTCACCTGGGGGGTGAAATGCTGTGCTTCGTGTCCCCTTTGATGTCACCAAAAAAGCCCCAAGAGGCCTCAGCACACCGGGCACGGCTGCTGCTGCCAGCAGCAGATCCAGACACGATCCCCCCAAACGGGGATGCAAACAAATTCCCTGCGAGGCCGGTTAATCCTCCCCCGGGAAAAATTAATCAGAGCACCAGGGATGCCAAATAAAAAGCAGATTTGAATAAAGGTTGCAGGAGCACCAGGTTCTCACAAGCAAACACAGGGACAAGTTCTCTCCTCTGGCCCAGGGCAGGAGCACGTGCTCTGATGCAGCTGCGGGGCTGAGCAGCTCAGCAAACAAAAAAAATAAATAAAAGTGGGGGGGAATCACATTCCAGTGGCAGCATTTTTAAGTAGCACAATCCGTGGAAGAGAAAACTCAAGCCCTGATTCAAACTCTGCCTTGCATGCACCAAGATTTGCCCAGAAATGCTGTGAAAAACCAAATTCCAGCCCAAGGAAGCAGGTGAAGGAGCCTCCCTGCTCTTCCCAGCCAGCACAGCATGGGGCTGATCCCAACCCTCCTTGGGACTGGCTGAGCTAATGCAGGAGTGTCCCAGCTCCCAGCTGGACCTGCTGGGTCCCTGCCAGGCTTCCAGGATGGAGGAGAATGTGTCTGTCCTCACAGAGCGCGGACATAAACAGGAAGCAAGTGTGGAAAAATACAACAGGTTTGCTTGCAGCTCTGCATCCCAGGTCAGGGGAAAAGTGCCAAAACTGCCCAGATGTGGAGGAGCTGGAGGCTCAAGGGACCAAACCCATAGGGAGCAGTGCTGGCTAAGTGACCCAGTTAATCCCAGTGCAGGACTGGGCACAGGGTGGAGCTGGGTGCCTGCAGGGCAGTGAGGAGAGGGCGGGTAGCACTCCCAAATCCCAACAGCCACAGCATGGCTCCAGACAACGGGAAGAGCAGAAGATTATCCAGGCAACTGTTTGGTTTAAAGAATTTATTTCAGACAAAATTCCCCACAAAAAAGTCATACAAAAAGAGTAGAGACAAAGAGTGGTCATTACAAAAGTGTTCACAGATAGAAAAGACTCATCTGAGCAACCCCAGCACGGAGTCCAAGGCACAATGGCAATGGTTGTGCACAGCCAGGGATTGTCTCAGTGAGGGAATGCAAAGGTCCTCAGCCCCCAAACTCTGCTCAGGTCCTCCTGCAGTGAGCGGGATCAGCCCCTGGCTCCTGATCACAACATCCAGCTCACCCTTCCCACACTGGTTCCCACCCAGTGAGCACAGGTTGCTCCTGTGGGCCTCTGACACCTCAAGGACTCCCAGCCCTGAAGGATTCATCCCAACTCCACACCTCCCATCGGCACCTGAGGCTGCCACCAGCCTTACACTGGGCTTCTCTCTCTCTTCCTTGGTCACCAGGCACAGCTCCAGCCCCCTGTGCTGGTACCAGAGTTTGAGGGTTGGTTTCAGCCCCATCTTGGGGGAGGCACCAGCACACTGTGCAGGGTAGGTGAGCTGACACTCATAAACCACCTTTCCTGTTCTTAGCAAACAGCACCAAAATACTGCCACAGATCATAAATTCATCCCCCCAAGTCCTTGTATCAGCTCTTGGGAGGCCTTTAGAGATTAAGTGGCTCAAACCATTCCCCCCACAGGTACCCACAGGCTTGTGGCAAAGATTACCAGCAGTGGCTGAGCCCTTTACTAGCCAGGAAAGGACCTTTCACTGCCTTGGGGACCTGCAGTCCTGGTGAGCCACAGGCAAAGAGCTGCAGCTGCATTGCCCCAGGGCCCAACCCTGAGCACTATCCAAACCAACACTCTCCAGTAATCCTGAGAAACGCCTCCAAGCTCCTGTTCTCCACACCAGGAGCCGACAGAAGCTTTCAGAGTGCAGCACTACAGGCAAGGGGAGAGCAATCTGGGCTCAAATTCCCTGTTCTAACCCCAAAATCCTAGGGCAGTTCTGAGCCCTGCGCGTCCCGCCTGGCTCCACACCACCAGCCCCTTGTGTTCTCCTACCCGTGCCGGGGCCACGGCACCGCGCTGGCTCTGGGCCCAGGGACAGTCACGACAGGAGTGGCCGAGAGCTGTGAGCAGGGTCAGGGTATCACATGCCCATTCCCAGACCCCAGTGCTGTGAGGCTGCAAGCTGCCATCCCCAGGGATCGTCACGCTGCCGCACGCAGCCGGAGCGACTCTCTCAGCAGGTCATGCAGCGCGGGCGGATGCTGTCTGACGCGGGGTTGGGATCCACCTGCAGAGCCAAGGCCACAGTCAAAAACCTCAGCAATGGCACATGCCAGCCTCCAGCAGCCTCCCAGCCCAGAGGGATGAATCACCTCTGAATAGAGTGGCGGTGGTCGGAAGCGGAATTCCTGGATGTAGGCGAAGAAGGGACCCTCCAGGATGTCCCCGAGCTCGCTGCGACACGGAGGAGCCAGGCTCTGCTCGGCCTCTGGGCTGGACACGACTGCTGAGTACTCAGGGGGGGCTGAAGAGAAAGGAGAACCATCAGGGAATAGCAAACACCCTCCATAAATGGGGGACACGCAGGTAAAAGGGCTCCAAGCCCACTATTTCCCAAAGCCTCTCAGTTCCCTGAGGAAGGAACCCAGGAGATTCAGCACCACAACTAAAACATTAGGTTAAAAAAAAAGCCAAACTGGCCCAGTTGAGAACTTTGTCTCACTCTCCTGACCAGGGGGTTTACCTTACCCCAGGGAGAAGGAGATGCTCACCCTCCAGCTGCTCAGGGATGGTGTTGAGCCAGTCCAGGTTGATGCTGTACTGGCTGCTGACGCTGGAGGTGCGGCTCCCGAAGGGATGCAGCGGGATGGTCCCGATGACAAGAGGCAGTTCAAGGAGCAGCTTGGACGTCCCAGGAATATCCACACAAACCTGCCAAGACAGGGAAGAGCAGGGAAGCTCAGCTTGGTGGTGTTTTCCCAGTCTGGAGGGGTAGGTATCTCCCCTGAGCTGGGCAGGAGGGGATCCCTACAGAGCTCCCTCACCTTCAGGGAGTATTCCACCTGGATGATGCGGCACTGGAGGATGGACGGCCCCACGGGCGGGATCTTCAGCGCCCGGCCATGCCACACCTCCCTCTTCCCGGCTGGAATGGGATCCCCAGTGATGCTGGTCACCACTGACTTCTTCTGCTTCTTGGTGCCCCGGGCGATGAAGGTCTGGGTCTGTATGATGGCGGCCTTGGGCACCACGGCCCGGCTGGTGCAGTTGTCGATCTCGGCAAAGATGGGGATGACCTCACCTGCCAAAACAGACACACACATGTTGGAGGAGGGGAGGAAGAGCCCAGTCCTGGTTCAAGGAATTGCTGCACTGGCTCACCAAGGGCTGGCCCTGCTGTCTGACAGGGCAGGCACATGGGTTCATAAAGGGGGAGCATCCCAAAGATGCTGCCCACACTAAAGCTCTCTGATTTCCTGCCAGCTTACAGTGACCCAAACCCCCTCCTCTGGGCTCACTGAGGGTGGTCAAGGGCCCCAGCACCTGGTCTCACCTGGGGTGTAGCCTTTTCGGTCAATCTTGGCAGTCACAGACACTTGGCCACGGTTGCAATACCAGGCACGAGCAAGTTTCTCCTTAGCACCTGCCTGGGGAGCCTGGAGAAAGGGAAATAGGGAGGCTATTTAGTAACTAAGGATGAAACTCACAGCAATCACCTCCCTGGCACCAAGAACCTGCCAGGGAGCATCAGCAACTTCTCAGGTATCTGATGCAAGAAGCTGTTGCAATGCATATAAGTTTCCAAAACCAAAGAGGCACAGCTGACCTCTGCCCAGCCCAGGTAATGCTGGAGGTCACAAGTTACAGGGGGGAAATATTCCCTCTGGAAACCAGGCCTGCATTGTAATGCTGAAGGGGAGGCAGACACCTTCCCCATGGGCTTCCTGGGTAAGTTTTGGATGCCAGAGCCCTGGGGTGGAGCAGGGGGAGCTCACCAGCAGTGCAGGGGTGTTTATGTCAATGGGTTCAATCACAGTGAACTCCTTCTTTGCTTTCTTCACTGTTGACCAGGGTCTGTGCAGCTTGGCCTTCACCCAGTAGCGCACACTGCCGTGCTTCCCCTCAAAGGAGGTGGCCAGGGTCCTGGGCATGAGCAACAAAGAATTTTAGAAGGATTCTCCTCAAAAAAACCCCTGATTTTCAAGATGTCCTCTCCCCCAAGAAATGCCAACTTACTCGGGGAGCTGGAAGGTGAAGGGGAACTCGTGCTTTCCTGCCTGCAGGACAGTGGCCTCACCATTGTCTGTGGGCAAAACAGATCAAGGAGGATTAGCTCCCTCCTACAGAACCAGAACCTCCTCCCCAGGCAGGTCACAGAGGTGTGCAGCACCCAGCAAGGAGCAGCACGAGGGCATAGCAGAGTTTCTGCCAGTGCTGAGCTGCAGCAGCTGTGACACAAGAGCTGGGCACTGTCTGCATTCCATGTGTCTGCAGACAGGCATGGCCCAGGGACACCTCCTTGGAGAGCTGGGCAGCTTCCCGAGGTGGGCTCTGCTTCATCCTGCAGCCACCTCACCCCACAGCTTTGGAGTGAGAGCCCAAGATGCCCAGTTGGGGGGAGAGTGGCCAGCAAACCCCCATGCCCCCCAAGAGTTTGCATCCCAAGGCTGAAGGGTCCATTTAGGCCAACCCTTGCTGCTCAAAACAAGCTCCTGAACCTCTACAGTTTTCCAAAGCTGCTTCCCTGCCATGAACAGCTCAGAGAAAAGAAGGAGTATTGTCCCTAGCTGAGGTGTTCCACAGCAGCAGCATCCAGCTGTGCACCCCAAGATTTCGGGGTGCAGCCAGAGCATGAAGAGTCTGCAGGGACCTCCACAGCCCATTCCCAGAGCGCTCAGTCCCTAAGGCACCCGAATTTCGGCTTGTTCGTATATCATGCACTCAGCAGTCAAGCTGACCCCAGCACCCAGACCCCTGCAGTTCTGGGCTGCCATACACCCCCAGGCACCCCGATTTCAGCCGGCTGGGCTGTCTGGAGCCCCCAGCAGCCCAGGCTGCCCCACACCCGCGCTGTTTCAGCCCCTGCAGTGCCCGGTGCCCCCACCCGCCCGGGGGGTGCCGCACACCGGGCTTCCCCCCGGGGCAGGGGATGCCGTACCTGGCGGTGCCATCAGCGTGTCGCGGTGGCTCAGAAACTCCACCTGGTCGCTGTAGCTCTGCGTGTAGGCGGTGCTGGAGCCAGCACTGCGGGACTCGGTCCAGTGGACGCGGGCAGCGCCCATGGCCCGCAGCCGCAGCGCCCCGAGCCGCGCGGCCGCCGCCAGCTCCAGCACCACGCGGCCCGACACGGCCTGCCCGGGGCTGAAGGCGGCCGGGCCGTCCCGCTCCGCGCCCTCCAGCACGATGGAGAAGCGTTTGAGACGATCGAAAATCATGGCGCTGCTCAGCCCCAACCGGCGCGATGCGGCTCAACCCGGCTCGGCTCGGCTGAGCCCGGCTTTAAGCGGCCGGCGCGGCCGGGGGCGGCCCCGGCGGGGCGGGACGGGCCGGGCCGGGCCAGCCCCGCCGGGCTCTGCAAAACAAGGCAGGGAGCATGTGCGGATCGGCCCCGCCGAGCTCCTCGGGGGGGTGGGACCGTGCGGGGCCGTGTCCGGTCCCAGCCGGGCTCCCCGACTTATCCTGGGGCCGCACTAAGACATCGCCGCGGAACCGTGTGCTGGGCAGGGGCTGGGCGCTGCCAGTGCTCGGGGGGAGACTCCCTGTCTGCTGCCCTGTTCAGTGCTCCCCAAGACTCTGCAGCTCCCACCCTTGACCCCAAACCCTTCTCTATCTTCTCTATCTTCTGTACTTGCCCCACAAACTTCCCCTCCAACTCCATCCTTGCCCCCCAAAACTCCCTTCCAGCTCCTATTCTTGACCCTAAAAATCCCCTTCCAGCTCCCATCCTTGCCTCTCAAACTCCTTTCCAGCTCCTAACCTTGCCCCTCAAAATCCCCGTCCTTGCTCATCAAAATTCCCCTCCTTGCCCATCAAAGTCCCCATCCTTGACCTCCAAACTCTCCTCCAATTTCCATCCTTGCCTCCCAAATTTCCTCTCCACCTTCATCCTTGTCCCCCAAGTCTCCTTTCCAGCTCCAATCCTCGCCCCTCAAGCTCCCTCACCAGCTTTTATCCTTGCCCCCCAAAATCCCCATCCTTGCCCCCCAAACTCCCCCTGCAGCTCCAGTCCTGACATCCCAGCCCATCTTCATGCAGAATCCCCATTCCCAGGGTCACAGCCATGGGCTGTGGCCAGGGGGGATTCCTCTCTCCTTCCAGTGCCCCCAGGCCAGAGCCGAGGGCCACACCCCACACTGACCCACATCCTTCCCTCCCCCAGAGCCATCCCAGGGCTCGGAACCGGCCACAGCTGGATCTGGGCTCCTGACACGCGGGGATGCCTGGGACATCACTCAGTTCTAAGAAATCAAGAACTGGCTGGGGTTCAGCTTGTGCAACGACAGGGTGAGCAATCCTCTTCCCTGTGCTTGTTAACCAGGCGAGTGCCAGTTTTCCACCAGATCTGCTGGGATTGGTGTCCCAAACCCAGTGACAAATTCCACCTGCATGGGCAGGAGCAGCCCAGGGACTCGCTCTGTGCTGGTCCTCAGCTAGGGTGAAAGTGTGGAAACTGGGAACTGGTTATCCCAGGGGGGGCATCACCATCAGCAGCACCCTGAGATGTTGTAAAAGGGAGGAGAAAGGAATCTGTGCCCCCCAAAAGGGTTAATGCAGCCTTAGAAACTTTCACTTTGGGGATGAATGTCATGTTTGTGGAGCACCAGAGCCCTGCACCCCTGGCACGGGCAGGGGATAAGACAGAACAGGCATTAAAAATGTTACTCAGCACTTGGCTGTGTGAGTTTTGGGGATTTTTGAGTTGCTCCCAGCCATGCTGGGCAGGACCTGCTGTGCTGAGCTCGGCTGATCACAGCCTCTTAAAAAACAAGCTGGGCTGAAGCCTGGCACTGCTTTAGCTGTTTCCAAGGCCGGGCTGGAATTGTCTGTCTCCCTCCCCAGGGGAAGGGGACTGTGGTTTGTTTTATATGCACGGCCATTTGCTGCCACGGGCAAACATGAATCATAGCAAAAGCTCAGAGGGAGAGGGAAAGGAGGAAGGAAGGCACGTCACAGCACGAGTTCACTGGTGACACCAGCTCTGGGAAGGCGCCTGGTGTCCCTGCAGTGACATTAGAAGTGGGGAGGCTCTTGAGAGGGGCTGGAGCCCTGGCTAGGCCCCTCTCTTTGCCTGGCATCCTGCTCCTCCTCCTCCTCCTCCCGGCACACACCCCTGGGCCATGACTCAGCCCTCGCCCACGGGATGCAGATCCCTGCAAACCAAACCAAACCACACCACACCAAACCTCCCTCCCATCGCATGCAATGCCCTCAGCTGTCCCTCGCTGTGCCATGTGGGGAGGGAGGGCAGCCCCTCGCTGAGTCCTCTGAGACCCCCACACCCAGAGAGGGTCTCTCCTCTCTCCTGCCAGCCCCAGGTGGGGAGCACAGCCAAGGGCCTTCCTTTCAGAACGGCCCTGGGTGCCCAAGGCAAGCCCAGCCAGGCCGGGCACAGCACTCAGGGCACCATCTCCAACTCTTCAGCCCCATCTAGAGTCTGGCCAGGCTGGAGCTGCTCCCAGCAGGAGCTGACAGCCTGCCCGGCCCATGGAGGGGCTGCACCTTCCCTGACCCGCTGCTGCGACCTGGTGGCTTCTCCCCAGGGAGCCCGGAGTCACACGAGAAGGGAATGCAGCAGGTAAATGGGTAAGGCAGCAGCCCAGTGTGGGGGGAGATGGGACAGTGCAGAGCCTGGCATGAGCATGTGCTCCCAGGCTGAGGAACCAGCCCCATCCCTGCCAGATTTGGGACTGCTATGGATGGACAAGATTAAGGTGCTGATTGAGGCCACCCTACAAAGGAAGGAAAGCCCTAATGCCAAAACTCTCCTGGATGGCTTCATGAAAATAAAATGGCTTCTGGATGTTTGCCTCTCACCAGGGCAAGAACTACACCTTTGGAAGTGCTGCAGGATCCTGGGAGAGAAAAGATCAGTGCACAACAATTATTTGTGTTTCCTATCCTCCCATCATCTCACACAGAAGAGTCCAGGGCCCTCCTTGTGCTGCCTTTGCCCATTAACCCCCTGTCTTGTCCTCTCCCCCTGCTCCCTCTCTCAGATGATTACACAACACACGTTTAAAGGCCCTGCCTGAACATCCTCCTTGCACACTTTTTTCTTGTCTCTCAGCGCAGCACCCCAGTGCCAGCACTCACCACCCTGCCAGGAAACTGCAGATAAACTCAGCTGAGGGGAGAGCAGAAGGGAGGGCGCTTATCTGTGCCCAGCTCCCCTCCTCTGCACTGCCTCGTTACCATGACAAAACCTGCATTTTTTAAACACCACGCAGACACAGCTGATCTCGTGGAGAAGCAACAAGAAAGGAGCAGTCACAGGGACTGACTGTCGGATGGTGGCACGTTTCTCACCAGCTGACATCAGGAAGGCCCTCACGCTGCTGTTGGGGACAGAACAGGGGACAGCAGGATCCAAAGGAAGTTATTTTGGCTGCAGGACAGCCCCTCTCTGCTGTTTATTCCCGTAAAACGCCCCGGTGATCGCACGTGTCCCTCTCACAAGGCAGAAAAAGAATCTGTGTGCAGACAGAGAAAATAAAATCCAAGATCTGGTGAGGATCTCTGCCCCCCAGGCAGTTCCCGTGCAGTCAGGCTCTGCTCTCTGCTCAGCACTCCCTGTGCAGTCAGGGAGGGCCAGGAGCCACCAGCTCCGAGCTGCAGGTGTGCAGGGTGCCTGCGAGCAGCTCCTGCAATTCCTGCAGCCCTTGGCCAAGTGCCCTTCCCCTGATGGCTCCAGGGGCTCCTGGAGCACACAGTCCCAGTCCCAGCAGCAGAATCCAAACATGCTGGCAGCAGCTTGTGGCTTCCCTACAGACATTCCCTGCAGGCATAATGGGGATAAAACTCACCCTGTCACCTCAGAGCTAATGGGACATGGAGCAAGTACTGCATGACCAAGTGCTCGGGAGCTTCACTGCTGGAGAAGGGATTAACTGTAATTTGGACACTTTGTAGAGGTGCAGCTGCCAAGGAGACATCCTTAGGCACAGCATGGAAGAGCTGCTGCCAAAAGACAGAAACTCCAGAGCAGTGCAGGTGTTTGGAGCAGATGGCAGAGCACAGTTGTCCAGAAATAGAGAAAATTACCTTTCTAGTACAGTCCAGAAAGAGGAAAACCTCCAACAAGCCAATTCAGGTCCTCTTTCCATCCCTCCAGTTCATTCCTGCAATGTCTGCATTTGCCAGATTGGGCTGGCACCATTCTGGGTTGCACTTGGCCACTGACCCATTGAAATGCCCTCAGCATAAGTCCTACAGCCTTCTCCAGGGCAGGGCAACCAGGCCACGGGCCTTGAGAAACAGGGAAAGGAGGAGGAAAAGCAACAGAGGGATGGCTGTGATCCTGTTATTGGAGGGGAGGATAAAAGACATTCATGTTCCTAAGAAAAGCCAGAGCTAATGAGTGGATGGATGGTTGAGACATCCCATATCCCTCAGCTCTGGATCACTTCATCCCAAGCACACAAAGAATGGCTTGTGGCATGCATGGGGCTTGTCCTCTTGCAGCAGATCTAAGCAACGTGCCAGCTGGGCACACAGTCCCAGTATCAGGGACCCGAAAACAAACACTGGCTGAAGCACTGAGTGCTCTTTCCACACTTGTGAACTGACACTCGTGTTTGCTCTTCTCTGTGCAAACACAACAAAAGCCACAAATCCCTGGTGTTCCCCAGCCCTGGCTTTGCCATCAGCCTCCTGGAAACCAGCAGTAGAGAGAACAACCCTCAGCCAAGGTGAGAAGAAGGGCAAGCAGCTCTGTGTGGGTCAGCAACACCCACAGAGCAGAGGGTCCTCTGAGGGGACACTGCAGCCTGAGGGGTCCCAATCCCACACCCTGGCACACAAACCCATCCAAGGAGATCCCAACCCCACGCCCTGGCACACAGACCCACCCAAGGAGATTCCAGTCCCACACCCTGGCACACAGACCCACCCAAGACTCACTCAAGGGGGTTCCAATCCCATGCCTTGGCACACATACCCATCCAAGTAGGTCCCAATTTCATGTCTTGGCACACAGACCCATCCAAGAAGGTTCCAACCCCATGCCTTGGCACACAGACCCATGCAAGAGGGTTCCAGTCCCACACCCTGGCACATAGACTTGCCCAAAGGGGTTCCAATCCCGTGTCTTGGCACATAGACCCATGCAAGAGGGTTCCAATCCCGTGTCTTGGCACACAGACCCATCCAAGAGGGTTCCAATCCCGTGTCTTGGCACACAGACCCATCCAAGAGGGTTCCAATCCCACACCCTGGCACACAGACCCATCCAAGAAGGTTCTAATCCCACACCCTGGCACACAGACCCATCCAAGAAGGTTCTAATCCCACACCCTGGCACACAGACCCATCCAAGAGGGCTCCAGTGCCATGTCCTGGCACACAGACCCACCCAAGCAGATCCCACCCCCACAGCCTGGCACAGCCACCCGCCCCGTGCCCCGGCCTTACCGGAGATGAGCTGGCGGCGGCGGTACAGGAAGGTCTGGCAGGCTGTGTAGTCCCGGTAGACGATGTTGAGGCCGATGCTGTGGCTCTCCAGCCAGTGCACGGTGGCCAGGCCGCGGGCACACACCTCCAGCGCCCTGACCCTCAGGGCCCCGCGCAGCTCCAGCTGCACCCGGCCGTGCAGCAGCTCCCCGCCGCCATGGGCCCGGCCGGGCTCCAGCCGCACCGCCAGCCTCCGCACCCGCCCCGGCGGCCGCATGGCTGCTGCCCGCGCCGCTCCAGGAGCCTTCCAGGCAAAGGAGGAGGAAGAGCAAAGGCTACACCAAAATTCCTGAATTTATCGCGGTTCCTGGCTGGCCCCACCCTGCAGGCCTCCCCGGGGGGTTGGACCGAGCCCGTGTTTTGCAGCGATGCTTCAGCGTCGGGTTCGTGTTCGTGAGGCTGGGGATGTCCTGTAGTGACGAGGGACGTGTTTTTAAACTGAGAAAAAAACGTGCCTCCATCTTATCTCTGAGTCACAGACACTGGCGACGTGACACTGGACGTGCTGGTGGCAGCGCTGGCAGGGAGGGGTGACACACACGGTGCTGGCAGATGTCACACAGCGGGCAGTCAGAGAAAGCCTGCTTGGCCTTCCTGCTTCAGGCATTCCTGGGGCACTGCTGAAATGGGAGAGGAGCTCGGAAAACTCCAAAAACCAGCTTTGCTTTCCTTGTCTGAAGTTGCACTAAAATCCACGTGAAAAAGAATGTGAATAATCACAGGGACTCCCGGCACAGCTCTCCCAGCCAGCTGGTGCCTCCAAGGGTGATTCCAGCACTTATCCCCATGGCTGTTCCTGCAGCAGCACAGGTGGCAGTGCCACCTCAGGGTCACATCAAAGTAATGGGGCAGAGTTGGAGCAGATGCAAGTCCCTGTTACTCCACCAAATGTTGCAACTGAGGTGTTTGACTGGAGGTGTTTAACAAGGTGCTGGCATGAGGGACTGATGGGAGTGCCTGTGTGCACTTGGAAGATGTGAGTGCACGGCTCCTTTGAAGCACGTGTGGAGCAGAGATTGTCTCATTCCTGAAAAATAAAGAGTCAAATCCATAAAGGAAAGCACGAGGCTCGTGGGCCCAGGAACTGCTCACACACGGAGTGAAGCAGTTGTGAAACTTCACCAGCCCTGTGCTCAGAGGGTCCCGAGGAATCAAAGCCATGTGCATGAAAAGGCTGAGAAGAGTTTCTCAAGTTCAGCTGTGCCTCCCTGCTCACTCAGCCCCCAAGGGAGGGGGCAGGCCAGCCCCCACTGATCCCTCTGGAACACACCTAGATCCCAAACAGAGCTGGTGCAAGCTCAGCAGTCAGGAAGCCCATGTGAGTGACCAGCTCCACAAAAACACAGGGCTCACCTCTAGGAAAACAGCCTGCTCATCACAAGCTGGCCAGAGCTGCCTCGCTGTCCTACTGTTCACTGACCTTTGGTTGCAGGCCTTGACACCAAAATCCAAACAGATAATAAGGGAATATCCCATCCCCCAGGCAGCCCTGGTGGTGCCTCTCACTCTGTTTGATCTCCTCTGTGCCTCCCCCTGCCCCACCTGCTCTGTTCCACCCTAGGGCCTGCCCAGAGGCTCTCTGTGGCTCCTGCCATGCTGAGGGATGTGGCACCCACGCCTTCGGGCTAATCTCCTAGTGTTTATTCTTGCTGTCACAACACCTCCTTGTGTCCTCATTCAGTCTGAGAAATAGATGTTCCCTGTGACAACACACAGCCGGGCCAAGAGCAGAGCACAGGGATGGTTCTGAGATCCCACGCCGTGTGGGCAGCTCAGAGTGCGTCAGCACTCGCTGCAGGAGGGAGGACATCACCTTCCTCTGGGAACAGGGCCCTGCCAGGGTCCCTGTGGGGACACAGCTCCCTTGGGAGTTTGCCTGTTGGATTGCAGTGGGTTTGTGGGTTTGGGTGTCAGCTTGCCTCTCTGCTCAGCCCCGCAGAGGTTCTGTGCCCTCCTGGGCAGCCCCAGGATGAGCATTTCACCTGAGGAGAGAAAACAGCTCTCAGCTCACTGGGATGGGGCTGAGAAAGGGGCAGGTGGCACTGCTGAGCCTGGCAGCCCCAAGATCTGAGTGTTGTCACCTAAAGGGTCACCCCACCCGGGCAGCTGCAGCATCCTCTGTCTGTGGTACCTGGCACATGCTCAGCTTTCTCTGCTGGTGCTGCAGAGGTGTTTACCCTGCCTGGACACCTCTAGCCATGACAATTTTCCTCCTCTGACCTTCTGTGGGGGACTTCAGTCCCATTCTACCTCCCTCCAACACTCCCTGGCTCAGGGATTTGGTTGCCTGTCCTTCATTTCCCTGCAAAATATTTCTCATCTACGACTCTGCTCCCACCTGAGGCTGGAGCAGACAGGGTGTGGTGCTCACTGGTCCTTCTCAAGTAGGTCAGGAGCACACTCCAGAGGGAGTTAGGGGGAGGCTGGAGCTTTGCTGGGTATAAACCCATTTCCCCTGTGGTTAATCCAAGCCTATTAAAGCTGGGCCTGATGTGGCATTTCTTTGGGGAGTCCCTTTGCAGCCTGTGTGGCACCAGCATGGCTGGCGTGGTTCTGACAGAACTTTGATCTGCTGACAGATAGAATCAAAATAAAAATTAAATTTGAGGAAGAAAGTGAGGAGGCAGCACCAGGAAAGCTCTGCAGTCCCAGATACCTGTGTGTATTTCCCCTGATGACAGGAAAAGGCCAGTTCTGCTGTCAGCACTTTGCTCAAAACCCTCGCCCAAACAGAAAACAACTCTCGGGGTGAGGAGGGAAATGAAGAAATTCACATGGCAGTTATGGGAATATCACTCCATATGGTAGTTATGGAGCTGCTCCAGAAGTTTAGGGACAAGGAAAAGACCAATTCAGCTATGATCTGTTCCACATTTAGCAAATCAAATGGCTTAAACACAGATCCATGGCATGAAGGGACCTCTCTGTGAACTGCTGGACAAACAGGAGGCAGCGTCACAGGAGGATTTTCTTAATGCCTTCCATGACCAGCTCTAACCACATCCCTTCCTGAGGTTGCATAAGCCCAGCTTTTGATCAAAATCCTTTACTTCCTCCCAAAAATAAATGTAAAACAACTTTTAAAAACAAATGTAGCCATGATGAAAGATCAAGACACTGATTCACGTCCCAGAAATCATTCATTTTATTCATTTTACATAAGGAAGTAGCAAGGGGATTGACAGCAGATTGCAGTGAGGTGAGTCACGAGACTGTGGAACAAGGATGTGGTGCAGCAGGTGGGATAACTGCAGCATCTGATACAGCAAGTGTACAACAGCCACAATCACTGAATATCCCAGGTGGGAAGGGACCCACAAGGATCTCAAGTCCAGCAGCAAAAGCTTGGCTGGGAGTGGCTCTGCTTAGTGCTATGATCCTGTCTCATGAAATCAGATTGATTTACTCAAAGGATGATTTACTCAAAAGGTTCTTTCCCCCGAGGGTGCTGGGCACTGCCCAGGCTCCCCAGGGAATGGCCCCAAGGCTGCCAGAGCTGCAGGAGCTCTCAGGGCTGCTCAGGGTGGGGGTGTTGGGGTGGCTGTGCAGGGACAGGGGCTGGGCTGATCCTCCCTGGGGGATCCAGCTCAGGATATTCTGGGATTCTGTGACAGTTGGCTATAAAAAGGCAAAATATCCAGGTAGTTCTTACGGCTTTAATTAACAGCAGTGTGAGTGTGACTCTGTGCCCAGCCTCTGGACCCACTGAAGCAGGTGTGTGAAAAATGCGTGCTTTATGATTGGCTTTTCGCAAATATTCAAATGAATATTATATGTGTTGTGTTAGAAATTGATGCTGTATTAATTCTCTGAAATAGTGTGGTAAATATAGTTTTAGGTTATAACAAAATGTTAAAATAGAAACTATGCTACGTAGGATACCTTTTTAAAGAAAGGACTCACAGTGGGATAGCAGCCACAGGACACCTGAATCTTTCAGAGAAAGAGAATTTATTGTCCCATTATCAGGAGAAATGAACTTCTTCCCACCTCACTCAGCCCTGAAGACACCATTAGGATTCACAGGAAGAAGCTGACACTGCTCAGATTGAATCCTGTGTTTGAATGGAATTTATGGATCATGGGTGAGGTGTATGAACATGCAACAGGCTGTTGTTTTTAAGGGTTAATCCTCTGTTAACCGTGTCCTTTTTCGGGCTTGTGCTGCCCAGAAAAAGGTACCCGGACTGTCCCTAACTCTTTGTTTCAATTGTCTCATATTGTCCTAATTAAAATTGTCAAAAAAAATTTATTACTCTAATTATATATATATATATATAATTATAGTGCTATTTTAATAACCATTTTATTACTATTAAACTTTTAAAATTTTAAAAACAAGTGATTGGCGTTTTTCACAGGTGGAATCCACATGCTGAGTACAGAAGGTGCAGGAGGATGGAGAGGGCCCCATCTCTGTCTCCACACAGAATGTTCCTCTCCCAGAACTCAGCCGGGGCTGGGAGGTCTCTACAGGTGCTCAGGGGAAGATCTACCTGTCTCCAGGTGATGTGGAGATCTGTGTGCATGTGAACTCGGGGCCGGCGGGGCACAACGGGAACCCAGATTTCTGAAACCCCGACCCAGCATCACCACAGAGGCGGGGAACGCCCAGAACGGGGAAACCGGGGGTGAGAACAGGGCTGATAGAGGGGTGAAGAGGCCGTGAGGGGTACGGAGAGTGGGACCCAGCCCCGGTCGGGCACCAGCCCCGGCTGAGCACCAGCTCCGGGCTGAGCCTGGCTGGGCCGTGGGGCAACCAGGCCGCGTTACCATGGCGACAGCTCCTCCTCCTTCCCGGCGTGCCCCGCGGTCGCACGTGACTTCCCACCCGGAAGTGTTGCCATGGCGGCGGGAGCGCTCTGGGGGCTCGTGGCCGCGCTGGAGACGCACCGGGGCCGCGACCGGGCGGTGAGTGAGGGCTGTGAGCCCCCCGGTACCGGGCGGTGAGTGAGGGCTCTGAGCCCGCCGGTACCGGGCGGGGAGTGAGGGCTCTGATCCCTCCGGTACCGGGCGGTGAGTGAGGGCTGTGAGCCCCCGGTACCGGGCGGTGAGTGAGGGCTGTGAGCCCCCCGGTACCGGGCGGTGAGTGAGGGCTCTGAGCCCGCCGGTACCGGGCGGGGAGTGAGGGCTCTGATCCCTCCGGTACCGGGCGGGGAGTGAGGGCTCTGAGCCCGCCGGTAGCTGGCGGGGAGTGAGGGCTGTGAGCCCCCCGGTACCGGGCGGGGAGTGAGGGCTCTGAGCCCGCCGGTAGCTGGCGGGGAGTGAGGGCTCTGAGCCCGCCGGTACCGGGCGGGGAGTGAGGGCTCTGAGCCCGCCGGTACCGGGCGGGGAGTGGGGAGGGGGATCTGAGCTCTCCGGTACCGGGTGGTGAACGACGGGACTGTAGCGACCCACCGTTAACGGGAATGAAGCACCTGAGGGATTCGTAAGTGCTCGGTGGTGGAAAGGAACGACAAAAAGCGGAGGGGGCACAAACAATCCAAGCTTTTCCGGGATGGAAACGGGAATGGCAGTCCCAGAGCACAAGGCAATGGGGATTGGGTAAAGGAAAGAGAAGTTGAAGAGGGAGAGGAGAATTAAAGAAAGGAGAAGAGAAGGAGAGAGGGAGAAAAGGAGAGGAGAAAGAGAGACAAAAGACCACCAGCCCCGGTTCCAGCACCACCGTGCCCGAGCCGTGCCGTGCCCGCAGGTCCGGGCGCTGTCCTACGGCTGCCAGCTGGCGGGGGCAGCGCTGCCCGGCCCCGGGGGGCTGCCCGGGGGGCTCCTGGCCGCCTCTGCCCAGCTCAGCTCCTGCCGCACCGCCCTGCGCCTCTTCGACGACCTGGCCATGCTCCGGCACAGCTGCAGCTACGGGCTGGGCCCCGAGGTGAGCGCTGCCCTGGTGCTCCCGGGCCGCCCCGGTGCTCCCGGGCGGCCCCCTGGCCCCGGCGCGGCCGTGCCCCATGTGCCGCTCTGTGTCGCTCCCCGCAGGGCGAGGACGCGCTGGTGCGGGGGCTCTCGGTGCTCTGCAACGCGGCCAACCAGCTGTACTACCCCTGCGAGCACCTGGCGTGGGCCGCCGATGTCGGCATCGTCCGAGCCGCCTCCCAGAAGTGGTGGACGCGGAGCACGGCGCTGTGGGGCTGTGCCCTGCTCCTGGGCATCCTGCGGTACGGGATGGGCACGGGTGATCCTGCCCTGGCACCGGGGTACAGCAAAGCTGGGGGAGGTGCTCTTCTTCCTCGCTGGAGCTGCTAGTGCGAGAGGGAAAATGAAAACTCCTCCTGTTTGGTGCTGTAGGAGGTATAACTCTGTGCTTTTCAGATCCCTGAGAATCTTGTTCCAGTTAAGAAGAAAACTGAGCCAGCACAAGTGGTATGATTTCCCTCTGTGGCTGTAGGGCTGATCAGGCAATCCCAGAATGGTTCAGGTTGGGAGGGACCTCAAAGCCCATCCAGTGCCACCCCTGCCATGGCAGGGACACCTCCCACTGTCCCAGGCTGCTCCCAGCCCTGTCCAGCCTGGCCTTGGGCACTGCCAGGGATCCAGGGGCAGCCCCAGCTGCTCTGGGAATTCCATCCCAGCCCCTGCCCACCCTCCCAGGGAACAATTCCTTCCCAGTATCCCATCCAGCCCTGCCCTCTGGCAGTGGAAGCCATTCCCTGTGTCCTGTCCCTCCATGCCCTTTCCCAAAGTCCCTCTCCATCCTTCCTGTCACTCACCCACACCTGTCAATTCTCATCTGTAGCCATCACAGCTCTGAGGACATGCTGGACTAACATGGGAAATGGATTTGGAGGGAATTCTCCAAGCCTGGCAGAAGGCTCACCCAGTGTGCACCTGTGTGCAAACCTTGAGATATGAAATGCTGACTTAGAAATGCCCTGGAATAGGACAGACATTGCTGAGAGAGAAATGGAACCAGAAACAAATTTTAAAGGGTGGTTTTGTAAATAAGACTGGATACTTTGGAGAAGTAGAACTATGAAAGATGCATTGTAGTGGGGCTCATGAGGGGTAATTTTGGATTATTGGGTTTAAGGCATCTACAGCATGGTGTGGCTAAAGCTGATAGGCCAAGAAACACTTAAAGTGTATTGTAATTAGAAAATAGTTAACTTCTGATGGTGATGGTGTGAATTATAACATCTGTATTGTCTCACCCTTCACACAAGACTGAAAATGGAATAAAAGTTCTTAAAACACCTCTCAGCTGCCCCATCTCTGGGTCAGAAAAGGGTTTAATCTGAGAGACTGTCACAAACATCTCCTTTTCTTCCAGCAGCACTTCACCTCAGAGGCAGCAGAAGCTGAGAGCCCAGGTGAAGGCTGAAGTTCTGAGCATCCTCATGGACACAGCAGATCTCTGCAATGCAATCCACTGGCTGCCTCCAGGATTCCTCTGGGCAGGAAGGTTCCCTCCATGGCTAGTAGGACTCCTGGGGACCATCTCCTCCTTGATTGGAATCTACCAGGCATCAAGAGGAGCAAATTCTGAAGCTGCTTAAGCCAGAGCTGAGCTTCACAAGCTCAGTTTTCACATGGTAAAAGTGCCTTTAGTGAGGCAGGGTGTATTGTAACTTTCCTGGGTTGATGATTGTCCTTCCAGATATCCCATAATCGGGACTGGAATCCAGATGCCTGTTGCAGAGGGGATTGTTTGCAGCTGATAGTTCTTATCACTCTTCATCAAAGAAATAATTCAGGTGAATCCTCTGAAAGTCAACAATGGGTAAAACTGAGGGGGAAAGAGTTTCTTCCATCTGTCCCAGTAGATAAATGCAACCTCCCAGTGTTTTCTGCCCCTTAAAGGAGCACAGTGGCCACATTTCTGTCACAGAGAACTGGTAAGGGATGAATCCTGGGAGCTCCCACTCTGGGCTTGGGGCTGCACCTGAGCCAGGATGGCTCCCTGTGCTGGGAGCTCTCCAGGAGTTTGGGGTTTGGGCTCAGACAGGAGGCAGCAGGGGGGCTGTTTGTGGCCCTTGTGTTTCCTCGGAGGGGAGAGGGGCAGGAATTGCCGCTGGAAGCAGCTCGGACCTTCCTAGCCTGCCTTGCCCGTTTAAGGAGGAATGTTGGGAGTGGAGACTTCCCCCAGGGCTGAGGCTCCAGCTGTGCCTTTGTGGAATGCCACCGGGTGGAGCTCTTCCACCAGGCTCCTGCAGATGCCAACGGACCTTTTTTAATAAATTTCCTGCCTTTTTTTTTTTTTCTTTTTAATAAATCACCTTTCAAAGGAGGAATCAAACCAATGCCGAGCTGGGGTTTGCAGTTACAGTTCTGGGCGTTGCCAATAATAAACGACACAAATGCTTCAAAGGTGGCCTTGAGTGATTATTCCTCCTGGTAACAGGGAGAAGTTCTTTATCTTTGGTTCTGGAAAGCTCCAAAGCATTAGTGCAGCGTGAGCTGCAGCTCCACATGTGTCACCAGCCTTCCTCCTGCTGCAGGAATTCCCAGGCCGTGCCTGACTGCCATGGAAGTGCATCCTTTGAAAAGAGTTCTGCTTACTCTGCGTGTCCCTGCCCCCAGCTCTGCACATGCTGCACTCCCAGGAGCTTTGACCTTGCTTTGTGGGCTGGTTTTTGGCCTGGACACGGAGAGCTGTGTCCTGCCTGTGTTCAAAGAGCAGAGGGAGGCCTGGATACTCTTTATCCTTTGCCCTGTCCTTGGTGTTTATCTGGACCTTCACCCTGCAGTGTCCCTGAGGATGTGGCTGTGCTGGGGATTTGCAGCCAGACTGGCAGGATTTGGTACAACTCAGGGCTGACCTGGAGCAGACTCTTGTTCATTCTCTCCTTTCCTCAGTCCTGTGCCTGAACAGGGGGAGCACCCAAGTCCTCTGGCTGTTGCCTGGTCCTGTCACCCACTGTGGTGGCTCCTGCTGCAGTTTAGTGGTTTTTAATAATAAATCAGATTTCTTTTAACCCCATTGAATCATTCCTCCAGGACTGGACTGCTCAGCATAGGACAATACTGTTAGGTATTCATATACTATAGTATTAACACTGATGCTATACAGGACAACTGAAGCTCTGCCAATTAAAAAAAAAAAACAAGACAAGAAACCTTGCATAACCCCTGATGCCAAATTAACAAACCTCTTAACCATGCAATAATTTTAATGTGGAGAAAGGACACTGTAAACTGCCCTAAGTACATTTGCTTCATCAATTCCTCAACAAAAGACCTTAATTTATGGTTGGTAAAGCTGGAACGTGCAGAGATAAATCAAAATTGGGCAATTCAGAATTCCTGGAGTTTGTATTTTTTTCTTGAGGTGGTTTTGATCCCTGCTGACACACAGTGTTTAAACACCTGTTGTGGCTGCTGCTACCTCTCCAGGGCAGCACTCACTCATTTTTAGCACAATGCCTTGTGCAGGCAGACCCGATCCTCCCAAAATTTGGTGATTTTCTTCTCTTTTCTGATGTGGCCTCTGAGAGAAGGTGACAGTTCCTTCCCTTGGCCAGAAAAGCAGCCTGCCGTGCTATCGGTGGTGCCGATGATGGGCCGGGCTCCACAGCTCTGAGGGGGGCTCCATGCAGGAAACACTTGCTGAGCATGGCTGGTTGGTTCGGCCGCGAGCTGCCTTTGTCAGCAGCCGGGATCCAAAGGGCGCTGCCAGTCCCGGCGCGGCCGCCCCGTTTATGGCCCTTTATGGCGGGGTGACTCCGTCCGCAAAACTCGGCAGCCTCAGATCCGCCGTCCCGGCCCCGTGGCGCGGCTGGGCCTGGGCCGTGCCGCGATGGTCAGGCCGGGGGACAGCGGGGGACAGCGGGGGACAGCGGGTCACACGGGGTGGCACCGCGGGACCCCCGCACACGTGGAGAGGGGACACGGCCACGCTGCCCGCGGGCAGGGCGGGCTCACCGACCGGCGCATGCGCGCGGCTGGCCCCGCCTGCCATTCACAAAGGGAGAGTGCCGAGCGCTGCGGCCGCTGATTGGCTGTGAGGCGGGCGGGGGCGGGGCCGGCGCTGGGCGGCCACGCGGCGGCGGCGGAGGGGCGGCGGCAGAGCCGGAGCGGAGCGGGACCGGGCACGGGACCGGGCACGGGATAGCGGGGACCGGGCACGGAACCGGGTACGGGATAGCGGGGACCGGGCGGAACCGGGCACGGAACCGGGTACGGGATAGCGGGGACCGGGTACGGGATCGGGTACAGGATAGTGGGGACCATGCGGAACCGGGTACGGCACCGGGTATAGGACAGCGGGGACCATACGGCACCGGATACGGGAACGGGTACGGGATAGCAAAGACCGTGCGGGACCGAGTACGGAACCGGGTGCGGAACTGGGTGCGGGACCGGGTACGGAAGCGGGTGCGGGATAACGGGGACTGGGTACGGAACTGGGTACGGGGGACCGTGCGGGACAACTGGACCAGGTGAGGAACCGCGGGGCCGGGTGCAGAATAACTGAGTTAGGCGCGGGACAGCGGACCCGCGGGTCCGGATGCGGGACCTCTGAGCTGGGTGCGGGACCCCTGAGCCGGGTGCGGGACCGCGGGGCGGGCTGGGCACGGGCATCACCGGGAGCGCACATCGCCCCCTCCCCGGTACTGCATGAGGCCCGGAGGAGTCGTGCGCTGCACGGGTGTTTTGGTCCGGGAGCTCCCGGTGCCCTATTTCGGTCGGTGCTCCGCGGATGACCGGTGCTCCCGGTGCCCCGTTTTGGGACGGCCGGTACCGCGCTCCTCTCGGCCGCCGCCGTCCCGCCGCAGCCCCGGCCGTGCCGTGGCCGGGCCCGTGCTGCCCGTGCTGACTCGCCGGTTTTGCCTCGCAGAGCAGCCTCAGCACTATGTCCGTCAGCAGCCACGAGAACCGGAAATCCCGCTCGAGCTCCGGCTCCATGAACATCCACCTCTTCCACAAACCGGGCCACGCCGACAGCCTCCTCACCCAACTGAACCTGCTCCGCCAGCAGAACCTCTTCACCGACGTGGTGCTGCGGGCGGGGAACCAGAGCTTCCCCTGCCACCGCGCCGTCCTGGCCGCCTGCAGCCGCTACTTCAATGCCATGTTCAGCGGGGGCCTTAAGGAGAGCAGGGATGCTGAGGTCAACTTCCACGACTCGCTGCACCCCGAGGTGCTGGAGCTGCTGCTGGACTACGCTTACTCAGCCCGGGTGCTGATCAACGAGGAGAACGCCGAGTCCCTGCTGGAGGCCGGGGACATGCTGCAGTTCCAGGATATCCGTGACGCTTCGGCCGACTTTCTGGAGAAGAATCTCTACCCTGGGAATTGCCTGAACATGCTGCTGCTGTCCGATGCCCACTGCTGCGAGCGGCTGCTGGAGCTGTCCTGGAGGATGGCCTTGGCCAACTTCACCTCGCTCTGCAAGACTGAAGATTTCCTCCGGCTTCCCAAAGACAAGCTGCTGGAGCTGGTGGAGAGCGAGGAGCTGGAGGTGGAGGATGAGACGCTGGTCTACGAAGCCGTTATAGGCTGGATCCGCTACGATTTGCCCCGACGCCACGAAGTTCTGCCCGAGCTGCTGCGCTCCGTCCGCCTGGCCCTGCTGCCCGAGTCCTACCTGCGGAAGCAGGTGGCCTGTGAGAAGCTGGTGACCAGCCACAAGCTGGGGGAGGAGATCGTGGCCGATGCCGTGCGCTGCAAAATGAAGATCCTGCAGAACGACGGCCTGGTGACGGGCTGCTGCGCCCGGCCCCGCAAGGTCAGCCAGGCCCTGCTGCTGCTCGGGGGCCAGACCTTCATGTGCGACAAGATTTACACGCTGGACCATAAAACCAGCGAGATCATCCCTCGTGCCGACATCCCCAGCCCCCGCAAGGAGTGCAGCGCCTGCGCCATCGGCTGCAAGGTCTACATCACCGGCGGCAAGGGCTCCGAGAACGGCGCTTCCAGGGACGTCTGGGTGTACGACACCCTCCACGACGAGTGGGCCAAAGCTGCTCCCATGCTGGTGGCGCGGTTTGGCCACGGTTCTGCCGAGCTGGACCACTGCCTGTACGTGGTGGGGGGTCACACGGCCATGAGCGGCGCCTTCCCGGCCTCTCCCTCCGTGTCCCTCAAGCAGGTGGAGCACTACGACCCCCAGCTGGACAAGTGGTCGCTGGTGGCTCCTCTCCGGGAAGGCGTGAGCAACGCCGCCGTGGTGGGAGCCAAGATGAAGCTGTTTGTTTTCGGGGGCACCAGCGCCAACCAGAACAAGCTGCCCAAGGTGCAGTGCTTCGACCCCTGCCAGAACCGCTGGACGGTGCCCGCCAGCTGCCCCCAGCCCTGGCGCTACACGGCCGCCGCCGTGGTGGGCAGCCACGTCATCGTCATCGGCGGGGACACGGAGTTCTCCGCCAGCTCCGCTTACCGCTTCCACAGCGACACCTTCCAGTGGTCCAAGTTTGGGGATGTCACGGCCAAATGCATCAGCTGCCGCGCTGTCACCTCGGGGAACAGGCTCTACGTGGTGGGGGGCTACTGTGGGGCTCAGCGCTGCAAAACCCTGGACTGCTACGACCCCTCGTCCGACACGTGGAGCAGCGTCACCACGGTGCCCTACTCGCTCATCCCCACCGCCTTCGTCAGCACCTGGAAGTACCTGTCAGCCTGAGACCTGGAAGGTAAATAGCTGTGGGTCGAGCAGAGCTCCTCTGTGTCAGGTTAAAACTTGAGGGGCAGATGCACATGGCTCTGGACTGGAGTTGTCCTAGAGAACAGCTTTGTGTATCACCTCCAAAGCTTCCAGGCTGGTAGTGTGGGATCTCAAAGCCCTGCAGGAGAGAGAAGGTCTCTCTAGGTGCTGGAACGCTGCAGGGAGAAGATCAGTATAAATAACGAGACTCTTAACCTGGCATCTTGGCCCATGCAAAGATTTTGGGGAATGCTGTGTGCAGGGATTGGGTGTCGTGCCTGGGTCAGGAGGCTGGAGGAGCTGATGTTTGTGCAGGCAGGCTGTCTGCAGGAGCTGGGACAGACCCCGTGGTGCCACCGGCTCCGGCTGCTGCTTTTAGCTCAGCCTCCTCCTCCTGGTGCCACGCTTAATCTGCCAGTGGCACCCAAATGTCTTGTGGGACGCCAGGGCTGTGAGCCGGTGCCAGAACAAGATTATAGCTGGGATTTAGTCCCAGAATGGTGGGTAATTGCATTTATAAGACAAGCCTTGTCTATGTATAAACACAGGGTTTCTCTGCTTCTAATTATTCCCTGGTGTCCCTTTCATGCCATTGCTTTTCTGCTACACAGAGATTGACTTTCAACATTTGCAACTGGAATTAAATCTTTCTAAAGGCTTTTGGCAGAAACTATGCCAGTGAATCACAGACCCTGCAGGGTTTTCCTTTTCTCCTTGCAAGAGTCGTGCTGTCTAAATAAAATTATTTACTGTAATAAAATATCCAGTGATACCTTTAGAAAATTCCTGGCTGTAGAGGGGAATCAGCAGGCATTTCTGGGATTTCTCTGGGATTTGAGGCCTGAGGAGTGGGGTTGGGGTTGCTGTGCCCTGGTCTCACAATACTCTGCTCTGCACCACAGGCTTCACACCTGGTTTTGCCAAGTGCCTCCCTTGACTGAGGATCCAGATGGAACACACAGGCAGCAGGAGCACCTCCTCCCACCTGGCAACTCTGTGAGCTGGGTGCCATCAGCACCAGCAGGGCTCAAGGCAACTGGGTCTTGGCTTTGAATTGCTTCTGCAAATCCATCCCCTCAGTCAGGCCAGGGAGGGGACAAGCACGGAGGGACCTCCTTGGGCTGGCAGCTTGTGCTGTCCCTTGAGACAGCAAAAGGTTTCCAAGTGTTCTCCTAACTTGTGTGATCTCAGAGCAGGAACCAGAGGGATTATTTTGGTTTCAGTGATACTAGAAAGGAGGAAGGACACTCCTGACCAGCTGCAGGACTGCACTGCTGGGACTCGCAGCACCCAAGCAGTAACCTGGAATGTCAGAACATGTGACAGTACTTTGCCCACGTGCTGGTTCTGCACATTTATTTCTTTTTTATACAGCAGTTTTGTGTGTTTATTACTCAGCCTGGAGCTGCTTCAATAAATCTGAATAAAATCCACCGTGTCCCTTGCCTGTTGTGTGTGCTTAAGGTGCAGGTTTTCCCAGCCCACACCTGAGACCATATTTAGTAGAACAGTGAGGAGCACTCCCTGCTGCAGTGCAAATCAAGGGCTCAGATCTTCCTGTGTCTTTGTAACTTGGGACTGAGGAAAGCTCAGATCTCACACTGCCTTCTGGCTTTGAAGGAGACACAAATCTCTCAAAACTTCAAAGATTAAGGTATTCTCTGCCCTTTCCTGGTCACTCTGCACAGAGTGGGGTTTCCTCGCTATCCAAAAGAATGGGAGAAGGTGCTGCCCCTTCTGTCCCAAAGGGCTGGGTGCTCCAGGCCCTGCTCCAGGTGAGGCAGTGCCTGGGAGAGAAAAGCACTGTTAAGGAGAGGAGGTGAGACAGGAACCAGCATGGTCAGAGGAAACAGGCACCAAAGGTACAACCAACTGTCTCACCACAGAAGCATGGTTTGGGTGTGATCCATTATTTCAGAATTAAATAAATCAATGTCACAACTCTTCCGAGCTGCTTGCACAGGCAAGAGCTGGCAGGAAGGGAAGGAAGGGAGCTGCCCTGCTGCTGGGGGCTGGAGCAGATGCATCAGCTTCTTTTCCAGCCCCTTTTCTGATTCTTTTTCCATTTTCAGCCCCCAGGCTGGGCCTTTTTTCATGCACCCTTGTGCCTCCTCTCCATGGCTGGCTGAGCCCAAGGGGAGCTCATCAGGCTGCAGGGAGAGGAGCCCACAGCCCACCTGGAGCACACAGGCAGCAGCAGGGACACAGACTTATTTGGATGAGAAAAGATCATGGGATCCAACCATCCAGCAGCTCCCAGCCTGGCTGTGCCTTGCAAGAGGGGAAAATCACAGCACAGGACTCTGCTGGGACCAGCAGCAGTCTGGAAGTGTCTCCAGCCCTGTTACCCAGCCAGGAGCTGCCTCACCTTTGTTACATCTCCAGCTACTCCTGAGGGCTGGACAGAGTCCGACCGTGCTCAGCGAGCCGGAGCAGTGGAGGTTTCATTCATGGCCCTTTGAGCAGTAGCAGCTGTTTTGTTTATGCTGCCAAGCAATAAATGCTGGCTCCCCGCCACATCCTCCTCCCGCCCGGGGGATGGAGCAGCCTCCAGCAGCACGGATCCGTCTGCCTGGGCGTTATCCGAGCCAGGCTGGGCTGTTCTCAGCTGGGGGAGCGAGCCCCAGCTCTGCTGCTGCTGTTCCCTCCTTTCAATCCAACCCCCTCTCAGGGAAAACCGGCGCTCCAAGCACACCCGGGCGGGGCAGCTCGGCGGTGCCTCCCTGCTGCGGGCAGCAAAGCCAGCCCGGGCTGCATCGCCTCGGTTCATCCCCCTTCACCTGGCAGAGAGCCCCGTCCTGTCCCTCCAGCTCCACCTCCTCCTCCTGGCAGGAGCCAGCTCCCAGCTCCCGGAGTACCCTGGGGAAAACCAGGGAGCTTCACTGGTGCGTGCCTGAGTCCTCCCAACAGACCTGTTCTCCCAGTTTGACATTTCCATGCATGGATCTGCTTCGGTGCCAGGGCCAGGAGGTTCAGGCCAGCTGAGCTGGAGGTGAATTTGGTTTAGAGGTGAATTTGGTTGCTGGGTAGAAATCCTTGTGAATTAATAGAATTCATTTAGAATATCAGCATATCTCCAACCTAGACCTCTCCTAGCTCAGCCCACCACTTGTGTCTGCACCTCCAGCTGCTGGAGTTAGACCCCAGCCCAAAGTCACACCTGGAAGATGTGATGCCACATGGGCATGACAAGGCTCAAAGGCAAAACAATCCAAGTGGGACATCACTGTCCCATGGGATGCTGCTCTTCTCACACAAAGCTTAGAAGCCACCACAGCCAGAGAAGTTTGGGGTTAGACTGACCCACCTCCCTCCTGGCCACAAGACAGACAGACAGGGTTGATTTTAAGGGAATTGCTGCTTGGGTTTGTAGGTGCCTCCTGCTCAGCAGCTCCTGCTGCCAGAGCACCAAGACAGCATTGTGGCCTTTCCCCCTTCCAAGCACAGCAGTGGCTGAGAAATTCCCCTTCCTGGTTAAGATGGGATATGGATCAAGAAAATGTTCTGCAGCACACCCACCTCACATCTAGCAAGGAACAGTTACAATGATAATTCATGGCAGCCCAAGAAAAACAAAGTTTTAATTACACACTGTATGACTTTGTTCATGACTTCCAATGTTCCAGAAGGGAAAAGGGACATTGCACACCTGAAATTCCCTGGCAGATCTGCATTCCATGGGCAGTCCTCTGGGATGGCTTCAGGTCTAGCAAGACACTGTGCTCCACACAGAAGTGACATCAGCTGCTGCTCTGACATGGGAGAGGCACATGCACACTGTGCTGTCAGCAAGGAGTTTTCATGGTCCTGTGCACAGGGAATCATGGAATGATTTGGGTTGGAAGGGACTTTAAAGCCCATCCAGTGCCACCCCTGCCATGGCAGGGACACCTCCCACTGTCCCAGGCTGCTCCCAGCCCTGCCCAGCCTGGCCTTGGGCACTGCCAGGGATCCAGGGGCAGCCCCAGCTGCTCTGGGCACCCTGTGCCAGGGCCTGCCCACCCTCCCATGGAACAATTCCTGCCCAAGATCCCATCCAGCCCTGCCCTTCTTCAGCTTAAAGCCATTCCCTGTGTCCTGTCACTCCAGGCCTTTGTGCAAAGTCAAGGAGCCCCAGAACAAAGTGATGCTGCTCTGCCTGAACCTTCAGTGCCTGTGACAGTCCCAGAGCTGGGGACCCTGTGACCCTGACCTCCAGCACTGCCAGCTTCAGGAGGGTTTGGCTCTTATCCTCTGCCAGATCCCAGGGGCTCAGCAGCAGCAAACAATGTAGGACAGGCCCCACATCCCTCATCTGCTGAGCCTTGGGCTGGCCCCATCGCTGGGATGAGAAATGAAACCGGATTTGAGTCACAGGGCTGAGGGAAGGGAAAGGCAGCAAGCAGCACATTCCCACTGCTCGAGCACGCTGTGGAGCCAACATCCTCTGTGCATGTTTGTCCTCGAGCATCTGGCTCGCAGATGAATCCCAGATGCACGTATGGGAACCATCAGCCTTGTCTCACCCACATGAAAGAGGGAGGTTTAGCATAAAGCTGGTCATTGCCGATGGCCTCGGCGTGATTCATGCACAGAAAGAATGTGGTTTGGGTTTCGGGTTAATTAGCTGCAGATTGGGGAGGGAGACAAGGCAGGGCGGAGCTGCCGGGATATCGGTGTGAGCGAGTTAGCAGCTCTGAAGGCACCGCCAGTGTGTCCTGAAGTCACACCCTGCCTGAAATCACACCCTCCTGTCTCACAGGAGTGACAGCCTCACCAGTGCCACTGCCAGGCGAGGTGTTTGCAATCTCCAAGGAATGTCTGCCTTGCTGTTGTGGCAAAAACTGAGCATAGCAACACCTACACACCTTTGAACACGGATGGCTGCAGCAGCACCAAACTTCTAACACATGCAAATTCTGCCCAGGATTTAAACTTGCCTCTGCTGAGCTCTGGGCTGCTGCAGCTGGGCAGCTCCCAGTGGGAATCTGTGCTGCAGGGATCCCTCCTGGCCATGTTAACCCTGGATCTCCCTGATCCAGGCTCCTCTTGCCTTCCTGGAAATAATTCCTACAGGTCCGACGTGAAAACAGCTGCACAAGAGTGCAGTGCAGCTCCCCTTAGCTTCTCTCCTAGACGCTCCCTCCCTGCTGTCCCCCACAAAACCACTTTGATTCCACTTCTTGCTGCCAAAAAATATTTATAAATGGACACAGAGTGGCTGGCCTTGCTGTGGTGCCACAGACACGAGGTCTGGAAGCACAGAGGCAGTGACTGATTTCCAGTGGGCACTGTGGCTCAGCTCCCAGGAGCTCCACAGATGGAAGAAATATTTTCCTAAAAAGAGCGCAAGCAAAAGCTTCTACACACACTCACTTTGAGACGTCACTCTCTCACATGACAGCCTGCTAGCTCCCATAAAGACCAAATTTTAAACACTGGTCTGTCTGAAGTCTTTGATTATTTATGTATGTGGAAAAGTAGAAAAAAGTTTGTTTTTCCAGTGAAGTTCCAGTTTGCGTCACAACCCAGATGTCACATGCACTTCAGAGGCTGACAAATGCTGGCTTGTTTTACTGATTCCTGCACACAAGGGCCCAGGGACCCCCAAAGCTGCTTTGATAAGCCCCAAAGGCAGTGACAGGCACACCACACTGCTGGCACTGCCACCAACCCTGGCTCGGGGGTTTCCTCAGCCCTGGCTGGAGCAGGATTCCGATGGCAAACTCCTCCCTCCTCCTTGAGAGCACCAATCCACGGCCCAGCTCCCCCACTGTCTCCCTGGTTTTGCATCTGTTCTGCTCTCTAGAAACGATTGGAGCTTACAGCTCTTGGATTTGCTTGCCAGCTGTGCCAGCAGTGGGGATTTCAGCAGGAAACTCAGCCTGCTGCAGCACTGGGAAGAGCAGCCCCAGGCAGAGGCTCTGGGATGGTGCCGGCAGCAAGGGCTGCCAAACTGGCACGAGCACTAGGGAGAAAGTTTCTATTTTTGTTATCCTTGTTCCAAGTGGGAACCGATACTGCCTGGGACAGAGCCAGGCATGTCTCAGGCTGGCACCATGCAAAGCACCTCGACACTAATGTAAGCAACTTAACCAAGCTCTCTCTCTCTCACCAGCAGAGTTCAGATGTTTGGGAGCAGCTGATCTTTCCCTCAGGTGTTCACCTCACTGCCAAGGGCTGCAGCTATTTGTATTTCTGCACTGAATACCTCCCATGCTCCGTCCTCTCCTTTGGAAAATGTCAGAGTTTTGTTCTTGTGGCACATTATTTCTGTCCAGGGTAGAAAATGAGAAGCACATAAGAAGTGGCAGCTGCTAGATCTTCATTCAAATAGAAAACAATAAATAATTATATAAAGGCAGACAGTTTTTAAATGTTCCTTTTTTTTATTGCTAGAAGTTGGTTTCAGTCCTATTGCAGCTCTGAAATCCTTCAGTGGAGAAACATTGCAATCATTGTAAAAATCATCATTTGGTGTGCTAAGATCATGTTTACAATTAATCAAGAGTGCACAATTCAACAGAATATTAACATTTAACCATCAACTTTACAAATAAAATAAAGACTACAAAGATGTTGCTACTGCAGTATCAACAGTAAAGGAAATATTTACAATGTTTACACCCTAACGAAAAAACAAAACCAAACTCTTCCCCAACAAAATGGTCAATTTAACCATGGACCATGATTATTTATTAAATCCTTACAGTGCAAGGTGGGCCTAGAAACCAGACCTAAGACTAAAGAGTGTCAAGAGAGTTCACAGCTCTGAGCGAGATGCACGCAGTTATGCCAACAGGATCTACACCCATGAGAGATCTCCTTCGGCTACAGACAGAAATGGAATTTGAAATCAACTTTTCTAAAGTGCTCCAATTTCTTTCAGTACAAAAATATAAAAAACTGATTTATAAACATGGCACAAATGTTATGAACCAGAGCTCACACATGCTGTTTGAAGAGGAAGGTGCTGATGGAGGATGATGAAGTCGCCAGTGGTTACGAAGATGTTGGGTCTGGTCTCGAAGAGAGAGCAGGGGAAAGGCTTTGCTTTGCCTACAGCACTTGTGTAACCTGGCATGCAGATCTGTTTCCTGGTAAATGTGAGAACTGCTGGGGAAGACAACAAAATCTCCAAACTCCCTTGCATGGGGGGCACAACACACAGGGACTCCACTGAGCAGCACCGGGGAGCCTCAGCTCCCATTCCGCAGAGTTAGAAGTAAAATGAAATAAGTATTTTTAACCCTTTCCTAGTTTAAGTTTTGACTCTCATTGTAAATGCAAATGACAAACACCAAGCTCCATGTATGCAGAATCATCTGACCACTACTCAGAAAGACAAAACTGCCTGCAAATGATTTAGAATGACTCCTAGCTGTGCAGGAAGGCGAGTACCTGGATGAGCAAGCGTCTCTAGGAACACCAATTCTTCTGCCTCATGCTGGGGGATGAGCAGCGATCCCAGTTCGTGGGACATGCCACAGCTACAATCCACAGACAGCACAGTTAAAAACTAGGGAAACATCCACAACACACACAGGGCAGCTGTGCTCAGCACTAGTGGCCATGGAGGCATCCTCAGCCTGGAGCACGGAACCTCCACGTTCCAGATGGGAAGAGGAAGAGGAAGCCTCCTTAACACCAGAGTTCAAATTGAAATCAGAACCATAGAAACAGCCTCTACATTGCAACACCACAATACTGAAGGACAAACATGCTGATAATTTTAAGGCTGTGACACCAAGCAAACAGGGCGGCAGTTCAAAGCTCGTGCTGGCATTTCCTCCACACCCCAGCTCAGAAAGAAGCCAAAAAGCACCTGGGAGGCACAGAATTTTGAACTGTCTAATCCTCAGAAATCACTTAAAAGGAAAGTTTTAGCTGAAGTGATCAAAAAGTCCAATAGGAAGGATGTAACTCAGAATCAATAGCAGATTCCTTAGCCCAGGACACGGCAGTACTTTGCAAACTAATTCACCTAGAAGAGTTCTTTTCCTAGGAAGAAGATTTGAGTGAAGAGTCCAAAACCAGTTCACTCAACTGGAGTGATTTGTTAACAATCTCACAGATTCAGTTTTGCACAAGTGAAGAGACCCATGATTCATTTAAAGAAAGTCATATTCATTAAAAGAAAATAATTCACTTGCTTCCCTCAGCCTTCCACGGATCCCCTGCCCACACTCTGGCAGCACTGAGGTATCACAGCACCTGCTAATTCCCAAAGCTTCTCCAGGCTGAGCCAAGTGACAGAAGACACCATCTCTGCTCAGGGTGCAAACAGGTTTTGTAAAGGAGCTGCAGCCAGACATGCGCACTGAGGACAGAGAATGACTTCTAAGGTCATTTCTCAGCTACAGATTGAAGACCCATATTCCAAGGAGCTTTTGGAGTTGGAGCCAACAGCCTGGCCTGCCACAGGCCTGGGTCTATCTGTTAACAGCCAAATCTTATTTCAAGCACTGCTGACAAGAAGTATTCAAAAAGTTATTGTTAAAGATAACATTAAAATACATACGGCCTCACTGCAGACTTTATGTTGCACATGTCACTGTCGTATATTCAAATTTGTCCATTGCACAGAAGAAGAAACCAACCAGTGAGCTGCTCCAGCCCTTCCAACACTCCCTCCCATACTTTTGGACAGGCACAAAATAAACCTAAATAAATGTTTCCAAAATTTGCTTCCAAGCACCCAAACTGACATCCCTTTTTGGCTGAGGTGATTTACTCCACTGATGCAACTTAGCTTTGGGCTAAAACTCCTAAAAACCTGGTAATTTAAGGCAGTGGGGGCACTGAGTTTTCACTAGGAATGGTCCAAACCACAGCATGAAGGAGAGAACATCCTGTGCATTCCTGCTGCTTCCCTGTGTGCTTCCAGGGGAAATTACAAGGGGCCAGAGTCTGCACATCACCCAGTGGAAAAATCAGTGCCAGTCCTACAGAGCTGCTGGATCCCACACTGCGGCATGGATCAGGAGTTACACTGATTTTAAGAATTCTCCTCCATTCCAAATTAGCTTTTCAGAATGCACAAACTGAATATGGAGTGGAACTCTGTTCTAATCATGATATCCCAAAACTACCAAATCACCAATCCCAAACATATGATATCCCAAAACCACCAAATCACCAGTGGAGCAGCCCCACTCTGTTTCCTGCTGACAATCACTCCAGGTTCTGCAATGCTGCTGATGTACCAAGCAGTCCTTTGGTATTAAAGCCAAGTGTGTCCAGTTTCACTTGTGGGGGGCTGGGGGAGCATTCCCAATCCTGTACTGAGCCATTCAGTTTGGAGCTCCCTCTCAATGAACCCAGTGCCACTGCCTCAGGTTTGTACCAGCACCACTCAACTAAGAAAAAGACCCTTAAATCCAAGAACTGTTCCAGCAGAAGTGCTTGTCCCTAAGACCTATTCATTTTGTATTTTGTAGCTTATCTTTCCTCCTTCTTCAATTTCTTGTCTGAAGGCAATAACCCAAATTATCACTATGTGAAAATATAAACTGCTGCTGTTTTCTGCTGAAAATTATTGATAAAGTTTCTTGCACTGTAACTACTGAAATAATTTTAAAATTTTTAAGTAAAGAGAAATTATGGCCTTAAAGACATCACTAACATCACACAGGGCCCAATCACAGGGACAGCTCAGAGGAGACTGGCAAACACCACTGGATCCCTTGCCATGAGACTGGATGGAGAACTGATCAGACCTTCCATCCACTGCTGCTAAAATCACTTTAAATCAGTTAAAGGTATAAAAAAAAGCTATTATCAATCAGGTCCTGAAAGGTATTAAGCTTTGAGATCCTGATTCCTTTAATTCTGTAACAATACCCCTAAACAATCTCTCCTGCGCATCATTATCTGACCAGTCACACTCAACACACACCAGAACACACATCCTTGGGTGAGGGTGGGAAAAGAATCCGGGACACAGAGTGAAAAACACAACACAAAATGACTGTGCAAATTACTACAAAGGGAAATAATGCCTTTTGAGCAGAACACTTAATGTCACCACCATTCTATGATCAAGAACTGACCCATTTCACAAGAGGTATCAAAGCTGGCTTAGCTGAAAGCAGCTAAACACAGGTCTAGCTAAGAGTATTTTTTTATTATAATTATTTTTAATTCTAAAACCAAACAGTTCTTATTCCCTTCATTCCCAACACGATGCTGCAGAGAAGTCTCTGCAGCAACAGCAGCTTTGATATCTTCTGGTACTGGGAGTATTGTCCCAACAAATTAACAGACAAACAAAGGATGCAGAAAACAGGATTAAACAAGACAATAAATTACTGCATTTGAACACTTCTTAGACATGTCTTCAGCAAAGAACAAAATCCAAGTCTCTAAGTTCATTCTGAACCAACTGAGGAGTTTGCCTGGGAACCTGTACTGCTGTCCCCAACAGGGAGACAGGGTCCCAGTGACGCTGGTGGCCAATGAAATGTGCATTCAGTCCAACTCTTCATCATCACTGCGAATTCTCACACGTCCAACCCTTCTCCTCCACAAACAGGTGGAGCTCCTGCCCCTTGAAGATGCTGTCAGAAGCTCACCTTACGTTCTCTTCCACTGTACCTGGCCACGGGGCTTGTACCACTGGGTTCACAGTGCCTGGCACACCTGGCTGGGAGGGGACTGGCTTGCTGTCACCTGGTTACCAACACATAACCCATTACTGACCTGGACCTGGGAAAACAGATTTAAAAATTTGCAGCCATTTTGGGGCCTACCACTAAAACTTTTTACATAAAAATCTGGGTGGTTCAACATCACCAATAACAATTTACAAGATGGTGACCATGTACATTCTCCAAAAAGAGCACATTACAATAAATGTCAGAATTTTAACATGCTCTTAATTGATATAGCCATGCCATGTGTCAACACACTGGAGAATTTAAAAGCAAATTGTTACTACTGTGCCCTCATTCTGAGCTGCTGACAGAGAAGCCAACAAAGCAGGACAGCAATCCTGGTCTGGTCCTTGCTTGTAGTAACTGGGCAGGGATCAGAAGACATCCACGCTGGGTCTCCATCACCGTGCACACTGGGGCCTGAGTTCTTGAAACAGTGTGTCAGGTGATTCATCTTCAAATGCAAACAATTAGAAGAAAATGACATCTTCTTTGCTGGTATCATCTTGCACATTCAACAGATTGGGCTGAGAGGGCACCAGGGGCTGAACCTGAACGTTATTGGGCTTGAAGAGGGTCGCTGAGGCAGATGAAAGTGCTTCTGGCTGAGCATCTGTAGGGCCATACAGTTCTACAGGGGAAAAAATGGAAGAAGACATATTGAAGACACTGCAGAGAGAGCCTGAGGCACTTCCATGGACAGGCAAGGTGGCCAAGGCATACCTGGCTGGAATGCAGTGGTCTGGCTGCTTGGGAGGGATGGGCTCGCTGACCTCCTGCCTCTCAGGACAGCCTCCTCTCGTCCAGCAAGCCTGGGGGGAAGCAGCTGCTTCTGATCAACAGAGGCTGAAGAAAATATTCATTTATTAGTATTAAGGTGAGCAGCACTTCACAAATGTCACTGCTTCATGCTGGGGCCACTGTACTGATGCCTTTACACACCCAAGAAAGCTGCAAAACCACAAAGAGCTGGTGCTACTGACATTTTCTCTTCAGCTGTTTAAACTAAGAATACTTTTCCTTGAGACTTCTAGTTCAGTTACTGGCAGACCCTAACAATCTCAGATTTAAAACCCAGTATCACCAAGTACAGCAGAGAGAGAAAAAAATCTTTGTAGAATTCAAGTAGCAAATGGCCATTTGTGCTGCTTCTAACATGCAGAGCTGTGATGAGCTTTTGTCTCTGCTCTCCATCTGTCTCACAGCTGCTCAGCAGCACAGCCCACTGATTCTGGTGTTACAGCCTCCCAGTTTCTTAGTTTCAACAATGAAAGCAGTTCATGAAATAGCTATTCTGGATCTAAAGAACTTCTCTCTTTCAGTACACATTCCTTACATGTCACAAAACCCAAATTCAATACACAGCATTTTTGCCTCTGGTACAGAAAGTTTTGTTCCCTTTTATTCTAAGATCAACACATGGGCATAACAAGCATGAAGCCCACTAATGCTCACAAGAGAACAGAGACCAATATATTAGTGGTTTATACCTTTCATATAAATTACAGAAAAACACATTAAGTCCATTTCCACTGCAGAGACCATTATGTAAGAGCAATTAGAAATAAACTGGGGAGATGTGGCATTAGAACTTTATATTACCAGCATTTGGTATGCAGGGTAAGAGGATACAGGCTTCATTTATGTGCAAAACCATAAGCAAGTTTGCAAAAGCACTAAACTTTATGCATGACAGAGACAGATGTTTCTGCAATAAGCCAAAACCACTCCCCCTAATCTCTCTCTCTGCCAGGTTTGGCCCTGAGTCCTCTGTGGCAGTGCAGAGTGATGGACAAGTGTGCCAAGTCTGAATCTGGCACAATGTTAAAAAGATAATTTTGTAACTTAAAATTACAGGCCATTCCCCTAAGCTGGCAGTGGGGCTACTTTAAGTGGTAGAGATAAAAGGGTTTTTAGTGTGTCTGTCATTGGCAAAGATCACTACTCCAGTACCCAGCAGTTAGAAGCAGAAATTACACCAGGACAGGGTGACTGCATTTTTACTTGCTTCTATTTGTGACAAAATTAGCCCCTTTCAACTCTACAACACACACAGCATCTCAATTTTGGCTTGGAGGTCTGAATTTAATGACTGACTGGTGCTAAGAAAAGCACTGCATTCGATGTCACTACAACTCCGGACAGACTGCAAGAAAAGGCTAAGCCAGCCTCAAAACATTTCACTCATGCACAACAGCTTCCTTTTTTTTTTTTTTTGATTTTGCTCTTTTTCTTTAACACTGCAGTTAGACAAGAAGATTTTGCATCCAGTTTTAGAACCTCTCACCACCATTCTGTTCTGTTGGAATACACAACTCTGTTTTCAGCACTATCCCTTCGGGTTATATTTCCAATTCAAACAGTATAAACATGGAACTCCTAACAGGATTTCAGGAGGTCAAGAGATTTTAACTGCAGCAAACACACTAATAACTTGTAGCACATTAATTTCTGGGTTTCATACAGAGGTTTAACTGCAGGGTTCTGTCTCCCTGCGATCCTGGTGGAGATCAGAAATGTATTTAATCAGACTTAAAACCACAAATACCTGAACTGTCTGTCCTATGAGATGCTTTGCTCTTGCCACCTTTCTCCTTGCTTCCTTTTGTGAAGGTGGCCAGCTTGGTGGGGATCTGCTGCTGGACTGCAGCTGGTTTCTGGATCTGGTTGGTTGCACTCAGGAGATGAATTGGCACTTCATTCTTCAGGGAGGGCCGGGTCTCCAGGGTGGTGCTGTCCCTGCGCGCCAGGTCCGGCCGCTCCAGGAACTCCAGCCCGGCCACCGAGCTCACTCTCACTGAGGATTTGGAGCCAGCTGCAGATGGTTCCACCCCTTCTCCATTGAAGCTGATGGAATGACTGATCATCTGGCTCTGCAAGAGGAAAAAGGCATTCAAAGGCAAATGGGGATTTTCAGCCTCTCCAGCACAAGGAGAAACCATCCCCAGCCCCAAGGGCATGAAGCACTTCCTAGTGCAAAGCAGAACAGGATAGACAAAGCCTAAAGGCTCCTGGAGAACAGAAAGAAGAGCAAGGTGTAAGTCCTTGGAGACTGAAAAGAATAGCAGCAGCTCCACTGTTAAGCAGCTCTCACTGTGCTTAACAGTGCACCTAGGAAAGAGCAGACTGTACGGGGTGATGACAGAGCAGAGAGAAAGGAGGACTTTCAGAAAGTTTCAATGAACCAGTTTAATCAGACCTCCAAATTTGTGTTTAAAGCACAAGAAATGTTTTTAGAAATCAACTGTACAAAATGCTGCTGACGTAGCACAGCTTCTGCAACCGGACAGATTGAAAATAACTTATTCTTGATTTCTATCTTTTTAAAGTATATTCTCATTGCCAGACATCTGGGTGGAATTTCATAGACACTGGGAAGCTGCCAAGCTCTGATCTCTCTGAAAGTAGCCATCACCAGGTACTTCAGATGATGGTTTGAGGAGCCCAGCAAAAGGCAAGAACAGGCTGGTGCTGCAGCAAGTGCAACCTTCATCCAGAAGCAAGCAGGTTAACAGGAACAAAACTGAGAACACCAATCCCCCACCTGGCCCATTTCTGGGGAGAAGGTGCCCGACACCGTGTTCTGCTTCTTCAGCTTCTTCTGCTGATCCAGGCGCTCCCTCTCCTTCTCCACAGCTCTCTGGGCTTCCCTCAGCCTCTCCAGGTCGTGCTGGTAGGCCTCCCTCTGCCTCTCCAGCTCTTCCCTGTCCTGGCTCAGCCTCTCCCGCAGCTGCCGCATCTCCTCAGCGCGCTCCTGCAGCTGCGCTTCCTTCAGCTCAAATTCCCTCTGCTGCCGGCTCTTCTCCCGCTCCAGGCGCTGCTGCTCCAGCTTCAGCTGGCTCTGGAGCTTCTGGACGTTCATCAGCTCTTCCCTCTGCTTTTCAAAGTTCCGCTGCTTCTCCTGCTCCAGCAGCAGATTCCCCCGGGTGGACTGCAGCCGGTACTGCTTCTCCCGGTCTGCCATGGTGGCTCGCTGCACCTCGATGTAGCTGTCCTGCTGAGATATCACAGCCTGCAGGGGATAAAAGTGCAGCATGAGGCAGCCAGGTTCAAAAAACATGCACAGCTAAGCAGGAGACAAGAGGATCTAGCAGGTGAGGTTAGAGAGTCTTTTTCTTCCAGAGCATATCTTAATTCCAGCTTGTACAGCCCATGGTGACTGACACGATATTGAAGACGGCCAAGCAAAAGAATTATGCTTATGTGTGAAACTAGGTATTTCTTGCACCTAGAATTATTGTTACTCTGAATCAGACCAGTCAAAATATTGCTGATTACAAGGTAACAGTAAAAACAACTAATTCATACACACTTGTATGAACAGTGAGCACAGAGAGCAGACAGAGCTCAAATCAGGAAAAGAATTAAGTGAGCAGGAAAAAGGAAATAATTACTTAAGACAACAGCTCTAACACTTCCTCCAAAATACCAGGCAGAGTTTCCTTGAGTCTCAGGTCTAAATTCTGCACTTCACTCCAGCTCTAGGGGATATTTTCAAGGTAGCTCCTCTCCACACCTGCATAAATTTTATTACATTTAGTGCCTAACAAATCTCTTGGATAGTAAATAGTGGTTTACCTGAAGACTGAAGAGCAACTGCAACAGCGTCTGTATCCTATGGACAAGCTGAAGAGGAGGAAAAAACATTAGACACTTGAGCAGAACTCTGTTTTGAGGCTTTAAACTTTTAAAAAAATGTTTAGTAGTGAAAATAATCCTTGGTATCTGTACAAAAGACACACAATGGAAGCATGGCCACCAGAGTACTCTAGCACAGCAAAAGCCAATATGCAGGCACAAGGAGTTTCAGTTTATCATCCTTGTGCAGATGTGAATCAGTGCCCAGCAAATCCCCCTGGGATTCCACAGTGACATCTTCATCATCTTCTCTTCACCTGAACTCTTTAACCATCACTTCCTCCCATGCCCCAGCACTGAATCACTGCACAGGTACAGACCTCACAGGGATTCAGAGGCAAGTTTGGCCAGTGAGCTGTTAATGTGCTGGGTTCCACAGACATTACAAACACTGAGTTTTGGAGGTGGTTTGATTTCATATGCTATTATTAGACTATGGCTATTTGCCATTGGATTTCTTCACATCAGAAATAACATACCTGAGACTCTACGGTGGGCTGAACACCACTGCTGTCATCCAGCCTCGTCCCATCACTCTGTAAGGGAGACAAAACCAACATTTGTGCTAAGAGACACTTGCTGGGCACTGGAAGTGCTGCCAGAAAGGGCTGGGATTGCTCCCATGCACTGAAGGATATACATCAAAAATACTGAGTTCATAAGCCAAGCTGAAACAGCAGCGTGGTGATTAAAGCTGTGTTAATGGGACAGCATCAAACGAGCAAATGCAAAACTGAATTATCTTGCCTCTCAAGTGCTGAGCTACCAAGTTGCCCCACAAACCATCCTTATTAGAGCCAAGTAATTTTACAGACAAAGATGCTCCAGTCCAGCCCTGCCAGCTATGGCAACTTTAACTTTGTGAGATTTGTTCTGCACCATTATCATGATGAGAAACACAAGAAAAAGCATTTAAATCCCTCACAAACTCAACATACAGTTTGAGATCCTTCTTCTGCATCAGAAGAGGGGTCATGGAGTTGCACATCTGAACTCAGTGCAGGGCCTCTCCAGTCCCACTGCCTCTGGTCACCACCACTGTTCTTCCTGCCACCTGAAAGAGGAGAGGAGTATGAGGAGCTCACACCAGCACAAGGCCTGGGATAACTCAGTGAGTGCCAGAACAAGCAGAAAAACATTGTGAATTTGAACCAAAATGCAACTGCATGGCTTCTCCATGCTGATCCCAACTGGAAGATCAGGCAACAGTGACACACAGGGCTGCTCAAAAAAGTTAAAAAACTTGAGAAGACCGGGTTAAGATAAATAGGGAGGGTAAGTTCAAATTACGTTACACTATTTTAAGTGAAGCAACCACAATGTCTGCATGAAAATAATCAGCTCCCAGAATTGCAAGTTCATGACATGGAATACTGGTCAGCAGGAATATTGCAGTCACTGCAGCACCACTGGGACTGTGGAAGGAGGTAAGGGGAGATGGACCTCCTCTTGCAAAAAGTACATGACAGCTGTATGGAGCCTTCCAGAGACATCAGAAAGTGCTCTAGAGATTAACAACCAGTGAAATAAGGGCCATTCACTTTTTCAATTAATGCATGAAGCAAAAATGAAGATAAATAATATCTGGCCTTTCCTCTTATTTCATTAATTAACTGATAAATCATCTGTGTCAAAAGAACAATTTATATTATCTAAGGATTCAGCAAATCTCTAGTGACTGTGCAGATACAAAGTGGAAAAAAGTGTTCATGACATAATGAAAGCAGACAGCTGAATTCAAATTTTCTAGGTTTTCAGGCCAGGCTTATTTTTTTTAAACAAAATTAAAGTTCTGCATGGAACTGTGGTAATTATAAAGAATGAGTTACAGCAATGCCCTTAGCATAACACTGAGAGCCCTACTCTGCTCTCTAGTGTTGGTATCAGGAGCAAAAGATCCAACATGCTGGAGATTTGCTCTGATCTTCCTTTGCAGAGCCTGGTGAAGCTTCAATTCTCTGTTCTTATTGTCTGTACAGTAATCACAGTAAAAAGATCAGAAAAATTCTGAGTGTTCCTTTTCTTACTTTTACTTGAAATTGAGGGACTACTGTCATATCCTCCAAAGGTCTCTGCTCTCCGGGGGAGTCCTGAGCCATCCTCAGGCTGACAGGATGCACTGCCAAAGTGAGTGAAGATAAAGTCCTGGAGATTTTCAGCTGGGGAAGAGGAGAACATGTCATATAAACAGCCATGTCCGTGCAGCAACACAAGTTATCATGCTAATGAGTCCACTGTAAGTTCAAGCAGTCTGAGATGTCCTCCAGTACAGATGAATTTTCCTTTGTGAGTAGCTCTGCATGACAGGCTCTTCATATGAACATGAGCTCTTCCTTACTTGCAAGTTAAGATTATCAAGCTTTGAGTGTTTGTTTTTTCTTTCCTTTTTTTAAATAGAAACCATGTTTGGGCTTATTTTCTTTCTAAACACACTATCTTTAGACAGGCTGGTTTTAAGAGATAACCCTCCTATAATATTACATTTCAGGACTGTGTGTTAATAGAGCACTCTGTTACCCTTTCTGAACAGACTCATCCTAAGATTCCACTGGTTGATCCTTAAAAATAGAACAATCTAAGCTGTGCAGGTCTTTTACCTAAACCCACAAATGCACTTCACCTTTCTTGCAGGTTGGTTCTGGGAACGAGGAAGTCTGACCCGTGTTACATAAAAGCATTATGTTATTATAGGATGATTTTCAGGGCCTGTACTTAGATCCTGGGTGCTTATCCCCACCCCAACACCTGAGTGAATGCCCACACATTCCCACATTCCATTCACCTTCAGTCACTGCAGACTTCAGAATTGCCTCTCCTTGCAGATTCTCTGAGATATCCCCCCGAAGGAGCAGCCTGGCACGGGATCCTTGGGAATGGTCTTCAAAGCCATTCACTTCAGACATTTCCAGATAAATCTGTTGCTTCTCAGTGAGACTCTGCAGAATCAGGTCATCTTTCATGTTCAAACGCTCTGAAGAAGAAACAAATTCAGTCCTGCCTTCCTTGTCACTGTCACAGGAGTGTGTTCAGTTTGGGAGATTATCTTTGATTTTATGGCCAGGGCATCAAACGCAGAGATATAATTAAGACTTAAGGAGAAAACTTATGGAGCAGACAAAGCTTATTAGACTTCTTTAGCCACTATTTTTACAGAATCTTACACCACCTTGAAAGACATATGAAGGAGAAACTTGATCTTGATAAAGAATTAGACAGCCATAAATCATAAATAATGCTGAGACACAGCTTGTAGAATATATAACTAAGTCATTACCTTGAAAATCTTTTAACTTTGCAGCTCTTGCTTCAGCCAGCCTCCTCTCTGCTTCAGGTTCATTAAATGTACCTCCTTCCTCATCAGGACAGCTGTCCAAAGGGAAAGACAAATTTATGTTTGATTTGCAGGTGAGATAATTTAAAACCAGCTCAGGATTCAACTCGAAGCTTTTGCCTCAGTTGTGGTTTATCCTGATTGTCAAATCTTCCTCCCTTTTCCAAAACCCTGTTGCATTTGACATCAGTGAGTGTTAAAGTCTTTGACTAGTTTTTATTTCATCTTTATCAATGGTTTCTTCCCAATGAACACAAACAGAATTGCACACTGAAGTCTTACAAAGGAAGTTTAGGGAGAGTCAAAAGGATTTTAAAGATAAATTTACACCTGTGAGTAGAAGACAAGCAAGAAATCAGGCTCCTGCTTTTCCCCCTGCCTTACCTCTCCACAGCCCTGCGGATGTGTGCCATCCAGGAATTCCTCTCCTCTTTGGAGCTGGTGTGAATTTCATACATTTCTGGTCCTTTTAAGGAAGCACTAATTAAGAACATTGCCTTTTCCTCATTAGCTACCTCTCTCACAATCAATTTTTGCAGTGAGATAACTGGTGGCTTAGAGTCCTGTAAAATAAAAGACAGTGCATTAGATGTGTTCTTTAGGAATTGTGTTTCCTAGGTGCCCCCTTCCTGTTCATCCAGAGCCACCAGGAGCTGTAACATCATGAAATAACTCTGATCTTTTCACATGGCACTTCTGAAGTTGTCACTTGATCAATGAAAACGTGGAATGAAGAATATGCATGTCAGAAACAAGAGGTGTTGATACCTGACTGAACATCAAAGCCTGTGTCAATTTAAAGATTCCTGTTGAGTCCCAGGAGTCAAGAACAGGCTCAAAAATTTTTGCTCAAAAGGAGGCAACCCCAAAATTTGAAAAAGAAAACAAAAACCTTAATGACATACTGTGAAGTGAAAGGAGAAAACAAGATGAAGTGTTAGAGATTTTAAGTTGGCTACAAAAGAAATAAAACAGAGGTGTTAAAGGGTGTCAGGCCCTGATAAAAATGACACCAGGTGACAGGTAGTGTATTGTATAATGAGGATTAACTGGATTAGCTGTCAGCCTTTGCAGTGAAAACACATTTACAGGAGGGATATTAGTTACTAAAAACCTGTCTAGGCTTCCTACAGCAGAGCTCCAACATATGCAGCCTAGAAAGTTCCTTCCCAGGAAAAAGCAGCTCGTTGTGACTGCTGAACCTTCACAGAATAATCTAGAGCCATGATAAGAGAACTGAAGTGTGAAGCAAACACCAGGAACAGCAGCTTCTGCCAGCTTCTCTGAGCAGCTGTACTGCAATTCCAGACACCAACAGAGGTCACTGGAAAAACAGAATCACTGAGCAGATCCATTTGCTCCCTCACTTGATTTATTTATGGAGAACTGATATTAAATTTCAAATGAACTGTATATATACAGAGATGCAAAAAAATTGGTCAGACTCTAAGTGTAGAGCACGTTTCCAGAGGGGAAAAAAACATCCACCACACAGCACCCTGTTCTGTGCATTAGGAGAAGGGTAATTGAAAAGCAGTTGTTTGTACAGCCCTGAGGTCACCAAAATAGCTTTTGCCATTAGAATTAATCAGCTCTAATGTTAATGTTTTGAAAAAAAAATACATCCAAGAAAACAATTACATAAAAGAGTTTCTCTGTTACAGGTTCTACAACAGCCATCAGTGAACTAGATCAGGACAAAATGTACAAATTAACTTCTCTGAGGACACCTGTGGAAATGCCCTAGAAAAGCAAGTGAATTCACTGAACGTTCTGGAGTGCTGCAGCAATAACATCTGCATTTAGTGCTTATTCCATGTCTTTCCTGAAAGTTCTCTGCCCCTGGTAAATCTCAGGGCACTGTGACCACAGTTAGCACGTCCCTGAGATGGCAGATTCTTTCCCTGCACACTGAACAGAAGCAGGATTTATCTGCAAGTATTTCAAAGCACAGTTCTAGCATGTGCAATGTCCATAACACTGTGTACAAAATCTCAGTCTAACAAAGTCCAGTGAAAGGGAAAATCACAGCACAAGAAGAGGAACAGTGAAAACCATGGGAGATGTGGCAGCTACAACTGGCCAATGCAAGGAAATACTGATTTGCACTGGGAGAGTGGGGAAAGATTCAACAAGTACCAGAACTGCTTCACAAAAAGTGATTCCATAATACTTGGCTGATTTATTCACTTAATTTTCTTCCTGAACCACGTATAACAAGTATCTAACATCCTTAATTGTGTTTCTTCTGTAGTTACTGTCACTTTCATAAATCCTCTAAGTGCATACATTAAATAAAGAGAACAATACCTACCACAGATGCAAATGTGTATTTTTGGTCCTTTTCTTGTAAGAGCAACAGTACATCAGTGAGCAGGACTGCCAGAATATCTACAGTAAAAAGAGACAAAAAGGGGAAAGGAAGTGATATTTCAAAGCAGAAAGACCAGTCCAGACTCAAAAATCACTTAACTTGTATTTCCTGCAGGCTAGGGAATAGCATGTCACCATTTGCAGTATTTGGTCTGTTACTGCCTTCCACCTGGGCTGGCCCCAGCCAGGCTGCACCATGCAGCACCAGCTGATTTAAACAGAGCCCATCTAAAGCCTGAGAACACCCACACACACATCCTACACATGGACTCCAGCACCCCAGAGGGAACACATCTCTTTCAACAGCAGATTCTTCTGGAACTGCAGCCATTCAGGGCCCACCTACTCCCGGCTGCACTTTCTGTGTCACTGAAGCTTTTTCTTGAGCACTTGAGCAAGGAAGCTGCTCCAGCATTCCCTGATGGCCACTGCTTTGATTTTCTGGCAAATGCAGAATGAAGTGTCATGCAGGTGACATGACACAGGTTCTGCAAAGTGTGAAGCAGAGCTCGCACAAGATAATGTCTTTCCACAGGAGACTAAGTCAGGATGACTCAAAGCTTTGTCATCCATCTGAAGACTTCCCTCTTGAATTGGGAAGCAAACCAGCCAGATAATAAGCAAACAGCATAAGGAACTTATCATGCACCATTACAGAGATGCTTATTGGACAAGCCAAGAATAGAACAAGTGCTATTTCCTCCAATATCCTATTAAACAAGCAGGTTATTGTCATCTTATTTTATACCCAATCGATCAGTAATAAACAGTTACTAAAAAAAACCCCCCAACATAAATCTTGTTTCCCAGTTGTGTTTGTGCCCTTGCTGGTGCTGTACCTTTGAGCCTCCCTGATGCAGCTTTCCAGTACAGCATCCCATCCAGGAGGAGCCTCCTCTGGCCCATGTCATCCTTCCTGAACAAAAGCCCATTCTTGCATTTCCCAGATGATTTCAGCTCCATTTTGTGCATGATCTCCTTGAGTCGCTGCCCCTTCTCACACTCGTTTACCATGGCATCTACATGGCTGATGGTGTCCTTAATCAAACCAAGGGCCTGGGTCAGCTCCTCGTAATCTTTAGTTCCAGCTAAGGGAAAAGAGAAGCAGTCAGCCACATTTTCAACTCTAAAATACAAGACATGAGCCATCCAAATGTATTTTAGCATAAGGGTTCCATACTGGACACCTAACAGTATTTTCTAAGAAAAAAAAATTAAAAAGTTATTATTTAAAATTTTATTTTTATTTTACTATAAAATTTTATTTTAATAAATGTTATTTATTTAAAAATAAAATATAATAACCTAAAGCTCTGAAAAGCTAATGAACCAACAGGCTTGACTACTACGGGTTTGTGGCTGCAGACTTTAAATGCTTCTCTTCTCCTCTGAGGAGAGGCTGAGAGAATTTGGATTGTTCAGCCTGGAGAAGAGAAATTTCAGAGTGATCTAGGTGTGGCCTGAAGGGAGCCTACAGGAAAGATGGACAGAGACTATTTAACAAGGGCCTGGAGTGACAGGACCAGGGGGACTGGCTTTAAGCTGAAGAAGGGCAGGGTTAGATGGGATATTGGGAAGGAATTCCCCACTGTGAGGGTGGGGAGGCCTGGGACAGGGTGCCCAGAGAAGCTGTGGTTGCCACTGGGCCCCTGAAGCATCCAAGGCCAGGCTGGATGGGGCTTGGAGCAACCTGGGATTAGTGGCAGGTGTCCCTGCCCATGGCAGGGGGTAGAATGAGATGAACTTCAAGGTCCCTTCCAACCTAAACCATTCTGTGATTCTCTTGACCCTCTGAGGTGAGACTGATCTGGCATCATCAGCCAACAGAGAAGTGAAAAGCAGGTAACTGCCTGAGTTAAGAACATGCAAAACATGGCAGAAAAAGGACCACAGACAACTGTGAGGCTTGCAGGAACCATCCCACCTTCTGTGTTCTGAATGATCCTCTCCACCAGCACCGGGTACTTGGTGATGCGCTGGGTGACCAGGAGGATGCACTCCTGAACACCCAACCTCCTCACAATGGAGCAGTTCCCAATTTTCTAGAAAACAAGAGAAACTCGTCACACCCACTGTGCATGGTGCTCTTCTAACTCCCTCTCCATTCACATGCCTTCTGCCCCAAAACACTTCTGCACATTAGACACAGCACCATGAAATTAGCTGCACTCTTCTACTAAAGCAAAACTCCTGATAGCATTCAAAAATTGCCTTCATTGCTGGAAAATATCTTAGGTACTGTTTTCAGCTACTGTTAACTAAATGTGGAGTCAATCAGGGAAACTTCCAAATCTGAACTGTCTGACTGCCTGTTGCTAACTGATCACACTTTATAACAGGGTCAGACCTTAAATACATAGAAAAGTTCAGTGGTTTCAAAACCAGACCCAACCACCTACCAGTCAAATTAGATCAATAACGAAGGAATTAAGTGTTTATTTTACCACTGTATGCTTCCCAATAGTCTGACCTACAGAAACACATTCCTGTTTAGAAAGGGAGGACTGTAAAGCACCAGTTAATCTGACTGCAGGTACAGCACACACCTGGCAGCAGGAGAACACAGCACCAAGATCTTTCTCTGCAAGGACTGAAGCTGCATGTTTTAAAACTCTGGTCACTTATTTAGTTCCCTGGAAGTGAAGGGCTCTCACTTTAAAGGTGCCTAGCTAAGATGAGCTGTAAGTACAGAGCTAAGCTGGAAAGTTCACACAGTATCACTTACTGGTGACTGGAAAATGAGAATATTTAGGCCTCTGCAAAGCCACCTGAGATTCAGGTTACAGCTTCCACTTGGGCTGTGTCTCTTCAGCCCTTCCTATTACCTGCACGGTAGAGTGTGCAGCAAACCACCCTGGAGCCAATCTTCTGCCTTTGGAAAGGTGATGGCTTGAGCAAAACCTGACTAGGAGTCTCTGCTTTTTCTACAGCAGCTCATCAACAGCATTTATCATTGATTTAATTTATTAACAAACCAATTTATCCTGATGGCCACACAGCAGGACAGAGCCCTGAATTGAGCAAATACTCTATTCCCCAGTCCTGGGTGCTCTCAAGAGCCTGCCTCAAATGTAACACTTCCTAATTGTGGTTTTGTCTCCAAGCAGCTCAAAAGATCTAAAATACAAGAAGCTCACAACCCACCAAATAATGAGAATATGCCTCGAACCCTGCTCATTCACATTTGAGGGATCTTCAAGTACAAAACAAAGCCCAGAGCAGTGAAGTATATTTTGCATAGTCAGAATAGGAGACTTCTGGTTACTGTTTACCTTTATTAAATTTTGGAATTTCTTATTGCTTTGGAGCAGGTCTTTGTAATGGCTGACAGCTTCATTGTGTCCACAACAGAACACACCATATTTTTCTTTCATTCTCTCCCCATTTTCACCTGAAAACTAATTGGAAATAGAAGAATGAAAGACATGAATCATTTAGAGTAAACCTACTTCCTCTATAAACTCCAGGTCTAACATGGTTTCTAAAATATTTCTCCTGTATTTCAATTTCTTCTGTACCAGAAATGAGACATTTATGCAGTGTGACATGTGAGGGCTTGGAATACCAAAAGACAACCAAATATTAAATGATGGTTGTAATTATGAGAATTTTAAAAAAGGATTTCTGGATCTCTGCACTTAAAAAGTCTGTGAACTGTAAAAGCTGAAGGGCAAAAAAAAAAAAAAAGTCATGATATATGATAGAAATTGTTGCATCCACTCCATGCCAGAATGGTGCTAAAGCTGCCATTAGTTCAAAGGATCCTGACTGTATTTTTAAAAGATCAGAATGAAGAAGTCTGGCTTTATCTGAAGGAGAGCCAAGTCTAGAATGGACACTAGGAATATGTTACCTTACTCTTGGAATAAATGAAAAATTGAACCAAACAAGTCACATATCCTACAAGGTATACATGTGCATGCTCAAAGAACATTTAATCACCATTTCATGTTACTTGTGACTAGATATATTCCAGGGAGTCATGCTCCCACATTAACTGGGAAGAGAACCATAAACCAGGATGAAATCAATCTTTGCATCACATAACTTTACCCTCACAGGTAGCTTTTTAGAGGCTTTCTAGTATCAAGATCATTGGTAGGATTTAATTCACACCTGTTTCACCAAGAGGTCTCCAATGTTCTGGATTATATAATTTCGGTCACTGCCTTCTTCCAAGGATTCCTTCCGTCTCTCCTTCAGCTGGAGCAGGAACTGCCCGTGCATCTCCAGCAGCTCATCCACACAGGGGAAGAGCTTGTTGATGACTGCATTTGAGAACTGCAGCTCCTCTCTCATGGCTCTGGAGTACACCTTCAGCATTATTTTCAGTGTCCTAACGTGGTGCATTTCAGTCTGCATTAGTTCTGGGCAAGGTGAAATACAGAAATAAAATCAAAAGTCATTTATATGCTGTGCAGTGAGCAGGGAGACAGAAGAGCAGGCTCTGAAAGCCACAATCATCTTCTTCACTACAGTCTGTGCATCACTCATGTGAAGCTCTTAAATTTGCCTTGCTAATGTCCCAACCCAGCAGTGACCGACCCTACTTATTTAAGGACATCTCCCAGTGGCAGCCGGGCTGTTCCCTAATTGTACAGCTAGGCTTTGCTGCTTACAGAGCCCTGCTGAAACCCATGGGGTGCTTAAAGGGATTCACACAAGGAATTACACACATTAATGCAGGTAACACACTCAAAAACCTTCACTCAGTTTTCAAGCACCAGTCAAAATGGGAACCAACAAAAATGATTTCTGCTTTGTATCACAACAGTGCCACAATGAAATAGGAAAAGTTTGAAGAATAACAAATACTCTTACCATAAATTACATCTTGCCTTTTTATAACATCTTTCCTTTGCCTTTTTGCATAAGGCTGTTCCACTGCAACACTCCAAGACTCTGCCTCAAACTCATGAGCATCTGTTTCTATTTCACTCCGGAGGGACACAGAATATGCATCTAGACCAAAAGCACATTCAATTTCAATCATTATTAAACTGTTTCTCACCATATCCCTGCTTACCATCAGCAACAACAAGGGGAAAAACACCTCAATGCTGCTTTCAAACCCATGGGAGAAGTTGCATAACAATCCTGAAAAGCACAGAAATTCCATACCTTCCAGAAAAATGGAGTCTGCTGTTGAAGGTGCAAGCGAGATAACGTCATCTGAAGTCTGCTTAAATTTTACAAAGCCTGAATCCCCTTCATCCATGTCTCCTGAAATTAGCCTAAATGGCCAAAGAAATTAGACCAAAACAATTAAAATAAAATTTAAAAATCCAACTTCTTCAACAAGCATCTTCCCTAAACTACAGTGCAATTATCTTACACTAAATAAATAAAAGATATCACTGCACTCTTTCAACAGTCAAATTAATTTAGCAACTCCAACACTGAAATACTGCAGTTTAATTAGAGCAGCATGAGCAAAGCTTGTAACTTCTGGTATGACAGTTTACAAGGACATCACCTGGTGACAAGCCACAGCCAGTTCAGAGTACAAAGGGCACTTTCACTGGGAAGGGAGTATAACTGGGGCACATCAAAAGTAAATAGCTACTTAAAACAGCAGATAGCCTTGAGTTTGTCTACTATTTTAATGAAGGTATTCAGCAATTTAAAACACTGCTGCCTCCTACACCAGCCAGCACCAGCCCAAACTAGAATAGCTGAACTCAGATGAGATCACTGAATTTCACAGCAGTTCTCAAGACAAATACATGCATGAAAACCATAATTTAGACAGAAACACTCAAATACTGCACTATATTACACAATATCTTTTGTGACACAGGACAGAGGGACTAAAGACAAAAAAAAAAAAAAAAAAGGAAAAATAAAAGCATTGGTCAGGGAAAAAACCTTTCAGAATTAAAAGCTCAATAAAATGCCTTTGAGCTTGAAAACATGACACGAGTTCTCGCTTTTCTTTTCACACTGGGGAAGTGGGGGACATCTGAAGCCAGTGGATTAGAAGAGAAGCATTTTACTCACCCGAATTTATTAACAGCTCCAGCAGTGTTCAGTGAAGGCTGGGAATGTCCTCTTTGGGCGATAGTCATCCCGAGGTTCCGGGACAGTGCTGGGGTGCCATCCGCTCCCAGGAGGAGACTTCGGGGCTGCTCCTTCAGAGAAGTGGCTAAAGAGGCAAAAATGGAATTGGTGCTCAGAAAATGAGGCGTGCACTGCAGCTCGCCTGCTCGCAGCCCTCGCTCGGAATGCGGCCGGAGAACTGACAGGATCTTGGATGTCAGGAGCTCATTGTCCAAAAAAACATTCTCATTCCATTTTCTTGAAAAGGAACCACAAAAAGACAGCTCGGGGTGAGCTGGAATCGCATTGCTTCTGCCGCTGCTTTTTGAATTTGTATTCCCCATGCTCACCACTGGCTGCCCTCAGACCTGGCACAGTAAAGTGGCCCCAGAGATGCTCTGTTTTTATACTACCTGTGATCCTTCTAGAAATGTAAAGCTGCCACTTAACTTACTGTATTGGCTAAATCAGCAGGTCTGAAGTGCAGGAAATTGGTCCCTACTGTGCCCATTTAGTGTGGAAATTGCAAAGTATCTTCTCCTTTAGTAAAACACCAGAACCTACACACAATTATTCACACCCCACCGTATAAGGGCACAGAACATTTCATGGCAAACAAGAAAAATCAGAGATCACAGAAAAAAACCCACAAGTTCTTTGCAATGCTTACTGCTCACAGCAATTTATATCTGCATGCATACACACTGCACATAATAGATACCTGAGCTAAATTTAATTTTAATACTGCAGCTTTTTAATGCTTTTTAAATCTAGACAGACTGTGAAGTGGAAAGATATTTGAAACTTTAATCACTATTACACAATATGTGGAAGCCTGTAATAGACTTATAAAAAATGGATACAATTATTTAGTACTAATGTCTGTAATAAATGATAAGAAACGGGAGACAAAATACATCCTTTTAAAAAAGGAACTTCAGGGAAGTCAAAGACGAAGATTGCCAGCCAGACAATCTTTAGAATTGATCCCAGACAAGGTCTGTGGCTGTCCTTTTTCAAAGAGCTTTTAAGGACATGGGAGTGGGATCTCACAGATCCCTGAACCCAGGGCTCTGTCACTGCAGGGACAGACCCAGCTGCTCTCCCAGTCCCATGCCCAGGAGGCTGCTCCAGAACCAGGGGCTGCTGCTGTAGCAGTGCAAGGGGGTCTCCAGTTCCCAGATAAGGATTATGAATCACTCTCCTAGTAAAAACACTCGTGTCCACTCAGCCCTAAAAGTTCCCCCTTTTCAGCCTGCCCTCCTTAGTGTACCTTCACTACTAATTCTCTCCTCACCACTTCTGCCTTCTCAGTGAAGCACAGTTAAACCAAGGTATTTGTGGTTCTCCTCATGAAACAGGTTTTTCCACATTTTTTCATATCCCTGCTCTATACCTGCTTCTTTCTCATTTAATCTCCATTGACAGAGGAATTGTTTTGGGGCTGCAGGGGAGGTCTCATCAATGACATTTAATAGAAATTATATCACCACATCTTTTCCTGCTGGAAATACTTTTCCCAAAACCAGTTTGGGTTTGAAACCTCCTAGCTACAGTATATTGTCAGTCTACAATGAACTGGGTAAACTGAGTCCTTTCCATCCTCTCCAAGCCCCAAAAGGAGACTTATTAAATATCTGAAAGATTTGCCCAGTCAGATTTCTTAAACAAGGGCTTAATAACCAATGTCCCTGTGTTTCCATTTGGGGAAGCATTGAAATTATTGGCCATCAAGTTCTCTTTCTGTGCTCCTCAAGTCAGGAACAAAAAGTTCTGTTACACAGGGATAGGCCAGTCCTAAAAATCTCCAGAGGCAAAACAAGGGGACAGGGATGGGGACACACAACACAGTTTATACCTCTCTGAAAATTAATTTTTCTTTTACATTGAGACAATATCTTTGGGGTTTTTTTGCTGGGCACTGCAGTCTGCAGGGTTATGCTGTGGCTAACAACATACAATGCCCAGGCTATTAGCTGTTCCTTTAATTTCCAGCTTCTGCTTTTGTCTAAGGAAAATGAGTACTGTCTGCCTAGCAGAGCCTGCACAAGCCATTTTCTGAGTTCAATTAGCACTGTCTGCACACTGCTGTGCCCACATCGATCGCTGCTCCCCTCACACACACCAGCCCTACAGACAACTTCTCCCATTTTCATCAGCCCTTGCTTCCTATTTTAGTCTCTGCACTTTCTCCTAAATGCACAGACCCATTCTGGGTAATGCAAACAGCCACTTATCTCCTTATAACAATTATCCCCTGTGCTGCCTCTTGGGAAGAATCATTTAATGAAGAGGACACCTAGCAATGCAAATGGTACCTGAAAACACCCAGGGTGATGCTCAGACATCCCAGTCAGCTGTGTCTGACACTCACCTGCTCTGTTAACACAGACCTTGTAACTTCTTGTGAAATTAAAATGCCATTTAATACACCTGTGACTGGGATGGTCTTTTTCCAGGAGCAAAAAGATATTTCAAAGCCTATGCTGCACAGATGCTCTTTCTTCTTGGTTTTTTTTTTTTCCTCCTAGATCCTTTTTCCTCATTTTGTTTCAACAAAGATTTATGTTTAGACCATTAGTGCTAGCTTGTCTTAGAGATTTCTAGCAACCACTAGCTGCAGGCAAGTTTTAAATAGACAATTATGAAAATCTGATGTAAAACAAAGTTCACAGTTCTAGTCTTTTCAGAGGCCAGAGAATAGACAATCAATGAAAAACGAGCTTATTGATCCTTTTTCACCATGATATTTTGAGGTTACACAGCAAGAAGGTATAAAGAAAAATAAAAAGATAAAAAGATAAAAACACACAGGAGATTGCTAGGAGCCTCTAAGCCATTCCCAATAGAAAAAAAAATGAAACCATCTTATTAAAAGAGACCTTCTCTATACTTCAATAACACACCATGTATAGCCTTTAAAACATATTAAAGAAAAAAAATGCAATTGAACAGATAAGCCTTGAGCACAGAAATCATTCTTTAGTACAAACCTGGGGAAATGCACTGGGGCGAACTTTGTGGAGATCCAGAAGGTCTGTGCTGCAAATCTTTCTGCTATAGGAAAAAATACAATATTCTTACACATCCAGACCAAACTTTCAGTCCAAAATGAATCAGATTTTTCCTATCCCACAGCACTAACTGTAAGTGAAGATGTTCACTGAGAATATAAAAATTTAACACAATAACAGCTTTGATTTCTTCATGTGTCAGACGAATGACATAGAGACATTGACACTTTGTAATAAATTCCACAAAGTATAAATCAGGATGAAATAGAACCAAAACTGAAACTACAGCTGAATTAAAGCTATGATAATTAATTTATGAGATGAAAGCAACCCCTTCATGTTGACAGCCTTCACTTTGCTGTAGTTTAGATTCTAGCAATACTGACTAAACTAATCCAGCCACTTTCAACCAAAATTCAGATTTTCAATTTCAAATTGCATCTTTGGTAATCTTTGCTAAACTTTGTCCTTCTTGCAACATTAGGATATTAAAAACCATTGAGATAAAAACTATCAAAGATGCAAAGAAATTAAATAAATAACACAGGCTGTAACAAATGGCTTCTGGGGAGCTTCTCTTTGGGGTTCCCATTTCTGACTGAATTCTTCACCCCATTTTGGGCTAGCACTCCCTCTCTGCTCTCTTCAGGAGTGGTTTGTCAGGGCTGATTCAAGCATGAAGTTTTGGGTGGTAGTGAAGAGTGGAAATAAAAGCATCAGAGCAAGTGAAGTTTTCGGTTAAAAAGGAAAATTCACAATGCCCTGAGATGTTTAAAATTATATATCAAAACCCCCACAAGAACATTTCTGCTCTCAGAAGAGTTACATTCTATATCACCAATGGCTGAACACACTTCCTCTAACCTCTAATTGCTCAGGTCTGAGCTGCTCTGCTCTCTCTTTTCCCTCCTCACAGTACTCCCTAATCTGCTATCAGTCTCTGAAATCATCAGCACTTGCAGGTTAAAACAAACTAAAACTCCCTCAAGTATTATTAGTTATAAGGAGGAGGAAATGATTTTCAAAACCAATACCAGAACAAAAAACCCAACAGATAGACATCTATGTGAAACAACTTGTGACCTTACATGCAATCACAGGCACCATGGTGACTGAGATAAAAAAATAAACAGTATAGCAACACCAAGCTCATCACAGTTCCCAAATGAAATCACTTATTCTGCTTTTTCCAGCTTAGAAAGAAAATGCAACTCTTACAACCAAATTCCCCTCCATCCCTCATGCTCTTCCATCAGTTTTGAGATGGCAGAACATTCAGAGGTACCATATAATTCAATTATATTCCCCAAAAAGTTTGAGCACTCTTAGGGTTAGTCACAGTTCTGGGACACAGGCTAAGGAATTCACAGTATAGCAGTAAAATGTTTCATTTAATTTCCCTCCACACACTATCATTAATTACTATAATAACAAGTTAATAACTACTCAATGCCTCAAAGATGTAGGGCAAGATCCTGTACTGATGAAAATTAAACCACTGACACAAATTAAACTTATCATGTCAAGCCTTGTCATTATAAAAGAATAAATGTTGAAGCCCACCTTGGGTCTGATGCTGCTGCATTCAGTCAGCAAACTCTTGCAGTTCTTGTGGACATTGACTGCACAATCTGAAATGCAGACACACAAAAAAAAGTCTTAATTATTCTTCTTTCCTGTCTAGGGAAAGGAATAATGGCACACAAAGGATCTTAATTTTGGAAGAGGTGCAGAGTAAGCTCAGGTGTTGTGGCAAGCATCCTTGCTGCGCATGTTCTGGTCTTGATTTTATATCAAACCCTTGAGTTTTTGCAGTAAGACTGCACCACTGAGTGCAATTCACACATGCAAGAATCCAAGAGCCACTCTGGAATGCACGAGCAGTTTTTGCCCAACCTCCACTCAGTGGAGCACAGCTTTCCTCATTTTTGCAAAGGCCATTTCCACATCTCTCCCTCCAGAACTGATACCAATCAAGGGGGCAGCAATTCTTTGGCTCCACAGGAATAGCTGCCTTTCTGCATGGACTGTTGCTGGGAGCTGCAGTAACTACAGTAAATTAAAGATCAAAACACTCTCCAGAATCATCAGAGCATTACCAGCACCACAGCATCACCACCCTTCCAGCTGCACAAAGGAATTGTTTCCAGATACAGGAACCAAAGCAGCTCTCTCACCCAAAAGCCATAAAACTATTACTAGTATAATAAAATCCAATCTCCTTTTTTTTTTCCCCTCCTGATAACTACTTATTGAGAAAACAGGAAAGGAATCTGATAGTGCCAAATATTTTCTGCAGCCTTTCTGCCCATCTATAAAGCAAGCCTTCATCAAAAGCAAAGCTGGACACCAACAACTCAGTGAAGGACACCAGGATTTGCCTTTTGCCAGACATGCCTGTTAAAAGAGAAACAGAACAAAACTGGAAAGATGAACACCATATCTGCTAGAGAAAAGCCAGTTTATGTTTAAAGCACAGAGGAAACACTATTTAAGGTCCCTTCAGAACCACCCCCGCCTGGCACCAGGACTGGGCGTCTGCTTTAAGCTCCTGGCTAACCCACAGTGATGCTCACTTGTGTTTTCCATAATTTCAGCAAAAGCCAGAGAACAGGACCAAAATACCTACTTGGCTTTAAACACAAAAAAATTAATAAAGATATAAAAACAAGACTGAAAGAATGACTGAATGCACAGACCTGCAAGATGCTCACATGTTACACAACTTCCCCAAGTGTGGGAAATGAAGTGCAGAGTTCTGCTCCCAAGTGCCTGCCGCACACACGAGAAAAACCAACCTCCACAAAAACTACCACCTCCCACAACTTCTCTTATTTGGGATGTTCCTACTGCTACCACACCCCACGCCACAAACCAAAAGGCACCACATCTAATTTCAAATGTATGTGCCTTTGCAAATGCATGAGAAAAAATGTATCAAAATTATCACTTCTTAAAACTGTGTAGAGAATAACAAATATATTCATTATTTCAGCAATGATAAGGCCTCCACCTACCATAAGGGAATGAAGAGCTTGTAAAAAGACATGCCTCAACAACAAACAAGTAGTTGAAAATGGAAATCCCTTTTCTCTTGAGACAAAGGAAATCCCTTTTCTCTTGAGACAAAGAAACGAACTGTAGGACAAAAATCAACACACAAAAGGAAATAGAGAAATTCTCCATGACGTCAGGCTGGGTTGGCTTCAAGTGCTGCTCACAGATGGGTTCCTTTCAGGGCAGAACAGGCAGCCCCATGGATGCCCGAGGTTCCTACAGCCACTGCCTTCCCACATGGTCCTGAAATCCACATAACTCATCTAGAATTCTGTAATATAATCATCTAGAAACATCAAATTTCAACTAGATATTCATATTCCCCAACATTTCCCCATTTTTGGGGGTTACATTCAGTAATTCTCTTCCTATCAATGATTAGTAGGACCAATTCCTCTTGAAAAGCTTGGGTTCCTTGTTAAGGTAACTGCAAAAGGGATCTCACTTAAAAACATATTTCAATTTTAAAATCATGCCCTTGCTCTGGTAAAGATAACAGCTCGTGGCACTCTCAGTAGGCATTTTTCACTTAATCAGCTGACATATCTAATAGTGCTGTGTATGACTTCCCTCCACTGCTGAAAGGTTCTTTACACAACAGTGGAGAACATACTAGAAAACAGAAAAGCTGCAGGAAAACTGCAGCTAAATCCAAGGACCTGATTCTCTGTGAGACTATTTGAAATGCATTTACTTAATGATTTCAAAGTGGCATTATTTTTGCCCACATAAGAGAAATCTGAAACCTGCCAGAAGACTGTTTTATAAGCATACTTCATTTTCTAAAATATGCTCCAGCTTCCTCTATTCAACATTTCTGCAGTGCTGAAGGGAGGCCACTCTAATTCAGGATAAGGACCTTCTGAATACCAGTGGCTTGGTTTCCTTTTAATGCATGTAAGATTTCTGCATTTATTTTTATTACTCTGCATTCTTATTAAGACCCTCTGAAAATGGTATCAGAGAACTGCAGGGGTGAAAAAAACAATGAGGGACATGAGGGACAGGAGACAGCAAAGAAGGGACAGGAACCTGCACAGATGGAGGCTGATGTTTAAGAGCAGAAATACACATGAAGGGTTGTTTACAGGTGTAGAGAAATAATAGATCTCTAACAGGTGTATAGAAATACCAAATTTTTATCTTTTCCAGTCATCTAGAGTAAAGCAGCATCAGTAAACTCAAACTGACAAAAAAATTATTTTTGCATTTACTATCAGTAGGATTTGGTCTTATTCAAATCAAGAATTTGGGAAGAAAAAGAAAAAGAAAAAATAACAGCTCTGGTTCTGTCAGCAAGCTCTTCCCAAGCTGGAGAGGCACAGAAAATATTCCTGAGAATATCTTCTCTTTTCCTGAGAAAGGCAGAGATAAAAACTCAGAGGACTGCAGCCAGGCTCTTCCTTGTCTTCTCCCTCAATCACTCACAGAATAGCAAGAAGATGAATTTGGCAGGGAAAACCAGACCCTCCAAAGGATTTCATCTTGAGACAGACTGTGCAGAAGGGCTGCAGTTCTGGCCAGTGCTGCCAACACCAAAGTGCCAACACACCGAGAAGGTCCAAGGATTTGGGTCACCTTGACTGGATGGGGACAGGAGCACCACTACAGCTGAGGGTACCAGAGCACCCAAACCACATGGCATGGAAACTGAGCAAACCCACCTGGCTTGTTCCTGGGCTTTAATCAGCAGCTTTGGAATTGAGACTGAGAATTTTGGGAGCATCCCATTATCCCAGATCTGCTTACTACAGTGACAGTCACTCACTTGAAGCATTTTGCAGGAGCCTGTGCCAAAGATGACCTAGTGAGTGACTAAAGCAAAGACCAACCAGAAAATAAATATTTAAGACTAAAAGGCTCATAAACATCAGAAAAGATCCTGTTCATGGCTGAGGGTAACGAATTTATAATCTGGTACAATAAAAACCATTTCCCTTATTAATGAGATGTTTTCCCAATGGCTCACAGAAAGTAATTTACAGTCTAGGAGCATTTTATTGGACAGGCATTACAACACCCAAAAGCAACACCCTATTCACAGCAGGAGAGGGCAACAAACCTGGCTGGAAAGGGGCAGGCAAAGACATTTTTTCCCCCAGCTGGAATACCTTCCAGGGGATCAGACACTGCCAATGTCCTATAAATGTCTTCCAGAATTGGATTCCAGGGCAAATCTATGACTCACCAGACATTATGAGCACTATGACCCTGACCTTTGGTCTGGAACGGTACTGCCCAATAAAATAACTCTTAAAAGACCATTTGCAAACAACAACTCTCAGACAAAAATGCTGTGATTAATCTAAAATTCAACTATTGACTTTCTTTATCTCAAAGATTTTTTTTGTGTTTATTTTTCAAATGACAGATTAAAAACAAACCACTTTAAAGCAGCTAAGTTCAAACAGGGTCAGACTTTAACAGTGCTTGTAATAAACATGGAGTTCAAGGGTATTCACCACCTGTGAAATCCAATCAGCTGAAAAGAGCTAAGGACAAAATAGCTTCTTTGTTAAATTAGTAATTTTAATATTTTTTTCCTCTTTTTAACTGTCCAATCCTTCAGGGATCAAAAAGAATCTCTTCCCTCCTTCCTCACCCTTACACCACACAGGGAACTCCTCCCTCTTGAACTGACAAAGGAAACAACCCTCATATGAATGATTAACACTGAACATAATAAACTCTGCATTTATAAACAGAGATGCACAACAAAACGGCCAAGTAACATCTCAAACCACCACAGCATTCCAGAAAATGCAGAGTGACTGTGATAAAACTTCTCAGGAAAGAGGAGGAGTTTCATTGGAACATGAGGAAGTTTCTGTATTGAGTAAATCCAGGTCAGGTACCCTGAGGAACTCGGAGCAGATTTAACTTTGTCCTAGTGGCTCCAGTGGTCAGTGTTTACTTGTTTTCTCACTTGTCTAATTACGCAGAGGCAGAAACCAAAAACTGGAAGGGTACAGGAAGATGAGATACTTCACATTCTGAAACAGAGACAGTCCACACCAGAGAGCAACAGCACTAAATTATCAAGTTTCAGCCTCCCTGTTAGAGCATTCCTCTTTGGCTCCAAAACAACCTATAATTACTTGCTCACTGTATCTGGTTTTATTGTCAAAATATCAGTTGGATGAAGCAGAGAGAGGGGTTCTGTGATTCCCAGCAGTGCAAATTCTGGAGGCCACAGGGTTTTCTTTAGGCACAGAAACATATAAACAACTGATACTTCTGTTTTTTAAACACTGCCAAGTAAAATCTGCATGTTATCCTAAAATAAAGAGGAGTCTCAATTCAATTGTCTCACACTAAACCCTTCCCCCAGTCTACGCTACAGAACTGAAGCAGCAACTATGACAATCATAAAAGGTATTTAAAATATTTCATAGGTAAACAGTAGGTGGAACTACTACACGCAATGTCCGATGGCTCCTGTCTGAGAGCCATGTTTCACGGGTTTCTTTTATTTTACCGTGCCAAAGAGAAACTATTACCTTCATAAAATTAAACAAAAAGGGCCAAATAAATAAGCCTGCCATAAAACTCTCTTAAGACGGGAGTGAAAAGCAACTAAGAAGTAGCCCTTTTTTCTCTTGGTGAGACACCAAATCTCCAAATAATATTCAGAAATTATGCTTATTTATTAGAGCAACAAAACCAAACACAGCACCAGAAACATTCAGAAAGCTGTTCGAATCACTGCCTGTTCCCCTGCTCCTCCTCCAAAATCCATCACCACTCCTAGCTCCTGCTGGCGTTTCCTTTCAGCACACAAAAGCGAAGCTGATACCATCTCCCGCTCCTCTCCCCAAGGAGTCAGAGATGTGGAATATTTAAAATGGGCCAGTCTTCGCAATTGTGGACAAACGGAAACTTTCACCGCCTTTTTCTCTAACGCATTTAAGGTCTCTTCACGCAAATCCCAGACTTTTCTCGCTGCTGAAGCACCAGTACACACAATGTGTGTAATAACCGAGAGGACGAGGTGCCGGATATTATGATCACAAGGATGCTCGGACTCAAGCTGTGGCATAAAGAGAGCCGGTTTCACTCAGGCTTCAGCCGCTCGCCACCCTATCGCAAACAACAACATTGTTCTCTCCTTCCGTAGCCCTCGAAAGAGCTTTCTACTATAAACACTGCATCTTTCAAGCTGCGTCCCGTCCCGCAGCTGAAACCCTGAGCTGCACAGGTCGGGACTGCTGTAAACCTGTGGCACTGGGGCAAAGCGAAGATAAAGCCGCTGCCCCGGCCAAACGCCAGGACCCCTTGGAGTCCTCTGAGCCCCCGCTGCCCGCACAGGGACCGGAGCCGGGCGGTCCCCGCGCCGCGGCCCCGGAGAGGGGGTGCCGGTGCTCGGCAGCTCGCTAGGGCCGGGGGGAGCGGAGCCAGGGGCCGGCGGGCGCGCTGACAGCCCGGTCTCTTACCGGACTCCCCGGGGAGCCGCCGGTTCCCTCTCGGTCCCGGGAGCCGCCGCCACAGCAACAGGAAACGCCCCCGTGTCCCGGAAGGAAAAATGGGAATGAGGGTGCGCCTGCGCGCCGCGGCACGGCCGGGCAGGGTCCCGGCCCCTCAGGGACAGCGCAGGGACAGCCTGGGACCGTGCCTTCCCCTCAGGGAGCACGCATGGACACCATTAGCCCGCGCTTTCCCCTCAGGGAGAGCACCCGCAGCCCGCACGTTTCTCTCAGGGATGGCACACGGACACCCTCAGTCTGTGTTTTCCTCTTGGGGAGGGTACACGTACGCCCTCAATCTGCGTTTTCCTCTCAGGGAGGCCACACGGACACCCTCAGTCTGTGTTTTCCTCTCAGGGAGGGCACACGGACACCCTTAACCCGTGTTTGCCTCTTAGGAAGGGCACATGAGCACCCTTACCCCGTGTTTTCCTCTTAGGGAGAGCACACGGACACGCTTAATCCTGCGCTTTTCCCACAACCAAGACACTGGCCATCCATATTCCGCTCTTACCCCTCAGGGAGAGCATTAACATCATTATCCCATAAGCTTCTCTCAAGGAGGGCACACAGACATCCATGTTTTCCCTTCAGGGGCGCCATGAGCACCCGCAGCCCATGCCTGCTCCCCATGGAGAACACACGGCTGCCCTTAGCCTGATCCTTCCCTCGGGAAGAGCACATGCAGCCCTGACCCACGCTTTCCCCTCAGGGATGACACATGGCCACCCTCAGCCTGCGTTTTCCTTAGGGAAGGATATGTCTACCCACAGCCTCTGCCTTCCATGAGGGAGGGCACTCCTCAGGGTGGAGTGAGTCCCTCCATGCCATCCTTTGACCCCCTTGTTCCCCTCATGGAGGAGACAGCCATTCCAGCTGCTCCTGCCCCTCATGGCCACCCATAGCCTGCTCCTTTTTCCTGCAGGGAGGGCACAGGGCCCCAACACACATCTCCCTCACAGAGGACATGAGCATCCTGTGCTTCATCCTCAGGGAGGGCACACGACCATCCATTGCCTGCTCCTTCCTCCTGCAGGGCCAGCATGGCCACCCATAGCCTGCACTTTTCCTCAAGAAGGGCACAGGGCTCCCAGCCTGCATGTCCCCCTCAGGGACACCATGAGCATCCTCAGCCTGCACTTTCCCCTCAGGGAGGACACACAGCTACCCAGAAACCATGACTTCTCTGAGGGAAACACATGCCTCTCCCCAACCCACGTTTTCCCCTCAGGGAGGGCACATGGCCACCATTAGCCCACAGTTCCCCTCAGGGCGGGCACATGGCCACCATTAGCCCACACTTTCCCCTCAGGGAGGGTACATGGCCACCATTAGCCCACACTTTCCCCTCAGGGAGGGCACATGGTTCCTCCCAGACTAAGGAGGCCCCTAATGGATGGGATGTGGCACCTCAGTGACACCTTCAGCATGGCACTTCATATGTTTTTGCACATCGCCTGCGACTTGAAATACATAATTTGTTATTAAAAGCCCAGTGGGATTTGCCGTCCCAGCGTGCTGGAGTGTTTATGAACACCCTGCCAAGGCAAGGCTGCAGTGCCCAGAGGGTTGGCAGGTGCTGGCTTCCCTATCTGCTCTCAACAGCCAGTGCCTGCCCAGGCCTTTGCCAGTGACCCCTGCACAGACAAATGATGAGAGGAAAGGGGAATTATCTTCCCTAGCAGGAGATCCATGCACTGACTCATAGAACCAAACTGCTTGCTGGAAAAAACACCTTTTCCCTGACACAATAAGGTTTGATGTACTAGCATGGGGCTGCTGGAATACTCAGCACAGGCAGGAAAACTGGGAAGAGCTCACCACCCAACTTCCCCTCCCGATTTCACTCTGAGGATTTAAAATACTGATCAAAAGTTTGTCATATTTTCAATCACACATATCCTACTTGTCTGTTGAGCTTGAAAACACAATATAATCGATTACAAAACAAACTTCCCTCTCAAAATCCACCCTGCAGGTTTCCCCATGATGCTTTGAAAGAACCTGCCACTTTCTGGGCTGGAGATGTGATGAAATCCTACCATGGGGCCAGTGTGATCTCTGGTTTCCACCCTGACACCTGTTTAATCGATTTTATTTTTATCTTCATCTCATAGTTGCAAGCTTTTCCAAAATGTTCCCTTTTGTGCTGCTTCTCTACAGGACTGAGTACACTGCAGTCCCAGTTGTTTACTGGGGCCTGTCACCACTACAGAGAAATTATCATTACACAAAGCAGTTTGGGAGTAAACAGCTGGCTGTCACTTGGTGACTGATTAATCCTTGGGCACTTCAAACTTCGTGCTTTGCTGTAATATAAAAGTAAAGCATTGCAGATTGCCCAACTGCAGCTGTCATGGAGAGAACGTGCTGTGCTTGTGCAGCCTCAGGGCATCGCCACAAAATCAGTGCAAAATCTGGCACAGCAGCCAGCTCCAAGACTCTGTAGCTCAGAGCTAAGGTTTGGATTGCAAAGAAGAGAAGGGTACCAGCTGTTTAATCTATGTAATTCTGTAATAGCAAAAGATTTCTTGCTGGATGTGTCTCAGGTTGATTACTGTCCTTATGCATTTGTCAGCCCGAGTGTACAAGATCTTGAGGTTTTATCAGGGAATGGAAGGAGCGGCATTTGGAGATGTTCCAGATCAAGGTACTACTGCCCAGAAAGAAAGTGAAAAGCAGAGAAGGAGAAGCACTGAGAAGAGTATGTGCTTTAGTTTCCTTTCCTAAGCCCTCTGGAGCTGGCTGAGCCAGCTGTGTGTCAGGACACTCAGCTCAGTCAGTGTTTCCTCTGCAACCAGCACTGCAGCCACTTTCACATTTGCTTCAGATCCTGCTCCATTGGCTCAGAACCACCTTAACCCACAGCCCGACGCAGCCGCTCTGGTTTTGCCTCTGTTTATTTGGACTCCTGTCAGTAATAGTTTATTCCAAGTGGGACTCCCAGACCATTTATCACTGTCATCATGTTACAGCAGCCAAACCTCCTTTTTCCCCCCAAACAGAAGATTTTTGGCAGCTGTGCCTCTCTACGGAAATGCAAAGTTCCAGGTTGTCTGCTGCTTTTCAGATTTCTCAGGACTCTGTGTGGGCTGTGAACAGAAATTTCAGGATAGAAAATCAAGTGATTCCACCTTACCATAAGCCAAAACTATCCTTCACCTATTAGCTTATTGGTACTGCATTGGGAATCTAAAAGCAAAACCCTACAGGCACAAGTGCTGAGTGAAAAGTGAATTTCACCCCAAATTTCAGGTCTAAACCAAAAGCTATTCTGGCCTCTCCTTGGTCATGGGTGGAGGATGTTTGCCAGACAAACTGCAGAAATCTGTGTCCTCTCCCTTTCTCGTTGTGAGAAAGGAAATGGTTTTCCAAACCTCTTTCACAATGCGCCTTAAATAAATCCTGGACACCAGTTGTTACAGCAACCAGTTAGAGATCAGCCAGTGCACTGAAGCAGCCAGCAAGGGTCAGCCTAGGACAGGTGGACAGTCTAGCACAGCCTGTATTGTTCAGGAAGATTCATTAAACTGAGCACCTTCTCTTAAAGAAGAGGAGTTTGTCTGAAGCCTGCCAAAGTTTGGTCACAGCTATATGTTTCCTTGGAGGAGGATGGTCAATCTGTCACCCCTGTGGGGGCCTGGGCTCTGTCTGTCCCATGAAGTAATAGAGATTGATTTTCAGCTAAAGATGTAGAAGTCCCATCTCCACCTCAGTGCTTAAGCTCAAGGGAAGCAATCCTCCTTCCATCTGTATTCCACAGCATATCCCTGGCTGGCCTCCATGGCACAGCCTGCTTGGAGAGCTCTCCTCCTGTCAGGGCTTCCCTGGGACTCATCTAACTCTTGTTGCATAAACTCTGGAAGCGTGTTTATAACAGAGGATTAATTTAGGCACAGAACCTTTTCCACCCGTGATAGCAAAGGCTCAAGAGGAGCTTTCTCATTTCCAGGTGAACAATAAACCTCGGGACTCACAGCTCACAGTTTACATAACGGCAGAGTTTGGGTGGCCACTGTTGTTGAGATCCCTGTGACTGCAATCATTCTTCTTTGTTTTTCATCCCTACCAGGCTCCTAACTGCACATCTGTGAGCTGCAGAGACTCTCCTGAATCGCTGCTCTCAACACACAGCACAGCCTTCTTCTCCCCTGGGAGACTCTGCGTGTGTGGATTGAGGATAGATGGGAGGAATCAGTGGGAGAGAGAAATGAGTTACCATGTACCAGGCTATCGAGCTGCCCACTTCCTTCACAGCTCACACACGTTTCTAACAGAACAATGTTTTTTTGTTCTGATTTAAATGCAGAATTCCTCCTACTGTTAGTATTTCTAATAGGAAGAGCTCTCACTCCTCCAGCTCATCACAGCCATGGAAGTCACCAGACCTTTTTTGTCCACTGGATAGTGAAAAGATCTCAGGCTTGCGATCATTCTCCCATCCTTCCTCCCCCTTCAGCTTATCTCTTGCTTTAAGCACCATCTTTTCCTGTGTTTTCCACGAGCCCGTTTTGCCTTGGACCACGTGGTGGTGCTGCAGTTAAAAATACCACGCAGACAGCAACAGCAACAGCAGCACCTGACCAGCGATGGGCTGAGGGCTGGCCGGGGGCCAAGGCACGGGGATGGTCAAATGTGAGTCCACGAGGAGAAAACAAGAGGCGCTGCCAATACCCTCACATCCTGGCAGCAGGCACGGCTCAGATTGAGCCTGACAGAGCTGCTCACACTTCTGAAAGTAGGCCTGCTGCTCTGGCTTCTCAGTGGCCACGGAGCTTGCTGTCCCAGAGCTCTGTCAGGGACTAGTCAGGAGACCACATACTGCTCCGAGCCGCAGTAACGGGAGCTGCTGATATCAACTACCAGCTCAGCAGCAGCTCGCAAAGGTTTCAGCTCAGCATCATCCAAATATAGGCACTCTCAGGCCATCAGCTGTCACACCACAAGTCCCAGCCCATCTCTCACCACAGACAGGCCATTAATTTTAACGGACATCTCAGAACTTTGCCCGATTGTTCAGCCTCAGTTCAAGCCACTGCAAAGGGAACATTACAAAACAAGCTGTACTGCTCTGCAGTCTGGGCCGCCAAGAGCCAAAGGAGGTGTCACAGAGTCCCAAACACAAACCAGTGCCTCAGCCACCTGGGAGTTTTTCTTCTGAACTTTCACAAGACAGAACACAGATTCCTTATTGAAGGGCTGGAAAACAAGGTGAAAGTTGCCATAACTCATGTACAGTCCCTGTGTATTTATGATGGACAAGCCATGCTGAACCACACTCTCATTTCAACAGGTAGCTCCAACTCCAGATCACAGATCTCCATAGGGTTGTCCAGAGGAGAATCACTCACACTAAATGCCCTCAGAGTTCCCAAGACCATACAGAGCATGGCTCCACACTCATGGGTATCAAGGGCTGTCTGTATATTCCCAGTTAAGGTATTTTTATAAAACAGCATGCAGGACTGCAAACAGAGCCTCTGGCTGGGAGATTCCTCATACAGGAATGACAAGGCACAACTCTGCCTCCTCCCATTAAATTTCTGTTCTCTCTAAATATCTGCAAAATTCTTATTCAGCTTCCTTCTTCCTACTTCTTGCTGTGATGCCTGAAAAATGTTCACTAATAGCCAGCTCTGTGCCCCTTTTCAGTTTCCCTCCAGCTGCCCTGAAGGGAAAATATATTTCTCACCACACGTGTCCGAGGGCAATCAGTCCCTTTATGCCCCAGAAAGGTTTTACTGACCTTAAGAGCCTCTGAGAGAGCAAGCATTGCTTGAGGGTACAGGGTGGAGAAAGAGTGCAATCCTTTCATTTCCAGAAAATTTTCTCTGCCCACAGACAATCCCTTGGGAATTAAAACATTCTTCAGTGCCCTGAGTACCTGCCCCAAAGAGGAAGGACAGGGTTTGTCAGCCAAAGCCATGCCACAGTGGATGCAGTGGGAGCACAGAGGCCCATGAGGGCTGGCACTCCTTACAGCTGAAAAGCACCAGTCTCACCCATGCACGTCCTGGGAGGCAACATTTGACTTTTATTAGTTAATAAAATTTTGGATGCACTAGAAATCCCTGTATTCATGCAAAGGGCAGATGCTGAGCTGAGACATCACTCCGGCTGTGAAAAACATCCTAAAAGATCCAGCTACACTCAGGCAGTTGGTATATTTGTTCAGGCAAAGCAGAACTTCATGATAAAAAAAAAATTAGTAAAATAAAAGTTGATTTAGGACCCTCCTTGGGGGAAAGGGGCAGGAAATGGTCAAGTGGCCAAAGAAAATGAGGATAAATTATTGCCAGGCAAGATTCCAAGATCATTTAGACTATTTGGAGAAATAACCAAGCCAGGCCAAGCAGAGTGTTGGGGTAGAGTCAAGGCAGGCAGAGAAGTGAAGCAATCCAGGGGGAGCACAGCCTGGGCTGGAGAGCAGGTGGGGAGCGCAGGCTGGGGCAGAGCCAGGCAGTGACAGCCATACTCACTCAGGCACTGCAGACCACTTTTATTCCCAAGAGGTTTGGCACACAGTGAGCAGCTGGTGCAACTGGAGAAAACCCCTGGCACAAGCTGGTGCCCATTGATATCTTTACACCTCTCTTTTGTCTCCTTTGTCTCTTTCTCCTTCTCTCTTTCCTTGGGCTGCTCTTTGTTCTTACCCTGGAAGGAGAGAAGAACACAGCTCAGTCACAGGCCTTACACTGCCCACATGTTCCTTTCCCCAGTGGTACAAATGAGCATAGAGCTGGTGGGGAGCAGGTACAGTGGGATGGCAGTGCTTTTCCCAAATGCCTTCCCAAGGCTTGGGCCAGTCCCTCTAGTCTAAGTCCATTTGTGATGAAGGGCAGGACACACTTGGCTGTTCCTCTACAGGCTCTTCCTGCCACAAACAGTGATACAGGCAGTCACCCAGCCAAGGCAACTTCTTGCTGTGCCAGGGCAGCATAAGAGCATCCAGAACATGCTCTGGAGCAAGGAGAGTTGGAATTCAGGGATCACTCAGTCCCACACACTACTACTGCTTTAGGGGTCACAGTGCATCTGCTGGCCAACGTAGAGGCCTCAGCCATCCCAAAGCAACCCAGCTAACTGTTCCCTATGGTCAGATCCCCTTTTCTACTTGAAGAATTTAACAATTCCTTCCACAAATTCAACATCTCTCTCTCACCTTATCCTTCTGCCAGGATCCAGTGACTCGGCTCCGCAGGGAACTCAGACGTCGCATCACCTTTGTGCCTTTCTCTGCTTTATCACTCTTCCCACTGTCCTCATTTCTGAAAGGAGACCAAAATACCCTAAAAAAGGGGGAATTCACTGACCAAGCCCAGCTTAGGACGATCACTGATGAAGTTCATTGAAGCATTACTTTAGGACCGCGAGTGTGAGCTTTCCATCTCCTTGAAGACCTGGTTTGGCATCACCCATGTCACTTATTAATGAGACACTTGCAAATAAGGAGCTGAACTTTCAAGATATGTGTGCACGTTTTGTTCAGTGCCACACTCCTGGCTGAACCCCTGCAGATATCAGTGTCCTGCACACAGGATTAGCAGGGCAGTAGAGCTTAGATGGACAGGACTCGAAATCAGTCTGCTGTCAGAACACAAAGTCTGTGTCACCCGCTGTCTCACTTACTCATTAGACAGGAACTCAAACCAAGTGAGGTTCTGCTGGGAAGAATCACTGCCTTCTTGCACACAAGCTCTCTGCTTCGCCCTGGGCAGGGAAAAGGCATTATCACAGCAAAGAACACAAAAGCAGAACTTCTGCGTCAGCTGAAACACTTATTTTCTGGATGGGGCAGGAACATTTCTAGAGTTACTGAGGAGGTACATAAAATGCCCCTTTTCCTTTCAATTCTACTCTGGTTTCCCTGGAATAAATCAGTGATTCTGGTACCCTGGGGATTTGCCCCTCAAGGGACCAAATGTCCTTTCCCAGGTGTGTCTTAGGCAGACCTGTGACCTCCCCACACATCCCTGTCCCAAACACACTTACCCATGGTAATGTTTCAGCTCCTGAAGTACCTTCTGGACAATTAGCCTGAAAGAAAAGCAAGAGATTAGAAAATATCCTTGTACAGACATTCTGCACCCCACAAAGCCTCAGGTGCTGCTTTATGACCAACGCTCAGCTGTGGCCCAGCACAGAGTGGGATTTCATTTGCTGTTGCAATCTCAGATACACTCAAAAATCTCCCTCATCTCAAACCAGCCAGGACTGACAATACCTACACATGGTCTGGAGACACGTGGTCCTTCTCCAGCATCTCCAGAGCAGGGGGTTCAACACCTGGAACACAAAATACTCTCAGCAGGGATCCTAGTTTGCCTTTGCAGAGCACCACCTTGCAATCTATGCAACTGGATCCTGTTAATTGTGCTGGGCTCCCACTCTGCCTTGATTGGTAAGGAGGAAATGCCAGGAGCAGTTAGGGAAGGAGATTCTGCTCTACATTTCTGTGAGGAAAGTGAAGGCTAGATCACTTTTCTGTGTTACTCCTCACCTCTCAAGTCTGTAGATTTGCTGCTGAGGGTCCTGCTTGCAGTAGGGGAGGAGCTGGTACCACCCCAGAGCCCTTCCCCACAGCCAGCCTCCCCTCCACTTCCCAGGCTCTGAAATCACCACATTTTTCTCCAGTGCAATCCTTACAGGTGGGACTTAAGTAGGGAGTGACCAATGCACTGGCCACAGGGAGGTTATGTGGCAGTGTGTCACTGAGGATGGGCATGTCTGAGCTGAGACTGTGCTGCTAGCCAGAGTCAGACTCAGAACCAGCTTGGCTTTGTATTTCAGGAGCTCCTGGGACCATGTGGAGGGAAAGCAGAGGCTGGCCACACTTCCAGAGGCTACATCCAGTTTTTTATCTTTGTAATCACACGTTAAAGCCATTTATTTAATGGCATAAAGTCTATACCAACCTTCCACAGCTGGAAGAGAAGTGTTGAGACTGTGAGGTATCTTGGGGGAGGCAGTGGTCTCACAGGCTGATGGGACAGACCTGGACCTCAGTCTCTTCCTGTTGCCGACACATTTCTGGAGAAGTAAAAAGTCACAGAAATCTTTGGTGCTTTCTGCACCAAGGGAGCCTCCATCACGGCTGATTCCTCACCTTTTCCCTCTCATTTTGTCAGAGTTATGATGCAGGAGACCATTAGGCCCAGCTGTTTGTTGGCTCCAGGAAGGCTGGAGCAAGTGACACTTGTGCCTGAAACCTTCTAAGTCACTTCTCACTTTTACTGGACATGTAGCACCGTGATGCAATTGTCCTTTTAATATTAATTGAATCTAATGGTATTGCCCAGAGCAAAGCAGTGTTTAAGTGGTGTATGTGTGTGGGGGTGTGTGGCACTGCTGTCTTCAACTACCAGACAGAGGATTAGAGAGAAAAGAGGGCCAGACTCTTCTTAGAGCTGCAGTGACAGGAAAAGAGGCAACAGGCACAAGGGAAGGGAAATTCCAGCTAAATATATGGGAAAGAGGGCTGTACTACAGGCAGCTCCCAGGGCCTTTATCCTACAAGGTGGGACAGTTTATCTGAAAAAGCCCATCCTTGCTGAGATTCCTGCAGGCCTCCTGGTTCCATGCTGGCATGGAAGGAGTCCAGCCTGCAGCTGACACCTGTGTGTGCTGCTTTTCTGCACCCTCAGTTTGCCCTGCTGCCCCTGTGCCCAGCCCTCCACACTCACCATCTCCTGCAAGCTGGGGCTGGCCACGAGGTCTGGGCGTAGTGGCTCTATCTCCACTTTGATCACTGTGCCACCCCGGCTGCTGCTCCAGGCTCCCTGCTCCCCTTTGGGCAGCTGAAGGGACACATGAGGCTGCAGGCAGGACTGGCTCCTCTTCTCCACATCATCCTGCTCTGGATCACTGCCCAGCTCTGTGACATCCAGGCTGAACCTAATCAGGGGGCAAGAAGAAGCCTCAGAGCAGACCTGAGCAGACCTGGCACACTGTGCCCGGCATGGCACGGCCCCTGCAATGTTCCTGGCTGGGTGGTCCTAACAACCTCATGCAGCTGGGACAAGGAGGCTCCCCACAGCAGGCATGAGGGAAAGGAAATGACTAGAAGTGTCAGCCTGCACACCAAGTCCTGAGCCTTTTAAAAACAGATCTCTGGCTGCCACCAGTGAGTCCCCAGCTCCCTGGTCACCCGGGATGTTTAGTGCTGGACTGCTCACACTGATCTCTTAGCAACCCCTGAGACTGTGCAGCCACCCTGGCAGCAGCCTGTCCTGCCTGCCCCAGAGCTGATGTCCTGTCAGCTGCCATCCAGGAAAGTCCCTCTGGGCATTTAGAAGTGGCAGATGATGTTTATCACATCACCACTGTGGTATCATGCCATAAATCCTGCTCCCACCAGGGCCCAGATTTGAGGAAGGGAAAAAAGTTATTTCCCAGGAAATGAGGGGTGGGCCAGCTCCCCCAGTGCCCCACAGTGTCCTGCACACCAAGTGCTGTTACAGTGACAACACAGAAGCAAAATGATGGATAAAGCTCAGTGGAAAATCTTAGTCTCTGCATGGGTTCTGTCTGCAGATCACTGTCACTTCATTCCTGCTGCCACAGGCAGGCTTCAGGAAGTGTTTGCTTAGGGAACAGTGGGGTGTATTCCCCTTCCCTGGCCTCCTGCTCACACGTGCTTCATCACCCAGCGAGGAGACAGAACGTGTCCCTGACACCAACAGCCACTCCGTGCCACTGTTACTCATGTGCCTGTTACAGCATAAACTGTGAATGATCCATGGCACATGGCACAACAATAGGTCTGAGAACCAAAGTCTGAGCTTGATAAAGGATTGCCAAGATTTCAGCCTGAGATAATTTTAGGGTACCGTATAAGGAGGAGAGATAAAAATAGTCCTTGCTGGCTTGCACCTAAATCCCAGTCAGCTGGGAGATCAATACATTTGTCAGCAGGGAATGCATTCCTGGAGGAACCTGGAGCTCAAGGCATTCATGTGGCAGGAGCAGAGGATGGCAGGAATGCCAGACCTGCCTCTACTCCCAGCCAGGGCTCAGCACCATGCTACAAACACAACCTCCTGTGCAGCCACATGGAGGGCAGAGGGCTGGAGCCCTCTCCTCTGGCACAGGTGGGGCCTGTGCCAGCACAGTGCTTGCAGGCACAGGCCCCACCAAGCCAACTCACAGACAAGAAGAAAAAGGATTTGACAGAGCTCTCTTAATCCCTCTTTGATGGGAAAAATTCCCTTTGAGCCAGAGGACAAAGGTCATCAGGGCAACTGATGATGTTCAAGATTCCCTTCAGACAGAAAAGAGAGATCCTCTTCTCAGCCCCAACACCAGGAAAACAGGGTCTTCCTACTTCCAGGGAGACATTAAAGCCTCTTGCTGCCCTAGCCCTTCCTCTTCCACATCCCACCCAACAGGAGCAGTGGGTGTCCAGCTGACCTGACAGATGCTGACAGGCGAGGGAGACCACCCAGCAGCATCTGGAGCTGTGAGCAGTGTGATGCTCAGCCTCCCACCTCCACTGCATCGTGCACATCAAATACCACTCACAGTCCTGCCATACCTGCGCCTGCAGTCCACGGGTGACACAGGGCTCTCCCAGCTGTGCCTCCGGGATGTGGACATCGATCTCACCAGCGTGGGGAAGGAATCCTGGGCCTCTTGCAGGTCCAGCTCGTTGTCTGCCTCTGCAGGATGCTCAGAAGTGCTGGTACCATCATCTGGCATGGCTGCACAGGAGCACAGGTGGCCTTTGTTCAGAAAACGACAGTCAGCCTCACCATAACGTACCGAGCAGGAAACGGGATTGGAAAAAGCAACATCCACAGACAGTTTGCTCACAGCCCTTGGTCTCTCTTCTAATGAGGGAAGGGCAGACACAGTCTGGGATCCTTGTTCTGGGTGTGCTGCTGTGTCTGGCGCTGTTTTGGCAGACGGCAGGCTCAGGAGTCCCAGATCTTTGTAATACTCTGTGCCGTGGAGAGCAGAGTCTGAGAGGAGATCCTCTGTGCTGCTGTGCAAGTCTGCTGCTGGCACATCCAGCTCTGTGGAAGATGAGTCCTCCTGCAAAGGCAGCACAAATCTTCTGAGAGCCTCACACCAACCCTGCAAAGGGGACGTAACCCATGCAGAAACTGGGGTAGAGCATAGCCAGACTTGCTAGTGACTTTCTAATAGTCACCCTCCCCTGCTGTCTCTCACAGCAACATAACCTCGTATTCCTTGACAATCTGGATCAGTACCACTTTCCCTCATTTCTATTCCACCACAAACCCCTCTATATGTGGTGCTGACCACCCAGTTTGCTGCCCCTGGTCTCTGCCTTGCACAGTAGTAGCAACAGGAAAGAGGACACTTGCCTTCTCTTCAGCCATGCTGGTGCAGAAGGAATCATCCTCAGCAATCAGGGATGGGAGAAAGCTTTTGGGGGTGGGATACTCCAAGGCAGGGCTGTGGTGGTTAGTGAATTCCCGTAAGCACGGCTTGCAGTCAGACCCTGCAAGACAGAGAAGGTCTCAGCAGGTAACCAGACATCTGGGAGGGATGGAAAACCTGCTGCACACCCACAGGTGACATCAGGCAGCACTGAAAGGCTCCATGTGCCCTCTGCCCAGACAGGCAGTGCCAGGCAATCTCCAGATCACAGCAGCCTTGATCCTGTAGGAACCTGGTGTAGGGATTTCCTGCCAACAGAGACCTCATCCCTCTACAGAAACTTCATCCCTGCAGCATGTGCAAGGGGACAGACCAGGCTTGCACTGTCCCAGCCAGACCCCCATAGGGTGTCCTATGCTGCAGAGGCTTTTTCCATGGTAAAAGAATTTAGCACATTTTGATGTCTGTTATTGACATTATGGACCTTTGAATCAGAAATCTAGGAATAAAAATACTGATGGTTTTATGTTCATCCATAATGAATAAAGGACTCCTGAGTGGGTGGGTAATAAAGGATACTGGGAGGCAATTTGGTGGCTCCAGACAACACTGAATATGCAGAGCAATACCAAAAGCACATAATTCTCCTGTTTCTGGATCACTCCTCTGGATTTTCCCCAGGCAGGAGTGTGAACCTCAGTGTCCATATTCCATCTGATAACTCACTGAGAAACAAATCAAGGTCTGGATGTGTTTGTGGTACAATAGATGGTCCAGCTGACTGAAGCACATTCCTGTGGAGCGAGACACACTGTAAACCTTAGCCACAATCCCTGAACCATTGCATTACTCATGGAGGCTTTTTATTCCTTCGAGACACACACAGCTGAGGCAAAAGGCTGAGGCAAAGGGAAAAAAGCCAGGCTGTTGGCTGAAGCACTGTGGTGGATCTCTGAAGATGCAGAGAACAACAGCAAGAGACTGTAAGCAGCCGTATCTATCCAATGGGAAAAACCAGCAGGAAACTGCTAGAAACCCATCACACTCCAGGAAAATCAAGCATAAAAACATTAATGTAAGGGACATTGTTAAAAAACACACTCTTGGAAAGCTTGCATCCTGCTGTGGATTATAAAGCTACACAATTCAGCCAGGAATTGCATGGTGCCAACTAAAAAAAGGCAGCAAACGTGAGGGAGAGTTTGGAGGTTTGTTCCTTGGATCCCACTGCGCACTGCAGATGCCAGATTTTTTGTTTTAAGGAGCATTTGGTGTGTTCAAATGTGTGTGATGGTTTCAAGTGAAGGACTATAAATAATATAGAAAGAAAACACTTCTGAAGGCACTATTTTAATTAAGGGGTTTCTAGCTACAAGACCAGGGAAAATTTGAAACAGGCTTTCTAGCAAGGCTGTAAAATTTACTTCACATTACATTTTTAATGAAGAGAATTTTCAATTCTTGCCCAGGATGTCCCTGAGCTGCATCTGTAACTGGCAGAGATTTAATGAGCTATTAAACGTCACCTTTTGCTTTCTTCAGTGCACCTGGATTCAGCTTGCAATCTAAAATCAGTATTTTAAAGTGAATATACCCTTGAACCAGCACAGATTTTGGCATGAACTTGTAGGAAACAGCAGCCAAAGCTCTCAGCGGGCAGTGAAAACCACTGAAGCCCCCCAAAAGGCTGGGATGATGGCTAAGGTAGAATGGACCCATGGGGAGCAACCAGGAGGTGGGAACATCCCAGGGAGGCCAGGACAGAGGGTGCTTCCCCTCATACAAATCCAAGGAAGGAACAAAAAGGAGATTCCCCGCTCTCGCCATCCTTTCAGCAGTGAACTACCCACAGGGAGAGCAGCAAAGCCCTGGGAGGCAGCAGGAGCTGACAAGGGCGGTGGCTTGACAGAGGCCAGAGCCCTGGACTGCAGGTTTAACTAAAACAAGGAGTTTTTCCTCCCAAGCAGTGTCCAGCCATCCCGCCAAGGCTACTCTGGGCCTGCACCAAGCTCCATGCAGCCCTAAAGTGGATCCCTGGAACAGAGTCAGCTCCTCAGAGGCCTGGAAAATATTCCCTGAGCTCTGCCTGTGCCATGCAGGGCTCAGGATTTGGCCAAGGCATAGGCTGCAGTCAACAGACCCGGTCCAGACCCACCAAAGGACTTAAATCCTGCTCGGAGGTTCAGACACTCGGTTCAACACGCGATAAATCAGAGGCGCCGCGGGCCCGGGCTCGGCGCAGCAGCGCACGGGCGGCTGCTGTGGGGACACCATTTTAGGCAATGTGTGAGCACCAGCCACGGCACTGCCGGGCTCCTTCTTCAGAGGCTGGGCTGGCACCGTGCATGGGCAAGGGGGTGATGGAGGAGCTCATGGGGAAAAATGCCTTCAGGCGTCGGGTTGTGGGATGGTGGGAGAGGAAGTTTGAGCGTGGAGCACACACAGGAAGGAGGCAGGGCTGGGGGGCTGTGAACATCCCCATATCAATGATCAAGGTGGTCGCCAGTGTGTCAGCAAGTGTGGCAAACTCTGGAGCACCTTGAGTCTCTCATACTCTGCTCTTGAACCTGTCTGGAAGGACCCAGGCACCAGCATGGTGGCAAGGGGACAGGGAATCTTGGCCCCCCAGGCTCTGGCAGACAGCAGCCGTCACCTTTCCTCAGCTGAAGCTGGAGATGGGATAACAAAATGACACTTTCAAGAACAAACGCTGTTTGCTTTAGGAGAACATTAAGCAGATTAGGTATTGCAGTTGCTTAATTCGTCTCTGGCTGGAAACCATAAAAGGTCATTGCTGCAGGGAGCAGCCTCCTCAGAGGAATTCCCAAGGCAGAGCTGGAGAGGAAGCATCGCTTGCTGGGCTGGGATGGTTCCTGCACTTTGCCAGAGCTTCCCACGGGTGAAACATGATGACTCTGGGCTGCTGTGGGGGGAGGAAGGAAGCAGTGACAGGAATCCATGGCATGTGACAGTCTGGGATGGTCTCAGGGGGGTTGATGCTGTGGGGACAGCAGGATCTGGCGGAGCTGCTCTGGCTTGAGGAAGAAGGCTTCATGCTGTTCTAACCATGCCCAAGGCCACTGGGATCCCAGCAGAGATTTTCATAATTCCAGTTCAGACCTGTGGTCAAACCCTCCCTCCTGTAGCTGGTTGTGCTGATTTCCCTCAGACAGGCTGGTCACTGGAGCTGCACCCACAAGTGTCACAGCAGGTGAGAGCACCAAAGCAGCCAGCACTGGAACAAGCCCTGACAGCAGTGTCCCATCCTCACCTGCCTGTCCCTTGGCTTGGTGCAGGATGCTGCATGTCCCTGAGTGACCCTGGAGCCAGGCTGGCGCTGGGAGGGGACACGTTGGAGGAAAACATGGCTGTGAGCTCTGGCCACACCAGTCACATCCTCCAACATCAAACACATTCCCACTGGGGAAAGACCACACCAAACGCAGCAGGGCAAAGGCACTGGGCAGTTCTGCTCCATGAAACAATCCCAGAAGGAAGGAAAGATGAGAATGTCTGGGTATTTCCCAGCAGTCAGGGATAGAGACTGTTGGGAAACCATGGAGAGCATCACAAACATGAAATAAAAATTATTCCATCTTCCCCTGACCCACCCCTGCCCTCCTGGCCCCAGCTGCCCTTCACATATCTTGTTGCAGGGTGTGCAGAGCTACAGGGACAAAAACCTCTGGAAAGTAAGTGCTGAACTCCCTGTGCCAAGATGGGCTGAAGTGCAGCCCCTTGCCTGGCGTGGGCCCCTCCTGGCCAGCCCTGGCAGCAGTGGGGATTGGCTCTGGGCAGGAGCAGGGGAAGATAAGCTGTCCCACACTGTAACACACTGTACAGAGCCACTGCCTTATCACCACCCTGCTGGGGCCAGGCTCTTGGGCACAGAGGGCAGAGGAGCAGGGGGCTGGGACAGTTCCCTGCTGTCTCTCAGCTGAAGGGTCTCAGCAGGGCTGAGGGAGTTTGCAGCCCCTCTGATTCCCTCCAGATCACTGTGCAGGTTCCTGCAGCGGCTCCAGGGGGTACTGAGGGAAGGGCCCACATGGACTAGCGAGTGCCACACTACAGAATATCAGTGTGGGAGAAGGGCTGAGTGAGACCTGAGCATTTTGTGCCCAAGCACAAGCCCCAACAGGACAAACTGCTCTGCAAGCACCTGCTGAAAGGAGCTGGCTGCACCCAGGCCATCTGCAAAGCAGTCAGTGCTTGGGAGCACCATGAGGCTGATTCATTTGTTAGTGAAATCAGCCCACCTGAGTCTGCCCAGCCAGCCCATAACCCCCATGGCAGGCATGGCTGGAGTGGGGTACCCAGCTGGGGCTTGGGGCTCACCACACATCAGAGCCTGCAGGACCCCCTGTGTCCTGCTCTGAATTAACCTTCCCCCAGCTGTTCAGTTTGGATCTTGGTCTCCTGCACATCCATACCAGAAGAGAACTGGGAGTGGGTGGGGAATAATGAAAGAGAAAGAGGGGCAGGAGCTCTGATGCTGCAGGTAAAGGTACCCAAAAGCATCAGCCCGAAGGCACTGTTTGCTCACAAGGACACAAGTGTCTGCCTCCTCCAGGACTGCAAATGTCCTGCTTCCTGGGGCTCTCACTTCCCTCTTTCCAAGTCACGGCACCACAGACAGAAATGAGGCCAGTTGACACCAGTTGCTGCTTTTTCCCACCCCTGCTGCTGGACACAGGGAAGCCCAGCCAGGGCCACCCAGACCGCCAGGGCTCTGGACACTGGGGCTCTGCTTGTCAGCCCTCACTGAAAGACTGAAGGAATCTTTTCCCCCACATCTGCTCAAACACCAAACTCTGGCCAGGCAGCATGCAGAGACAGCTGTCTGCAAGCCAAGCACCGGGACATCCAGCTCACTGCCAGCCACGAAACAAACTTAGTACAAAACCAAAAGGCTGATATTTAACCCATTATCCAGCTCCCGGAGGCAATTATGTGCCTTGAAAAGAAGATTAAATGGAAGGAAAAGTGTTAATCACCACTTAAGGCAGTGTCTCATGCAGGGAGAAGCAGGGGGCACCTCAAAACAAGCTCTGCCCGGCCCCTGGGGTTCTTTGGTACCTGCTCAGTCCAGGACAAGCTGTCCCTGCCACAGCCCAGCTCCCTCCACACACTCAGCCCCCTGTCCCCACAGGCCATTACCTCGCTTAAAGGACCATCTCTTCTTCCAGCGCTTGGAAAACGATGGCCAGGAGTGGTTGAGCAGCGAGTCTGACATTTGGGAGCCCCGTGCAAGGTCCAGCCCCGAGCAGGAGACGCCGGCGCGGAGCACGGCAGAGCTCAGCGCGCTCTAAGGCAGCGCTGCAGGCTGCAGCCCAGGGGCTGCCAAGGGGGGAGTGGAGAAGCCAAGTGTTTTGTCAGAAGTATCAGCTGATGGAAGCTGTAGCCAGAGAGACATTCGTGGCCCCTGGCATTCCCACCTGTGTGGCAGGTCAGTGACTTCCTGCAGCTGGGCCTGGGGATTAGTGGCCTCGGAGCACACACAGCCCTTGAGTGCTGCTCGAGGCTGGCAGACAGAAACAGAAAACAAGCTGTTAACACACCACAGCCCCTCTGCCAAAACCTCCCTGCTCAGTTCATGGCTGTGAGCATGACAGACACTTTGTGAGCACTTTCAGGCACTTCTCACCTGGCTAAGAGTCACCTTCACCTTCAGAGAAGGGTCAGAGTTGATACTGACAAGGCTTGGTGTCTTTACAAGACATTTATGAAGGCTCACTATTTACATTCTTTTCTCATTTTCAAGTGCTGTGGCAGAGCCTCTGCAAGGAACTGCAAGACACCCTGTCCTTCTTCAACATCAACATCATTCTGCTGCTCAAAGCAAGTCCCAGTCACCTGGCAAGGGCATTTCTCTAAGCCCTCCTCAGCTCTTCCACACAGGGAGGAAGGTGGGACCAATCTCAAACTACCCCAAGAGACCCACTTCCCTACCCTCCAAACCCACTGCTCCCAGCTGGCACCAGCCCCACAGCCCAGACAGGCTCCAAACTTTGCTCCCAACCCCTCAATCAGGCTGAAGAAGCCAGGTTTTACCCCAGTGCAGATGCTGGGCTCTGGAGCCAGACCAAAACTCCTCCCTGCAGTTCAGCTGATGCCTGTGGCATTGTTGAGCAGAGCCCAGCCAGTTTGGGAATGACCACAGGTACCTCTACAGCTTGAAGCCCGGGTTGGGCTGGTGATGCCCAAAAGCAGGTGTCAAAAAGCATTTTTCTTGCCTGGCCACAAACCCCAAAGTGTCACCTCCCCAGTACAGCCCCGTCTACATCCCTTCTGCTCCCATCTTCTCAATAACACTGGGGACCAGCCCTGGAGCGGACAGTCCAGAGTGGAATTTGGGAGTCCTGGGCATGGACCCCTCTTGTGCACAGCCCAAACCCAGCTGTAGGCAGTGCCAGGGTGTCTTTGCAAACATTCAGCTGTGGCACAGCAGCAGCAGGAGCCAAGAGCAGCACCAAAGGGTGCCCAGCCAGCCCAGCACTGTCCCAGAGCCCACCATGATGGCACCTGGGGGTTAAATCCTGACCTTATCTCCTCCTCTTCACTCACAGCAGAGCAAAACCCCATGTCGGCTGAGCCTCCCCAGGCCATGTTTTGCATTGAAGCTCGTGCAGGAGGGAGGCTGCACCAAACCCAGCCCTGGGACTTTTGGCTTCACGACAAGCTGCTTCCTCACAAGGCCTTGAGGAAGGTGAGTGACAACCCCGCTGTTGTGGGATGGACCTTGTGCAGAGAACCACTTACCCTGAGGGCTGGAGGCATCTCTGTGGTGGGTTCCTCATGCACCATGCTCACATCTGACAGCCGTGGCTTCTTCTCCAGCTGCTGGAGCAGAGCGAGAAGCGGAGCCTCACGGGGGAAGCAGCGGCCATGAGGGCGGTTTGCTCACGGGGGCTGCTGGCTCAGCCCTCTCACCGCTTCCCCTTTCCAACGGCACAAACAAACCCTCCTCTCCCATGCCGCACTTCCCACCGCTGTGCCCCGGGGCTGCTCGCTCCCACCCTCACAGGGCTCTGGGCTCTGGAAGGGTCCAGCAAAGCCACCAGGAGAGCTGTGGACCCTGAGGCAGCCGGCGCGGGGGCCCTGGCAGCCCTGAAGTCACGATGGCTGCGAGGAGCAGCTATTGAGGCAACAGCTTCCTGTTCCCTTCGGGGAAAAACCGCTGTGTGTGCCCAGAGAACCCCGCACACCCAGCCCAGCCCGTGGGCTCCTTGCACCGTGGCTCATTAGCCTCCTACACAGGGCTCCTCTTAACAAGTCCTTGGTATTTGCTGTCATGGTTTGACCTTGTGGAGCAACAGGGACCACAAAGCCCGGCAGGTCTGTCTTACGCAGGGTGAAGTGATAGCACAGCACAGAAATGCCTGTACTGACCATATTCACCTGTACAGGAGAGATACAAAGGCTCCAGCTCCAAGGCAGAGCCCCTGCCCTGCTCTTGGCCAGCAGACAGAGCCCCTGGCATGTCCAGGCTCGGGTTTGTTGGCACAGCCATTCCTTCCTTCCCAACAAGCCCCGTGGGCTGAGGCACACACGCTCCTCATCCCAGAGCCCCGAGCACTCATCAGCCCCAGCCAAACCCTAATCAGAACAAGAACCACTCACACTCCAATTACTCAGAGACCGCAGCTTTGGCAGCACTTGGAATAGCAATTACCCTGTGCTCCAGGAAACCACAAGAGCAAAGAGGAATTAAGGTTTAATTTCTCTGAAGTCCACAAGAGCTCGATGAGCATCAGAGATCAGGGCAGCTCCTAAACACCAGGCAGCTGCTCTGGCTGATGGGATGGTGGGTTGTCCTTGGCTCAAACAAGGACGAGCTCTTTCCCTCCTGCCACGTGTCTGACACAGCTTGGGGGGTGCCAAAGCTGAGCTGTGCAGGCAGCCTGGAAGAGTGATGAGGGATAATGGCACGAGGACAGTGTGAGCCTCAGCAGCCTCCCCACAGCATCCCAGAGAGCCCAGTGGGAAGCAAACCTCTTGGGACAGCAAGTTCAAGTTTTGTGGCTTTGTTTATTTTTGCATTTTAGGATCCCCAGAGAACAAGCCGGTGCCAGAAGAAACAACTCTGAAACATCTTAAAATACCAGTTTGTTTATGATCATTCTCACAGCGAGAATTCTGGATAGGCTTAGAAAAAAATGGCACTGGTGAGGCCTTGAGTGCTGTGTCCAGTTCTGGGTCTCTCACTGGAGAAAGACATGGAAGGGCTGGAGGGCGTCCAGAGAAGGGAAGAGAGCTGGGGAAGGGGCTGAAGACTCAGTCCTGTGAGGGAGTTGGGAAAGGGGCTCAGCCTGGAGAAAAAGAGGCTGGAGGGGATCTCCGGGCTCTGCACAACTCCCTGACAGTAAGGGGCAGCCCTCACCTCACTGGTGCAGCCCATCAGGAGGGAAATCTTGGCTCTGGTGAAACAAAACCAGGTTTAAGTTAGAAACCCCCCCAGAGGGGCCTGGGCAGGACAGGAGGCTCCTGGTGCACACCCAGTTACAGCAGCTCCACCACAGGACAGGGTGGGGCTGATCCTCTGCCTTTGATGCTTTAAAACCGTCGGTGAGGAGTCTGTTCCCTCCGAGGAGAGAACACCTGCCCCACGCCCAGGAAATAACAATTTACATCACAGAGCCACAGCTCTCCGTGCTTCAGAAGGAATCCTGGCACCAAAGTTCACCCGATGGCATCAGAGGCATCACCCCAGAGCCCCGAGGTGAGGACAGGGATCACCAGAGCCATCAGGTAGAGGAGCTCCACTGGCTTTACACTACAAGCCTACAGTTGGTTGAGCTGTGGGGTTTGGTTTTTTTCCTTAACACCATTTATTTTGCAACTTATTCCAAGGTACAAATTTACTGCTTTCTCCACAGCAAAGCAGCCTTCAGTGCTGCACAGACAGCAGACACAAAATGAACAGTTATTCTTGGATAATTTATTCAGAATTTTAATATAAACAGTTAATTGTTCAATATTCCGACACACAGCAAGGATGTTTTTTTACTATTCAAAGATTTTCTGTACATGTCACTGCTTGGCTCTTAGATATGAAAACATTGAAAAATAAATCAAGGGGGAAGGTTTTTCTCTTTTTTCTTCCTTTAAAAAAAATCATGGCACATTTGATCCTTTATTTCAAACAAGAGGTATCTGCAGTACTATTTGTATTCTGGAACCTTAGATGCGCAGAGGGAAAGGTGGGAGCAGCAAGAATGAACTGGGAAAAAAAATAAAAACCCCAATATTTCACAGAACATCACCTAACATGTAACTGAAACCATCTGTGGTTTATTGAAGTGAAGCAGAGAGTGTTTGCTTTGGGCTGTGTTGGATGAAGCTGATGTCCAGTTCCCCCATCTGTGAGGGACCTCAAATACAAACCAGTTTGGATACCCCAAGAATAAAATCATTCCCCTGACTAAAGCAAAAGGTAATGCTTTTCCTGCTCAAACAACACTCTACCTCTGCAGATTTAGAAGTGGCCTTTCTAAAATTCTCCATCAGTTTTCAAGGGACTCAGTTAAGGGAAAAAACTTGGAAGTGGGGATGGTGGAAGCATTGGAATGCTGCTGGGAGAGTCTGGGTTTACAGAGCTTTGGTGTTGAGTCCAGCTCAGAGCTCTCAGGTAAAGAGCCCTCAGCTCAAGATTTACTGGTGCTTTTGGGACTGACCAGGGGCTGGGGCTCAGCTAAGCAAGAGCCCATATGTAATCTCCACTGATGTCTCCTCTTTAGCTGCCAGAACTATTCTAGGTCCTCCCAGCCACCAGACCCTGTTCCCAAGAGATCCTTCTGGGCTGAGAAAGGAAACTGTTTAACACCACCAGTTGGAACACTGGAGTGGGAGCAAAACCACTACCAGGAACAGAATTTCTGGCTGATTGCAAATCTATTGGCAAAAAAGTAACAACACCATAGGAGTTAATACTAACTTTATTATACAATATTTAAAAAGTCATTTCTCTACCTGTCCCCTTACAGCTTGCATTGTGCTGCAGTGAATTTGCCCAAACTGCAAGAATAAGTGCTTCCTTCCGAGAAGGACAAGCAAATTCATTTTAAAAAGAAATACACATTTAATGACAGCAGATTTGCTAAAAATGGTTAACTTTAGAGTTGCTTTTCAACAGTCAGGTTCCTCCAAAAGTCAGCTGGATGATTGGCTTCACTCTTGTGATGCTCCTAACGAGGCTGAACACGTCAAGGCTTTACACCGACACTCACGGACAGAATCCAAGCAGAGGGAACACAGAGCCAAGCAGAAGATAATAAAAAGGCCAAATTCCATTAAGTTCATACAAATACCAAACTAATCTTACGTTGAATTTCATGAAGTAACTATTTCTTGATTCCAACCCATTCAGCAGTTCCTTTCCCTGGACCACAGGACACTCCGAGGGGCGGCGGCTCTTTGGGCAGGGCCGGGGTTCCTGCGAGCCCCCGGCTCCGAGAGGATCACAGGGTTCGTCTGCAGTTCTGAGCTCCCTCCAGGCTCTGAGCCCATCCCACACAGGAGCACCTGGCACAGCCTTGACAGTAAGGTTTTATGGCACAAAGATATTTCATGTTCTGGCTTGTAAAACAAGGTTCCAGTCTTGGTAGCAGGAAGGGCCCAGGACACCTCAGGGTCCATCTTCGTGTCACAGTGGTTTTGAGAGGGAACTCGACTGCCTCCCTCCCTCCCTCCTCTAAAGCAGAGGCTCAGCACCCTTCTCCCTCCTGTCATTTCCTATTTGACTTCAGCACAGTCAGCTCAGTAACACAAGAAGCGACTTTTGAGATTTTTTTTTTCCAAAGAGATACCGACACTATAGCCAACAGACTAAAATTAAGCAAAATGTCCCATCGCTATAATACAAATTTAGGAGGAAAGAGATAAACTACCCATAAATTAAGAGTACCCTTTAGCAACCTGAAAGCAGCCTCTTCATACCCACACAGCTGCTTTGCCATCATCGCTGCAGCGTGGTCTAGTTCCCATCACCTTTCCCAACCCAGTGCTGGCACAGAATTTATGTCTGAGCTCTTCTATTTTACAACACAATAGAGTATTTACAAGCAGCCAAGACAGACACGTTCCTAACCCAGCAGCCAAGCTTTGCAGTGCTGTGCTGGCCTGCCAGAGAAGTTCCAGATTGGCAAGAGCCATTCAGGAAGTGGCAATTGAGTTTAATGTGGAAACCTTTCTGAGAAACCTCTCCAGCCTCGCACTTCAGAGGTTTTCTCAGTGAAAGCTCAGCAGAGCTCAGCTTCTTGCTCCTCCTGATTCACCAGAGGGAATTTCTGGCTACGTGGTGGTGCCAGACTGTGCCCAGGAGGCTCCAGCTGCTCCTGGACAGGCTGAGGGGTCTGTTCTGCTGCCCCGTGCTGTGAGCAGGGCATTCTCTGCCCACAAAAGCTAGGAGCCAACCCTCCAACAAATATTAATGCAAGGAAAGAAAAGAGCTTCTCACTGCTGGCTGCCCTCCTCCAGCCATCCCACCTGCTCTCCTGCACCAGTGTTTGGTTCCTCCTAAGCAGCAGCAGGAGCAGCAAGTGTAGTGCTTCCACTGCAGCTGCGGAATTCTGCCCCATAAGGATGTGGCCAGAGCAAAGAGCAGCAGGTCCCCCAAGGAAGGCTCAGCACAGCATCCCTGCCCAGGCTGGGGTCCCTGGCAGCACCCCAGAGGTTTCAATAGCACTTGAGTCTCCACTTGCAGGAATTCTCTGAGCAGGAATCAGCGAGATCCGAGTGAGGCATTTGGGCATCCCTGGGACGAGGATCTTCCAGCAGCAGAGACCAAAGTGTCGGCTGTGAGCCAGGGAAGGATTTTCTAGCAGTGAGAGCTGGGCTTTGCGGGTGATGTTCATTTATTCTTCCTAATTCTACAGCTGAATGTGATCTGTAGCAGCCACGAGCAGCAACCACTAGTGTTATTTGTTTTACAGAGGAGAAACACAATACCCTCCCCACTGGTACCACATGCCTTCCCTCCCCCTGGGCACAAGGTAGGAAGGATGAGTAACCTTCACACAGTGCTGGGTACAATCAACTGCTCCATTTGGTGCAGGGTGAAGGTGACACTGAGCCATGGGAGGGGACTGCCTGTCCATGGAGCAGCACACGCTCCCTGGCTCAGCCATCCAAGTGTTCAAACCATGTGTACTCACAGGGCCAACCAGTATCAACCACGGGGAAAAGCCAGACCAATACAAGGTTCCAATGTTCCTTCAGGTAAAAGTTCTATTCCCACAGTTATAACCACTGCCTTTGGAAATGGTATCACAGCAAGGATGTGCTGGGAAAGGTTTGTTTCAGGAGGTCACTGGCAGGACCTTGGGTCACCTGTGCACAGTGAGAAGAGCAGTGTGACCAAGCCACCCCAACAGCAAAGGCTGGTCCCAGTCCCTGCTCCATGCTGGCACATACTGATCCAGGAGGAAGCAGCCTGCTCCTTTTAGGTCATGAGTTCACTAAAGTCCAAACATTTAAATGGAGCTTTTGCTCTCTTTTTTTTTTTTTTTTTTTTTTAATCACAACAGAACTAAGGGATGAGATCAGATCCAAATTTGAAAATGGGTTCATTGGCCACTACTGTTCAGATTAGGGATCAACAGTGATGGGCCATTCTCCTTCCCATTCCCTTCATGAATGGTCCCTGGTATTGGAATCAGCTGATACTGATTTTCCCTGATCCACAATAGGTCCAGACCAGAATATTTAAACAGGTTTAGAGGTGTGTAGTATTAAAAAATATCCTTAAGAAACACTGAGGTAGACTGCACCAGAACAGGACAAAAATAATCCCACCACATCCACCTGCCAAGATTTTGCGGATACAAATTTACATGTTCCATGTGTTTAAGAAAACTAATTGTTTGTTGCTTTTTTTTTACAGTGTTTTATATATTAAAATAAATAAAAAATTCTAATAAGAAAAACTTCTCTTCCTTAGAAAAGTGTGAGAATATGTCTTCTTTCCTGCAGTGTAGTATAGAGCTGCTAAACAGTTACAACTTTGTAAAGCAAAAGAAATGTAAACGAGGCCTTTTGAAATCCAAAGGTTCTTACCCATGTCTGGACTGTTTTCCACCCAAATTTGTGGAGCAACCTGTACCCTCCACCTGGGCCAAACCCATCAGCCTCCAGCAGCAAAGGGCCCAACAGCTCCTGGTGCTGCCCAGTCTGTTGTGCCCCCTTTTAGGACTCTGGAAGTGCTGTTTTGGCCAGAAGCAGCTGGGGGCAGAGGTTCCCAGCACCAGCTGCAGCCACGGGTGTGGGCTCAGAGAGCTCTTCCCTACTGATTGCAGCCCCTCTGCCTCGCTCACAGCAGCAGCACTGCCCAGGCTGGAGGCACTGCCCAGGCTGGAGGCACTGCCCAGGCTGGAGGCACTGCCCAGCCCAGCCTTTTGCCCTCCTGAGCCAGGGCACCTCGATTTCTCCTGGCAGAGAGCACAAAACAGATTGTGGACTTCTCCAGGAGGAGAAGTGAAGGACTGAGCATCTCTCCCTGCTGTTTAAGCACCTCCTGCATGCCACGGGCCTGTGACATCCATCATCTTCTTTCCCTGCTCTTGTCACCTCCATGCTGCCAGCCCCAGTTGAGTTTCACCATTATTCTTCAACATCAGCTCTGTCTTTGCAAACAGCAGCACGACAAAGCACAGTCCCGACGGCGAGCGCTGACATCCCAGGAGTTCTACAGTGGGAATCTCGGGGAACACAATAAGGCTGGAGGTCTGGGAGCAGCAGAGAGGCAGCAAACCACAATCACCTCTGGTGTGCAGAGCCCAGAGCTTTGTGCTTCTCCCCTTCAGCGTCCACTCCTCAGCTCCAGCTTGTGCTCATCCTCTCTCGCCGGCTGCATCTGCGGCACGGAAGGCAAAGCGAGGGACACGGGGGCAGAGGAGGAGCAGGACTCCAGGCCAGGATGTTCTGTGTCCTTCAGCTCCCAACACCCAAGATGGGGCTTTGACTGGAGCCAGCTGACTGTGTTGTGTAAGTCATGAAACTATTACAAAGCCTTGTCAAGTATGAACTGAACATGTGCTTCATCGCTCCTGCAAGGCTAAAATTAGTTCATTCTGAAATCTTTGGACCACTTTAAGACCAAACAATCCCCCAAAAACTCTCCCCGCCCCAAAAGGATCATAAACAGTCAATAATTTATATGAAGTTAAAATTTAAACTAAAGACATCTTTAAATATGTTACAACAAACAATATATATACTCAATGCTGTAAGGACAGAAAACTCCGTGTCTCAGGTCAGGGGACTCCTACTTCGTTTGGTCTTGAAAGTACCCACAAATCTCAGAGTTCTGCTCATTTAGCTCCCAGCACGTTTTCCTCATTTGTTAATGAGAGAAAACCTGCTCTCAAGAGTCCTCAGTATAAAAATAATCTGTTTAGGATACAGTCCCTCCAGGGAAATGGGGAAAAAAGATAAGTACACACTTCCAAGAAGAGGAAAGCTCCTGTGAGAACAGAGAATCATAGAGTATGCTGAGCTGGAAAGGACCCACCAGGGTCATCAAATCCAACTCCTGGCCCTGTGCAGGACACCCCGAGAATCCCACCATGTGCCTGAAAGCGCTGTAAGTTGTGTACAAAACCAGAAGTGTCTCTTTTGCTATCGGGTACACCCCACATGTCGATACTGCACACACGCGCACACACGCCCACGCACGCACCCCGGGGCTTTCACCCCTTGAAAACAAAGTATGAAAGCAGCAGCTATTGGTCAATCTGAGGATCTGACTGATGTGCTGAATCCTTCAGCTGTAGTGGAGAGGCTGCCTGAAAGCCTGGAATTCTACTGGAAATCTCTTGTTCCGCGCTGCTGGGCTGGAGCTCAGGCACCAGAGAACTTCACGTCTTCTGCTGGCAAACGCGGACGCTTCTCCTTCAGTTGAACTCACACGGTCGCTTCCTGTTGTGAAACCATGGTTACAGAAGGGACAGCAGCCATGGAAACCTCTTCCATTTATGTTCACAGATAAGTCCACTGACAACCAGTCAACTTGGCAAAAAAAAAAAAAAAATTAATCGTAAGATGATTAAAAATCTGAAGAGTTTGTAGATGTGTGTCATACACTGTGGCAGCAATAACAAGAGTCCTGAGATTTGTGGAGGGGGGAAAAAAGCAGACACAACCCTTGGGCCAAACAGGAAGTGTTAGGAAGGACTTGACCTGGGCATGGAGAGAATCCGCCCGTTTTTCTTGCCACCGTTCATGTGAGTGTAAGGGATGTGCTCCTCGTAGTTGCCCTTGAGGGCCATGGAGGGTCCATTGTCCCTCCCCAGCGCTTTGTCCCTCTGGGAGTACGAGGAGGGGTCGAGGGGAATGCTCTCCATGTTCTCGAAGTCCATCTCGTACTCCTCTGTCTCCAGAGGTTTGTTCTCCTCGCTGTAGAAGAAGGAGACCTCGTGGAAGCTGGGGTGCAAGTCCTCCTTCAGCATCTCGATGATCTCGATGAAGGTGGGGCGCATCTTGGGGTTGTACTGCCAGCACATCTGCATCAGGCTGTGCCTGCAGCAGCACAGAGCACAGTCAGGGGCAGCAGAAACAATCCCACGTGCAGAGCAAGCCTGGCACCCATGGCAGACCCCCCACCACCCACAGGTTGCTTGTTCTCTTTCCAGCCTCCACATCTGCCTGTAGATCCTGACACTCCTTTTTCTCTATTTCTGTCTAGATTAAAAATCCCTTCCGATTCCTTCAATTGTTCTTAACTTGGCTGCTGAAGGAAACAGGGCTGTGGTTCACAGCCTCTGTGTGTGTGTGTGTGTGTGTGCACATGCACTTACAGCCAGGTCATCCTTTTTTAATTAATTCCCTTTTAATTTTAACTCAGCCTGAAAGATAACAAAGCTCCCAAAACTTCAAGGAAAATGGGAGGCTGGGCAGAGGACAGAGGTCCTGTAAACATCCCACCCAAAAGAAAGGCTGCAGGAAGAGGTCACATGTTATCAGACACCATGGAGAAAGAACTCACAAATACAAATAGAGTCTCAAACTGGAGTTTGTAACTGGCCATCAGACAAATGTCCAGCACAGCAGGATTTTTTCATAGGGATACTCACAAAACATGTTTATTTTATGACTCTGGAAGTGCTGTTTTGGCCAGAAGCAGCTGGGGGAAGAGGCTACCAGAACCAGAGTTACCATCTGTGCTTCCTTTTCCAGCCAGAGCTGCTTTCCCTCACAATTGCTCCAGTGTGACTCCTCACAGGAGAATCTCAGATCTCAGAATCTCAAACCTCAGAATCTCTGGATCACTGAGGTTGGAAAAGACCTCCCAAGATCATCAAGTCCAACCCTTGACCCACCCCGACCTTTTCACCCAGCCAGAGCACTGAGTGCCACGTCCAGGCCTTCCTTGGACACCTCCAGGGATGGGGACTCCAAACCTCCCTGGGCAGCCCCTTCCCTGGATCACTAAGGACACTTTGGTGGAATTTCTGAGGGAGGTGCCTCACTAAAGTCTGGTTTTGTCCTCCCCAGGTCGAGGAGGGTTAAGAGGTGCCCCAGGTCAGGCCATCTTTGTGGGCTACACTTGAGGCCCAGAGTGCAGCTGGGCTGGTTGTCCCTGCCTGGCACTTACAGCCTCTCCGGGCAGTTGTCCGGCTGATCCAGGTATCCTCCATCCATGACAAACTTTAGCACCTGCTCGTTGGAGAGTCCCTGGTACGGCTGCTCTGCCAAGCTGCTTATTTCCCAAAGGACAACACCAAATGACCTAAGGGAGAGAGAAAGCTCCTGGTGAGAACAAAACATCCTGGAGCCCTCCCAGTGACAGAGCTGTTTTGGAAAATGAACTTCTAAAGAACACGACTATATTTTTGTGGAAGTGTTTCAAAACAACGGCTTTGTTTTGTCTGTGCTCTGAGCAAGTCAGTTTAAACTATGTGTGCTAAAACAAAGAGCTCCTGAGCTGGAATCCATCTGGGATTGCAGAGGACAACTTACCACACGTCGGAGTAGGTGGTGAACACCCCATCCTTCAGCGACTCCGGGGCCATCCAGCGCACAGGCAGCAGCCCTTTGCCCCCCTTGCGGTAATAATCCGTCTCGTAGATGTCCCTGGTCATCCCAAAGTCTGAGGGAAGCAATTGGGATGTGGTAAATGCCTCTCCCTCCATCCTGCTTTGCCTGTGCAGCATCTCCAGATAGATGTTGCCTTCCCCTCACTGCCAAAGCCCAGCCTGCAGTCATCTGTCACCTCGTGATTAATGGTCAAAACATTTCCCTTTTCCTGCATTTTTTTTCTAGAGAGTCACAACACAGACTCCAGAGTTAAATTTTTGGTGACAGCTTCTATTCTAAACATTATTTTATTCACCCTCTGTAAGTAAAACAGAGCTCCTTTTGTCTGAAATCCCATTGCCCTGGCTTTAACTCCAGAGAGCTCTGAAAAATCACCACACTGTGGGGTTCCAGGTTATTTTTAAATGTTGCATTTACTTATTACTGAAAGGGTTTGGGTTAACAACCTGGTTAAATTACTTTTTAAAGCCACCGGACCCAATGACAGGATTATCAGCAGTGGGTTTGTTGTACCCAACTCCTTCTTTGTCTTAATTCTCATGAACGCAAAGAGCAGTGAGACAAACCCAGGTAGTTTAGGCTGGAAAGGTAATGAACTTTTAGAGCAGAGGTTTGGGAATAGAGCAGGTGAGAAAAGCTGCTCTGGCTCTACAGGAGATGTTGTTCTTACTGAAGTCTACACAATTCTGTCACAGGGAAGAAACAGAGGGAGGTGCTGCCAAATCACCTGGGTTTGTATCAACTTGCTTTTACAACAAACAAGATGCACAGAACCATCTCCTGATCACAGAATGGCCAGGCCTGGGAGGGACCAGCAGCACCTACCCCCGATTTTCACAGTGAAGTCCTCAGCCACCATGCAGTTGCGAGCTGCCAGGTCCCTGTGCACGAACTTCTTGGCGTTCAGGTAGGCCATGCCGTCGGCGATCTCCGCCGCCATCTGGATCATCTCCCTCAGTGTCGGGGGCGGCCGCCCGGGGTTATTCTGCCAGGAAAAGTCACAGTCACAGAAAGGTTTGGGTTAGGTGTGACCTTAAACATCATCCAGTTCCCTGCCATGAGCAGGGAGCCCTGCTCCAACCTTCCAAGCTGGCCTTGGGTATTTCCAGCTTCTCTGCGCAACCTGTGCCAGGCCCTGTCCACCCGCCCAGCCAAGAATGCCTTCCCAAAATCACATCAAATCTACCCTTTTTCAGCTTAAAGCCATTAGGTAAAAAAGTATTAAACCCCAAATCAAGTCACTCTGTTCCACAACAGACTCTCTCTCTCCTGTCTTTACCTCGGCCTCAGGTCTCAAAGAGCGGAGGTAACTTTTCAGATCCCCGTGTGCCATCAGCTCCATGACCACCAGAGTAGGTTGTCCCTTGGAGACCACTCCGAGGAGGCGAACCTGGAAAACGAGTGAGAAATTCCCTCGAGGCTGTGTCCAAACAGAGCTGAGAACAGCCCACAAGGCCTTGTCAGGCTGAGAGGTTTAAAACGAGCAGCAGTGAAACGACTCGGGCAGAGCGGGTTCTGTGCATTCCAGCAGGGAGAGATCCCAGCTCTGATGGATCTGAAGGCACTGGAAGCTGTGTGCTGAGGCACCCAGCACTTACCACATGATGGCAGCTGAAGCCTTTCATCACAGAGGCCTCGTTGAGGAACTCGATGCGCTCGCGCAGGCTGGCCGACTCGTTCACCGTCTTGACGGCCACGCGCGTCTCGGGCTCTCCCTTGACGATGTCCTTGGCGATGCCCTCGTAGACCATCCCGAAGGAGCCCTGGCCCAGCTCCCTCAGCAGGGTGATCTTGTCCCGTGGCACCTCCCACTCGTCAGGGACATACACTGTTGGGCACAGGGAACATCCTGAGCTCAGCACTGCGGTGGTGTTTGCGGGGGTCTCAGGACGAGGGGAGAGATGAGAATTTTGATTTTGTGTTTTAGAAGGCTGATTTATTATCTTGTGATATTATATTAAAAGAAAATGATATATTAGAACTATACTAAAAGAATAGAAGAAAGGATTTTGTCAGAGGGGAGGGGAGGGGAGGGGAGGGGAGGGGAGGGCGAGGGAGGGCGGGAGGGGAGGGGAGGGTGAGGGGAGGGAGGGGAGGGGAGGGGAGGGGAGGGGGAGGGGAGGTGGAGGGGAGGGAAGGGAAGGGAAGGGAAAGGGAAGGGAATAAGGGAAGGAAGAAGGGAGGGAAGGGAAGTGGGAAGGGAAGGGAAGGGAAGGGAGGACGGGCAAGGGAAGGGAAGGGGAAGGAGGGAAGGGAGGGAAGGGAAGGGAAGGGAGAAGGGAAGGGAAGGGAGGGAAGGGAAGGGAAGGGAAGGAAGGGAAGGGAAGGAAGGGAAGGGAAGGGAAGGGAAGGGAAGGGAAGGGAAGGGGAAGGGAAGGGAAGGGAAGGAAGGGAAGGGAAGGGAAGGGAAGGGAAGGGAAGGGAAGGGAAGGGAAGGGAAGGGAAGGGAAGGGAAGGGAAGGGAAGGGAAGGGAAGGAAAGGAAAGGAAAGGAAAGGAAAGGAAAGGAAAGGAAAGGAAAGGAAAGGAAAAGGAAAAGGAAAGGAAAGGAAAAGGAAGGAAAGGAAAGGAAAGGAAAGGAAAAGGAAAGGAAAGGAAAGGAAAGGAAAGGAAAGGAAAGGAAAGGAAAGGAAAGGAAAGGAAAGGAAAGGAAAGGAATAATAAAATTTTGTGACTGCTCACAGCTTTGACACAGGTGGCTGTCATTGGTTATCAAGTAAAAATAACTTACATGGGTTAATTAAAAATGCACTTGTTGCATTCTACAGCAGCAGATAATTATTGTTTACATTTTGTTTCTGAGGCTTCTTAGCTTCTCAGGAGAAAAGATTTTAGCAAAAGGATTTTTCATAAAATATGTCAGTGACAGAGCATCTTCTGAAAGATGCTCCTGCAGCAGCTTTGGGTAGTGCTGCCAGACTGAGGGGGGGTGAATTCTACAAAAGGATCAGAAAACCCCACAAAGAGAACTCCCATCCCATCCTGCTGCACTGGCTGCATGACTGCACAAGAAAGAAGCCCTGGTTGCTCTCACCATCACTGGCACTGATGTACTCAGGGTTGGAGGATGCATACAGGGGTCCTGTTGGTCCTTCAGTTTGTCTGGAAGAGACACAAAATCCTGAGTACTCTGCAGCCTCTGAGGTGAGGGCAGTTTGATCAATCCCCAAAGCATGCAGCAAATAAACTGTCCCCATATGGCACAAACTATTTCCTGCACTTAAATTAATGCTGCAATCACTGTGGAAATTAGAAACTAAACAAAAACTGACTCCCAACAAAGCAGCAAAACTTTTGGATGTAAGTTTTGGTGTTTCTGGTGACAACAAGAGGAAACTGCACTCACCTCTTTTTCACAAGCACATAAGCAGCTCCAATAATTCCAGCAATTATTATGGCAAAAATAATAGGAACAATGATAACAGCAATATTTGGCTGAGCATTCACTAGGAGAGAAAGAGAGAATTGAAGGTATTATACAAGTCCAAAACACAAATTTTTTCCTCAATAAAATCTCCCCCTTCAATAAACTGGAACAAATACAAAACCAGAAGCAATTTCACATCAAAATGTGGGGCTGCTCAGAATGAGGACTGATAAACAAAAGCCATGTGTTTCCAAGTAATTTGGTAAATATTTAGTGACTCCCTACTTGCTACACCCCATCCTCCAGAAATAACCCGAGTTTCTGACAGGGATTAAAAGCCAAAAATAAAAGGAACTCACAGTAATCAGCCACGTAGAAGTAGGTGGGCTCTGTCCAGGAGCCGTTGCCAGCCAGGGAGGTGGCCCTGATCCTCACGCTGTAGTTGCCAGGCTGCAGCCCCCGCAGCCTGCAGCCGCCCTCGCTGGCAAAGTGCTTGCGGGACACGCAGAAATGGGCTTCCTGTGGGGACAGGCCAGTGCCAGGCTCATCCTGCAGCACCTGGGGCTGCTGGCAGCTCCTGCGGGCTCCCTGAGAGTTTCATGGGGGCTCCCTGAGAGCTGGGGCTCCTGAGAGCTCCTGGGGGCTCCCTGAGAGCTCCTGGGGGCTCCCTGAGAGTTTCATGGGGGCTCCCTGAGAGCTGGGGCTCCTGAGAGCTCCTGGGGGCTCCCTGAGACTTTCATGGGGGCTCCCTGAGAGCTGGGGCTGCTGGCAGCTCCTGGGGGCTCCCTGAGAGTTTCATGGGGGCTCCTGCAGCACCCGGGGCTCCCTGACAGTTCCTGGGGGCTCCCTGAGAGTTTCCTGAGGGCTCCTGCAGCACCCAGGGCTCCCTGAGAGCTCCTGGGGGCTCCCTGAGAGTTTCATGGGGGCTCCCTGAGAGCTGGGGCTGCTGGCAGCTCCTGGGGGCTCCCTGAGAGTTTCATGGGGGCTCCTGCAGCACCTGGGGCACCCTGAGAGCTTCCCACGATTCCTGCAGCATCCGGAGCTCCCTGACAGCTCCTGGGGGCTCCTGTAAAATTCAGAGCTCCCTGACAGCTCCCCAGGATTCCTGTAGCACCCAGTGGTCCCTGAGAGCTCCCGGGGGCTCCTGCAGCACCCAGAGCTCCCTGAGAGTTTTCTGGGGGCTCCCTGAGAGTTTCATGGGGGCTCCTGCAGCACCCGGGGCTCCCTGATGACTCCCTGGGGCTCCTGCAGCACCTCCCCAGCTGGCAAACACACACCCAAGGGCTCTCAGTCTGCTCCAGGTTAGTGGTTTGTGCTGGATTTGTGCTTTGCAGGGCAGTAGGTCAGGTTACAGAGAGCAAGTGCCATCTGCTGCTCTGGCTCTCAGCACTGACACTGGGCCTGCACTGGGGAGTGCCACTGTCCCTGAGGCACTGACACCAGCCCTGTCCCCCTGGCACTGACACTGATGTCATCCCAGACTTCCAGAGGAGACAAATTCACCAGTGAAGTTTTGGATTCCTTTAGTTCTGCACCATGAAACCCAACTAGTCAGGGCACTGCATGCACAAGGACTGTCAGATCCTAAAGAGCCTGGGCTCCCAGGGGCAGCCACTTCTCCAAAGGTGCTGTGACAGCAGAACCTCCCACCAAAGGTGCTGTGACAGCAGAACCTCCCACCAAAGGTGCTGTGACAGCAGAACCTCCCACCAGAGGTGCCGTGGCAGAACCTCTCACCTCAGTCTCCCCGAGCCGCCCGTAGTTCACCTCGTAGAGCACGATGAGGCCGTTGGGCTCCTTTGGCTCCTGCCACTTCAGATGCACTGTGTTCTTCTCCACCAGCTCATGGGACACTGGGCCAACAATGTCATCAGCTTTAGCTAGAACCAAGTTCAAGATCAGGTTTAGTTCCATGTCTTTGGGTAAAATTCACCCCTGCCAATACCTCATCCATGCTCCTTTCCCACCGGGAGATCTGGACAGCCCCTGTCTTACATCCTGCAGCTGCCTCCCGAGGGAAAGGCAGCATTTTGGGAGCAGCCACCAGGCACTGCAGGACTTGGGGACAGAGTCACCTTCTGGCATGGTCCTGGCACTGACATAAGCTGCCACGCTGCAGCGGGACTCCTGGGCATCGTGGTTGCAGGCGTGCAGCTCGATGCGGTACCCGGTGAAGTGGCGCAGCCCCGAGATCACCAGGGACTCCTTGGACAGCACCTTCTCAAAAGGTTTCTGCTCCTCTGCACCCTCAGCTGCTGCTGAGCTGTTGGGGGAGGATGGGATGGTGGGGAACACCACGGTGGCGTTTGCCACGGAGCCCAGGTCTCTTCGTTTTCTCGATGGCCTGTTGGACAACAGGGGTCACCTGGTTAGTGTCACAGCCAGTGCCAACACACCCAGCTGGAAAGGGAGGGTCAGCATGGGAGAGCTCAGAGTGCCACTGAAAACTCAAATCTTTGCTGCTGAGCTGAACTTTCCACTGCCACCTCTGACTAGCAGGCCATGGCCAGCCCCAGCCCCAGCAGGGATTTGCTCTGACAGGTCTCTGCCACCTTCCCTGCTTCCTCTGCCCTCCCTGTGCTGTTTTTCCTCCTACAGCAAAAGGCACCAGCCAAAAGCAGAATTTGAGATGTCCTGATATTTGCAAAGCAACGAAGAAATTCAGGATTTATTTTTTTTAACCAAGACGTGCATCTTTACAAAATTCTGTATCCCCCAGACTCTCCTCCCTGCACAACTGCACACAAAGAGATAAAATAAAAATAAACCAACCCAAGCTTCAAGTACTTGCTTAGAATTCAAGTTCCCCTAGGTCTCTCAGCTGAGTCTAACTTTACCAGGTTGCCTCCCAGACGCCTCAGGCAGGGTTGCAATGCTTTGGAGCTCAGCCCTGAGCACACCAGGTCACACCACGGCCCCATTCAGTGACCTCAGATGTGCCACATGTCCCAGGTGTCACTAACTTGCATTTATAAAGCAAAAGGCCACTCTCCCAGCTCTCTGTGGACATTTGCCACTCTCACCCCCAAGGCTGAACCTCAATGGATACACAAAGCATTTTAACCTTTTCCCAAGAGATCAAATCTATTAAGTTCTTTTCAAGGCATGCATTTAGAACTCATGATTCTGATTACATATTCACTCTGTGGTTTTGTTAACCAAATGCTGCCCCTCAGGTTATTGCATTTCAGTCTGAAAATGTGATTTTTTCACTGGTAAAACCAGCACCTGCAGTGTGACCATCTCACCTTCCCTGTCTGCACCTGAGTGCCACCAGACAGCTTTAATGTCAGGTTTTGTCAGCAAATAAACAGAAGAAATTCAACAGAATTAAGAAATATGCAAAAATTTCATTTTCTTGGCAAGAAAAAAAATAATAATAATAATAAGGGATCAGTACCAAACCAAAAGTGCTCAATCTAACAGTGTTATGTGCTGCCACACATTTGCCACGGGGAATTCCAGGTCGGGAACTAACCAAGGTGGTGAATCAGTAACTGTATTCAGTTACACAAAAGGAATTAATGCCAGCTGAAATCCAGACCATGTATTTTAAGGGGGTGATGATCTTTTTGTGTGTGTGTGCAGCTATTAAAGGGTACAAAGAGTGACCTGATCTGAACCCACACTTGAGGCATCTCCAGGCTCTAAAAATGTAACAAGCTGTTGAAGCAAATCTTTGCTGCTGAACTGAACTTTCCACTGCCACCTCTGACTAGCAGGCCATGGCCAGCCCCAGCCCCAGCAGGGATTTGCTCTGACAGGTCTCTGCCACCTTCCCTGCTTCCCTCTGCCCTCCCTGGGCTGTTTTTCCTCCTACAGCAAAAGGCACCAGCCAAAAGCAGAGTCTGAGACGTCCTCAAACTCAACACTGCACACAACACAACACAAACATTCATGGAGTTGTCATCATCACAGAATGGTTTGGGTTGGAAGGGACCTCAGAGCCCACGCAGTGCCACCCCTGCCATGGCAGGGACACCTCCCACTGTCCCAGGCTGCTCCCAGCCCTGTCCAGCCTGGCCTTGGGCACTGCCCAGCTGCTCTGGGCACCTTGTGCCAGGGCCTGCCCACCCTGCCAGCCAGGAATTCCTTCCTGCAGAATATTCATCCACCTGATGACAAATAAGGATGGCAAACAGCAGGTTCAGCAAGCACATTCCCGTTTTAAGTTTTCTCTTTCTTAATTACTAATTAACTCCATTTGGAGCTGCTGTTCCCTCAGCCTGTGTGTGCTGTGAGCAGTGTCCCCTCAGGATGGGGCAGAGTTCAGGGCCCAGCTCTGGGTCATGCCACCTCCCTCCTTGGGAAGGATTCCTTATGGTCAAACAGGACCTGGTTTGCATAAAAAGCAAAGCTGCCCCCTCTGTTTATCCAGTGTGAATTCAGCTGATCCTCGTGTTCGAGGGAATTTTGTTTTTCACAAGTAAAACAGTAATTTGACCACTGATGCAACACAGAGTAAAATGCAAGAATTCCTTCCTTCTCAAGTCACAGTAAGTTAAGAAAAGCTTTTGAAGCTGTAAATCCCCAATCTTCCCATATTTATTATCCTGGATTTGCAGCAATTTTCCTGCCAAATTCTCTGTATTTTCAAACATCTGATTCTTCTCAGAGTTGTTCAAGTGCAATTTGCATTGAGGCCATCTCAGCACTCCGGGAGCTCCCTGTGAAACCTTCAGCTCCAGGTTCCTCCTGTCCTCAGCTCCCGGCTCCTCCTGTCCTCACAGGTGACAGGGGGTGTGAGGGGGCTGGAAGTGACATCTCAGCACACACAGCATGGCCTGTGCTGGGGGGTTCCAAAAATGCCTCTGGTACCTTAAGCCAAGCTTTTCCACAGCCCTGAAACTGCCCCAGGTCAGCTGGCCTGGCCAAAGTGTTTTAGATGTGTCTTTACAATAAATTGAACTGGGAAACACAGGGGGAAACAGGAACTTCTAAAGGGAGTCATTCCTCAGATCTTGGGGATGGCACAAATGTGTGTGACAGAGGACAGAGACAGAGACCTGGGGCTGCTCCTGCCCTTGCTGCAGTGGTGATGGAGGGAATACCTGGAATGCCACCCTGAACAGCAGCCACTGAGCTCCCCTCTGCCTCTCAGGACTTTTTCTGCACCTTTCCCTGCTTCCCACAGAATCATGGGGGGCTGAGGCTGGGGGGCACCTCTGGGGATTGTCTGATCAGCTGGAGGTGGCTCAGGACCACGCTGGGCTCTCCAGGGATGGAGACTCCTCACATCCATCCCCGGGCAGCCTGTGCCAGGGTGTGACCAGCCCTGAGCTCCAGCCTGTGCAGAACTCCTTCAAAATGAGAGCAAAGGAAAGAAGAAACAAAGCATCAGCTTCTGCTGGCCCCTTTGCTCAGCCCCAGAGGGGACCTGGAGTGAGGCACTGCCAGCTCTGCCTGCCCAGAGGAACATTCCTGAACTTCTAGTTTGGCTTTTTGTCACTGCCAGAGAAAGCTGAGCCCCAGGAGGTGTGACAGTGGCTCCTGGAGTGGGTAATCAACGTGCCCAGGGGGAAGGAACTGTGATTTCCAGAGGGTGAGATCAGCCCTGCCCTGAGGCTGGATCCTGCCCAGGGATCAGGCAGGAGGGCAGAAATGGCACATGGAAAACAAGAAGATATCAGGGAGAAACTGCTCCCCTGGCATCTCCTGTTCCCTGCTGGCCTCATCCCTGACATTCCTCCCGGGACTGGCAAGTTCCTGCTCTCCAGGAGAGGCCACACAGCACCTCAGGAGAGGTCACTGAACTGGCAGGAGCCACAAAAAAAGCACCTGAAGTAAACCACACTCCCTGCTCCCTGCCAGGCCCTGTGAGCAGGTGATAGCACAGTATTCACAGGAAGAAGAATTCTGATTTATGTGCTGACAGCCTGGAGCCTGCCAGGGAAGAGCAGCAGGGCACGTGGCAGCAGGGAGGGCTCTTCAGCACTGGCTTGTTTTAGAGGATTAGTTGGCCATGGGATGTGGGGATTTCTTCCTCAGGAGGCTGACAAGGTGGCACATCCTGGTGGATTGGTTTCTTCCTAAAATACACACCCCAGAAACTGGCCTGAGAAGGATCCTGGGCTGCCTGCACAATAAAATTGGGGGCAGGGAAAAAAAAATAGAAATCAGACTGTCAGAATCATCTGCCTGCAGCAGGAGGAGTTTGGCTTTGGCATGTGGCTTGGTTCTCCTCTGCTTTGGGATATGTCATGTCCTGGCATCCTGATGGGCACCAACAGCCAGGGAACAGCAAAAGGAGGGGTTCTGCCCAAGCTTCCAGGTGAGGACTGCAGGCACCAGGGCAGGGAACCCCAGGGATGCCTTAACAGGGAAAATGCTCCGTGCAGTGACCCAGCTTTTGTCAGGCAGCTGCAAATGCAGGTTTGTTGGCTGAGGGCAGCAGGCAGAGAATAAATTTAGAGCACAAAAGGCATGAGAAGGAAGAAGGCAAATCCCCACAGAGTCTATCCTGCTCCCCAGCACTTCCTCCCCAGGCTGCAGATGAAGTGTGAAGACATTCAACACCACTTAATGTGACACCAAGTGTGCCACTCCAAACAGGACATTCACCACCCAGGCACTCACATTCCTCATGGTATTGGAGGCATTTCCCACACTCAGTGAAGGGAGACCACAAACACCAGGCTGGAGGACGAGGCTGTGGCCTGCTGAACTGCCCTTCTCCTTTCTTTTCAACTCAGTGAAAAACCTGACCACAACATTTCAAGACAGGAAAAGAAAATCGCTATTTTTGGCATCATCTGATGCCAGATGAGCTGCAGGCTGTTTGTTAAGGATTCTCACTTTATTCTTGAGCTGAGGAGAATTCAGGGACAGGAAATGAAAGCAGGAGCTTCCCAATCTGCAGGAACATCTGTGGTAGCTGCTCTGCTCTCCCCATTCCAACACCATATCCAGCTGCACCAGACAGGCCCATGGAAGCCTGGCAATGTGACTGTGTCCAAGCTGGTATTTTTATTTAATCCTCAATTACATTTCCCTGCCCCTGAGCCCTGGACAGACCTGTCTGATGTTCTCACCTGGGCACAAAAACCTCATTGTGGAGATAATTCTCGAAGGTCTTGCGGAAAGCAGACTCCTCCAGCTCCTTCTGGATCTGGGAGTCTGTTTTAGGACAGGAGCAACATTCCCCACTGACATCCTCAGCTTCACTCTGATTATACTTCTGGGGGTCTTCAGATTCAAAAGGAGGAGACCACGTCCTTGAGGGCAGCTTTAATCCTGGGGACAAAACAGTTTTAGTGTCACTTGTGCCTGTTGTGGCAGAAGATGTTTGATCCTACAAAAAGATCCCAAACCAGTGTACACAGGATTCATGGCACATTTGGGCATCCCCTATTTCACATCCAGAGCTGAGCAGTTCCCTCTTTTCTAACAGGCCTTTAATTTAAAAATGCTCTTTTTGCAATGGAGTTGGATGCTGCTTTATCCCAGTTCAGGGATAACACAGAGCAGCAGGTGAGATTTTGGAAGTCTTCAGTGCAATTCTCTCTTCTCAAGGAATTCCAAACCAGGCACCAGCTGCCTTCAAAAATGAACTTGGCCCTGAGCTCCAGCAGCACCCAAATTTTTAACTTTATTATCGCTACTGTTGCTAATAAACTTAGAATTCAGTTTAAAAGGAGCAAGGGCAGAAGGGAGATTCCCCAATGGAAAAAAACATGTGATTGCTTTAAAAAACATTTTTAGACCTTTTGCACATACCTTGGCAGCAGCACCTAATGTAACAGAACAGGGAGGGACAGAGCTGATTCCAGAAAAACACTCCTGAATCCAGCAGAACTGGGACCCCAGAGCACCCCCAAGGCAAAATCCCCAGGCAGTTCTGGGAGAGACTGAGGGAAAGGGCTGGAGGGAGAGGCAGCCACTCACCTTTCAGGCAGTAATCGAGTTCATAGAGCTCACTGTCCTCTGCCTGCTGCTGCCAGTACACCAGGTAGTGAGTGATGTTCCCGTTGGGCTCTGAGGGAGGCTTCCACTTGAGGATGATTTGGGATGAGGAGTTGGAGACAGAGATGGGATCTAACGGGACCGAGGGAACTGCAGGGGTGGGCAAGAGACAGAGGTCACTGCACGGCCCTCAGAGCCTGGCAAAGCACAGGCAAATTTCCATTTCTATGGCAATCAAGCATTCCCTGGCACCCAGCAGGCTCCACCAGGCTGGGCTGGATCATCCTGGAGGTCTCTTCCAGCCTTATCTTAACGAGACCCCACAAACTGAGTAGAAGAGGTGAGCATTGGCACCAGCTGGAATCACACCCCTGGTTTAGGAATTCCTCCCTGCCAAAGCAGGGCAGTGGGAAATTCCCTGGATAATTCCTCCCTACCAAAGCAGAGCAGTGGGAAATTCCCTGGATAATTCCCTTCTACCAAAGCAGAGCAGTGGGAAATTCCCTGGATAATTCCCTTCTACCAAAGCAGGGCAGTGGGAAATTTCCTGGATAATTCCCTTCTACCAAAGCAGAACAGTGGGAAATTTCCTGGATAATTCCCTCCTACCAAAGCAGAGCAGTGGGAATTTTCCTGGCTAACCCCCAAGCAGACTTAGCTAGGCCTGGTTTTAGCCCAGGGGTGCTGCACTGACCCGTGGCGTTGGTCTGCACGTAGATGATCTCGCTCTTGGCGCCGTACGTGCGTCGCTCGTCGGAGAAGGTGACCAGGGTTTTCACAAACACTGCATACTGTGTCCAGGGCTTCAGCCCCCTCAGCAGCCAGCCTGGCTGGGCCTGGGCTTTGGGCTCGTTGGAGCGTGGTGGGGGGTCCACATCCACAACTGTCCAGCTGTTGGAGCCACAGGCGTCCTGGCCGTCGAACTCCGTCACGTTCTGGTAGGGACTTGAGGAAAGAGAAGGCTCCAATTAAAAGAATCCTCAATCAGGCTCTTTAAAACATTTCTAAAGACACACTGGGAGTTATCATCCTTTACCCTTCAGAGAAAGTAAAATCATCTCATTGTATATATTCTGAAATGGAGACACTGGGAGCTTTGACACCTGGGCCTCCATCAGCATCACAGAGCAGGATCTGTGCCACACATGACCCCAACAACTAAATCCAGACTGATTATTGTCAGCTGTATGAAAATCAGCTTGGTTACCTGATTCTGAAAGAATCTTTCCCACCTCAAAGGGGATAAAACCCTCAGCATTCCACAGAGAGAGTGGGGAGATGAGAGACTCCATGGTTTGTGTGTCTAGAACAGCAGGAATAACTAAAGTTTGGATTGTTCTTAAATGAGGAATTGTGACTGTGCACAAGTCAGGGATCTTAATGAACACATTTACAGAAGGATATCACTGGAAACTTCAATGTAGGAGCCACAAAATCAGAGACTGAACAGCTCTGCCTACAGCCAAAACATCCAGCAGGTTTAACATCCACCTCTGAATGCCAGCTGCTGCTGGTGGCAGCCCAGCCAGGCCACTGCTGTGTCACCTGAGGGGGTCACTTACGCCTCCTTGTAGAACAGCATAAAGCCCAGGAGGTCACGGAAGTCAGGGGGCCAGTAGGGCTCCCACTTCAGCAGGATCTTGTCATGAGAAGTCCTAATGGAAGAAAACTTCAGCAGTTCGTTTTCACCTGCAACAAGTGAGAAGTGACAATAGTTTTATTGATGCTGGAAAATGAAGCAGCAAACAAAATTAAAATTTTGTTTTTAATTATCTTAGCAGTTTAAGATAAATGTGAGGATGCTGGCACTGAGAAGAGCTGCCCAGTAAAACCTTATCTTACTTGGCAGCCATTCCTATCTCAAATCAATGGTTGGTATCAATGCCCTTTTAAGGTTATATTTTTCTATGATTTCATGAAAATGACTCTGTAGAAGAGCTGAACTAAATTCTAAAATGTGAGAAATCTAAAGGCAACACATTTCACAACTGATGATGACCTGCACAGCTGAACCCAGCAAGATGGTTTGCACAGAAGGCAAGAGGCCACAGAAACGAAGCAGAAGAATTTCCAGCCTTGCCCAGGAGCAGTGAGGTCCCTCTGCAAACAGGAGGGTGTTTGCAGGAGGATGGAGCTCAAGGGATGTGGTATGACATGTTTTGTGCCCCCAGCCCAAGAGGCTCTGACTGAATTTGCTATTCCTGCAGTAGCTGCAACAGGAGGAAGAACATTTATTTCACTGGCACCACATCCAGAACAAACAGGGCTGCTTTTTTTTTCCCTTTCTATTTTTTTTTAGTAAACAGGATGCTGCCAGTGTGAAAGCTGAGCTTGAAACGTAAAAGCAAACAAAAAGCCAAACAACCTGGCAAGCTGTGGTTTGAGGTGGGGGTGGCACAGACACCAGCTCAGCAGGGTGAGGGTAAAGCTGGCAAAGAGAAATGCAACTGTCTCCTCCAGCTGCCTTCACACCAAACACCAGCCCAGGAGCCACAGGCAGAGCTGGATCTCCCCAAATTCAGGTTCATCCCCAATGTGGGAAGAGTTTTTCAGTGTCCCATGGGAGGAGATGAACTTTACAGACAGCTGATTCCTTGTGCCCAGGCTGGGGCTGTGGTGCCCCAGAGGCTCTGGGTGTGTTTTTCACTGGTCCTGCCAGGTTTCAGGTCACAGCCATTGCATTCCCCCCTCCCTCTGTGCTGGCCTGGCTGCCTGTGTTGATATGTGGGAAACCAGACCAGGAAACTGAATCAACTGAAAGATCTTCACTTTTTAGGTCTGTTCACAAACAGCTGCAGCAATGAGGGACTGGAGATCACAGAATCCTGGAATGCTCTGGGTGGGAAAGGACCTTGGGCTCTTCTGGCAGTGCTGTCACCAAAAGCAGAGGGACAGTGAAGCCACAGGATGACCCAAGCTGCCCTGCAGGGTGTGAGCCTGGATCTGAAATCCCAGTTCAGTCATGCTGGGCTTTTTGGTGGCAATACCTGGCCAAGCATCTCCCAGGGTCACAGCCCAGCTGCTGGAATACTGCATGGATGGGTCACTGCCCCTGTCCCCATGTCCCTCCCAGAATATCCTGAGTTCCAAGGGGACCATGACCACCTGCACATGATCCTGCTCTGTGTGCAGGTGAAGCACTGTGGGGCAGAGAATGAATCAGAGCAGAGACACCACCAGCTCAGAACAGAGCTGGGTTTTTCTTGCCCCTGATTACTTCCACAATAGAGCCCTGGTACAAAGAGGGAAAGGGGATTGTTGGTGGCACAGAAAGGGAACAAACAGCAGGACTGGGGGTGCAGAGGAGTGCATTTCTTGCAGTATTGCTGCCAAAATACGTGTCTGCAGAACCCCAGCAGCAGCAGCACAACCTCAAAGCCCACCCTGTGCTGTTTGCTGACACAGGAGCTGTCTGATTGTTGTTCCTGAGGAGAGCTGTTGGGTGAAAAACCTCAGAGAGGCATTACAAAAATTGTTGGAAAATTTTCCCTGCCTGTTGTCATGGCAATTGCCTCACGTGGCTGCAGGGATGGGTGGAAATCCTGTTTCTCCTGTGTTTATTCCATGTTGCCTCATGACATGGGAAAAGCAGATTATGACAATTAATCAGGTACTCAGCAGTAACACAAAGTCCCAGCCTGGGCAGAGGTTACACTGTGCTAAACTCTTCCAAAAGACACAATAAATCCACTCCCAGCCCCAAAAACCTCCCAGGGCTTTTTGGGACCAGAAGTGCCAGGGGCAGATCCCACAGGGACTCATGGCACAGTGTCACTGAGTGCACAGGCAAGGGGCACATCTCTGCTTTACCTAAGGGATGAAAAAGCCATGAAAAGCATCATGGGCTGGGCTGGGAGAAGGAGGAGCATGAGGAGAGCAAGGCAGAGGGAGAGGAAAGGGAAGCAAGGCTGTGTCTGAGGCTCTTACAGGAGGCCTGATCCCCGTTGGTCTTCAGGGCTATGTCATTCCTCTCCTGACGCCCCTTAGTCCCAGAGATCTCTTCCATCTTGTGGATTTCTGACAAGCACAGCTTGGGGTTGTAGTGGAAGAAGAGTTTGCCCCGTGCAATAGTGAGGTTGTGTTTGCTCCAGTCCCAGAGCTGGCGAAGATTCTGGTTGTCCAAGGCATAAAAAGAATAATTCCTGAAAGCAGAAGAATGAAAACATGGGCTGGAAGGGGATGCATGGAAAGCTCTTTTTGCACTAATTCAGGCCCCAAAGAAAAATGAATGTAAATTTTCTGCCCTGGTAGGGCACAAGCCAGGGGCAGAGGAACATTTCAAAACAACTTGGGAATTGTTTCCCAACACAAATCACCCTGACAGAAGTGGCACTCCTGGAAGTTCAAAACATTAAAATAAAGCATCTTTTGAGAGAACTCACCCAGCTTCGAGTGTCTCTCCTCTGATCAGATGGAGTTTCCGAAAAAAGGAAAGAGAAACCAAGGCGTAAGAGCGGCGGATTTTGAGGTAACCCGAGATCTCTTCTATCAAGCCAAGGTTTGCTTCCAGCTCAGCTGCTATGTTATCTACAGAGAGGAAAACATTGGGAAGAGTTCTCTGGTATCACAGAGAGAAACACCCACATACTACATGAATATTAACCAATTAACATGAATATTAACCAATTAACATGAATATGAACCAATTAACATGAATATGAAACAATTAACATGAATATGAAACAATTAAAGCCCAAACATTAATATTTAACAATATTAATTGTTGTATTTGCCGAGACCCTCGTGGCAGGGAGGAATGATGAATCTGACTCCATGTTCTCAGAAGGCTCATTTATTATTTTATGATACTATATTATATTAAAGAATGCTATATTATAATAAAGAATACTACACTATACTATACTATACTATACTATACTATACTATACTATACTATACTATACTGTACTATACTATACTATACTATACTATACTATACTATACTATACTAAAGAATACAGAAAGGATATTTACTAAGCTAAAATGATAAAAAAATAATGAAAAACTCCTGACTCTCTCCAGAGTCCTGACACAGCTTGGCACTGCTTGCCAAAAAGTAAAAATAACTCACACCAGAAACCAATGGAACAATCACCTGTGGGTAAACAATCTCCAAACACATTCCACATGAGGAAAACAGAAGAGAAGCAAATGAGATAAGAATTGTTTTCCTTTTCTGAGGCTTCTCATCTTCCCAGGAGAAAAATCCTGGGCGAAGGGATTTTTCCAGAGAATGACAATTAATAACCATTAATATTTCATTTCTTTACGTTAATTCAGGAGAACTCACAACAATCAATTAACAAACACTGCCAAATGAAAGCCTCAGCTTTGTGCTGGTCTCTCTGGGTCCCTCTGAGGCTGAGGGGGCTCAGAGCCAAGGGCTGGGGTTCCCTGGCTGTGCCCACTTACTTCCCCCGCGGATGTTGATGACCAGGCTGCCGTTGAGCACGGTGCAGCCCCGCAGCTCCTGCGCCGACGTCACCGAGTCGATGGTCTTCTCCTTGCCAAAGTCACACACCTTGGGGCAGGGCCCTGCACAGGGCGTGCAGTGCAGGCTGCAAAACAGCACAGGAGGGGAGCAGGGGTCAGGCAGGATGGCCCCAGCAGTGTGGGATCAATCTCAAGTGGTGATATGTCATGGGGTTCGCTTTTTAGGAACCCCAAAGAGAGGCACAGAATCGTGGAATGGTTTGGCTTGGAAGGGATCTTAAAGCTCATCCCATTCTAACCTCTTTCCACACCCTGCACTGGACAAGGTTGCTCCAAGCCCCACCCAACCTGGCTTTGAAAATAACTGCTGATAAATTTAAATGGTCTAAAATTGTCACTTCCACACTTCAAATGTGAATCATTCCATCCCTCCCCACAAAACAAAATGAAGTGACCTGAACTATTGTGAAGAAGAAATTGGCCACAATGCTGCCCAGTGCTCTCCATCCCAGGGCTTTCAAGATAACAAATCCCAGCCCAGTATTCATCTCAAAACCATTAACCAAATGTGTAATTGATGAGTGGAGAGCTGGCCCTGCATCTGGGAATCCTCTGATTGCAGACTGCACACAATGTTGCTTTAAAAAAAGGCAAGAATGTACTTTGTGCTCTGGGGAAATACTGCTTAAATAGCATGAGCTGATGGCTTGCCCTGGTCACACCACCACAAGAATGTGTTCCCAACTAGTTCAGAGAAAGAAATGCTCTAGGAAAAGCAGGGAGCAGAGCTGTGAGGTCCCACTGGCAGCAGCCTGGAACAGCACAGGAGAGGCCACAGGCTGCTGCACAAGCAGCACAGCGACTTTGGGGGCTGCTTGTTGGTTCTTTGGAAAAGCAAAACAGGAAATGGCATAAAAAGTCCTATTAAGAGTGAATTCCCTGAAATTATTATGGCAGGAGCAAATACATGCAAGCACAAAGTGACCAATATTCATAGGAAATCTGACTCACCACAATCTAGAATGGTAATGCAGGACAAACAACCAAGTTTTCAGTGATAAACAGCTCAGCACCATAAATTATTTAATTCCTTTGTCAAAACCCCCTGGGAATAGACAGAATGACTGTTCCCTGCTTTGATTCGTGCTACACTTGTTTGTTACATTGTGCATTGATGTCTGGCACAGCTTGAACCTGCTCAATGAAAGTAATTACAGGGATGAGGGACTGATATTCTGAGAACGAGCACTCCGAGGACGCTGTGCTCTCTTCATTAGCCACGGCCTCTCCCTGCTGTGCTTTTCCAGCCTGGCTCCCTGGCCCGAGGCTGCTCCAGAGGGGAGGGAAGCAGGGCTGCTAAAGCCTCTCCACTGCCCACCTCCCTCCTCCCACGCCAGGGATGCTCTTCCTTGTCCTCTCTCCATCTCCCTTTCCCGCTTTTTCCAAACTCGACAGGAAGCAAGGGAAGAATAAACTTCCAGCCCATGGCAGGGAGAGCTTTTAATGGCTTGAATTAGCAAGGTATTAGTTTGTAAATCATATTAAAGCAGACCAGGTGATTGCTCCAACTCCTGTGTGGATGCCATGGGACAGAGAGAGAGAAACAGCAAGTGTTTCTCAGATGACTTGTGAGAATTTTTAGGAAGTTGTAAGATGTGATAACTTGTTAAGTACAAACAATCTGCAGGTGGTGTTATTCTACTTTGTCTGTCTGTTCTTCCCAAGGATGGTGTATGAGGAAGACTGTTGTATTGCACTAAATACATATTTAGTTGTTTGCACTGGGTGTTTGGCAATTTGCAGTGTTCACATGATTTGTATCCTCTGACCACATGTTCTTCCCCCTTTCCCCCTGCTAAGTAACAGGGCTGGTGGTCCCTCCCCTGGTCAGTCCTCCCCTCACCCCTCCTCCCTGGTATCCCATTGGCCATGGTCCTCTTCCTCCACCCCCCATTCCCCTGGGTATAACAGTCTCCCACCAGGACCCACGAGCTCTGTGGGTTTTTCAATCTGATGGTTCTCAAGTCAATAAACAGAGAACATTCATCCCCTGACTCATCTCCACTTGATAGAGCAAATGCTGCCTCATCTCCACCTTCCAGTGTAAATTCTGCCTCATCTCCACCTTCCAGTGTAAATTCTGCCTCATCTCCACCTTCCAGTGTAAATTCTGCCTCATCTCCACTTAGCAGTGTAAATTCTGCCCCATCTCCACCTTTCTGTGGAAATTCTGCCCCATCTCCACTTGTCAGTGCCAATTCTGCCTCATCTCCACCTTCCAGTGTTAATTTTGTCTCATCTCCAGCTTTCAGTGTAAATTCTGCCCCATCTCCACTTGTCAGTATAAATTTTGCCTCATCTCCACTTAGCAGTTCAAATTCTGCCTTTTGTCTCACTGTGATTTACTGGAAATTTGGTGGGGGGAGGAGGAGCAATGTTTTTGGAAGGTTTTCATTCTGAGTTCTGCGTGTTTCTTTTACATATTGTAAGTTAATAAAGTTTTTTTTCCTTTATTCCTAAGCTGGAGCCTGTTTTGCTCTATTTCTGGTCACATCTCACAGCAGACACTGTGGAGAAGATATTTTCATGGGGCGCCACCACCAAACCACGACATTCTCGACTCCTGCTCTGGACCCACCACCCAAACCCCGTACCCAAGGAGCAGCAAAGCCCACCCAAGGCCCAGATTTCTCCCTGCAGCCCAGCTACTCACTTGCTGGAGTTCATGATGTACCCCGAGGGGCACTCGTGCACGCACTCGTTGTTGTGGATGACATGGCAGCCCGACTCGCGCGCGCTCTTGCACTTGTTGTGCAGCTCCTGGCAGAAGGCGAAGGTGACGCAGCGCCAGCCCTCGAAGCGGTAGTGCCCAGGGGGACAGCTCTCCACACACCTCCCCTCCAGGTAGAAGTTGCGGCAGGCCACGCACCGGGAGGGGTCGTTGGGCTCCGTGCAGTCGCCCAGGCACTCGCTGTGGCAGCACCGCCCGTCCAGCGTGCAGCCCTGGGACTTGCAGGCAGGGGGACAGACTGGGGAGAAACACCAGAGCCAGGTGAGGGGCACTGAGAGCCACCCATGGGTGGCCTCAGAGGTTACAGAGGGGACACCTGCTCCTGCTTGTCCTGCAGCTTCCTGTGTGAAGGGGCAACCATGGAGCATCTGCCTCATCTCCAGCTTTCAGGGCAAAATCTGCCCCATCTCCACCTTATAGTGCCAATTCTGCCCCATCTCTACCTTATAGTGCCAATTCTGCCTCATCTCCATCTTATAGTGCCAATTCTGCCTCACCTCCACCTTATAGTGCCAATTCTGCCCCATCTCCACCTTATAGTGCCAATTCTGCCTCATCTCCAGCTTTCAGTGCAAATTCTGCCTCATCTCCACCTTATAGTGCCAATTCTGCCCCATCTCTACCTTATAGTGCCAATTCTGCCTCATCTCCATCTTATAGTGCCAATTCTGCCTCACCTCCACCTTATAGTGCCAATTCTGCCTCACCTCCACCTTATAGTGCCAATTCTGCCTCATCTCCAGCTTTCAGTGCAAATTCTGCCTCACCTCCACCTTATAGTGCCAATTTTGCCCTATCTCTACTTTATATTGCAAATTCTGCTTCATCTCCACCTTTCAGTGTAAATTCTGCCTCATCTCCACCTTGTAGTGCCAATTCTGCCTCATCTCTACCTTACAGTGCAAATTCTGCCTCATCTCCAGCTTTCACTGTAAGTTCTGCCTCATTTCCACCTTTCAGTGTAAATTCTGCCTCATCTCCACCTTTCTGTGTAAATGCCACATTTTAGGAAGGTTTTTGAGGAGTCTTACCATTCATCCTCACAACTCATCAATGCTCATCTTCAAAAGAAGAAAACTGAGTTTTCCTACTCCCTCAGTCCAGCAAAGAGGCTCCAGGAGAGCCTTGGTGTCATTTCTGAAGCTCAGGAGTGATGAGACTCCACACCAAGAGCTTCCCAGCCTGACCCAGCCAGTTCCAAACAGAAAATTCTTGTTTCTCAGTTTAAAAAACTGAAGTTTCCTACAGCAATACTGCAAATCACACGTGTCCAACAGCACTTTTACACAACCCTCCATCTTTCTCAGGATTTGCTTCCCATCTGTCATGCTGTCCCTGGTTTCCTGGAGGAAGCCCTGGCACCAACACAGCTCTCCAGTGGCTCTCCCAACAAGCCCACAAAAAACAGCACCCACGAGTGTTATTGCTTGAGGGTTTTATGGTTTTTCTTTTTAATTGCTCATTACTTAGCACCCCACAGCAGCTTTAATGAGCAGTTTGGGCTCTGAACTCCAAGCAGAGCAAACACCGTGAGTAAGTCGGGGAGGAGCAGGAGGGCAGGATGAACCCAGGGAAGCTCCAGGGGAAGGTCAGTCCTGCCCCTCAGCATCTGAGAGGTTCAGATGAGGCTGAAATGATCAAACCCAACTCTGTAACCCAGAACACACCAAGAACTCCATGTCAGGAAAGGGAACAGAGCTGAAATCAGCACTCCAAGAGCCAACACCAATGCCAGGCAGGGCTTCAGAAGCAGGGAGAGTTTTAGGTGGGGGACAGGGACCTGGATTTATCCTCACAGCCCTTGAGATCTGTGACTTGCCAAGATGCAGATCAAGACACCCCTTGTCCTCACCAAACCAGAGTGTGCTGAGGGAACACCTGAGCAGCTCCTGGTGTCCTGCCTGAGCCCCCCTGGTGAAGGGAGACAGCAATAAATCCTGAATTAACACCATCTGCCTCAACATTTCCCCAGCTTTCTGTCCAACACTCAGTGTCCAGGCAGGAGGGGCTTTATTAACTTATTTATTATTCTTTATTTTAGTGATGTTTAGAGGTAGAGATAACATTTCAGAGGTGAAATATTCTCTCTATTCTAAAACATTATCTCTAAATTCTGGTTGAGCAGACCAGCAGTGGAATGTGGTCAAGTTTTATGCAGCCAAAGGAGCAGCATGTGGGAGCCACAGCACAACATGTTGGGATGATCCAACCCCCAGCTGTGTTAGGATGAAAATCCCCCTCAGCCCCATGTTAGGGGATTGCAGAATTAAGTGTGTCAAAGCTGTTAATGCCATTCTTGGAATAAGCAGGACTAGATGAGGTAGTAAAGATGAGCAACCTCTGGTCTGCTCCAGCCTGATAAATCCCTTGAAGAAATAGGAAATAGATAAAGCTGAAATTCTACCACAAGGACAATTTAATCTCAAATATCTCACTGCTTCTGTGTTTGTCCTTCAGAGCAGGTGTTTTCTCTGTGCATCACTCATCCATTACAAAAACCACAGCAATGTGCTTCAAATTAATTTCCTTTCCAACTTTTTGCCCTTTTCTAGGTCTAATTTTGTGAACCTGTCACAAGCAGCACTTGATTGAAATGCAACAGCCCAACAGCAACCTGCAGGTAACACCTTGCATTAGACTCAATATAAAATGGGTTAGACATGGATGTTTGAAATGGTTACACATGGATATTTTAAATGGTTATACATGGATATTTTAAATGGTTACACATGGATATTTTAAATGGTTATACATGGATATTTTAAATGGTTACACATGGATGTTTTAAATGGTTATACACAGATGAGCACAATCTAGCACCAGGTGTCTTGGCTGCAGTTTATTAGAAACATTTGCAAAAGAAAATTCCAGAATTTAGCCAAAAGCACTATCAAATTTACTCATTCCAGCCTGGAATATCAAGGTTTGTGAGCAGGGGAAAAGCCTGGGCTGTTTCTCCCACACCTTCCCTGAGACAGGGATGTCCTGGAAGGAATCCTGCTCTGGTTGGTTCCTCCCTGGAGTGGGGTCAGCTTCCAGCAGGAATGGTGTGTGGGAGCATTTCCTCACAAAGGGAGTTTTTTCCTCTGCTTCTTTCATGCCCAAAGTTTAAAGTATCCAAAAGACAGCATTTGTTTTCCAAGGAGCAGCCAGGTAATTGGGAAAAGCCAGCCCTCATGCAAAGCACCCGGTGACACATGGCACCTACTTAACATTCTGTCACACAATATTTTTATTTAATTTGTTATGGAAACTAATCTTCAAAGCCCTGTGCTTATTTACACATTTTGAACTCAGCTGCAAGTATTCACAGGGCAGAAACTGCCTAAAGTCCCCACTCCAAAGGTTTCCAGAAGATAGAATTAAACTATTTTTAAACCATTCTTAACGTTTCTCTTTTTCCTGTTCCGCCAGCTTTTGATGTCTCAAAGACAGCTCAAAGAAAACAAAGCACCCAAGGCAACAGCTCTTTTTCCATTAAGCACTCAAGACCAGAAATTCAATCACCATTTTGTACAAATCCTCATTACCCAAGATCCTGAGCAGATGTCATGACATTATCAAAGTCTGCATGCTAGAGAGCACCTCAAGTCGTGTAAAACCTCTCCAGAGTATTTCCTCTATGGCTTCTTACAACTGTTACTCCAGGTTATGTCACTCAGATGGGCCAGAAACACAGGTTTTGTTTGGGTTTTTGCCGCAGGTCAACACTGAATAGGTTTGTGCACCTCATTACCCTTCTCCACTGAGGTCTGCAGACCCCAATAATTGCCATGGCACTCAGAGATTTGCCTTTTTGCATAAAAAACCTGGGTCCCCAGGGAATGGTCCCAACCCCAAGGCTGCCAGAGCTCCAGGAATGTTTGGACAAGGCTCCCGGGGATGCTCAGGGTGGGATTTTTGGGGTGGTTGTACTCAAGGATCTTTGTGGCTCCCTCCCAGCTCAGGACATTCTGTTGACTCTAAGGTGGCTTTTAGGAGCTCTGGCAGGTGGGGAGGCTCAGGAGAGGTTCAGACATGACATCCACAGCCCCCAGCTTCTGCTAAAGCTGTGGGAGACTTTGGGCAATCAGCACAGGGAAAAAAATCAACTCCCCCCATTCCTCACAGAAAGTCCAAAGGGAACTCCACAAACCCAAGCAAGAGGACAAAGGAACAGCTGCTCTGGTGGCTTCTGCAGAAGCCACCACAAAAACTGCTGTGGGGCCACGGACCAGGACAAAGCTGCCCAGCACAGCCACGACAACTCCTCACCACACCTGGAGGAACTGTGTGCTTAAAACCCTTGTCCCAAAGCTGACCAGAACCCCAACACCTCCTCACCACAGCTGGAGGAGCTGGGCGTCTCAAACCCCTGTCCCAAAGCTGACCAGGACCCCAGCACCTCCTCACCACAGCTGGAGGAGCTGGGTGTCTCAAACCCCTGTCCCAAAGCTGACCAGGACCCCAGCACCTCCTCACCACACCTGGAGGAGCTGGGTGTCTCAAACCCCTGTCCCAAAGCTGACCAGGACCCCAACACCTCCTCACCACACCTGGAGGAGCTGGGTGTCTCAAACCCCTGTCCCAAAGCTGCCCAAGAGCCTGACATGAACAAACCCCTGGAGAAACGCAGCGACACGAGGGGCTCCAACCTGTCCTTCCAGGGGGGTACCAATATTTAACTCTGCTAGCGTGGCTCCCAAGACTGAGGGAACAATGCCTTTCCCAAAGCTCTCTGATTAGAGATTCAAACAGACATTTCTTGGTGCTGCTGGGGCCCAGCTGGGGGGGACAGGCGGCCGTGGAGTCAGCGCAAAGGAATTTCCACCTCCAGATCGCTCAGTGTTTCACCACTTCCCCGTGCTCCAGGTGGAAACAACCCTCACTGAGACTGTAAACACATTCCCCAGCCAGCACAGGTAACCAGGTATTTAACAGGCAAGTCAATTAAGCATTAAGCTATTAAAGCTTTGGTGTTTGGTCTTTTTTCTTGTTTTCTGTTAATAAAATGGTGAATTGTCCTATAAAGAGGGGGAAAACACCATTCAGGATAAGCTTTGCTGTTCCTTTGGGATTCTCTGGGGCTTGGTGGGTTTTGATAGCAACATGCTGGGTGAGCTCAACTGGGTGCTCACACAGGTTTGGGTTGGGTAAGAGGAACACAGTTCATTAAGGACAAATTCTGAACCACACACACCAACATCAAGATGCTGCACATGTGCTGTCCAGGCACCACATGGGCTTGGGACTGATTTGTTGTGAATATAGGTGATTTTTTTAGGGTGAAATAACAAGCCCTGTGTGCATGGATGGGGGTCAGTGGAGGCAACCTGGGCCACCGTGGGTGTCCAGTGTCCAGCGGCCGAGCTGGCCAAACTCTCCTCGCACCAGCAGCTCCTCTCCCCTGGCTCACACAAACTCTATTTTGATTACAGACAAGGCAATTAGGAGGCTCCAGATCCAAGGGAGTCCAGGACACAAAACAACTGCGGCAGGAGAACCGCCCTCAACCTCAGCCAATGCATTTGCTGCCTGAGCAGGGGAGGCATCCAAGCCAAGCGCCGGGCTATCTGCACAAGGCAAACAGCCTTAACCCTGCCAGCTCCCCAGCCAGCCCCCAAACATCACCAGCCTCCTGCCACCTCATGCCATTTCATGCAGCTATAGGGCTGCCGTGGCTTTTGTGCTGTTTAATTGGCCTGGGGTGTTTATAAGCTGGAGGGGAAGGCAGGAGGGAGCGTGGCGTTGCCACGGCTGAAAATGGCTTTTTTTGGCTGAAAATGGCTTTTTTTGGCTGGAAATGGATTGTTTTGGCCGTGCCACGGGTGTCCTGGTGCCAGGGCTGGGCTGGTGTCATGTTAGATGATGGGCACAGGCACAGAACCCAAAGGCAGAGCCCCACAGAAACAGGATCTGCACGTCCCCGTGGCTTTTCCCCCCGTCTTACTGTAAATGGCTGTGAGATGTGACACATAAATTTATCCCCATGCACGCAGAGCCCTGCCTGAGTTAGGGCTGCAGAGGCAACTGTAACTTCATTTCCTAAAGGTACAGTCCCTGCAGTGACCTCTGCAGCAATGGGTTCTTGTGGTTCTAAACAAAAACAAAACCAACGAGGAAAGGGGAAAAAAAAATAAAAAGGAAACCCAAGGACTAATCACCCCCGGCAGTAACTCCTCAGTGTGTTGCAAGCATGTGATCTTAATTTAGTACTACAGAGCCTGGGCTTGCTTCCTGCTGCAAGTGCTGAGCAGCACTGCTGCTATGGAAATCCATATGGGTCTTACTCCTTAGAAAATCATGTATGAAATCCTCTTGTACTTACACAGCATTTTTTTATTCAATAGCTTTTGCTCTTTCTCATTCTTTTCCAGTCAAGAAGACCCCTAATTCAGGCAGTTGTTAAGTGCCATTTGTCCTATAAATGTGATTTTTATCCCTAAAGCTATTTTTAATTTTTTCAGTCTTGATTATCTATTTTCTTGTGAGCATTTATTTGATCTAAACACAAAACTGACACCACATCTTTACGCAAAATATTGTATTTCATTCTGTACAGCAGAAGAGATAACTTGTACTTTAGACCAAGACCAGAATTTTTAATGTTAATTTGGGGCATTTCCCTGTAAAGCTTTGATTGTAATTTTACTCAAAACAACAGAAAAAAGACAGCATCTAATCCCAGTGCATGAATGTATCAAAAAGCTGAAAACAGCTATTAAATTAAGCAAAACTGTGTCTGGTGAAGACTAAAAAAAAAAAAAAAAAAAAAATCTAAAACCCACAGTGGAGTGGGCAGACAGAGAATTGCTGCAAACCCCACTGCATTGTGGCTTATTCCTTCAATTATTTCTTCATGTCACAGAGGCCAAAGAGGCAGAAACCTAAAGCCCAAACCTCAGCAGCAGCAGCAGAAACGTGCCTGGGAGGGACTGGGCTGGAGAGCTCCAGTGGACTGTAAAAAGCACAAGGACTTTAGATTGCCTTGGTGACAAACAACAGCAGCTCCCCCAGCCCTTCCTGAGCCTACAAAATCAATGGAGTAACAAGAAGAACACAAAAAAGAGGAAGCCACCACGGTGATACCAAAATCCTGCCGGCAACGCCCGGCACTGGTCAAGCAAAATTCAGGAAATAATCACGAGATGCTCAAGCAAATTTGATGTCACTTCTTCCCAGAGCTCAGTGCTCTAACAACACTCACTCATCCCTTCCTTTTCCCCAAAGACAACCAAGGAACAGCCCTTCCAAAAGGCATTGACTCAAGGGCTGGAACCCACAACAAAGGGCTGCAGTTCTCAGCACCAGCTCGGGAAGGAGCAAGTGCCAAATAAATCCCAGATTTTACAATCAGCACTAAAATAAAGTGTTATTTATAAAATAAGATATTACAGTACATAATGCCATGACCCCTCTGAACTGCGAGCTGGGAACGTTAGGAGGTCTCTATTTACACAGGAACAGATAAAATTAACTGCAGGTGCCTCCCTTCCCATGGACAGTGACTTCCAAAAACAACACACTTACTACAACGTCAAGGAAACTCTTCCCATTGACATTTCTCAGGACAACATTACACCTCTTATCTCATCTATCAGTAAGGACAAGGCAAAAAAAAAAACTGTTTCTCCTCCCAAGCCTTCCACAAATTACGTGCTCAACTGGAGCTACACGGAATGTCTCAGATATTCCAACCCAGCCACTTCCAGACAGGAACAGATAAAACCCACGGGGATGCTGGACCTGGGAGGATCAGTGAAGGCACTTGGAGATGGCAGTTCATGTTGGGACTCAGGTGTTTATTATTTCTTATCAGTAAAACAGTCTCACTACTGTGAGTTGGGCAGCTTTTCACTAGAAGGCACAAAAAGCCCAACAGTCTCTTGGTACAAGGGCTTTTAAGACTAAACTATCCAATTAAGAGCTCACACCTGGATTATTTTCCCTTCTAACCCAGTAACTGATCCCAGAGCCCACAGTGCAGAATTTCTGCCCAATTACAAAATGCCACCCAAACCCATGGAGAAGGAGGAAGAAGAAGCATGAAGAAGGAACCCAGGACAGCATCCTGTGCCCTCCATCTTGCTTCCATCCACAACATCCTAAACATCCCAAATTTCTCACCCAGTGACACACCTGCACTGCTCTCTATAATCTATTTCACACTTTTGTGAATTTTAGCCTATCTTGAAATCGGGGAAACTTTCTCCATGAATGAAGGTCAAAGTCAGTGCTCCCCTGGGGCTCAGGGCACTCCAGAACAGACAGAGAAATATTCCCAGTGCTCTGGGTTTCCACAGATCAGCAAATGTGAGTTTAGACCAGATAAAAGAGTTTGGAGCCTTGTGCCACCTTGTCCTGCCATGATAGTGGAAGAAGTTGTTGAATGGAGATATGGGAAAGGTTGAGCTCAGTTGTTTACAGAGGAAAGGGGCAGACAGATAACAGGAGAACTCTCCAGAAACAGCCTCCTCTGTGCCAACCTTCTGCTGTTTAAACTGAGGAGCAATTCATTATCTTCTGCACTACACCTGCTGCTGGGCCATTTTTACATTGTAAATACATATAACTCCTATGAGAGTTATGAAAGCAATATGGGAAACAGGGTAAGAGGAGCTCTCACATATATAAACACACACATTTTGGTTATTTAATATATAAAATATATGTAAATCATCTCAATATGGTGAAACCTGGAGGAGTCATCAACCTCAATGGACTCACAATGCCTCTGGTCACTCCTTCTCCATCTTCTCAGGAAGTGAAACCTTTGCCAATGAGCTTCAGCTCCACACTGAGGCACAAGGCAGGGCCCAGGTGTGCCAAGTCCTGTGCAAATCCAGATTTTATGGATGGGGTTTGACAGCCCAATATCATCTCTTATTTTGGGGGGACACCAAGATCATCTCTTATTTTTGGGGACAGGACTTCTTGGGCTACAAACCTCAGCTATGGAAGGCCCTCATCTTCTTCCACTGAACCCTCAGGACAGACTCCCATTTTCATGGATTTTTTAGACCTTTCTGTTTCTCTCCCTTGAGGGTTTCCACTCCTGCTCTCCCTCTGTCACCCCAACTATTTATACAGAGAACTGGAAGTTTCCCACCCAAGTATCCCTAATATCAAAGAAGATCAAAGAAACATTTTCCTTTTGTGCATTTTAAGCAGTGATGTTCACACCATGGCTGCAAAGCCTTCCTGAACTGGACTTAGAGAGCAAAGCACCTCAGACTGGAAAAAAAAAGAATTAATAAAGAAATTTAAACTCAAGACTAGGTCTGTTTTCATTCTCCTGGCACCTTTCAATCGAGCTGATTCTCCATGCAGGTACAAACAACTTGCAGAAATCAAGCAAAGCTGTTGGCAATTGAGCCCCAAGCACCAAAACACAGAGTTTGATTTGAAAACACAGCAGCAACTGTTGAAGGTGGGACAAGTGTCACAAAGTGCACCCCAGGACAGCCACCAGGAGCTGTAAATACTTTACCCAGTGTCTACAACAGTGCTGTTGTGCCATTCTCTGGCAAGCAGGTCAAGCCTGCTCCTTGTACTTTGTGTTCAAAATTACATGGGAGCCTAGTGTAAGGGATCAGAAATAACCACCCACCTCTGCTTGGCAGCTGGGGCTTTTTTAATATGCCAGTCCCAAAAGTGACACCACATCTTCAGGCAAAATATTGTATTTCATTCTGCACAGCAGAAGAGATGATTTGTAATTCAGACCAAGACCAGAAACTTTAACATTAATCTGGGGCATTTCCCTGGTAAAGTTTTGATTATAATTTTACTCACAACAATAATGTTGTGGTTTTTTTTGTTGTTGTTATGGTTTGTTAAATTTCAACCTTTATTACAACCCAAGGATTTGTTGTTATCATCCAACGGTTGATGCCACCTGGGAGCCTCATGAAAGCTTCCTGGTAATATTTAACTATTTATTACTCTCCAATGTACAGCATCTTGTAAACATCCCTGCTCACTTCAACCTGCTCCTGCCAAACCTGCTCACTCCCTGCAACCCCAAATCACAGCAAAGAGGTCCAGGCTTGTCCTAAAAATAAGGGATGGTCCTTGTGGGTTCCTTCCAGCTCAGGATATTCCATGATTCCATGATTTTGGGAGTTATATGAAACAGAGACAAATGGAGACACACACAAGGACTTGGTGGTGGTTTAAGAGCAAGGTCCATCTGATTTTTCCAAAGCCAGGTTATTACTTTTACCTACAAAGCCCATCCTGAAAACGAGGAGTGATGATAGGATCAGGGCACGAGGCAAAACATCCAAGCTCTGCTTTCTGCAGAGATAAGGGAGGGACAAGATTCCTTTCCTCAAGGCCAGGGGGAAGGATGTTGTAGTAAACAAGGCATGAAAGAACGAAAGCTATGCTGCCACGTGGGGATGAGGAAAGATGGAATTTTAGATACGTTATATAAACGTAATCCCAGCACAGAAAACAACAAATCTACACCAAAACAGAGGCAGAGTTTGCAGCAAAAATGGAGCTGTCCATAACTGAGAAAGGCAATGGAATGGGAGGAAGTATAAGATTAACCACAAGGAGATTATGCTGATAACTAATGATCTACACAGAAATGTCAGGCAGAGGTTAAGATTTTAATCTGGGCAGACTTCATGGATTGTAAACATCGATACTGAAACCAAATTTGTGTTTGTGGGTGATGAGACTGAGAACACAGAGAGGGAAAATGATCACTCCAGATCCTCCTTTCTTGCTCCAGATCCCCCTTCCTGCCTCACCTGTCAGAGAGAGAAAGGCAAAGCATCACCTGAAGGCCAGGTGTGCAAAGAAAAGTGGATTTTCCTGGGAAGCAGAGTTAGCTGGCTCTACCAAACAGATTTTTTTTTTTTTCTGTAATTACCAGGGTGCATGAACTGTTCAGTTCAAACCCAGGCTCACCAGGAGCACTGACACATCCATCCTCCACTGATTTCCTCCTGTGCCTCCATACACTCCACAGGTGTCCCTTCAGCTTCCCCTGAGCCTACAGGAATTTTTTCCAAAGCAATATCTGAACTGTGGAAAGGAGAAACAGATGCAGTATCATGTCAGCCAGTATCAAATCCATCAATTCTGTATAAAATTGTCTCAACTCCTCGAGGTATGGCCTCCTCAGCTCCTGCCCATTCCTCTGCACTCCTTCCCCTGTTTGCCCAGAGCTCTACACAAGCTTGCCACAGTTTATTTCAAGGCATAAGAATTTCCTTAGCAGGACTGAAATAGATACTGTTTGCCTGCAGAGCCAAGCAATGTGCAATGTATTTTTATTTACTACTCGCCCTCGTCATCCTTGGCATACCAGCAATGCCCATTTTCAAGTAATTCACTGTATACCAATGTGGCACTGCACAAGTTCTCCAGCCTGGCTCTTCCCAGAGATCCACTGGCTTGACAGCTTCTCATTACAAACACACTCATCCCCGGAGTTTTTGTGACTGTGCCACATCCCTCTGCTGCTCTAACCCAGATGCCAAATGAGAAATGATAAAAATGACCAAAAAGTCACACAAACACAACCCTGAGGAAAACCAAACGACTGGAGATGAGCACAAAAACCATTAACTGCATTGCACAAGCCACCCTTGGAGGCCATTAATCTATCTCTCCTTGTAAATTACGCAAGAGAAAGTTGTAATCTGAAGGCATTTAATGCCAAACTAGTTGTGCCATCTCAACAAGGCCAACAACAGGGGAACTGAATCATCCAAAGTTACCCTGAGCTTGGGAGATCTTGGATTCTCAATCCTCTTTCTACAACAGTTGATGGCTCCAACTGTCAGTGGTCAGAATTGTGAAAATTCTGCTTTATTTCACACACTGGGAAGCTCTTCAAATAAAACTGGCTGTCACTGAGGTCACAGGGAAGTGCAGGAGTAGTGAAAATCCCATTATCTATGCTGGGCCAGTGGGAGGAACAGGATCTGCTGACATCCCCCACCCCTGCAGGCGTGTGCCACGGTGCTAAAAACCTTCACTTTATCAGCACAGGACTCAGATGTGGTCTAATCACCAGCTGCCATCAGCATTGTCCACTGCAGAGCAATTAGGATTATTCAGAGCTCTCTAATTGATGCCACAGCCACACACCTGCAGATCCCTCATGGGGCAGTTACTGGGGAAATCACCTTACAATGCAGAGAGCCCTCTGGGGGAAAAAAATGACACAAATCAGCATTACCAAGCAAGAAAAAGAGATGAGACTCTCCTCTACAAGTAACCTGAAGCCAGATCAGTTTCTCCGGGGACAAAGAGCCTTTTTCTTCACCAAACTCCAGAGGTTTCAAGTCTCAGCAATCAATCTGCCAATGGAAAGGAGCCCAAGGAGTTTTGGAGATGCCACCCAGTCCATCCTCCTGTCCAAGCCCACCTCAAATACTCTACCTAAGACATTTCTGTTGGTTGTTTGTCTAAATCTACACTAAAGTTAAATTTTGCCTCAAATCCCTTCCTGCATTGTCCAGCTGAAGTTTATGGAGGTCACAAAGAGAGACACAAAACCTGTCAGTGGCAGGAAGAGACTGGCAGTGCCCCAGTGCACATCCAGCACTCAACCCTCTGCAGAACACCCAGAACACCACAAAGGAAAACAAAACCCTGGCTTCCAGCTGGTCGCTGGGTCCTGCTCAGCCTCCTCCAGCACCAGAACAAGGCGCGGATCTGAACCAGAGCCACTCCAAATCAGGCTCTGGCTGGACAGACACACAGCAGAGAGAGCCACAGGCAAATCTGAGCACTGAGAGACCCACAGTGCCTTTGAAAAACACAATCTGAAGTTCTTTTTGTTATCACAGATTAGAGCATGTGGAAAAACAACTCTTCCCTGGTGCTGATGAGCAAAGAGCATCACGAGGCTGCTCCTCCTCTGGCCATGCAAAACACGGGGACGTTTTTCTTATCACACCCACCAACTTCACACACTGTACAGGCTCAGAGCAGAACATTTCATGTTTCCCAGAACAAAAACTGACACTCAGTGCAGATACCCAGTTCCAATGGACTGGTTTTGTGGACTAGAAACTCGATATCCAAGCGCTGAGAGAGCAGCCAAACACGACACAAATTATTTAAGCAGCTCTGGAGATAAGGTCATTGGAGTGTGGAGGAGAAGCCTAAGGACAATCTACACATGGCATTTATTTTGCTGATTTAATAATTGTCAAGATGCTGCTGAGGTGAGAAGTTGTTTCATATAAAGCACCAGTTTCTACATAAATTGCTTCACCTTTAAGTCTCCAGGTAAGACTGTCCTGTGTGCTATGCTCCCCTTGCCAGAAACAGCCTGCTCAGATTCCCAGAGCCTAAAATCCACAGATCTGAATGAACAGAGAAATACTTTACTGAGCTTTAAAGGCTTCCCTTCAAGTACTGTTTTAAAACAAAAGCTTTATTCCTTTAAGCCCTGTTAAGGCTCCACTGGGCGAGACTTTCAGACACTCAGACATCACATTGAGGAGCTCCATTTCCTCTCTGGCTTTTGGGAGCTTTTGAGGGGTACTTAGAGGGAGCTCTTGGACTCCTCCATCCCAAACTGAAGCTGTGTAAACACATCAGCCTGATTTCAGAATTCAGAAAAGATTGAAGACCAGAAAAAAAACAGCCCTGTTCATTTCATTAAATCACTGCTCTATGTTTGCACTACCCAGAGAATATAATTGGATTGTCTTTGCAGAAAAGACAAGAAGAACATTTGTCTGATACTCAAATTTTAATGAATCCTTTCATTGCTCATGAAGTATTAAAATCCTTGCAGTGCCATAACGCAACATGGATGTGCTTAATGAAGCTGAAAATGGAAACAGGAAAATGCTTTGTTATCCTGTGATGTCTGTGGAATTGCACATGCCTTACTCCTGGGAAACCAACACACAGGGACCAGGCTTCCTGCACAATTCCTGAGATTTCCTAATCAAGCCCACCTTGGAGTGCAAACACTCTTTATGTACTTTATCAATCACACAACGCTGCTGATATGACAGAGTTTGTCTGCAGCCTCTGTGTGAGGGATTTCCCAGGGCCCAGGTCAGTGCAAGAGCTGGAACTTGACTTTTTTAGCTGCAGGTTGCTGAGTGAGCTCTCAGTTCCTGCACACATTTCAGAGCAAACAGCTCAGAACTGGCATTGCCTCACTCACGTTATGGGAAATCACTGCCAAGTTCAGCAGCTCTGCCACAGACCCCAAATAATCCATCCCTGACCCCAAATAATCCATCCCTGCAACACCCAGGGTCACACTTGGGATCTTCACATCCAGGGGGGGAAATCAGCCAGCAAACAGCTCCATTTTGTGCCATCAAAGTGCTCTGTGAGAGCATCACATCCCAGCCCCCAACTCCTCCCTCTCCACAGGGAAGGAGTGTCTGCTCCTGCCCCTCTGGAGCTGTGGAGAGCCCAAGCTCCTGCCCTGGGACCCCAGGTCATGGGGTCAGAGCCTTGCAGTGCAGTAATGCTGGGTGCTCTCAGCATAATTCAACTCTCACAGCTACAAAACCAGAGAAAAACATCAAAAGTTGGGGCTGGAAATTAGGGCTGCACAACTCCAAACCTGCCTGCTCCCTTCCCTTCCTCACACCCCACAGTCCAACAGGCTTTGCTTTGATGAACACACCAGGACCAACCTCCTCCCTCCCTGCCCCAGACAATTCTCAGTTTAAAAGCCACTAAATGAGGAATTGTGCCCAGGGGTCAGAGCAGAGTGAGCTGAGAGGAGCAGCAAGGCAGAACCTCACAGGTGTTTGCTCTGACCTCTGACAAACCTGCCCCCTAAGTTCCCTTAAGTCTGACTTAAAACCATCAGTCTTGTGCTGTAAGCTGAGCTCAGGCTCAGCTCATCACATCAGAGCCCTGAAATTCCAGCGTGGCCACACACCAGCACTGATCCTGAGTGACCAGAGCTCGATGTGTGCAGCTCCAGAAGCCTCCAAACTGCACTGAAAACTGACTAAAAAGACCTTGTAAGTTATCCACTATTCATCAGAGCAATAGTGCTCAATATCTGACACCCTCTTGGGCCTATGAATGAGGCATAATTCCTGAGAGGGGTCACAATTCCTGACAGTTCACCCACCCAGCACCTGCCAGTGCATCAGCAACTGCAGAGGGGGAGCTGAGCTCTGCAAAAGCTGAAACTGCCTGAGTTACAATTCCAGTGGAGCAGCAGCTCTTGGCATGCTTGGAAAAGCACCTCTGACCTGATCCACGTGATTAAAATCCCATTTCTCTTTCTGGAGTGCACCAAAACCACGCAGACCCTGAGTTCTTTAGAAATGTGCTGAAGAGAATGAATCCCAACATTCTGCTGAATGCTATTCTAACTGGACTTTCCTTCCAACCTTTTGGTGGGATTTCCTTCCAAACCTCATCTTCCTCAGAGCCTTCACCCCTCCAGGTGCCCAGGAGGCAGGGGCACCTCAAATGAAGGAATTGCTACTGAGGGTACAGAAGCTCCTTAGTACACACATCCAATCCCAGCTACAAAACTTTCTGGACAAGAACTGCCCTGGTTTGTCAGTTTAAACCCAAATTCACAAGGAATCCAGACTCTTCTCACAAAACCATTCAAGCCCTCAGCCAGCACTGCAGGAGCCCAAGTGAATTCTCTGTTTGTTTTCCATGTCACAAGGCAGAAGGAAAGGCAGGCTGACAACCTGCAGCGACGTCAGCCCGTGCCCCCAGCAGCCTCAGCCAGAAATCTGAGATAAAGACAGGGCAAATGGCTGGGATCCATATCTCCCTGCACACTTCTGCATTGCCAGACAAAAACTGGGCTCAGAGCAGGAACTGCAATACCCACAGGCTCATCCCAAGCAGGCAATCCCAGCCAGGACCCCCCCAATTTTCTTTCCTTTCCCACCTACCAGCAGCCTTAATGAAGCAGCATAAACATCCCAGAGAGTTCATTCACATCCCTCAATGGGAATTTGCAGACAATTATAGGATATAATTGGGAAGCCCAATCATTGAACTTGTACCCAACTATTGTTAGAAGCTGAGAGGAGGGTGAGTGTTGCTTCCTCCAGGACATGGCTGGTTATTCCCCAGCTCTGTAATTAATCAAAAGGTCCTGAAATCCTCAACCTTTCAGTTAGAAACAATCTTGGTGCTGGTCACACCTGGCAGGTTTTGACCTTTTTTTTTTGTGTTTTGTTGGGATTTTTTTAAGCACAGCAATTATTTACAGAGGCAATCCCTGTCAAATCCAATTCCTGATAGGAAAAGATGTTTCAGAGAGCTTTGCCAAGTGACATATTTCAGTTGGTCTGCTCACACACTCTGAATGCACTTCTTTGTACAGACCCAACAGCTCACCATCCCTTCACAGCCTTGAACAACAAAGATTTCCAGTCCCTTCCCTGTAAAATCAGAGACTGTGGTCCCATCACACAGCTTACATTTATTCTGCTCATTCTGCCTAAATCCAAGAAGGGACATCTGATTTGCACACAATTTAGAATACTTTTACAATTAATTAAAGGATTTAAATTGCAGAATTTCATTGCCCTGCCTTCCTGAAGGAGGTGTAAAGGAAGGAAAACACACAGAATACACAAGCACCCTGAACATCAGCAGGATTTGCTCTGAATGAAACACATCTCCTCCTCCTCCCTGAGCAAACACATCACACCAGGTGAACCATTTCCTGCTCTCCCATTCATGCATTACCATCACATGTTAACTCTGTCATTCACTATTATTATTATTATTATTTTTTTTTTTTACATTCTCTGACTTCCCCTTGCACACCCAGAGAGCAGCATTTTCCAAAGAATGTCCCTGCCAGATCTCCTGCTTTTTATCTAACAAGGGGTAGTGCAGGTTCCATTGCTGAAGCAAAAAAAAGGAACTTGGAACTGTTGCTGAAGGGGGAAAAGTTCTTCCTGAAGCACCCTTGGAACTCCCAAGGAGCCAAAGATTTAAAACACCCTGAGTATCCTCAGTGCTGAACCACTGCATGGAACTCCTCTCAGCCTCCTCAAGGACCCAGAGACCAACCCAAATATCAAGTGGTTTTGGGAAAGACTAAGTGTGAAAGAATTAAAATAGCAGCTTGAAGCAAACAAGGTGAAAACTTTCCCAGTTTTTACCATATCTGCAGCAAAATACCTCATTCTCCTTTTTAACTCTTCAAAACTTTTGTCTTGACAAGATTTTTGTACAGGAATTCAGATCTCTCTGAGCTATGGGGAGGAACTCTCTGTGTAATTACATTTCTAAAGTTGACATGGGTCAGACAGTTCCTCCTCAAGTCCTGGCTGGGAACTGAGGCAGGAGCAGGAAATCTTCATTTCCCACCCCAAATTTAAGTAAAGGTGCAGCAGTGAAGAACCTGATGAAACATCAGCTCAGCTGCACCTGTGGGGATTTCTCAGCAAGCTGAGACCCTTTGTATTGAAATCCTTCAGCCTTGCTTCACCCAGCCCAGTGAGAAAAGCTGCTCCAGTTTTGTTTGGTGTTTCCAAAGGAGCACAGTCATTTATAGGAGGGATTGTTTCCACCCCTTCTCCTCCAACTCTGGGCTCTATCACAACCCCCAAGCACCATAAATCTCTTGACTACTCTTAATAAGCTCAAGTGAATTAGTTTAGGATGTCTCAGTGCTGGCAGAGTGTCACCAGTGCCCCTCAATAAAACTGGAGCTTGGCAGGGTCAGCAGAGACACCCCAGGGAGATTATCTGGTGTCAGTTCCCATCTGGCATTTGTCAGAGCAAGGGAAAAGCAAAAAAGGCAAACCCTTATCAGATCTCCAAATAAAAGGAGCACTTCCACTTCATGTAGTAGCAACTGGAAAAATTTCCTTTGTGTTTGAAGCTTTAAAAATATCTTTGCCCTTGAGGTTGGCTGAGTCTGCTCAGTGCTTCGAGACCCCTTTCCCATACAAAGGTAATAAAACCAAGCTCGTGGTTACAGAAATTCCCAGCACATAAAAATTACAGGAAGCTGTTGCTAAGTAATATTTCTACCTAAGTAAACATCACAAAGCGTTTCCCACACACACCTCTGAACTTTGTTATTCAGACCTGCCTTGAAGAAGTTCAGAGTTGCAGAATTTCTGCTGGCACTGGTCTGGCTGAGAGTGCTCAGTGCTGTTTCACAGCAGTTGAAAGACATTTCAGGCTGAGCAGTGTTTTTCTCAGGGCTTTGTTGTGCTGCTTCTACTTGGGAACAAAGCAACTCCTCAGTTCCTTACTTGTCCCTTATCTGTCCCAGAATTTTCCCCAGATAAATCACAGGGAAATTAAAGACAGATCCTGTTGCATCCCTTTGTCTCTAGACCTGTTTCCCAACATGACAGAAAAAAAAATAAATCATAGAATATCCTGATTTGGAAAGGAACCACAAGGATCATCGAGTCCAGCTCCTGGCTCTGCACAGAACAACCCCCAAAATCCCACTCAAAACCAGGAAAAACATTATTATTTTCACACAGAACCTTTCTTTAGCAGCTCTTTGCATGTCAATTATTCCACACTGTCATCCTTTCCATCTGCTGCTTTACATCCTCTTCAATGGACACAAACTGTTTAATCTACTTTCCACAAAGTCAATATTTTGCCACAAATTCTAAATTGCACCAATGGAGAAACAATTTTTGTTTTTATCATAAAAAAATAAGATAATAGACCAAAAAAAGGAGCCTACAGACAGACCTGAAATGGCTCACACTGCAAATAACTCACATTTCCTGGTAGCAAGAACCCCTAGATGAAGCAGGTAACAGATTCCTCCCAAGGTTTCATTCAGGATGAACAAGAGAACTCGAATTCTACCTTACCTTCTAATGAATGAAGCCTATAGCTCACAGAATTATAGAATTAATCTCAGAGTGGTTTGGTTGGAAGGGACCCCAAAGCCCATCCAGTGCCACGCCTGCCATGGCAGGGACACCTCCCACTGTCCCAGGCTGCTCCCAGCCCTGTCCAGCCTGGCCTTGGGCACTGCCAGGGATCCAGGGGCAGCCCCAGCTGCTCTGGGCACCCTGGGCCAGGGCCTGCCCACCCTCTGAGTAGAGAATTTCTCCCTTACATCTGGCCTAAATATTTCCTCCTCTAGCTGAAAACCATTCCCCCTTTTCCTATCACTACTTGGCCCTGTACAAACTATTTCAGATATCCATCCTTATATCCCAGGAATGTGGCCCTTCAGGGTTCACCAAGGGACTGGCTGATATTGCAGATCATTCTGTTGGTAACTTTTATTTGGCCATTCCACTTTTCCTTCCTATTGCCTTACTCCACTTCCACATGACCAATAAAAGGCAATAAAAGCAGCCTTTATAATTAGACTGTCAAAGCCATCAGCCTGCTCCAAGTTCTGCATGGACACAGCAGCCTGACTGCAGGGAGAATTGGCAGGAAATCCTATTTCAGAGGGAATTGTTCCTTCCACAAGAGGAGTGACAGACATATAGAAAAAAAATAAAAAAAGACGTGGAAAAAATGTGAAATATGAAAATGATGTTTGGCAGACCCAGAGTGAGGTCTAGGACGTGGCATCTCCAGCATTTCTGTTGTCTGCATTCTTCAGCAAAGACACTCTCTGCAGTGCAGGACCAAGAAGTACATTCTGATGGCAATAAAATAACTGTGTTTGTGAAAAAAAAACCTGTTCAAAATGTCAGCAAAGAGGTACAAAACCCCCAGAACAGGAACAGCACTTGGCTGCCATAAACAGCATCAGGCTAGACCCAAATTCCAAACAGACTACACATTTCCCTCCCTGCCTACCCAAAATATAACATGAGTTGGCCTTAACTGAACTGACTTGGTTTTCACACCAACATGAGTGATTTAGGAGAAAAAAAAAAAAAAAGAAAACTCTGAGGAAGCAAAAGATCTCAATCCATGGTGGATCCACCTACACATCCCTGCACTCAGACACAGAATCCTCAATGCTGCCACTGCTTTTTCCAAGGGTGCAGCTGCCCACAAATGATTTCAGTTCCTCCCCACTGGTTTCATCCCCAACCTTTGCTCCAATGTCTGTAAGAGGATCCTTTACTTTGTTGTCCTGAACACTGTTATCACCAACTGAAAAAAAAAAAAAATATTCCAAGCTGGGATTGTAGCTACAGGGATGATTCAGAGGCTTGGATGTGTGCCTTGGAGATAATTCCATGCTATAACTGAAAAGTTAGTTTTGGAATCAACTGGGATATTTGCACTGATTAAGTAAAGGAATAATTAAATAAAGGAGGGATAATGTGGAGCAAGCACAGAGAGGTGGCAGGGGAAGGGCAGAGAATGGTGTGGAAGAGATGGGGGACAGCAGGACCCCACTCCAGCCCCAACTTTGCCACTTCCCACGCACACAAGACCTTCCAGAGAATCCCAGAGTCCTCAGGGCTGGAAAAGACCTTTAAGATCAAACCCAACCCTCAGCACCAGCACTGTGCTCATCCCCAACCCCTGTCCCCAAGTGCCACATCCTCACAGGGATGGGGACTCCAACACCTCCAGCCTTCACAGCCTTCTCCATGAAGAAGTTTCTCCCAATTTCCCATTTAAATCTCCCCGGGAGCAACTTGAGGCCATTTCCTCTCACCCTGTCCCTTGCCCCTGGGAGCAATCCCCACCTGGCTGTCCCCTCCTGTCAGGGAATTCATTTTCCAGCCTTCCCACTGGTGCTCTCCCAAATTTCTTGCCCATTTCCTGATATTTTCCAGCGAGACCCCAAGCCCAGCAAGCTGGAAAAGCCAGTCAGCTTGGGACTTGTCTCCATCAATTGACACCCACTCTGTAAAATCAAAACAATCAATATTTACATATCCTTGAAGGGTTTTTCCCACTCCCAGGGCAGCAGTTTAGACAGCAACAACTTCCCATCCAGAGATGCAAAAAAAAATTAAAAAAAAAACCAAAAACCAAAACAGAACCAGGAGATTCTACACCAAGTTTCATTAAGCAAACCAGGGGGACAAAAACTCCACACAAAACCAAAGTTCCCTCTGAAAATGATACCGAAATTGCTGCATTTCATTCTGGTTAGAAAATAAAGAGAAAAAAATTAAAGAGAATACACTCAAATCCAGAGAGCCAGGAGACTGCAGCATGGCATTAGTGCTGAAAATTCCCAGATAAGCTGCAGAAGCCCAGAGGGAAAGATTTCATGACATTAATACTCTGGGTACTGGGTATTGTAGGAAATTTAGGACTTTTGAACAACAAATATGGTCAAGTAGAAGCTGTTTATTGTTTCTATTACATTTTTATAGATTTTGTAAACTACTAAATATACACTTTTTGATGGGTGTTTTTGTTTTGTTCAGTTGGTTTTTGTTTGTATTTTTTGAAGTATTTGATTGCTTATAGTTTAGAAATTTTACATACATATTTTAGATATTTTATTTTCTGCTAACTAGTTTTTGTGGTCTTGATATTGAGTTTCTCAGTCTCTTCTTTCTTAATTCAACACAATTTTTGTTCTTGAGGCTTTGACAACAAACTCAGGAGCAGCCTGGCCTGGTGCACACTGTGCACCCTTGCAAACACATTGCAACAACTGGGAGCTGCTGTGAGGCTCTTCAGGCTAAGGAAAGCCAAAATACAATTCACACAAGCTTTTAATAATCTTGACAAAACAATTACACATGCTAAGGATACATTAGGGCTGGCAGGAGAACAGAGAGGCAGCGATTGCACCGGCAGGTTGGCTAAATAAATGTCACTTAATCTCCACCACTGGCGTGTGCTCAGAGTCTAAAGGCTACTCAAAAACAGACAAAAAAAGGTCTAAAAAACCTCTCAGGCTGTCAAAACAACTGCAGAAGCACAGGGGCAGGTGTCACAAGGCACGGGATCACACAGATCCCAGCCTGTGCCACCAAAAAACTAAAGTCCAAATCGCAGTGCTCAAACAAAGATAAGCCTGGCTTGTTAAGTGGTTTGGGAAGTGCATTCCAGTCACTGCCCAAATATTCAGGAGCATGGCTTTCCTGCTGTTCCTTCTGCAAGGGACACACAAAACCAGAGCATCAGTGTCCAGTGCTTTTTGGAACCATTTTCTGATGAAAATCTCAACCTCTGGGTCAAACAGACTGAGCTGAGGCAGGCACTGGACAGGTGCCCTCCAACAAACTCTTGCATCAGAGGCTCAGGAGTTCAGATTTCTGTCCCAATGGTAAAATATTACCATTACAATATTACATTTCTCTAGGTTTCATGGAAATAGGCAGTTTTTTAAAGGAGAGAAAACCATCCTTTCCAGTCTGCTCCAAAACAGCCCCAGCAAATTCACAGGAATTTTGGGGCATTATGTTCCAGGCACTAAAAAAGTGCCAATTAGACCTTTACCCTTATGAAACAGCAGAAAACACAGCACATGAAAGGCTTAAGAAACCAGGTTTCAGTGCTGATGTAACTACATACCTGAAAGTTTATAAATAAAATGCTTTACAATCTTATTTTTCATTTTAAAAAAGGAACACACGTACACACTTGCATCTTCTTGCTCATACCCTGTTATTCTGGCCACAAAAAATAACCACTTTCTTTAAAAGGAAGCTGGACAATTTTGGGGTGAGGAGTAGCAGAGGGGAAACCACATTAATTGCATTAGTTTGTGCATACTGGTAGGAATTCCTCCTCAAATTTGGCACTTAGCACTCAGAGCTGCCCTTTAAAGCTTGGCAAGAATTTCTCTCCAGCCCACAAGTTTCCTAATTTCATCTCAGGACACACTGGTTCGTTTGGATGCACGACCTCCAGAAAGGCAGACAACCCTAAATGTGTCACTCTCACCTCAATTCACTTTGCTCCCTGTCAAGTCAGATTTAACATAAATCAAAGCCAATATATAATTAAAGCTAAGCTTAAGGTCAGTTCCAAGTTTGGAAAAAAACAAATCTGTATGAAATTAAAAGCAACTCCAATACATTTAAGGACTGGGGTGGCAACAGCAGTGAGCTTTTTGAGCACAGCTTCTGCCCTGAACCAAAGCCCTGGGCTCAAAGCTCTGTTATTTCACCCTCTACCCCATCCAGGTCCTCTCTTCTCCTTCTCCCTTCCCCTTCAGGTCTGACTTGGCTTCCAGCTTCTCCTCTGTGCAAATGCTGCTCACCCATCCCCAGATCTTACACCTTTTTATGGCAGGAAGGTTTTGGTGAAGATGGAATTGCACCTTTCCAGAATGGGGTTTATTCCACTGAGACTTTTCCTCACTGTTGTGCTTCCACCTGCTGCAGCCTCTCATAAGTCTGGACTTTCATTCCCCCCCCAAACCCCAATAAAGACACTCAGAGTACCAAGTGTCATCCAAGACACTCACAGTCCATTAAAATGGTGAGCTCTGGGCAGCTCCTGACTCTGCAGGAGAACCAAACACAGAATTCTGGATGCCTTACAAACACAGGTGAAAGAACTGCTCAAACCCATCCTAAAGGTTTTCTCTTCATCTTCTAAGGCCAATTTTCAGCCCTGCTTTTAGGAATCTGTGATTACAGGTAGCAATCAGCAGGCACCTGTCAGGCCTCCGAGAATCCCAGAGTGCTTTGGGGTGGGAAGGGACCCCAAAGCCCATCCAGTGCCACCCCTGCCATGGCAGGGACACCTCCCTCTGTCCCAGGCTGCTCCCAGCCCTGTCCAGCCTGGATTTGGGCACTGCCAGGGATCCAGCTGCTCTGGGCACACTGTGCCAGGGCCTCACAGGTCCTGACAGGTCAAAATTTGTCAGCAAACCCCAGCTGAGACCCCTGACCGTGCACTCACCTCTCTGGCAGCGATCGTGCGTCCAGCAGCGCTCGATGAAAATCCCGTTTATCACTGTGGGGGGACAGTTGCTCTTCCCTTTCACAGTGCCTGGGCACACATCTCCACACTCTTCTTTGTCATCCTTGTTGGCCACGATGTAATTGTCTTCTACAGAATCCAAAATCCTGGACCAGTCGATGGTGGACAGGTAGCAGAGCTCGTTGTTCTTCTCGATGCGCACGGCGCCCCGCGTGATGTTCATCAGGTTGTAGAGGCCGATTTCCTTCAGGTGAACCATCTCAAAGATCACCAGGGCGTAGTTGAAGAACAGGTGAGTCCCTCTGATCACAGTGAGGTTGGGGAAGAGGCCCTTCAGGCTCTCCAGGCCATAGACACGGAACAGCAGCAGGTAGTCTGTGATCATGGTCAGCTTGGGGAAGCTGAGCTCGCGGAAATCTTCGGGTTTGGTTTTGAACATCAGCAGGATCTGCAAGTGGCCCTCGATCACGGTGCAGTTCTCCAGCATGTTCAGCCTGGTCAGGTTGTTTCGGATGTCCATGCTCCTGCAAACTGGGAGGCAAAGAAGAATTGATTTCTTTAAGAAGGTTAATTGTTGGAGTTTTCCAACCTCTCAGTTTTGTCCAACCGCGCTGAGCTCCGCTGGGGACTCGTGGCCCTCTCAGCAAGGCAGGCTGCAAGTGTTAAGAAATACACAGTGGGGAACATTCCCTGCTATAGGGTTACAAAATAAGAGTATTTCATCATTTGTTCTGCCATCTTGAGTGCCTGCCTGCTGCCTCTATCATGACTGCAGTGGTAAGAGCAGTGCTGGGACATCAGCAAGGGAAGAGATGTCTGGGCTGTTCTCTTCAGGTAGCTGCCAGCAGCACACCTGCCTGGTCTGAGATTGTGCAATGAATGCCAGGGGATTAGAGGGAGTCATTCAGAATGGTTGCAGGGAGGGGAAGATAGGAAAGAATAATGGCCAGAGATGGTAGTGCTTGGGAAGAGAGCAGAAAAACCTGGAAATGCACAGGAGCACAGCCCACGCTCCTGCCCAGACTCGGCTGACAGGAGTCATTTACTACATTAGTAATTTTTGCCCTGAGCATTCTTTTCAGATGAGGTGTTGGAGCCTTTTTTGTGAGTATTTTCTCAAGGGTGCAAATCTCCCTCTCTTGACTATCTGGGCAGTTTATTTCACAGAACCAGGAACCAAAGAACTGACAAAGTGAACGAATGCATAAAGCATAAATTAGAAGGTAAACTGAATAATAGGAATCCAGGCATCAGCAAAAGGAAAAAGTTTGAATAGGGAAATATTTTTTCAACTCTAAGCACAGGTAAGAAATCAAGAAGGAAATTTGCAGCCCCACACCTCTACAGCACAACAAAACAACCCTTTTGTGACAACCCTTTTGAAACCAACTTCATAGAAACATCAACATAATGCTCAAATCCAGGTGGATTCTTCCTGATTTTTTCCTTTTTGAAGACTGCATCTACTCAAAGGATTCTCTCTTTTGCCTACAGCTGGGCCAGTGTCTTCCCTCCCCACTTAAGAACAAAAAACACAGGCTCTTTCCTCTTTTTGCCACTATATGTAAAGTTCACCAGCTATAAAACCACCACATCACAGCTCCAAGGGATCACCCAGCCTTACAAAGCTGATGTGGACACAACATCTCACAGTGAGGATTGTCTGACTCCTCCTGGTTTAACACAGGGGTTAAAACCAAATTCTATGCAAATATCTTAATAATTATTCAAAAATTTGCTCCAGTGACTGCAAGAAAAAAAATTGGCAACGCTAAGATGGGATTTGAAGCAATGCTATTGCCCAATGGGATTTTTTGGCACTATATCCAAGTCATTTCATAAATTGCTTTCTGGAAGAAAAAAGCCAATGCACATGGTGCCTCAAGGATTAAGGATGTACTTGGAAAAAGTGGGAAAAGGAACCTGATGACCAGCCAGTAACAATTCTCTGCCCCAGACTGGACTGCTGCACATCCCAACCTGGGATAAAAGACCTGGGAGAGCAACAGCTTCAGCTTAAATGCTCTGGATATTTATTTGCAATAAATAACACTGGTATTTCCACAGAAGCAAGGGCATGGCAGGTCAGGTCAGTGAAAGGAGAAGTAACAGAGGGACACGTAAGAAACTGAAAGATTGAATTCAACTGAAGTCACCAGCGCAGCTAAAATTACCAGATAAATTCAAAATGCAACATCTTGGCTCTTATTTATTCTTTTTCCATTATTGTGGGGTGCACAGCAGTGTTGGGGGTGGTCCCCACCACCAGCTGCTGCCCCACAGGATAATGCACTGCCTGCTGGAATGGACAGCTGACCTTAAGGAAAAGGAAAGGTCAAAAAATACAGACCAGGAATTACTTGTGAGAGTCAGAGCTCCAGGCTATTGCTGTGGCTGAAGGGATGCATGAGTGCCCTGAGCACAAGTGCCTGTGTCTTTCATCATTTTGGGCAGAATGAGGTGACTCACAGGGGCTGGACACGAGCCCTGCACCCACAGTGGCCCTGCTCAGTCCCTGGCCAGGGCACCTTGAGCAGGGCTGGGAGGATCTGCACTGAGGGATGGCCAGGAAAAGCCATACATCACTGCCTGGCTTTAGAAACCAACTTCACAGAAACACCAACCAGACCATAATGCTCAAATCCAGCTGGATTCTTCCTGAATTCTTCCTTTTTGAAGACTGCATCCACCCAAAGGATTCTCTCTTTTGTCTACAGCTGGGCAAGTGTCTTCCCTCCCCACTTAAGACCAAAAGTGCTGTGGCTGCTTTTTGAGGCTGTGGAAATCTTCCTTTTGAGCAGGAACAGAGCTGAGAGCTGGGTGTGGAGCAGCCAGCCCAGGTGGGCAGCCCAGTGCCCAGGGTGGGTGCCCAGCAGTGAGGAAACTCAGAGGAACAGATCCAGAGCCAGCAAGGATTCTGAGAGGATGTTCTGAAATCAGGATGGTTTGGCTTGGGAAGGACCTCAAAGCCCATCCAGTGCCACCCCTGCCATGGCAGGGACACCTCCCACTGTCCCAGGCTGCTCCCAGCCCTGTCCAGCCTGGCCTTGGGCACTGCCAGGGATCCAGGGGCAGCCCCAGCTGCTCTGGGCACTGCCAGGACCTGCCCATCCTCACAGAGAACAATTCCTGCCCAATCTCCCATCTAAATTTCATTTTTTCAGTGGAAGCCATTCCCTGTGTGCCTGCACTCACTATACCCTGCACTCCCAGCTCTCACCCCTCTCCTCAAACACTCCAAACCAATTAAATCACTCTGCTCCTGAACCTTTCAAGCTTCTGGACATCCCCACCAACATGAGCCATGCTGCTCCTGGTCCAAACAGCCCAAAAGCTGCTCCAAGATCTTCCAACCTCCTCAAAAAACTCAACCATCTGAACATCCCCACAGGGTCCAAACCTCCCTCCCTTCCAGCTCTCCCATCCTGACACAGATTCCCCACTGGAGGCTGCAGAAAAGGTGACCAAAGGCTAACAACTCCAAATCTTTTGAAAAGATGTGTAAAGGAACAAAGGTTAGCTCAAGGTGAATCTAAAAAGAAATGAGTGAAGCTTTTGAAGAAATAAAAATATAAATCCAGCAGAGCTGGAAGTACAACAGCCATGGTTCATCAGCTGCTTTTCCCCACGTTAAAAGAAAAATCACACTTAATTATTTTTCAGGTTCTGCTTCAATTTAGTTTTTAAGTGATAAATGGTATCTAAGCTCCTTCTTTTTAACACCTCAAAGATCAAAGAGAATAATAAGGAATTAAGAACATCTGAAACAAAATGGGCTTTTTAGCTGGAGCTTTCTCCATCTTTTCATGCCTTTGAATTTTCAGCACTTTATATCTCCTGTTCATGCAGTAGCAGCTTAAGTCACCCCATAAATTTATTGTTACCAAGACAACAAGAAGCAGTTTTAAGCAAAGTAATAAGTGTTTTTCCACAGCGTCTCTTGATAGTATTTCTTCTGCAAGGACAGGGGAATTAATCAACCATTCAGTAGGAAGGCAAGGCAGGTTTGATCCCAGAAGAAGGAGAGCAAAGTTGAGCCATCAATTGTAACACAGACAACCTGGTTTCAAAAAACACATAAATCAGCTTTCAGGGAAATAAAAAAAAGCACAAATTGATTCTCCAGTAGTGAGCCCAAAGCTGCTCCTGTGCAAACCCCCACCACAGAGAAATTCCTAAATTTCAGCAGGAACAACAGCACAGCTCTGAGCTGCCAGAGGAAGCACAACTCCATCCCTGCTACCAAGCTACTCACTGAAAAAATTACTAAATCATCCTACACATGTTCCACCAGCCCCCCCAGCAAACCAAGCCACGCTCTTTGAAAAACAAACAAACAAACAAATCCCAGGATGCCAAAGCCTCTTGGACAAACTGGTTTGGTAACAACCTTCAAGTCCTGAATGAAGAAACCAGATCTGATGCCAGAGGTTAAGTTTTCAAGATAGAGTCTAACCAGGGGAATAGCTGGAACTTAAACCTTGTTTATAGTAAATCATGTGGGTACCAAACCTTAATGATTCACTGCTTCAGAGCTCTGGCCTTTAACAATCAAGATCAGGGTAATCTGGCACAGAAGGATCACAAAGCCTTTGAGGTAACTATTGGTTAATTCTGATTTTTTTTTTTTTGTAGTCTTTGCTGCCTACTGAATAAACAAACTATTGCAAAAAAAATTACACTTGCTTGGGTTGGGTCAAAAGCATTGCAATTCTACATAAAGCTGATTTTTAGAAGTGGCTTTAGGGAACTGGGAAAAGGACTTTTGGGTGTTTCTTGGGATTTTGGGTGGTTTTGGGATTTCTTGTTCTTTTTTGGGTGTTTGGGATTAACTGGTGAGACAGGAAAACATCCTGGTACCAGGTTAGAGGGAAGGACTGTGTGACAGCTCCTAGCCTACTGCAGCAATTGTTTAATACACATAAAAACCATCTAATTGTGAAATATGGATTTTTAAGCTTCAGTTCTGCACCTCAGATAGCTGGAGCTGAGCAAACTGGATATGGACTGCAAAATGAGCCCCTGTAAACCTGCAGGCCTCAGGGAACATCTCAGGTGCCTGACACACTGCCTGCCTCAAACACTCCAAACCAATTAAATCACTCTGCTCCTGAACCTTTCAAGCTTCTGGACATCCCCACCAACATGAGCCATGCTGCTCCTGGTCCAAACAGCCCAAAAGCTGCTCCAAGATCTTCCAACCTCCTCAAAAAACTCAACCATCTGAACATCCCCACAGGGTTCACACCTCCCTCCCTTCCAGCTCTCCCCATCCTGACACAGATTCCCCACTGGAGGCTGCAGAAAAGGTGACCAAAGGCTAACAACTCCAAATCTTTTGAAAAGATGTGTTAAGGAACAAAGGTGAATCTAAAAAGAGATGAGTGAAGCCTCTCACTGCCCAAGCCAAGAGCAAACCCCTCCAAGATTGCCCTTTAAAGCCTGGTTTGGGCTGTCTTTTATGCTCCCCTCATTTGGTTCCAAGCCCAAACTGCACACAGGGCTTGTCCTGCCCCATTTCCATGCAGAGCCAGCCAGGGCTGGGGGGGCAGCACCCCCAGAGCACTCGGGGTGACAGCGGGGTCTGTGCTGGAGCTGACACACCTGAGGATCCTCCCTGCTCCAAAGGCAGCAGGAACAGGTTCTACACCTTGCCCATATCAACATCACTGATATTCCACAAGGCACTCACCCCAAAACTGACCTCCAGAAAGCTCTGGGGTTTTACACTGTTCAGAGACAGCCACTGTGCTGCCTCTCCCCAAAAAAAAGGGACAGGACATGCTGGGGCCTGGGTTTGGTACAGCCCTGCCCTTCTGCACTCACTTTCCCTTCTTTATTCTCCTACTTTTCTCTCCTCTATTTCTACTTCTATTCTCCTAAAAAATTTCATTCCAGACTGAGTCTCCCAACATAAAAAATTAACACAGGGTTAAGGTGGGACAAGGGAACAGTTTCTTAATGAGTTTACGAGCACAAAAATATCTGTATCAGCCAGATATGATACTAACTAAGAAGCAACCTATTTTAGAAGTGTGTTACTACAGCAATCCACAGTGAATTTGTCCCACAGGATGACTTAGACAAAGATCTCTCAACTGCATTCCCAGCTCTCACATCAGCACCAGGTACTGGAGCACATGTGCAGCTCCCAAATTTAGGGGAATTCAGGAGGGGAGGAAGGGCATTCCAAACACCCATGACTGCATTGATCAGTTTTCTATTAACCAGAAAAGGAGCCCAAAGGAAGCTGCTCCATTAGCAGATGCCTAAAACTAGGTGAGGTAAATCCCACCCCAAATACCAGAGCTAATGAACTGACAGGCATGAGTCATGTGCGAGATTTATTTCAAGAAGTTGCATTATGTTTACACAGTCATTAAAAAAAATACACAAAACTGTCTTTCTTCCCAAAACAAGATATATGAATCTTCATTTTATGCACAAGTCTGGCCTTCTTTCCTTAACCCTTTCTTCTTCTCCTGTCAGTAATTCCTGAACTCAGCAACTACCCTTGACCACATGTAGGAGAGGAGGAGTGCTCTCACATGAATATTGTGCTCTTACATGAAGTATTCCTAAAATATTTAGGAAAATGGGATGGATTGAGGAGGAGAAACTCACAATCTGGATGTAAATGTGAATTTTACCATCCACCCCATTTTTCTACAGAGCCACCTCCACCTACCTGCTGCTTGCCCCCAACTCTGCCTAAAGGCACCAAAGGGGAGAGGAATTCACAGGGCACAAGGAAAAACCATGGCTGGGGGGAGTTTTGTCCCTGGAGAGGCTGTCTGTGGGAACACAGGGCACAGATCTCCAAGAAAGCTGCCTCCATCAGACCCGTTGCTCAGGGAACAACTTGTTTGTTCATGCAGCTCTCGTACGTGCATTTCCCCCCTGGTTTTTTGTTTCTGTTTTCCATCCCCACCGTGGTGCTCCGTGACCTCACCATTCCCAGAAAACTGAGCCAAGCCCCCAGAAAATAGAATCCAACACCACAGCAGCTGAAAACCTTTCAAATCAAGTTCAATCATCAGAACCCTGATGGTCCAAACTGTCTGTAGAATACTTCATCAAGTATTTGCATGGTAAAAATGACACGGAAATGTTCCAGCCCACGCTCTGCTTTGCTGTCTTGTGCCCCTGCTCCTCCATCCATGAACTCAAGAGTACATTTTCCTACCATGCTGTAACACAGCAAAGATTAGGGAGTTTAGAACATAAACATGCTTGAACCCCAAAAAGCAAATATGATTTAAATAAATAACCAAATCACAGGCTGGGCTGTGGCAGTAATAATAGTGTTTTCAAATTAGGAACTGCTGGACTCCAGTTGCACACGTATTTATTTATTATTAGTGCTATATGTCAACTGCCTTTTCCATCTCTGCTGGAGGAGGGCAGGTTTGCCCACAGCAGCTGGGGCTGACCCTCCCAAGGTAGCACAGTGTCACTGGCCTCTTGTGAGGTTTCAAATGTGTGAGAGAAGAAACTGGGTTATTTTTGAAATATGGGACTTGTCCTATTGCTGGAAGAAGAGGCTGTCTTACAGGAACATCCTGCTTTATTCCCTGGATCCCATACATATCCCAGTAATGTCCATCACTGTGTTGTCTGTACTTGAACTGATTCTCTTGCCTTTTCTGCTGGGAAAGCCAACAGGCATATTGTCTATGGGAGACATGACCCACGCATCCAGTTAGCTGTCTTTAAATAAATATTTTCCTTTTGTCAAAAAAAATTGTAAGAATCACTCAAAATTAAAGAACCTCTCATTAAAAGGATTTCCTGAGCAAGTTTATTTAACATAGCCCATCAAAACAGCTCTAAGGCTTAACCTCGAGCCAGCCGTAGGTTTAACATGCTTGTGACCTCCAACACAACATCTTTATTCCCCTGTCGTGTATTTTACAAGCCCCTGTGTACACACAGAGCCTGCCCCCGGAGCTCTCCCATCTTAATACCTGTGGATTTGGCACACTACCTAAAAGTGGTTAAAGACAAAACCTCCGCGTCTGGCCACACTAAACCCTCCTGAAACCGGAGCCGGTTCTGAGGCAGCCGAGGAGCGGCGGGGGCACAGGGCTGGGGAGGGCACCAGGGAAGGGATCAGAGAAGGGACCCGAAAAGGGACTGGGGAAGGGACCTAGGAGAGAGCGGGGAGGGCAGCCAGGAAGGGACCCGGGAAAGGAAACTGGAGAGGGACATGGGGAAGGAACCTGGGAAGGGACACGGGACAGGACCTGGGGAAGGGACACGGGACAGGACCTGGGGAAGAATCGGGGAAGGGACCGGGGAATGGATCGGGGCAGAGGACCCAAGGAAGGGGCCGGAGAGGGGTCGGAAAAAGGGACCGGGGAGGGGACCGAGAAAGAGACCCTGGCAGGGCCCGGGGAGGGGACTGGGTAGGGGACCCGGGGAGGAATCGGGGAAGGGAAGCGGGAAGGGACGGGGCAAGTGCCCATGGAAGGACCCAGGGAGCGGCACCGGAGAGGGGCCCGTGCCCTTCCCCGCGCCTGTCCCGGGCGCGGCCCCCGCTGACCCCGGCCCAGCGCCCGCCCGCGCGGGGCCCCGCGGGCCGGGACGCGCCGGGGCAGCCGCTGCCCTCCCCGCGGCTGTGCCCGCTCCAATCTCGGCGCCGCCGGGCCCTCCCCGCCGGCCCCGGGCCGGGGGTGAAGGTGACCCGGGAGCGCTCCGGGCCGCGGCCGCGCTGCCCGCGGGCCCCGCGCAGGTACAAAGGGCACGGCGGGGCCGGGCCCGCGCCGCCGCCGCCGCCGCCGCCAACCCTCCCGGCCGGGCCCCGACTCACTCTCGCCGCGGCCGCGGCCGCACCAGGCTCCCAGCACCACGGCCACGGCCAGCGCCGCCGCCGCTGCCGCCGCTCTCGGTCCCATCCCGCGCCGCTGCCGCGGCCGCCGCCGCCCGGCGCGAATCAGAGCCCGCGGGGCGGGCGCGGGGGCCGGGCCCGGCCGAGCATCGCCGGTGGAGCCCCCGCGGAGCCCCTTTATAGCGCCCGGCCCCTCCCTGCCCGCGGTGTCGGCCCCGGCCCGGCGGCCCCTTCCAGAGCAGGCCGGGCTGGCGGCGGCGCCCCGGCCAGTAAACAAGGGGCTGCCCCCGTCAGCTGCGAGCCGAGCGGGGCGGCCGCAAGAGGCGGCGCGGAGCGCGGGCACGGGACGGGACGGGCCGGGGGAGGAGCAGCGGCAGCGGCCGCGGCGGCTGCCAGCCACCCTTCATTAGCCACCCATCATCCATCCGTCCGTCCAACCAGCCATCTGTCCGTCCATCCCTCTACCCGTCCGCCCACCCACCCGTGCAGGCTGGCTGTGAGCCCTGCTGGCGCTGCCCGAGGAGCCGCTGTGGCCTCGGTAGCGTTCAGCGAGTGAAACGCAGGAGTGGAGCAGCCTCACCTTGCTGTGGGTTCAAATGGAAGGAGAGCAGGGTTAGGTTAGAGATTAGGGAAAAGATTTTTACTGAGATTATGAGGAGGTCCTGGCACAGAGTGCCCAGAGCAGCTGGGGCTGCCCCTGGATCCCTGGCAGTGCCCAAGGCCAGGCTGGACAGGGCTGGGAGCAGCCTGGCACAGTGGGAGGTGTCCCTGCCATGGCAGGGGTGGCACTGGATGGAATTTAAGGCCCCTTCCAACCCAAACCGTTCTGGGATTGTCTCTCTGTCCCCAGTGCTGACAGCCCAGACCGAGAGCAGGGCTGCTGCCCTGGCTGTGCCCGTGTCCCTTCTCCTCCTCTCTGAAAGGATGAATTGCAACAGAGCTGGACAGAGCTTGGGATGAGGATACTGTCTACCACTGCCACTGCTTTCAGTATCACAGAACCCAAAAAGCCATTGCAGATTTCTGGTTCCTTTTCCAGTGGGATTCACCATTTGGTGCCTTTTTTAATCATCTCAGTGCTGCACTCACGCTAAGCCATGACAGTACGTTTCCTGGCAACTTCCAGTAATTTTATCTGGCTCTTGCTTTCAGCCATTTCTGCGAGACAAATGAGTTTTAAACTGCTGGAGAAAAGCCTTTTTTAATTCAAAAATGCTTGGCAAATAGACATCCTTTAAAATTTTTATCCCACCATCTTTAGCTTTCAACAGATCTCTCACTTCTGCCTGACACTAAGAACCCCTGGGCAGGCCAGTGGTGACCAGCAGGTCACTGTGCCTCAGTCCCTTGGTGAGTTTAACCTATTTAAAATACTTTGCACTGCTTTTCCAGGTAAAGGATCACTGCAGTTGTCCCAGGGACACAATGGAGTGTGAATGAGGGGAGGGCTGGTCAGTGGAACCGTGGCTCTGCTGCTGTGATTCAGCTCCTGATGTTGTTTGAGGTTTCCCTGTTGGACAGGGTAAGGCTGGCGGCCTGATTCGACCAGAGTAAGCAGGATTAGCTGGGATGGTACCTGTGCAACAATAACTACATCTTGGCATTTGCAGACTATTTAAATGCTGAGATGAAAGGCTCTGCCTAAGTGGGGATGCTTTCTCTGTCATCAGCACAGCAGATGTGTGTCTGCACAGCACAGGAGCTGTTGATTCAGCCCATTGGTGCATCAGAGCCACAGCCATGGGACAGCATTTCCCCCATTTCTGTCCTTTTTTCCCAAATCCATGCTGCTGCCTCGAGCTGGCAAGTGCAGAAAACTCGGAGCCCCACTCATTCTGGACTGCTTCAGGAAGTAAGGGCAGTTAAGGAATGGAAACAAACAACAAAAGTATGCATTCTCTGCATGCAAATTAACCTGCTTTATGACTGTAGACTTTGCATAAAACAGAGCCAAACATCACCTGGACAGCTCGGGCTGTGTGGAATTTATACCGGGACTGAAACAGCAAGCTGCTCTTGCTTACTCACTTATGTTCTCATTGCCTTTTTGTAATAATGATATCAGCTTACACATTGGCACATGAGGATTAAAGGCTACAGATTTATTGTCTTTCCTTAAAATACTATTTTTAGTTTCTAATTACTGATTAAGAACATCAGGGTGCAACCTTTCCAGCATCTTTCCCATACATTCACTGCTACACATTCATCATGCTACAGTGCACTTGGTTTGCAATCAGATAAACCAACAGGAGCAATGTGGGCGCTTAGAAACTAAGCCAACACCTGCTTACTCTTTTTTTTTTTTTTTTTTCCTAATAGCTGCAATGCAGGCTCTTCTTTTATTCTTGATTGGAGAAGCTACTAAAATCACCAGTTTGATATATTAAATATTGGCAACAGTCACATTTCTTTCTTTTCACTACAGATGTTTTATGATTTAGTTAAAATAACTTGGAAATAAGCAGGGATAAGTGCTATGAACTGTGACAATCACAGACCATGGGGGTTCAGATCTGAATCCTCCTGAGAAAATAAGTACAGAGAGACTTGCAATAGAGTGTATCCATCTGTTTGACCCTACAAAGACCTATTTATTTTGGTTTGATCTATTCCTTACTTAAATAATGAAATGGTTTGGTTGGAAGGGGCCTTAGAGACCATCCCATCCCACCCTTGCCATGGCAGGGACACCTCCCACTGTCCCAGGCTGCTCCCAGCCCTGTCCAGCCTGGCCTTGGGCACTGCCAGGGATCCAGGGGCAGCCCCAGCTGCTCTGGGCACCCTGTGCCAGGGCCTGCCCACCTTCACAGGGAACAATTCCTGCCCAAGATCCCATCCAACCCTGCCCTCTGGCAGGGGGAGCCATTCCCTGGCTCCTGTCCCTCCAGGCCTTGTCCAAAGTCTACTGCTCTGTCCTACAGATGCCTCCGCATCAAACCAACCTAAGAGTACCAAGTTCCCATCAGATCCCTCCTGCAGATCAATGCTGCTCAGACCTGAAGCCCTTGGAAGCCCATCCCTGGAGCAGGAGCCACATTTGCACAAACAGGTAGGGACAATGACTTTGTAAAGCAGCTTGAATGTTGCAGCAGTGACATCCTTGTACTGTCACAAGTGTCTCTGGAGAGAGAACCCAGCTCAGCTCCCATCCACCAACTTGTGGAGCTGCTGAGAGCTTCACACCTTGAGAACCAACATATCTCTTTTTCTATATACTGGAACACATGGGTGGGTTTTAGGCTGTGTGTCTTTAGCCATACAAATTAAAGTTCCTCATTAATTAACCAGGCTGGGAATTGTCAAGGAACACAAACTTTGTGCCCAAAAGGAGCTTTGGAGCAGCTGACTTACCAAGAAGGTTCATTGGTACCAGTTCTGTTTTAAGAACTAAACTGCTTGAAAACCAGTTCAGGAGCCAAAGCCACACAGCAGCCTGGGGGCTGAGCTGAGGTCACAATTCCCACTTTGTGCTTCACCAGTTCACTGTGGCCTTCTCTTAACAACAAGTCGCAACTGCCTGGGTGAAGTGTTACCCCATGGCTGGGGTTGCTCTGTTTTCATTGATTTGCCAGGCACTCTTTTCTGCTCACACATTTCTCACCAGGCTGTCTGCACGTTATGCAGCCTCCTGCCCTTTGAAGATGCGGCAGAGCTGCTGTTGAAGCCAACAGCAGCCAAGGCTCTGCACCACTGGCAGGATGTTGCTGTGAAGGTTTACGGGATTGACTTCTCAGTGACTAAACCTAATGCTGAGAGCACAGGAGAGCTGACCTTGGAAAATTATCTCATCCTGTTTAGAGTCACACAAAACCCTCTGCCAAATCTTTTAATATAAAATATTTCACGTCATGGATTGACAGAGTTCCTTTCTTACCCTTCCTTCCGTCCACACCAAATCCGATAAGTGACTCCTCTCGGTGAGAAGGCTCAGAGGATGGAGATCCGGTCACTTTATGTGCTAAGGACAGAAATCTCAGCTTTTTACTGTTGAAACAGGAAACACTGTCAGATCCTTCTGGAGAATTCTATTGTTACATGAGCAAATACAAATTTTGGCCAGGGTGAAAATGGCAGAGGGCATCTCTCTGCTACATACAGGTCAAAGACCCTGGAGATGAAGGATGCAAATTCCAGCTCTGCATGGCCAGCTGCAGCACTGCCTCATTTTAGCTTTTTTTTGGTCCAGTTTGATTTTTGGGTGTCACAGAGGCAGATGCAATGTTCAACTTATTTTTAAGTCCTTGTAAGAGCATTTTTGTTCTAATTCAGCATCAAAGTTTTCAACCTGAAAAAACCAGAGTACTGTCAGCGTTCCCAGCCTGGGTCTGGAGAGCAGGGCCCAGATGTGAGACAGCCAGACAGATGTGGCCTTCAGCCTCCCAAGCCTCCTCATCCTCCATCTTCCCTACAGCTTCTGCTGCTCACCTCAGGCAGCCCCAGGTGTGTTTTGCACAACCTGCTGCCAGGTTCCCTGCTCTGCATCAGTTACCACGTGCAGGGCAGCAGCCACAGCACGGCCACACTGGGTTCCAGCCCAGCCACCAGCTACACCAGTTCTGATCCACAGCTCACCCCCAGCCCCTCCTTTCTTGGGTATTTCTTGACACTAATGCCTGTTTTTGTGGATCCAGAGTCTAATTTGGAGGGAGCACTGGCGCTCTGGGCAGCACCAGGGGTTCCCAAACCCTGGCTCTGTGCTCTGCACTGCTCAGGGTTTGCGTTTTGGAGGAGTCAGAACTCCCAGTTCCCGTTTGATAACCGGTTTGTTCTGTCGCTGGGAGACACGCCCTCCCTCTGTAAATGTTACAAATCAGGCGTATCTGATCCATTATTCACTAACTGCTGCTGCTTCCCAGTTCCAGCTCCTATTAGAGGGAGCGCTGATGCCAGAAATGTCACGGTGGCATCATGTGACAGGTGGTATTGATTTAGTGCCGTTGGGTTTAATGTCACTCCCGTTCAGTGGGACACACGGCAAGTGCACACGGATTCCCAGCAGTGGGGCAGGTCAGGACAGGAGCTCCCAGCCAGCCCCATGCCAGGCCCTGGGACTGGGGAATTACATTGGGAATTCTGCTGCAGACTGGGACATTTCAGTATCTGCTCCAAGCTGCTCTAGCGTTGCCATTACAGGTTTTTTTTTGGGATTCACAGAATCACAGAATGGTTTAGGTTGGAAGGATCTTAAAAGCCCCATCCCATCCCCACCTTCCACTATCCCAGGCTGCTCCAAGCCCCATCCAGCCTGGCCTGGAACACTTCCAGCAATGGGGCAGCCACAGCTGCTCTGGGCAGCCTGTGCCAGGGCCTCACCACCCTCCCAGGGAAGAATTTCTTTTGTAAAAGAAACTAAATCATAACTAAATCACAAGACTCAGTTCAGAGGTTTCATGGCAGGTTTACAGCAGACAATGAGAAGGGAGGTGACACTGGGTGTCACACAGGGAACAGTCAGGAGCAAAACCCTGCTCTGCCCACCCCCTCCTTTCCATTCTTCATAGGATATTCCCCTCTAGCAGAATAGCTGCTCACAGCCTCTCAAGTCTGATACACAAAGTGCAAAAAAACCCCCAAGGGAGCACGTGCCCAAAACCTGGGACTGCCCAGCCACAGGAGCCATTGCATCCAGCGTTCTGCTCCTGCCATTCCTGCACCAGCAGCCTGTGAAGGATCCTTCCAGCACATCCCATCTGTGATGAGAACACTGCTGAACACTGAGCATTGTAACACACGGAGTCTCTGCCACCAAGGGTGTTTGGCAGAGAAGCTTACACTGACCCAGGGTCATTGCTGCTGCCAGACTCTGAATCTCTGCATCCACTGGCCTGACATGACCCAAGCCTCCAAAAGGGTTTTGGTTTAATTTTCCTTGCTCTCTCAAAGCAGGTAGTCTGCCAAGAAGCCAAGCAAGGCCCAGCCCTGTGCCTGATGAACATCTCCCCATCTGGATTTCCCAAGCTTTTGGGAAAGTTAAGCAACTCTCACAGAAGGCCATTTCTATACATATTCTATACATATTATTCTGTGGAGAGCTCCACAGAGCCTTGTGCCTCCAGCTGAGGGCTGGAGCAGCAGAGCATCCACCACCCCCCACAGGTCAGTCAAAAATAAAAACTGTCATTCATCTGGGAAATGTCACAAAGCCCTGAGTCATTGTTTATTCTAAATAGCACCAGCTCCCATCTTCAAAGTGGTGTTGAATGACTCCAATTGCTAAATGAACTCGAGAAAAGCAAAGACAACAACCCAGCCTTTGTGTGCAGGGCAGTGGATCCGCTGGGTTGGGAGAAGGGAATATTTTTCCACCTGACAGAGAAGCCCCAGGAAGCAAAGGCTCAGTGCTCAACGGCCACTGGAGATAACAAAAAGTGTTCCAGGGTTCACTCCTGGCCGTTCATTCAACATAACAAACACCCATGAAATGTCAATGGGCAAAAGTCAAGAGGATTCTGAACTCACTCCATGCAGGCTTTTTGTAAATCAGTATCTGTGACTCGGAGGGGTGGATGTTTTCTTGGAGACAAGCTATCACTAGCAGCTCCCTTTCATGTCTTTCCAATCAAAAATTTCCTAATTTATAAGTGCCAAAAAGTTACAGGCAACCCATTTTGCTGATAGCAAAAGTCAGTTTTAAACTTGTCTGAAGTGATGCATCAAATTTTTTGTAAACTAGGAAAAAACAATTTATTTCAAGTAATAAAGAGGACAGTGTTATGGACAATGAAGCATTAATGTTGCATCCCAAAATCTCACACACAAAAACCATTCCAGCATCACATTCAGCCTCTAAGAGAAGAACTCGGCACTGAAATGCCTGCAGGGAAAGCAGTGAACAATCAGAATTGAAAAGTAATTTGGTGACACAGCATTGACTAATGAAGCACAGTGAAATGTCAAACATAACATACAGATGAAGGAAAACAACTGGGAAAAGTAGAAATGTCCATAAATTGATTGCTACAACTATAAATGTCTCTAAATTCAAGGTAAATAAAACAGGAGTATTATTGCAGATATCTGAGTAGCTAGAATTAAAAGCTGTACCTCATAATATAATAATTCATTTGATAATCCATAAGTGAGTGGCATACTACATTGCAAACATTGTGTTAAATGAACAGAAATATTTTGTGTCAAAAATGTTAACAGCCTTCATTACCAGAGATGGGAAATGTCACATTTCTGTAGAGAAGAGAGCACAGCTCTGACACAGAGCCTGGTGCTCTGGGATGTGTTCAAAGCAAAGCTGGATGTTCCTAAGAACCCAGTTGTGAGAAACAGCTCTTCCCCCGTCATCTCCTGTCCTCGGGCTATTGGGATCAGCCAGGCCAGGACATCTCCTGTCCTGGGGCTATTGGGATCAGCCAGGCCAGGAACACCCCATGGTTTGGTTCCAGACCAAAGCACAGCCAGGGTCACCTGCTGCCCCTCATCTCCTCCATGGACACACCTGAACACTGACCAGCAGGACTTGCAGGTTTGCAGGGTTTGCTTTCAGCTTATTACAAGCACCTACAGAGACTCTCAGGCTGTCACACTTGGAGACTGTCTATAGTCTCCAAGTTTTTCTAACAGCAGCAGAGTTTTAAAATATGAGTTTCATTTTCTCTGTTTTATTTTAGTGAACTCTTAAGCCAACAGGAATAATTTGCTCAAAAAGAAAGGGTGAATATTTTAAAATGATTATTTCCATCTTGAAGACACCACCTTCCTTTGCCCTCATCTTCCAGCACAAGCATGTTTGTACAGGTGAGGTCTGTGCCACCTGCAGCACTGTGTGTACAGTTCGAAGGTGGCAGGGTCACGGTGTTTCCTTCAAGCAATGACATCAACACCACAGTGAGAAGTGAGAACATTTGCACACACAAAAGGGAGGCAAGCACTGCACAGAAAGCAGCTCCAGTCCTGTAGTAATCTAAACTGGAGAAGATGGTGAAGTCCGAGGTCCCCAAATACCCACCTGGGCAAAAGGTGAGCCTGAGAAGAGTTTTACCTGTTGATAGTCTGAATCTGAGCCAAGCAAGCACCTGAACAGCAGAATTCTCTTTTTACACCTGCAGCTGTGTATGTACAGAACTGAAATTAAATATCCTGTTGGCAGCAAGCTCCTAGGTCAGTACAGAAAAGCTGTGAAGACAGGAAAGAATGTAAGACTTCAACTGTTATTTAACTTTGTATTGACTAAATGCCTTTTAGGAGTCATAACATTTGTCACAAACACATTAAAAATGACTGTATTTATCCACTAAATAACTTCTTAGCAGCTCATCCTTACCTCAGCTCTCCCTGCAGGAGGTAAAAAGAGTCACCAAGTAAACAAGTATTCAGGTGTGGAAAGCCTTCCTTAGGAAAGCTTTCCCCCACTGCCTGCACAGGGAGGAGATGCAAGGTAGGCCTTGCACAGCTTCTTTAAGGGCATTGACTGTGACAGTTTTGAGCTTTCCCAGTGCACTGGGAAAGCTTTAAAGGCAGCTTTAAATAAAATGGAACAGGATCATTTCAGTTTGGGGAAAATCCTGATGAAGAGAATCATGCTGATGAATATAAAACAAACTACAATTAGCATTATCCACAGCAGCCAGTTGACAGATTTCTTGGCGTGCTGTTCCAGGCGATCAGATTCGTCCTTGAGCTTCTCGAAGTTCTGATCTGCCATCCTGAGGGAGTGTGACAGTGTCTGTGGAGTAAAGAGAGCAAACAGGGTCAGCCTCACAGCTGCCAGGTCTGGCAGCTTCCTCCAACAGAGAAAAGGTTCAACTGCAGGCAAGTGTTGCCCCCACTCCAATCCAACCTGGAATCAAGCTACAGGATTTCACACATCAGCACTTGAACATTGTGGGTTGCAAAACTGAAGGGCCACAGCTCAACGTGCACTACCTGGTTGTCCTGTTTGATCACGTTCTGGGCAGCCAGAGTGTTGTTTTTGAGGCTGCGAGCCAAGCTGAGCATTTCCTCAGCCAGCTTCTCCTGCATGTCCTGGTGATGCTGCAGCACAGCATCCAGCTCCACTGCCGACTGCTTCTCGTCTGATGTGAGGCCTCTGCAAGAGCACGAGGGGAAAAAAAAGGGATTTACGTTTCCTTGTGGGTTGATCTCACAAGTTTCCCCAAGGTTTTACATCTCTTACAAGACAACAAAGCCCACTGAGTCAACTGAAGCCATTGAATTTTGGTCTCCATAAGCAGACACTTCACCCAATTTAAAGTATATCAGGGATTTAAAGGTCATCGGGAAAACAGTTCCCAAAACACTGAGCACTGGAATGAGAAATTTTGACTTACTTTCTCTTCCTTATGTTCAACTCCTCAGAATCTGGAAAAATAAAAGAAGTGCTTAGCATGTTATAAATTCCCATGCAATCACAGGCTGAAAAAAACAAGTCTCCTGTAAGGGATTTTTGGATATCCAAATCCTACTTAGTCTCTACCCCAAGGAATATGGGTGCCAAATGCCTACCCACTTTCTGCAGGGAAAAGAGGACACCCAATATCAAAAGAGGGAAAAAACCCCAGCTGAATCACATCCCTGAGGGCAGGGTTTCAGCCCGTGTGTCTCGGTGTTCTTTCAGGACACGTTAGATTGGCCCGGCTCCAGCCGCTCTAACGGTAGCCATGGAAACCTCAAATTAATTCCTCCCAGTTCCCTACGTGAATAACATGGCTGTGTATTCCAGAGGAACTGAACAACACCTACTCAAAGCACCCAGGATCACATGGTTTGCTCAGAGCAGAAGGGAACAGGCACAAAATAAATTGCCCCTGCTAATTCTGTAATTGGAATGTCTGTTTCTGCATGAATGCTACAAAAAGAGCTTCCTGCAAGTCCCTGCCACCATTGATAACAACACTTCTGCTTTCACCTGTCAGGGTTTTTGGTTTAGTTTGTTTTTAAAATCTCTTATCTTAAAAAGAAGCGAGGCACTAAATTAAAAGTACATTTTGGGAAACCTTGAGCACCTGACCTCCCTCTTTCCCTCTCTGTAATACACAGTTAGAGGAACCAACGGAGTGAACTTACCATCAGTAGCCAGGGGGTCCTGGGAAAAGAAACAGAACCAGAACAGCAGATTACAAAGGGTCAGTGATAAAGGACAGGCCTGGCAGAGTGCCTGTGCCCAGGATTTAGAGATAAAGAGGTGCCTCCCCACCCAGCCTGGGACACTTGTGAGATGCAGCCACCTGAGGCAGCTGAACACAAGCAGGACAATCTGTAAAGCAGCAGCAGCAGCACTGAGCGTACCGTGCCGAGCAGCTCGCTCCTCATCTGGCCCGTGCAGCGCGCCTTGGTCTGCAGGTGCACGGTTTTGGTGGCCGGGGTTCTCTCCTTGGCTGTCGTCGGGGTGCGCCCCGGGGCCAGGAACTGGTTTGCCAGAGCCTTTTCTGTCGATGAAGACTGGGAGTGGGAAAAAGCAGGGAGCAGTCATGGATATGACACTGTGCAGTGTGAGGCAGCTGGGGTGTGACCCACAGGGATGGGGGTGCAATGCCACAGCTGCTTCCCCATTGTGGTGTGTTTTTATACTTTGTAATAGTTTTGCTTTTGTATCCCCGTATTTTTCCCAAATGCTTTACCCCAGACTGTACCCCCTCCCTCTACCTGTGTAATCCCTTTCCTTTGCTGAGATCATCCCCAAATCCCCACCCTGGCTCTCTGTCAGTCACTCAGCATCCCATCCCCTCCATCTAGAAGCTTCAGTCCAGGACATCGAGTGATTAGCCAGAGGCCAGGTCAGCCCCCAAGTGTTTCTCCATACGCTGACCTAAATGTCCATTCCCAGAATCCATACCTTAATTTTTCTTATTGGTCAGTAAATGTTATCTACTTTTTTTTCCACCTCCCTTTAAATGTAACCTTGGCACCTCTCCGGGGCTCTCAGCAGGAGCCCCCTGAGGTGCAGGAGCACCAAATAACACCTTGGATTAAGCCCTGCTAAGAGTCAGCCCTTTTATCCTCTGCCACTGTCTCTAGCATCTCTTCTGCTGCAAAGGTGACCAGCCTGGCTGCCTTCAGCACCCTCGGGGTACGAGAGAGTGTCCCCCCACTGTCAGCTGTGTCAGGGCTGGCCAGGGTTCCTGAGGGCTCCCAGAGAGACAGGGACACTTCCCAACAGGGAGCTCAGCCTGAACAGCAGCACTGCCTGCACCTCACTGACGAAACCCAGCTCGTTGGCATTTCACAGCTCTCCAGGTGCACCTGGGAGCAGCCCAGAGAGGTGTCAGGCCTGAGGGACAGCACCTGCCCTTGTATCTCACAGCAAAGGAGTGAGAAAGATGAATGCCACATACACTTTGCTTTTGCAGTTTCATACAATAGCTCCTTTTAACAAAATATGAATCCAATATATTTATTCAGGCTTTCACAAGGAGTGCCTAATGAGATTTTAACAACTGTTATTTTGAGATGCCAGGTAAAAGTAAGCATAGGAACCAGGCAACAGGTGAATACAAACACAGAATACTGGAATCTTTTCAAGCTGAACTAGTAGATCTTACCAATTTTTCAGCTTCTAGGAGTCCCTTTAGGAAGTCCACTTTGCGAGAGTATTCATTCAGCAGTTCAGGGGCTGGCTTGCTGTTGGAATTGAAAGATAATACCAAAACCAAAAGTTATCAGCATTTTCTAGTGTTATACTTTCCAAATGAAATAATAAAATACCCACATGGTTTTTCAAAGAAGCAGAAATAGCCTCAGGTATAATTCACTTGCAATCCTCTGCAAATCATCTTTTCCAAGGCAGAGAGGGCTTAAGGAATATTTATTTCCACAGGGAAAACACACTGCTGTAGTGTTTGTGGGCTATGGCTGACTTACAGGTAAGAGATTATTGAATCACAGTGTCCTTGATGATGGAAAAGACCTCCAAGATCACCAGATCCAACCTTCAACTGAATCCCCCCATTCCCACTAAACTGTATTGTAAAGTGCCACCTCTGCTCTCTTTTTGAACACTTCCAGGGATGGTGACTCCATCACTTCTCTGGGGAGCCCTTTCCAGTGTTTTACCACTTTCACTGAAGGAATTTTTCCTGGTAATCCAACCTAAACCTCCCCTGGCACAGCCTGAAGCACAAACTCACAACAGGCACCAAGGGGCTCAGAGCTCACCTGGACTGCTTCTTCAGCTCCCGGAGCATGTCCTCCAGAGCAGCCACATACTGAGAGCAAAAACAAGATTTTAAGCGACAGCATTAAGGAGAAATCCCCTGTCTGGCAAAAGCTGTGGGTTTAACACCACAGCGCTGCCCGTCTAGGTTACTGAGGGGCCGGACGCGGTGCTGCGGGGCAGAGGGGCGGGCGGGGCGCGGCGGCCTCACCTTCTCCAGCCGCCACTCCTCGGGGTCTCGCCGCTCCGCCGCCAGCGCCTCGCACCGGCTCAGGAGCCGCATCAAGTTCAGCTCCAGCCGCGTCGCGGCCATGGCGGCACCGGAACTCCCCTCAGCGCCGGGCGCCATCTTGGGGCGGAGCGCGGGGAGGGGCGGGAAGCGCCGGGCGGGCCGTGACCGCCCCGGTTTATTTAAAAAAACCCAAAAACCTCCCCCAAATCACCCCAAACCCAAGGCGGTGACGCGGGCACAGAGGCGGCTCGTGGCGGCTGCTGTGGCCGAGCTGAGTTCTTCCCTCACTCCAACACGGTGCAGCATCGTGAGGGGCCAGGGCACGGCCGCGGCTTCAGGGCGCTGCTGTGGGATCGGAGCTCGCCTTCAGGCGAGTCCCTGCGTGGAGGTGAGGCGGCTCGCACAGCGCACCCAGTATAGGAGCTCCCCTTTTCCCCAGGAGCATTAAAATCCTCCCGTGTGACACCACAACCGCGTTAGTGCTTCCCTTTCCCCCGTTCTTTATCAGTACTTCATAAAAACAGTAACCCGAGTAAAGGCTTCGTTCAGAATAAGTTTCTTGTTAGACAGACATCGATCAACTACCACATGTATTTTTCAAAAGTGCAATGTTTTAATAAACGTTTTATACATGTTGGTCTCAGTTAAGGCTATTACCACATTAACAGTTCTGTAAACCATAGAGAAAATTGTCATAAAATCATACAAAACATTAAGGCAACACACATTGACCTAAACTGACTGTTGGTCCCGTGAGAGTCCATTGTAAGGCAAATGGAAAAGGCACAGCAGCGGAATGGGGGGGGCCTGGTTCCTGTACACTCAATCCATGTACTTTATTCAACATGAGGCTTTACTTTCTTTGCAAGGTTTTAATTTAAAGTGGAGAATATTTGCTTTCAACAACCTTGCTTAACCCTTACAGTACTGTACATTTCTGGGCTGCCTTCCCCGCAGCCACTTAAAAGACCATGAACAAGCTCACAGCCTTCAAAGGGTTAAAGCCAAAGCTGTGGTCGACTTCAAGAAGAGTCCAGAGCGCTGAAGAATTTCACTTCTCCACACAGGGAATGTGAGAGTAAGGGTCCGAGAACCTGCGTTTGAGTTTTGCTGTGGGCTCGTATTCATCCCCGAGTTCCTGAGCGTGGGCCAGTGCAGACCCTTGTGCAATGTACACCGAGTGGATGCTGTCAGTCCGCCTGGCTGGCTGCTCCCTCCGCTGCACCCTCTGACACTCTTCCTTAGCGAAAGCCTCGTCCTGGGATTCTGTACATTTGAACATCCCGGGAGGAAGTTTTATGTTTGCTGTTGGCATCACTGGAGTTCGACGGGGCACTTTAATCTTGGACAGTGTTAAGGAGTATCTGCGCCTTGAAGCCAGGGGTGCAGAGTAAGAATCTGAAGAGGTTTGCGGGAGAGAAGGCACTTTGCAAATGTCTTTGGCAGGCACGCTGGAGCTCTGAGCACAGCAGTGTAATCCAATAATTGCTTTAAAGAAAGAAGATACTTAGAGACTGATAGCAGGCCTAAAATGTAACTCAATACGAGCCACTGTGACCAGATAATGTTTGGTCACCTGGCTGTATGCAATGAAAGATGTAGAATAAAAAAAAGCACTTACTACCTTAATACTGACCTTCGGTATCCACCCGGCCTGGTTTGTCCTCCAGCAGGCTCTCTGTGCTCGCAGAGGTCTCCGAGTCCACGTTTTCCTCGTCAGAGCCTCGCTGGTCGAGCTCAGGTAAGCGGTAGGTGATGTCCTCCCTGCATCAAACACAGGCACCTCTGACACAGGCACCTTCACACAGCTCATGTTCAGAGCTAAAGCATGTAGCCATTAACTATTAATGCTCATGCTGTTTTCTCTCAGCTAGTGCCTTGTATTTTCCTTTTTCCCCTCATCAAGGCCTACAGAACAGAGTTAGATCCTTTTGGACAAAAGGTATCCTGCTTTACTGTGCTGCCTCCAAGTGCAAAGGGCATGGCCTGACCAGGTAAAGGGGGACTTACTTTTCTTCTTTTATTGACTGTATGCGATCAATGAGAATCTCCTTCTCCCGGTTGTTGGCATCAGAAACGTCCTCCTCTTCGTGCACAGAGTCCAGCTCTGAGGTGCCACTGTCACTTCCTTTGACCTGAGAGCTTTTACTCTGCAAGACAGATTCACATGTAACACTCGTCAGTCACAAGCAGCTACACCCGTCTGCAAGTTTCAGAGTGGAAGACAAATGAGTGGGTCAAAGGAGAGGCTGATGGAATTGATCAAGAGCTGTTAGTTATCCACACAAATGTTTCAAAAAGTAAGAAAATTTCCTATTCACCTGATATCCAGGATTTTGTTTCCTTTTTTTTTTTTTATCTGTGAGACTCAGCTTAGTTTTAGTAGTCACTTAATAAGTAATATTATTACATCCAATGTAAGTTACATACAGGGTCTATAAAATATCAGGTGATGAAAGAAGAGCCCAGCAGCCCTGCATGCAGTCTGGGGAGGAAGTTGCATCAGTACATGCAGTCCTGATTGTTCAAGAGTGTTTAAAACTGAGTTACAACCCGTGTAAGTATTTTAGTCATGCAAGAGTACCGTAAGAAAAACCCAGGCACTGGGGCCAGGCAGTTGTACATACCAGCTTCCCCTCGTAAGGGGAAGAGAACCCAAGTTTTATAGGCCAGAGCTAGAGAGAGATGGAGACCAAATTCACTATATGCAGTCTCTGATCAGACACAGTTTGGTTTGTATTAATCAGTCCAAAAAACCAAAGAAAAAGTGTATTTTCCCTCCTAGAATGCAGCATATTTTTGCACGCCAGCCACCTCTGGAGTGAAGAAACTCTTTTGCCATATCAGACACTCAATCTTAGTTCCACTGACAGAATTACATAGGAATAGATTTTGACCACTACAAAAACAGATTCCCATCCCTGCACCCTTAATTTATCAGAACTTCAGTGCAGCTGTATATTTAGCTCCTACCTACAGCTTTGGGCAGTTGTTTTTTTCCAGCTGATTTTTGACTCACTGAATGGATGGATAGGAGAAGTAGCACTCCCTCCCCAAGAAGTTGGTGGAAGTTTTATTAGGAAGTTCATTTTGGAAGTTTTATTTCAACACTTACCGTGTTCTGCCGAAGCAACGAGAGCCGTCGGAAAGCAAAGCTCTCTGCTGCTTCCAGCTGATTGATTTCTTCCATTTTTATCTTGTACTTCCTTATCTGCTCCTTTATCAGCATCTCTACACACCTGTGAGAAAGGCAAGAGCTTATTGAGCTGCCTCCTACCATGAAGGTTCTGAAACAGCCATGGTGGGATGGGATGCTGCTCCTGGCCTGGGGGTGTTTGTCACACACACATGGCTGGAGTGTGACCACAGTGTCCCAGCCCAGCCCTCACAGCAGCACTGCATGGCAACAGGGTGAAGAGTCCAACACTGCAGGCACAACAGGACAGGTAATGGTGACAGGTAATGGCATATGCTCCTCCTGGGATCACCAGAGCCTCCCATGCTGGCTATACACAGTGGTGAGCACACAGACATTACCACAGCTGCCAACAGTTCCTGCTGCTTCTACCTTTGTCCCTGTGCTGGCACAGGCTGGCAGAGACACAATGAGCCTGCAACTGCCCTTCTCCACCTCTACGGCCCCAGGGGTCAGTAAGAAGTTACAAAAAGCTGCCATTTTTCAAACTCTTTCCATTGGAGGCAGAGGCAAGGCCAGCAACGCAGTGAGGATGGTGAGGGGCTCTCACAGCCAGAGTTACTGGAGGGTGAGGAGAACAGAGAGGATCAAGGACAGAACCTTCTTCAATTCAAAGAACAATGCAGAAGAGATCATCGGGGGTTCTAAGTATGCAGGAGACAGATTAATTCTATATCGTTTATTATGCCTTGTATCTTAGCAAAATAGGTAATTAGGGTGCAAGTCCCCCAAAAAATAGATTATCTTGATGTCAAAGACAAACCTCAGAGTTAAGACTCAGATCATTCTACTTTATGCTTAGTAAAACAGAGACAGGTGGAAGGTTTGAGAGGGGTGTATGAATTGGCAGCACTGGCAGAACTAGAATTGACCTTCCATCCCATTCCAAAACACTGCTTCTCAGCAGACTATCAAAACTTACATGGTTGTTTTTGAGACATCCTTCATGCTGGTCAAGGGGTCGGAGGTATCAGGACAGCGCAAGAGGCACGGAGCAAACACGATGGCCAAGGCGTTGGGGGACATGCGGTTCACATCTTCTATCAAAGCCACTCTGGAATTCAACATCCAGGAAAAGAGATTTTAACCTTGCTAGAATACAAACACCCTGATCACACCTTGCCAGAGGTCCCAAATGATATGTAAGGAGGCCTCTTGGACACTCAGTATGTACAGTCCAAAGAAGGTTTACTTACAATTTACTTTACAATTATTTCATACACACTAAGTAGACAACACTTCATGTATCCAAGGATCAGGGAGTCACCCATGTTAAGCTAGTCTGGTAGCTTCTCAAAAGTATGTTGGTGATTCAGCATCTTCTCTTCAAAAATCCCTTCTGCCCATGTTCAGAGGGCTGCTTGGAAAGCCCCCAGGTTCCTTGGGTAAGAGCAGCCCCTTTACCAGCATCATTTATCCCTGCTCCTGGGACTTGCCTATGTTCATCCTCAGTTCACTACAAGCCCCTCTGTCTAAATCCTGGTGCTTGGATGATTCACCAAGGCTTTGAGATCTACCTTGTTTTCAAAGTTGTTCTTTCCTGGTTTGATCCAAATACACCAGGTGAAGAAGTAACCACACACCTGTTCATGAGCACAACTACCAGCTTCAATTCTTTCATTTCTAAACCAGCAGCACAATCCCCACACTGACATTGAAGGTGTTTAACACTTTAGAAAGCTTCCAAGCAGCATTCAGAATCACAAATGAAGGAATTAAACTCATTACTTGACAAGATGGAAGATGAGTCGTTCCAAGGTATTATGATTTGCTTGTGGGAGCTGCTCCAGGACACTGTAAATGGCACAGAGTTGCTCCTGTTTCTCTGGCAGTTCTGCACAAAGGGAGAAACCATAAGATATTAATTGCTCTGCTAGGCTAGTGGAAAGCTTAAAATTCCTAAATTCTGGTAAGTCTTACTGTCATTTCATTTAGCAACTATTATACCTGACTGTTAAAGAACCCCTCATGGCACTGCAATTATCCTGCATTTTCAGGTGCTGCTGCTGTTAGCAATCATCAAGTGACATAGTAAGACCTCCAACACTATCTAGGGTGCCTTAATCCCACTGAAGTTAAAAGAATCTAGGTATTTAAACTATCTGTATATCCAGATCTGGTTCAGAATAACAAGAAAAACCCTGCCTGAAAGGAAACTTACTGACATGCTCATTCAGTTTTTAGAAAGAGCAGCTGTAAGTGACACATTAAAAATAAAAAAAGAATCCTGAAGCAAGATCAAGTAAGCTAGAGGAGAAATTCCCTGGAGAGTGTTTTATGTAAAATGTCTAAAATCATTGTTGTAAGTGCACTGGAAGGAGCTGTTTAGTCAGCATGAGAATCTTAAGAATTTCTTTTCCCAAGGACACAATGCATTAAAGCAGAAATGTTTGAAGAATGGTTTTTAAACCTACCTACAGCTCTGAGAAAATCATTGTACTGTGCTGAGGTCATCAGTGGGTCTGGCAATTCCCTCAGCCACTGCTTAAGGATCCCTGTGATGGTGTGAATAGGGAAATTCTCCAGTTTCACCGAGTTTGGGTCTGAAAAGAAATATTTTATTTAGAGCAGTTCATTCCTTTGATGCACACAATGCATAGAAATAAGGTTAGAAACATTCTAATCTCCTGTTCCTAGAATCCAAATGGCAATTCAGAAGTTAAAAATAGGCAAAAGATAGTAATTTAAAGGTACTGAACAGCTTTTGGCAGCCAACAAAAATAATACAGCCTGCACAGTCAGCAAAAAGCTGTTTTCAAACACTAACAAGTGACAGATGCTTTCAGATAGAAGAGAATTGCAGGGAAAACTGATATCATGCAATGCCATGCAAAGAGTCAACACTGCCTGGACCTTCTTGCAGCAACTGCTTCAGCTCCTTCATCCGATTTGCTGATCCTGATTTCCTGTAGATGCCTTCCGTGTAGAGCCCGTGCATCTCCACGTACTCCAGCAGCTTCTCCATGACCACGGGCACTGAGTTCCTCTCGCTGGTCAGGGCACTCACACTCACCCCAAAGTGTCCCCGCAGGGCCTCCGTGTCCTGCTCGCCCTGGGGGTGACACAGCTGTGAGCCCACTGCCCCTTCCCCTTCCCCAGCCAGGCAGTGCCATGGCTTCCTGCTACAACTGCCTCATGCTTCCAGAAACTACAGCTGAGTGCTTTATTCTGCCTTGGATCAGAAGGCAGATTTGCTGGGCTGCAGCAATAAAAAGCCTTTATGGCTCACACTGCAGGATTTCTTTATCAGTTTGGCCAACACTGCACACACACTCTGTGAGAAGATTCCTAAATTAGCTCAAGCATCACCTCCTAGGAGAAAGCTCTGTTTCTGCAAGTGCAGGTCCCTCTCTGACTGAGGAGGGAACTGTTTAAGCAATTTTTATTCAGTGCCTGGGCATTCACTGTTCATTTACTGAGAAATAAAGGCAGCATTTTGCATGCAGCACTTCTGGTACCACAGAACCCCATCCCAGATCCACAGGCCTTACTTACCTTTTTCCCACAAGAGGTACAGCTGCTCTGGATTTTGGACATGCACTTCTTGTGACAAGTCAGCTTGCAAACTAGAGAAAGAAGCAAATTGTTACAAGCATCTAAATCACACTGAAACACTTTGTACCTTAAATTACCCACTTTCCAGGTGGCCTGTTCACCCAGGCCCAGCTGTAGCAGCCAGAGGCACAGCTGAGGCGTGCTCACTCACCACTGCACAGACAGGCTTTCTCCATGGGCCAGATGTAGGAGCAGCAGTGCTCACACGACTGCCGGATGCTCACTTGGTAATTTGTGAACACGTGGCCATTGTGCTCTTCAATCTGGTGAGAGACAGCAAGGAACCAATGAACTCTCATTGCCTTTTAAAAATTTATTACTATTTTTAATTAAACCATCTACCCTATCTCACATTTCCACCATTTATTTTACAATTATTTCACCCTGAAACCAAATTTCACCCTATTTTAAGGAACTTAGGTTTGCTGGAACATTTCACAATTGACTTGCTGCCTTAAAGTTCATCAGTAAAATACAAGAGCTGCAGTTTTGTTATTAATATTTGGTAGTTGTTTTCTTTTAAACAGCCCATGCTTGAAAAAGACTTTAGACTTTAAAAGAAGCTGTGGACAAGCAGTAAAATGCTTGAGTACCATCTATCACTGCATGAGAAAGATCTCTGCTGTGTGAAAACTGGTTTTATATTGTCACATCTTCATAAAAGAGGTAAGTGAATGAGCATGCAAAACAAACCAGAACATCAGTACAAAATCAAGCTCTTCAAAGGGTGTTTGTGTTCTGTGAGTGCACCTGAGGACTTGGATTATGGCAGAAAGAAAGCACTTACTGCACGATCTTGCTTCCGTTTCTTCTTCTGGGCTTTGGTTTGCTGCAATGGGAAACAAAACTGGCCTTAGTCTTTGAAATTCAGACATCCCATTCCTTTTATTTCCCCTTATTGAGTTTCCCAGACTTTACTTCACCTCCAGACATTTGAGACACTATCCTGCAGCTTCAGCTTGGTTTGAGGGTTGTCTGAGCTCACACTATCAACTTCCTAAAAACCAACTGAGCTCACTGCCTGATGACAAAGCAACTCCATCTCTCAAACCTCCAGAGAACTCCTATGTTTTCACCAAAGAAAATGCACACTTTCAGATTCTGAAAATATTAAGTTAAAAAATTAACAATTCCATAAAGGTGTGTCAGCAATCAGAACTTGTTATACACATGATGTGTGTATGGCAAGTGTTTCCCAAACAATAAAGAATGCCATGGAAAAGGTTTTTGAGATAACACAGGTCCCCTATGTTAAGAGAGCAACAGTGTTTCATCATACCATAAACCAGCAACAGAATAACTTTCATACCTTGGGCTGCTCAGATTCCTCTTTCTTTGTATATCCTCTGATGAATTCATCCAGAAGGGATAGAAAGAGATTCAAAACCAGTTTGACTTCTTTCTCTTCCCTTTTTTTGGCCAGGTTTGTAACTAGGAGCTGGTAATTTTCCACCAGATCTTTATAGCCAACATGAATTTGTCCATTCTAAAGAAGGAAAAATACTTGTCAGACATTCCTTTTTAATACTGTTGAGACAGTTTCATATTTTCATGTACTTAAGTTCAGAGGTGAAAAATCACAGCCATGATCAAAGTCAAAGATAACAGCCCATGACAGAAACAAGTTAACACACTTCCCTCCTGCACTGTCCAACAACCCTTGGCTGACACAAGACAGTGTCAGAAAAATATTGGAAAAGCTGTTGGCTCCTCTCTTCAACATTAGGAGGCTGAAGACAGCAAAATCCATCCATTTCTAAAAATAAATTTATGGCTGAGTGAATGAGCAAAGGAAAACAAAGCAGGCTGCTTGAGATTACAGCAGAACTGTAAAATGAGTCTAACATTCAGCTCTGAATTCTATGCTGACAATTGCTGAACTGCTTTGTTGAAGAGCTGCAGGCCAAGCCTTTAACCTGCACACTCAACTCATTTATTGCCTGCCAACTTTCCTTTATTGAGACTTACTACTTACAGGAGCAGAGTACATGGTCTTGATGTTTCCTCTGAATTTCTCTGTGGCTTCAAAAAACAAACATTCAACACCAGACTTCTGGGAGCGCAAGTCATTGATCTAGAAAAAAAATACATCTGCATCAGATTTTGTTAAAAAAAGAACATCTGAACAGAGTTAAGTTTCAGTGGCTGGGCTTAGTCATTTGTGACCATTCCAATTATTTAAAACAACATTTTTTTAATGCATTGTGCTGATGATACAAAACAGTAGAGTTGGATAGTTGGGCTTTAGAGAACTCTCTATTTACAACTCTCACCTTTTTTTAATGCAAGTTTTGCTGCTCACTCATTTGTAAAAAAGAACTAATACAAATGCCCTGTATTGTATCTAATGCAATATTATGCATTCAGTGACTTGAGGAAAAGAATAGGAAGGGCCCTAATGCAGACCTAACTCAAACCATCCCAATCAACTCCCTTTTGCTTTAAATTATAACACAAACTTGCACCTAGACCAGCAGGCTTTACAATTTTACCCAAACAGTGATCAAAGACTTGAATTTTCTCATGGCTGGGAGCCTTTCACCTTGTTCAGGAGGAACTCATCCAGGTGTTTCAGCTCGTTGGCGTTGGCAATCTCCCGGACCATGGACGCGCGCCAGTTCTGGGACACGCTCGAGATCTTGCTGATCTTTATGGTTCTGTTCTTCTTGGCTTTGCTGCTCTCCTTCCCAGCCTGGGGGCGGCCTGGCTGCCCCGAGGAACCTGCCAAAGAAATGGATCTGGATGTTCAAGCAGGCCAAGGGGGTTCTGCAGCATTTGGTTCCTCGCAGAAAAGATGCACTGCGCTGAGGGTTAAACCACCAAACTCACCTTCTGAAAGTTTCTGGGTTCCTCCTGTGTCTGTAAAGAGGACACAAGACACCAGGGAGAGGCCGTCTCCTTCCTCAATCACATCAGAACTCTCCTTTGCAATTTTCTTGTCTGGCTTTTTCCCCAAAAGTCTACGTAAAGGGCTTTTGAAAGCAGACCTGAATACAAAAGCAGATACACGTCTGTCCCGTTAGTAATGGAAGCTGGCTCTGCCACAAGAACAGGCTCTTAACAAAAACCCACAACAGGATTCACAACTATGGGGAATATTTAAGGCCCAACCTGCAGAAAAACTGAGCAGCACAAAAAAAAAGCAACACAATGTGAAAGCACTTGTGGACTTTCTGGTATTTCCAAAATCAGAGCACTACCTTCAGCACACACAGACAACACCTCACATATCCAAACCATCACTTCTGGCTCAGGAAGTCTGGGCTGCAGAATGCCAGAGGCTGGAGCAGGCCAGGGAAGCAGCATTACATGCTTGCTGGGCTCTTCAGCTTTTCTCTTGGTGTTGTATTACACTACATGAACCTTTAATCCCAGCTGTAAGTTGGTTCTTATTTTAAAAAGAACCAGTTCACAGAAAGTGTTATGCAAGCAGAGAATCTGTTCCTCAGCAGGCTCAGATATCATGCTCAGAGCAACATGAAGCAGCAACACAGCCACTCGTGTAGCTGATGCCAGCTTGTGCCTTTGCACAATCACAGCCTCAAGGTGCCCAACTCAAGTACCAATGGAAAATCTCTTTTTTTTTCATTTTCAGTCACACACACAGGCCATACCTGGCATCCGCTTGCTGACTCGCTGGCTGCACGGGAACGGCCGTGTCCGAGGTAGGGAAGTGGTCACTGGGCTTCTTCTGCACAGGGCATTTCTTGTTGCCTTTTTCTTCTTCAATTGGATCTGGTGACTGCTGCAGGAGAGAGGATGGGTCAAAAACTGCATTTTGAGTGACACAGATTCTTTAAATGGTTTAAAAGCTAGAATGGTGAAGTTTACTTCATCAAGACAAAACACTTTACCCAATAGATATTAGTTTCCTAATACAAGAGCCAAGTATATTTAATGCTTTGATCAAGGATCCATTTATTAAAAATTATATTTTCAAATTACTGTATAATATTTCCTGATGATTGTTTTTACATGGGTATCAAGCAAAAAGAAAATCAACCTGAAGGCACACAAATACACTACAGATAATTGTTCACAAATCTTTAATATTTAAAAACAATGGTAATTAATTATAAATATGCACAATAGCATCAGTACCTGGTTCATAGCAACAGTCTGGGCCAGTGTTGAGAGGTCACTTAATGAAGCTGAACTCTCCTTCTTCCTGTAGTAAGATGAGTTTCAGAATATATATTTTAATAAAGTCTGTGGTCTCTTCACATCTTTTAAATAACCCACATATCAACACTGCATCTGAGTCAGCCCTTGCAATTTACTTTTAAATGCAAAATGTACTGGAGAAGTGAAAAAGCACGGGAATGTCAGATTTCCTGCCATATCAGAGGGATGATGCTTGCAAGCTGCAGGTCACTAAAACCTTGTTTTCAATGGGTAAAAGATACATGAAAATAAACTCCAGACACTATTTCAGCTAATGCCCTGACTTCTTTTAATACAGCCAAGCAGGCTTTGCAGCTTTTGTGAGCTTCTGAAAACATTCTTCCCATACAGAGTCACTGCAGGACTGGGAGCCATGGAAAAGCAAGAGCTGTTCACAACTCCATGTGCTCCCATAACATGGCCCAAATGTGCAGGCTCTCAGGAGCTCTCCTGAGAGAGCTGGATTTTTAAACATTTAAACATTTTTAAACATTTTAAAAATCAACACCTGTTGATTTTTAAACATTACAGATATTTGTTTTCTGTGAAGTGAAAAAAAAGAAGCTGCCCTTACTCTAGCTGCTCCTGAGGAGACTTATCCACACGTATCCTTCCATCCAGAGACTGACTCAGCACATCATTCTGGCCAGCATCAGACTGCCTCTTTCCTTTCCACTTCTCTCTCTTGTACTTCAGCTTCTCTGGGTCATCCACGTATCTCTGGATTGCAGAAGTGGGGCTGTCCAGGTCTTTGGTTGCCCTCTGCCGCCTGTTTCTATCTGCCAGGCAGTCAGCAGGGCCCTGGAAGCTGCCACTAGCAGACAGTTTGTTACGAACTTTCAGTGCAAGATCTGTTGGCCTTTCAGGGCAGGTGAAGCTTTGGCTGACTTTTATTTGGTTATTTTGATTCCGTTGTGTTTTCGTTCTATCAGCTGCCGTGTCCTCTGCATCTGATCCACGGGGTTGCTCAGGAACAGAATCACTTTCTTTTATCTCACTTGATGGTGGAGTGTCTGAAAGAGTTTTTTCTTCACTTGGACTTTTCTCTCCCTCTCTGCTTTCCTGAAGGACATTTTCTTCTTGTGCTGTGGATTTCTCTGCCTCTGGAGCAGTTTCTAGGACCTCTTCAGAAACAGTTTGCTCCTCGTGGCACAATGCAGATGGTCCTTCAAAGGACAGGAGCACATGCTTGTTCTGCAAGTCATTGTGTTCCAGCCCCCTCTGCCGACGGGACTCCCGCTTCTCCCGGCTGTTGGTCGCTCTCTCCGAGCCCTCCACCGTGTGCTTCTGGGGTAACGTGGCTTTTTCAGATGAGCTCAGGTTTTCAGCTTGTTCATTCTGAGCCTGATCTTTATCTTCAACAGCTTGATCTGTCTCTGACTTGTGTTTCACAGGCAGCTCATCTGTTGCTTGCTCACTCTGCTCATCCTTGCTCTTATCTTCATCTGTGTTGTATGTCTTGCTCGTATCTTGCTCTTTGTCTTCATCTCCCTGCATTTCTCTCTGCTCTTCTTCAGCTTTCTGCCTTTCTAGAACCATTTTCTGGTATCTGTTAAGAATTTTTAATATGAAAATACAAATCCTTAATGCCCAGGGGTCAAAAACCCTCACCAACTGCTTAAATGAGCCCAAATAGCAATACAGACCCAAACTACACCTATAGTCCCAGAGGGACTGCAGGGAGGTGTCAGGACTGGCAGCACCAGCACCAGGGCAGCTGAGCTGAATAAAGCTCAAGTCCTGAGCACTTATCCAGGGTCCCCACTCCACTGACCACTTGATACTGACTGAAATATCACAGGGCAGTAGCTACCTTAAAGTTCATACAATCCCAGAATAGTTTGGCTTGGGAGGGACCTTGAAGATCATCTCATCCCCCATGGCAAGGGGGATGGGACACCTTCCACTATCCCAGGGTGCTCCAAACCCCACCCAACCTGGCCTTGGCCACTTCCAGAGGCAGCCACAACTTCCTTGGGCAACAATTTACCAAGCTGTTCACTAAGTCACCCCACCCCACAAACTGAGCTTGGCAGGTGAAGCCAGGTGAGTCAATGGATGTTTTCATGGCACGTTGCTCCTTCCCTTTACCTCTTACGCTGCAGGTGCCCCCTGACCAGGGCCTGCAGGAGACAAAGTCTCCTCCTGAGCTGCAGGAAGTGTTTCCGCTGCCGGTGGCGCCTCCAGGCTGCCTGGATCTCGATGGCAGCGTTGTTCCTCTGCAGAGCCATCCTGACACAGCGGGAGCGCCAGCACGCCTGCAAAGCGAGTTCAGAACTGAGGGAGGGCTGCCTCAACGAGGGGAGTGTTCCATGACAGGGTTTGTGTGTTTGGTGTTAGGAAAATAACAACAGTTATTGGCAGTTCTCAAAGATACCTGTAAAACAACGGCGGCCTGCCGCATCCTGAGAAAGCGTCTCCTCTCCAAAACCATCCTGAGCCAGCTCTGAAGGAGGATGATTTTCCTGATCACTTCTTTGTGTAGTGTATCCTGTAGTATCTGCCGTTCAGCCTCTTTCATGAAAACCTGTTCAGTGAAAGCAATATTCATAAAGAAGCAATTAACAGGAGCCTTTCAGCCCCCCACTGGAGCTATAATAAGATAACAGATAAGGTAATGGTTTGGTACCACTGCACCAAACCTTGCTGGCTGACAGCTGGCCCAAAAGATAAAAATCCTTTTAAATTTCAGAGTTTGGATTCTAAGACTTACACTGTCCTTACAGCCTTTAAATCACAGAACCCTTCTAAAATGTAAACATTGATCTGTTTGACAAATGCCAATAGCAATCATTTCCCAAACTATCTATGTAACATGGATTTGTACTGTAGTCAAGAAACCAGTTGGCATCAAAACCAAGGGGTCAAGTATAACCTCTGTGTCACCACTTCCAAGAGTTAAAATAGCCAATTTAGGTATAAAAAGCAGAGAAGAGTAACACTTGTAAATGAACTGCACTGAATTTTGCAATGTACAGCAGTGTTTCTTATTGCCTTACAGAAAGTTTCACAGACCTTGGTCTTCCCTATTTGATAGTAGTTTTCATTCAGTTTTAGTTTGTTTAAATAAGCACAAATGTCTTCCTTGGAGGCTTTGGCATTTTTGGGCAGTAACACCTGAAACTGGTCGATGAATTCCTGTAAAAAGCAGAGACAGAAAGAGACCAAAGTTAGAAGGCAATTCCCAAGTTTGGAGTTTTAGCTCTAAAATAGTAATCTATTTAAGACACTTAAGCTACAAGGATCTGAAAATACTTACCTCCCACTACAAACTGAGCTACTTCTCCATGTAAAATGCAGGCTACAGTCAGCCTCTGTTAATGGGAAAGATCACCTGGATGTGATCTCTAAACCTACACAGAAGTTTTTACAGAAAGCTAATTCCCACATTAGACAGCACTGTGCAGCACTGACTGCACTTAGAGTGTTTTCCTTCACACAGCCAGGAAGAATTTACTGGCAGACAACCCACAACAGTTTAACTATGACATTTTACCATGCAGGCTCCCTCAAAACCACAGTGCATTTTTACAGCTCACCCCAAGTGGTCATGAGCCTCATATGAAGAGACACACAAAACATGTTTTCTGAAGAGAGCAGATATTCCTGAAAGCACAACCCACTTCCAGTTCCCACGTACCTGGAATGTGTATTTGGCACTGTAGCCAGACCTCCTGATCCGCACAGTTTCCAGCATGCCCGTGTACCGTAACTGCTGCAGCACCAAGCTCTCATCAAAGAGCATCTCCTTCTGTAAGACCAGCAGGAAAGAGCCACTGAGAGCCTGAGGAGCCTGAGCAGAAATAGATTCCAAGGCTGGAGCCCTGGATCTCAGCACACAGCTCAGCTCTGAGGCAGCCTCACCTTCTCTGCATTGGAGCGGATGCAGCGGATGAAGAATGGCTCAGCTCTGCCCAGGGTCTCCAGCAACTTGTTAAGTGAAGTCTGAAATAAAACAGTCACAAAAGTTTTTCTTCAGGTATCAGCATGTTGATTTGGTGTTTGACAGCAGGATAGCTTCTGCCTCAGGAATCAGGCTATTTCAGGTCTCATGGCTGTACAAAATCCCAACAGATTCTCCCATATTGCTCAGCACATCCCTGTATTTGGTATTTGTGTTTAGCTTTTCTCAAGAGAATTTCAAGCAGGGTTTAAACATGCTCTCACAGTGGCACTAGATCTGTATATAAGGATGATCAGTACAGAGAACTGACACATTTCATGGCATAAATGGCATCTCAAAATGTACTCTGACTTTAATCAAGCAATAAACCTCACCTCAAAAAAACCTCAAGAATAAAACCCACTTGGTTTTCCAAGCAAGAGCAGCCTAGATCAGCCCAGGAGGGGCTGTTCCCTGAGGTGTGTCACCTACCTGGAACTGGGCACTTATACTTGGGGGTTTCTTCTTCTTGTGCAAGTGCAAAAGGGACTTTGTAGTCCGATCATGCAGAGTCATGCTCATGATGAGCTTCAGAGATTTGGAATCCAGCAAGTTCTACAAAAAAGTTTTCATAATCAAGTACAAGTCTTTCAACTAAAAGGGAAATATTTTGTCTGAAATGAGTCAGAATGAAACCAGCTACCCAGAGTTCCACATTCAATGGCATGTTATATTTCATGGTTATTTCTATTTTGGGCTAAAACATTTCTTAGGAGTGAAACTGTTCCACTGCCCTGTCCCAAGAGTGTAAGGTGAACAAGGGGAATCACACAATCACTGTGTTTGCCTTCCCTGACTTGGAAGTGACTTTATACACTTATGGCATCTTCATATCTGTCTAATTAAACAATTCTTATTCAGGTGAATGCTCACCCATTTTTTAGCTTGTCAGGATAAATAACACAACTTTCCTACACTATAAAATAGTGCTGAAGTGAGTTCTGTCAATCAAAATGAAATTCACAGTGCAAAAAAGCCCACACCCAAGAGAAATCTAAATTTTCTGATTACCTTGGGAATGATCTGCTTTTGCTTGACACCCTTACTTTTCCTGTGAAAATATTAAAGATAATTTAAGGGAAAAAATGCACATGATTTTTGATTATTTCAGCAAGCCATAAGATGGAGTAATTTAGGAGGCAAGGTAAAGGACAGAAGAAAATGAGCACAACAGCACCAGGGTATGATCATGCATGTCTCTCACAAGTGACCAATGCAGGAAATGCAAACTGCTCTGCAACAAGAACAATTATTTTTCTTAAATAAACTCTGTAGATATTGGAAGCTTTCAAAAGTGAAACATTACCTCTGAAGTTAAAGCTATTCAAAACTGCATTGCTGGACAGGCTACTCTAGAGTGAGTTATTCTCTTTAGCAATTGTAGGGTCATTAAACTCATTAAAACACAAGGCACTAGCAAATAGAAGTGCTCAATTCAGAAGTTACAGCTGCTGGCACCAGAAGCTCTGTGAAAGCACCCAACTGCTCCCAGGAGCACAATGCATGTCCCAGCACCAGAAACTCTGGGATGTCTGAGCAGGACACACACCTCAGGCACAGCCCTCAGCCACACACAGAAGGTGAAGCACTGGAAGCTCTCAGAAAGAAGGCTGCAGTTCACACCCTGCTGGTTCTAAGCATATTCACTCTGTGATATAGGGCAGGATCCTGCTCTGAGCCACCCAGTTTACATTCATTATTATACAGCAGAGCAGAGATTAATTTCCTCACACATGCACAGAACTGCAGATGTAAAGGCTCTAAACCCAGGAATACATCCTGCACCAGCATCCTGAATTTCAGGAAACATTGGCCACACCTTGTGGGAGATCTCACTACTGAATATTTTGCAACAACAAGCTCATATTAGATACTTGGGGCTTTTAAAGCAAATTCCCACGAGAAGTAGGTTTAACTTTCAGCTAATGCAATGAAGTAACAAGGTGTTCTCTACAGCCTATTTGCAGAAGGGATGTTTTATTTTTAATGGTCTTGTTTAGTGTTTTTCAAAAGACAAATCTGGGACAAGCATCATGTTCAGGGACTGGAGTAACTGACTGGTTCTTGTTGCACTTTGAAAGCAAAAGCCAGAGCACTCACAGGAGGTGGGAGCGGTGTTGAAGCTGACTGAGGGACCGAAGCAGCTCACAGGGATCATCACCCTGCCAGGGCAGTCCTTTAATACTGGCGATGATTTGTTCATGCATGTCTCTAAAATGATCCACAGCAAAACACAGGTGGCAAACAGAGATACACAGCCGTGAGAGAGGGGGAAAAAAGGAGTTAAAACCCCAAAAGGTTCCATCACCAAGTGTGCTCCAAAATGCAGCAGGTCAATCCCAGGCTACTTTTTCCTACACATGAATGATTTTGATGACAAGTCAGCACCTTCTACTCCATTAGTGCTCTAAAATTAATTGCCAGAGTCTCATACTCAAGATTCTAGCTTTTAATGTAAATTCTTGAGCCATCAATTCAGAAAATGGAGGGAAATGTAACAAAATGCACTTAATGAGCAGGTAACCCTTCTGGTTAAGCCAGGGAACCTTTTCAGGTAGATATAAGCTTCTTTATAACAAAGAGTAACATTTTTATAGAGAGATTAGACTACTCAAATGAGGCTACTTAAACAGACTTACATCAGAGAAGTAAGTTATAAACAAACTGCTAGAGGGATACTTGAAGAAGTTTTGGGTTTCATTTCCATTTCACACTTATTCATGTTTAGCTTTTCAAAGTAAGCCTGGGATGGTCCTTAATTCATGGCATGTTCCATTCTTCAAGCATGCACTGTGCTCTTGTGAAGTGCTGTGTCCTGGCACAGAACTTACCTTCTTTACTCTCCAGAGAGGCACAAACCAAAAATAACAGAAGTGTAAGAATCACTTCTGACTCTGAGGTGCTCTCCCCAGTCTGAGCTGCTCACAGAGGCAGCAACATTATTACACAGGGCTGGCTTCCCTGGGTACCTCTGAACTTTACAGAATATCAAGATTTAAGATATCCCAAGGAAACAGATGTTGTAAGCTGTGACCAATCCTTTCACACAAATTGGATATTTAGTTCTTTGTCTCCCCAAGTGACAGAGCTGTCCAGGATGCAGTAATTAGGAAGCAGCATGAAGTCACTACTTTAAGTGCTCCATGGCTTCAGTGTTACCCAGAGCACACTGAGAAAGTCACTGTGTCCTGGAAATGTGCCTCCCTGGCCTGGGAGTTCAGGCCTTTTGCTACTTACTTCTTGTTCTCACAAAAAGAAATGATGTCTTGAAAAGCATTTATATCGAAATCCTCAGAACAATCAAATGAGAAATCGAGCACTGAGAGGCTGCAAAAGGAACATGTACAAAGCCTAAATATCCACAGAAAGGCAAATCTCCCTACAGAGATACAATTCTGTAAGACTGGCCCTGCCTCTGCCCCCTTCAGTGACCCAGACTGGCTGCAGAGGAGCACACAATGCTAAAAGCTGCACAGAGCAACCACAGAGAACTCAAAACCCAGTGGTAAATGGAACTGAGGCTGTCCCCAGCATGTGGTGGCACTGGGTCTCACATAAAATAACCTAGAGTGTTGTTTTGATGGTATTAAAAAGGCCAAAGAAAACAAGACAGAAGAAATAAAGCTTGCTTTCCATGTGGAAAGATCTAGTTGAGATTAGATCTATGACAATCCAGCTCAGCAATTCAGCTGTTCCCTGCAGGGGTTTAGGAGGTGTTTCTCACCGATAAACTTTTTCTACCGGGGTATTGGATCTCTGGAGTTCTCCAAGGGGAACTCTGGGTCCTTGACGGATCACTCCTGTTAGGAAAGAACCAAAAAAGATATGAGCAGGCAAAAAACCCCCCAAAACCACCAACTTCAGCAAGTAAAGTATCTATCCAAGGGCCTGGAGTTTATCTAGTCTTTTATCAAGCCACAGTTCAAACTGCAGTTCGGCAGGAAGTTGCAGATGATCAAAATTAATCCTGAGTATTGATGTGTTACATCACAGAGGTCTAAGAAGATCAAAACTAATGATAAGATGAGAATACCAGAACTGCCACCTCCAATTTTCACAAGCAGGCCTTCAAGTCTGTCCCAGCCTGCTGGAAATGCACTGACTGGAGGAGGAAAGCTGAATGACCTCAGGCAAGAACAGTGACAATCTCCTCCATTATGAATATTAAACCATTTCCACATTCAGTTTGCCTTCAGCACCAAAGATGGTGTCTGGTTCATGAAGTTTTGCCACAAACTCATTTTGCCAGCAGAGCCAATTGTAAAGTATTAAGCATTTTCAGAGCAGTTTTCTGTGCCATACCTGCACTTTCCCAGCCCTACCTGCAGTTTTCCATTCTGTACCTGCACTTTATAGTGCCCTACCTGCTGCTCCCCGGTCCACCCCTCCCGTTCCCCAGCCCCACCTGCCATTTCCTGTTCCATCCCTGCCCTTCCCTGGTCCATCCCTGCTGTTCCCCAGCCCCATCTGCTTCCTCCTATTCCATCCCTGCCCTTCCCCAGTCCATCCCTGCCACTCCCTAACCCCATCTGCTGTTCCCCACTCCATCCCTGCCATTTTCTGTTCCATCCCTGCCCTTTCCCAGCCCCACCTGCCCTTCTCTAGTCTATCCCTACCCTTCTCCAGTCTATCCCTGCTGTTCTCCAGTCCATCTCTGTTCCATCCCTGCCCTTCCTCAGCTCCACCTGCCATTCCTGGTCCATCCCTGCTGTTCTCCAGTCCATCCCTGTTCCATCCCTGCCCTTCCCCAGCCCCACCTGCCATTCCTGGTCCATCCCTACCCTTCTCCAGTCCAACCCTGCCCTTCCCCAGCTCCACCTGCCCTTCTCCAGTCCATCCCTGTCCTTCTCCAGTCCATCCCTGTTCCATCCCTGCCCCTCCCCAGCTCCACCTGCTATTCCTGGTCATCCCTACCCTTCCCCAGTCCATCCCTGTTCCATCCCTGCCATTCCCGAGCTCCCCCTGCCCTTCTCCAGTCCATCCCTGTTCCATCCCTGCCATTCCCCAGCTCCACCTGCCATTCCTGGTCCATGCCTGCCCTTCTCCAGTCCATCTCTGTTCCATCCCTGCCCTTCTCCAGTCCATCCCTGCTGTTCTCCAGCCCATCCCAGCTCCACCTGCCCCTCCCCAGCCCCACCTGCAGTTTTCTGTGCCCGCTCGCGGCCGGCCTGGGCGAACACGGCCATGGCGCGGATGGCGGCGCGCAGCACGGCCCAGCGGAACACGGCCACCGGGTCCATCCCGATCAGCTCCCGCACGAAGGCGCTGTCGCTGCTGCGCAGCAGAGCCACGATGTCAGGTCTCATGTAATCCATGTTCTTCTCCCTGAAATCCTGCAAAACAGCCACATGGAACATCTCGCAGAACCTCCCTGGTTTGCGTGTTCAGAATAACAGGGAGTGTTACCATCCAGTCACCACCACCACCCAAAAAACAAACCCAAAGTCCCTCTGAGAACCCTTCTGATCCAGCCCATTCCCAGCACATTTTCTACATCCTGACAAAAAACTCCCAGAAAGACAAGGAAATTTCTTTTTGTGCCCATCAGATCCACCACGTACTTTGATCTGGTATTTCACTTTGCCAGCAAAGTGGCGAATGATAAAAGCAGGCTCCATCACTGGGGTTCCAACAAAAAACTTGTTCTCCTCATGCTGCTGTTTGAATTTTGCCAGCAGAGTTTGGTTGGTGGCATGTGGAAAACTGGGAATACAAGACAAAAGAGGTCAGCTATTTCTCAAACATAGCTATCTTTATTAGGGTGACAGAATGAACACCTATTGGTGCTTGTGGAAAATATTAATTGTCCAAGATCTCTACACCTGCTTGGTGTAGGGATTAATTAATTAATTTTAAAGGTGGGCTCAGTTTCTGGACACAAACCAAGCAGCTCCACACACAGCAGAATATTCTGAGGTTTCAAGTGTACATCAATGTTTCCTCCCACTTCACCAGCCAAATTTAGTTTGCACCACATTAACTATTTACCACACTTGCTACTTAATGCTGCAAAGACTTACAGACATGCCTTTTACTTTAACTGCAGTTCCATGGCAAACCACAAACATGGAAGTTCCTAAGTTTGCATAAGCCAATGTTCAGTTTTAGCATCAATGTATTTCACCACCATACTGGAGTCATTAGAAGCAAACTCCAGTGTAAATCAGTCATAAATAACCCTTTGCTTCCCACAACATTCCCCTCCTTTTTGCAGTGCTGTATTTCTGCTCCCTTTCACAGTCCTTCCCTCCTCCCTGCCACATGTTTTTGCAGATCTTTGTTGCTTACTTGCTTTCTTCATCCAGAAGATAAAAGAGGCCAGTGGGCTTCTTGCTGATTAAGTGAATGCAGGCCACATTATCAGTATAGTCAATATTGTGCCAAGTGATCCCTTCACTCTTATATTCCTCCTGTGTGGTTCAAGAAAATTCCCTTGTCAGTACAGTGCCCTGACCTTTGATGTCCTGTGGTTTAAGTGCTTAAAACACAGCCTTGGACAGCCACAGCAAGTGGAGTTTGTTAGTTCAGGCAGCAGAGACAAAAATAAGGAGAATTTATAAATAAGAACAGAAGAACAGGCACAGATCAAAGGTCCTCAGGCACGTCACTCAGCAGGGTCTGTTTGGGGTGAAACTATTTCAAAACCAAAGCTGTGAAAGGAATGTTCTGCTGTGCTCTGCCTTCCCAGCAATCAGCAGCACAGGACCCTGGAGTCAGACATTACATCCTCAGCACACCAGTAAAACTGGGCACACATAGAGGAGTTTGAGTCCATTTGCTCTTCCATAGTTTTTGTAATATGGGAAATGAGAGCAGTTAAATATCAAGTTCTAGAATTTTCATATTGCACAGTCAGAAGTTTTGAAAAAGGCAGTTAGGGATCAGCACCAGAACTTCCCTCAGGAAGCAATGGACATTGCTCAGGCTCAGAACATTTGGAGCTCCCTGACAAGAGAGCATGAAGCTCTTCTGCTGAAGTGACAATCCCTCAAATGCTTGACGAGACAAGCTTCCCACTAAGATACAGAGGTAAAATACCAGATTTTCCTAATGCTCTAAATACCCACAGGAAAAAGCTAATGCTAAGGTAAAAAAGTAAAAAAATGATAAAAGTAAAAATAAGAATCACACAGAAAATTAAAGAAGTTTTATGTTTAACAAAGGACAAAGAGCACCTCTCATGGTCTGGATGATGATGATAAATGCATTATTTTTAAGTAGGTGGAATTCAGTCTGCTCAGCACAGTGCACACCGTGTTACAGAACTGAAATGCCATTCTCCACAGACAAAAAAGCCTTTATTTAAAAAGATATAGAGATCTCCCTGAGGGCCCTCAGGCTGCAAGAGATACAGGAAATGGGTCATTCAAGGATTAAGCTTATTTGGAAAAATGGCATTAGAAAAAAAATAGAAGACAATGTAACTATTTACTCTGGCCAGCCTGGATAGCCAATTCTGTCCTAAGTTACAAAACAGGGACCTCAACATCATGTTTACACACAAAGTTTGGATGTTGGCTAATTTTATTTTCTTTAAAATGCTTGCCTAAAGTTGTTGACAAAGTACCACATACGAGAGAATGAGTCCTTTCAGCAGTGACCTGAGAAGCACAGTTCTGCACAAAGCAGGAAAAAAACAAGTCTGGAGCAAAAAAAAACCTCCAAAAACCAGGCCAAGTAGAGGATCTGCTGGCTCCTGCAGCACTCAGAGTGCTCTGGCAGGTGACACCACCTGCAAACCAGTCAATCAACACATGCCAGTAACAGCAGGACTTCAGAACCAGGATCACAGCTGTGCCCCCTGCATGCAGCTGGGTGGGAGAAGCAGCAAAGACTGGTATAAAATACTTACAGAGTGATAAAAACAAGAGAAGCTGTTTCCCAACCATTTAAACAAAACCACCCAAATCCAACCCCTCACCTACAGACTTGCAATAGCAAAGTTCACAGTTTTAGCTGACTTCTGTCTGGGATCACCTGAATGTTATCTTAGTTTTTGCAGTCAAGCAGAAACTTAGTGCCAGCCCTCTGAAGAAAGACCCTGTTAGTACAACATCAAGTAGTAGTGAAAAAAGAAATTTTAAAAGTAAAGACTTTCAGAAATATTCAAGCAATTATGCCATGGGGTTTTGCAGCGTAAAGGCAAAGTCTGCATAAGACACAAACACTTGATAAAAACAGGATTCCCTTCAGCCACTCTCATTTCTTACCTGCTCCAATTTGAAAATGTGCTGATTGAAATAATACTGAAGTTGCTCATTTGCATAATTTATACAGAACTGCTCAAAACTGTTGGTTTCAAAATCTTCAAATCCAAAAATATCAAGTACACCAATGGACAGACACTAAAAGAAGATGTGGAAATCTAGTTACCAATCTGTCATACAGTGCCTTAGCCCCCAACAAATAAACAGTCCAGAAAGCACTGCAGTCTGTGCTGAAAGATTTTAAATATTTAATAGTTCTGCCTACTGTGAAAACAGAGATGATTAAGTATTACCAGGAAATTTACCACAGGCTTGAGAAGTATCAAAATTCATCCCAGATATCACAACATATCATTTCTAGGATTGACTGTTAGGTCCAAACACACAACAGCCTGCAAAGACTTGGTTTTGTGAGGAACTTACTGTAACAGATTCCTCCATGTCCTTCTTGTTGAGGAGTGCATGATTGATTCTCAGAACAATCCAGTCAAACAGAGCACTGTACAAGGACTTGGCCATGGAATCACGAGCTGTTATTGCCTGCAGATCAAACAATCTTCAGAACTTTGTTTAAAAGAATAATCATTTCTGTTTCAAACCAGTGTCACTCACAGGTTACAACCCCAGCAGAGATAAATAAAATCACAATTTGCCTTTAATTCAAACTTCTAACTTTCCAACCACCCCTCACAGAATGTGAGTGTACCATAAAAGCTTTTTTAATCCAAAAAAGGAAGTTTCAGTTATTTGAAATCCCTCTACAAGTGCTCTTTTACTCACCTCATTGAGACTATATGGCAAAATAAGCTTATCATTAGCAGTCACAGTTTTTCTTTTTGTTAGCACTTCTACCAGGATTTCCCGTTTAACCTTCAAAACAAGAGAGAACAAGAGCTGCTGTCACCACCAAGCTCCTGAACAAGTTATTTGACTGCAGCAGTGGACATGCAACTTCTCCAGAGATCTCTTTGACAACAGCCACATTTATCATCCATCAGTAGCTTTACAAGTCCTACAACTTGTTGAAATTATCATGTCTACATTCATTCAGATGTTTCCCAGTGGTGGCAAAGAACACACCTACACTGAATCTATTCTTGCTCATCTCTGTGATTGGTGAGTCAACAGATTCTATTTCCATGCTGTAGGTTATATTCCATCTCTAAGCCAAATAATCTCATTAATTTCATGTTTCCCCTCCCACAGGATCAATTTCGTGGATGACAAAGGAGATTTAGATACAGCAATTGGGATAGCTGAGGGAAATGCTGAGGCAGAACATGACAAACAGGTGTATCACACATTAATGCTAAAGAGAAATACTCTACTTTCAACAGCTGGGAAAGAATGTCCAACACTTCAGGAGGTCCCACGTCCAACCCTTCATCCCGGCCTGTGGCTTTCTTCTTGTATGTGACATTGCCCAAATACAGAATAGCTGAAAGTATTGAAAAGATCCTAAGGAAGAAAAATTGAATTATGTCAGAGTTTTTCTTAAGAGAGTTCATTATGACAGGTTAGCAGACCTAATTCTGCCTCAAGAATCAGTCTGTAAGCTCTCAAACACTCAGCTCCCCTTATTCCCTACAGAATACTTTGATCCCCACTGCTCATTGCAAGCCAGGAGCAATAACTGCCAGTAAGAGAAGCCAACAGAATTGCACTCACTGTTTCTTTGTTGCTGAAAGGAAGCCAACCATCTCCATGGCTTGCTTCAATCTCTCGAATTCATGTCGGAGATCTTCCCCATCTTCAATTTTCAAGTTATGCTGCAAAGAAAAAGCCAAAAAAAGGCAAAGAGGGAAACCCAGACATCACAAAAAGCCCAGCATAATCTATTCTCCTTCCTCCCATCTTTGACCAACATACAGACAACCCTTATCAATGCATTGGTAAATCACAGATTACCTGGTTGAGGTAGAAATAATCTTCAGGTTGCTTGAGGTGAAATTCTTTACGCTCTTCCTCATTGACTCCAAGCAGCAAATAATAAAACACATGGTAGTTCCTGCAAAGTCAATGCATTTCTCTCAAGAAAATATCGTGGATTTTCTTTTATTCTATATCATTCAGATGCTCCCTAACTGCTGAATTTATTTTAACTCTCTTGGAAAACTGTATTTCTCTCTTACCTTTCATCTTTTTCTTGAGAAACCAGACGAGATTTTTCAAGCAGGTATTTTTCAACCACAGCCCTAAGGAGCCACAGAAAATGAAATAAGCACGAGGGCAAAAAGAAAAGACCTCAGAAAACATCAGACAGCAATTGCCAAGAGAGTTCAAATACTGAGACCTGCACTAGAATGGGCAAGAGAAGAGCTCAGACACTACTTTAAATCTAAACCAAGAATTTCAGTAGGCTCTATAGTGACTGGAACAAAGAAATACCCAAGGAACACCTCCCTGCAGTGCTTGGGTTTAGTGCAGATAACTTAAAACAGGGAGATCAAGCAAAGAAAGTGCTGATGAAAACTGCCACCAGAAACAAGACCCACAGAGTGGTAACAATGTGCTATCCTGAAAGATTAACACTTGTCTGACAGGGCAAGACCCCAGAAATATCCCAGATATCTGCCTGGTTCTCATCCCAATAAATCTGCTGGATTTTTGTCAGTGAAGACATCAGCCCAGAATGGAAGGCAGCAAACAAATCCCCTACAGGGTGACAAAGTAACCTAAACAAGAATTCCAAGTCCTTGACAAGGGGCACAATGACTGAGGACAAAGTTTGAGCACCTTTTCCTCAGGCTGAAGACAAAACAAGTGTATTCAAATTGTACTGAGCTAGTGTGATTTGGTCTGAAAATATGTTCAATTTGTTCAGAATAACACTCAAGGCACGTGTGGCACAGAGTTCCCAGGCACTCAAGTTATTGCAAATGAGAAGAAATCCAAAGAAAAGAAACATTGGAGCATCAAGGTCAGGGATTGCTCATGACACTTCACAGTCCCTCAAAACCAGCAAATGCAGGCATTAAATATCTCATGTTTTAAGACCTTCAGATATAAGCACACACATTTGGTTAAGTAATTTTATAGCTTTTTTTATCTCTCTAGCTGATGTTTAAACTGTTTCTTTAAAATGGCTTCCTCAAATCTATTTCACTTCTCTCTACTCCTCTTAAAAATTCAGCTCTTCTGTTTTTAAATGCAAAATGGAGAGGGCAGGGGGTGTTATGTAAAAGCCTTCATTTACCATGAAGGTAAAGAAACAGCAGCAGATCCTTAACATGAGCAAGCTGTACAGCAAAGTCAGAATATTGAGCATCACCTGACAATTCCACACAGCTCAATTCACAGAATTTTAAATTCCACAGCACCAAGCTATTTTCGTATGAGCAGAGCTTCAACAAGGCAGCATTTTAAGTCCAACAGAGGCTTCCCAGTTCCTAAAAGCACAGAGATCACCCCCAGAATCAGCTCACCCTGTACTTACCCCCTGACAATCCCATTCTCTAAATAGTTGACTTGAATGAACTTCCCAAAACGACTGGAGTTATTGTTATGTGCTGTTTTTGCATTTCCAAATGCCTGCAAGAAAGCAAAATGAGTTAATTTTCAATCCAACTGAATGTGTCAATGCGCAGCTTCCCAAGCTCTTCTGTTCATTGTTCAGATTCCTGTTGGCTTCCAGAATAAATCAGAATATTGGGGGAATTACAGCACACAAAGAGCAAAAAGGCAGCCTAGGAAGCCCCCATGCTCCTCACAGAAGCGTCTGTGCTGATTATTTTACCCCTGCAGTGATATTGGTGGGACTGAGGGAAGGGAAGAACACTTTTAGGTATTTTCAGGAGTACAGCACAGGTAACCACAGGCAGAGAGTGCAAATCAGCCTCGAGCAATAACAATTAGGACGTCAGAGAAGACATTCAGCTGGGTGAAGGCAGCACAACCACCATGAAATCAGCCCTTCCACACAAAAGTCACAAACCACAACCTATTCCCTCACTTATTGCTACCACGGAAGAAAATTCACACTAAACACAACTTTTCTTCAAGGGAGACAGAACATTAATATCTCATTTATAAAGTTAGCCCAGGAATTTCAAAGTTGTATATTCAAAAAAACAGGAAAAGGACCACAGGTAACCACAGGCAGAGAGTGCAAATCAGCCTCAAGCAATAACAAAAAATTAGGACCTCAGAGAAGACATTCAGCAGGGTGAAAAGAGCACAACCACCATGAAATCACCCCTTCCACACAAAGGTCACAAACCACAACCTATTCTCCCACTTATTGCTACCAGGGAAGGAAATTCACATTAAACCCAACTTCTCTTCAAGAGAAGAAATTTTCAAAGGAATTTTCCAAGTTGTGTATTCTAAAAAACACAAAAAGGACAAACAGAAAAAGTGTGGTTTACAGAACTACTCATTGGGCAGCTACTCTGCTGCACAACACTGAAAAATGGAGTTTTATGATGAGCTGCTAGGAAAGAAAAAAAACAGATATGGCACAAAACTTAACTGTGCATTTCTAATTCCTCTAGCAGCTCATGAGTCCTCTGACAGCTGCTAATACACACATAACACAAAATCTCTGCATGAGCCACTCTTAACTACAAAGGAAAATCATTCCATGTGAAAGTCCAGTAGCATTAGTTATGGGAATGTTTTTATCAACTCTTAGCCATGTGGTCCAAGGGCAAGGGAAGCTTGTCAGCCTTCTGGCAGACAGCATCTACAGAAGGAAACCTCCCCAAAATGCAATTACTGCTCAGGGTAGACTCTCCCAGCATCTCCTGCCACAGATATTTCCTCTGAAAGCTCCAAGCTATGAAGTCCCCTTTAGGAAATCCTCCCTAGCACAGAACCCTTGTGAAATGCTGTGTGAAATGAGAGCACAGAGCTGTGCAATCTCTTCCTCCACACACACACACAAACAGACAGACACACAGACACACTCCCTGCCACATCCGGAGCACGAGGGATGTGAGTGCTCTGCACCCAGCTCGGGGCTGCCTGGAAAATGGATTGGTAGAAAAGGTTTAGAACTCGGCAGAAGCTTTCCATAGTATCTATCTGTTTGTAAATTGTGAGATAAGAAAGGCTGATTTAGAAAGGCTATGCAATAAGATAGATATTGTTGAGAGAGAAATGGAAATAGAAATAAGTTTTAAAGGATGGTTTTGTAAAACAGATTAGATATTTTGGAGAAATAGAATTATGAAAGATGTATTAGGATTTATGATTTGAGACTATTCAATCTTTTCTGTTCAAAAGGTTATTGATTTATTTCAATGGGCTGCTTGGTTTTTTATGATAGCTTCAGAGTGGTAGGAGTTGTTGTGGTTTCTATTAAAAACTTCTATCTTCACTCCTTACTGGGACAACATGTCTTTTTCTACAAATCCATTTCCCACATGTGTTCACCCAGCCATGGTGTACACATCCAAACAGGGGCTATTTCCATGGAAAACACTGGCATTATCATTATCTGCATGCTGAAAGTCTTCCCTTCTCTTCTGGTTTTGGTTTTTTTTTTTTTCAAAGTACCTTAAGGGTTTCAGCAGTGCTGCAGTGGAACTTTTAGGCCATTAATTCCAGACCAGGTTCTCCAAGCTCTCCCACAAGCAGATTTCTACCACTATCAGCATTCAGAGGATCTGAAAAACTCCTATACACTGGAGAGTGTCCATAACTCTTCAGGTAACTTATTCCTGACCTAAAGGAAGAAGCTCAAGGAGCTTTTCCTGGGCAGAGTAACTGTGCTGCAACTCCAGAAAAATCAACAGGCTTCAGCAGGGAGAGGATCTGGATCCAGAAGTGCTCCCAGATGGCTGGAGGGAGAGGATCTGGATCCAGAAGTGCTCCCAGATGGCTGGAGGGAGAGGATCTGGATCCAGAAGTGCTCCCAGATGGCTGAAGAGAGGAGAGGATCTGGATCCAGAAGTGCTCCCAGATGGCTGGAGGGAGAGGATCTGGATCCAGAAGTGCTCCCAGATGGCTGAAGGGAGAGGATCTGGATCCAGAAGTGCTCCCAGATGGCTGGAGGGAGAGGATCTGGATCCAGAAGTGCTCCCAGATGGCTGAGGCTGAGCTCCAGCTCTGTATTCTCCAAGACCACAGCACACATGTCACAGTGCCAACAGCATCCTCACTCAGACTTTTCAAAGCAAGCATTGCCCAGCCACCAAGATCTCTTTGCAGTATTTATCCACCAATGTATCACCTGATTTCCCTTTTTTAGAGCCCATTTTGCATGCATATGCATATTAATAGATGCATAAAATCCAGGTCAGCTCCCTGCAGCTGCCAAAGCAGCAGTGAAAGTCCTGTGACATCAGCACAGTGAACTGTCAGTAAATCAAACCCCTCTTCCTCTCCAGGACAGTGGCTCAGCTCCTGCTCTCTGCAGAACACCATCCAACTTCCCATTCTGGGCTTTGGGAAATGCTGCACTGAACTTGGCCAGGCTGCAGAGTAATGAACTTGCAAAATGATCCCAGAAAACTTTTTTATAAAGTTTTGCAGTTCAAGCCACCAGTGAACTATCAGTTCACCAGCTATGTCCAAGAAGCCAAATCACAGTACAGCTAAATGTGCAAACCATTTTTTATTGATAAATATTTTTGGCATTATAGAGTTAAGAAATCCCATAACTCAGGCTTCCTGAAAAACTTTTCTTAGTGATTACTCATGCAAGCAATGAATACAGTTTAAAACTAAAGGCTCTTATGATCTCATGTGTCTGGTATTTAGTCAAAGCACACAGCAAATTCTTAAAAGCTGATCTAATATTAACAGTTTTTAGGAAAGTTTTCATGTACCCATTTCCTCAGAAAAGCCTTTAACATCTACAACTTTTTAAAGAACATTCCAAGTCAGGAAATATTCTGGGTGGTTTTTTGGTTTTTTTTTTGGTAACATTTCACTTTAATGACTGTTACCACATTCTTCAAAATACTTTGAAGAGTACAAAATATATTCACAAGAAAATTTTAGCTAAAGATAATGAATCCTTTATATAGCAAACCCATTCACTGTTTTCCCTTGTGAGTCCATGAGAAGACAAAACCAAAAAACTGAAACTAAATCACTGCAATGTACACCACCAGCTGAATAAAACAGGGTGAGTCAAAAATAGCAGAGCAATGGTAGCAGGAATGAGAGCTGGGATAGCCTATTCTGGGAGGCAGGAAGTCATTCAACCCATCCTCTTACCTTGGAATGCAAGAGGCAGAAACTGGAGCCTGACACAACAGGGATAGAGATAAAAGTATGCAGAAAATCACCAATTTCTCCTTTTATTTGTTAAAAAACCCCAAACAACAAAATCCCAACCCCCACACACATGCTCCCAGCATGAACCTCAGGAACACAACAAAAATCTCATTTAGTTGTTTTATAAGAATTGCCAAAATCTGAGAAAGCTCTTGGCAGTTTGATGTAAACCACTCAGCTCCATGGCAGAACCAGCCCTGCAGACAGACCCAGCTCCCAATGTGCCAAAGGACAGGGGAGACCCCAACTCCACACCCTGGCAGAGCAAAGGACTCCAGAGCTGAGCTTGGTGTAACTTCACTTGGTTTCAGTGGCTCTTACAACCATGCTGTGAAGTATCCACCCACCAACAGGAAATTCTGCAACTCCTCCTGCTGGGGGATGTCCTGGGAGCTCCAAGCAATCCCCCTGGCACGACTAAATGAAGAACAAGGTGATTTTTTCCCCCAAGAGTTGTGTGCAGCAGGGAAAAGCAGGTAACATGACATTTCTACCAGAAAAACCAGTGCCATGCAAGCAAATGGAAAAAGAAGTTCCATTCCTCCTCTGATTAGGATTCTTCAAGCAAAGCCATGCAGATAATGCCTCAAAAGAAGCACTTTCCCTGGGAGAGAGCAGGCTGCACCCACAAAGTGCATGTGAGGCTTTTGATGCCTCAGCTTTGAGCTTTTCTATTTTTCAGACTCTGTGCTGCTTTAGTGTTTGGGTCTGGGTTCACATTATGGGATGGTGAGCTCTGTGCACAGAGCAGGGAGACAAAACAATTCCTGCTCCAGCTGGGCACCAAGGACAAATGATCCAAATCTCAGCCCAGGAGCACAAACCCCGAGGGCTGGAGAGAGAAAAACAAGGCTGGGACTGGATGGGCTGGGGCTGGAATGGGACAATGAACTGCAAGGTGCAAATGGAGCAGAGCTGATCCCAGGGAGAGACCCTGTGACCTGGTGTCCATTTTGGGACCATTTTGGTTCATCCTGGGTGCAGCCCTGGCTGGGCTCTTGTGCTGCCCCAGGTGGGCCCATTGAGGCCTTTTATTAAATCCCTGCTTTATTAACTAACTCTGTCTGGTCTCTGTTCTAGGCCAGCCTTCACAAGGCATCACTTTGATGGTAAATAGAAATGAAAACCAGAGCTGAAGCTCCACAGAGCTCCAGCCCATCTCATCCCAAAGGCACCAGCACAGTGGGCCTGTTATGAGGGAAACAGAGCTGGCAGCTCTGCTCTTCTGCACAGAATTCTAAAGCATAAAGCTTGCTATGATTAAATTTTAGAAGATTTTTAATCTGGTGAGTTCTAGAAAATCTGATCTGCCCCCACCTGACTGTGCTTTCAGTAAAGATTCTTCTTTAGAAGAGCAATTAATAAAAGCTTCCTGTTGGAATTTCCATTTTATTTGGCCTTAATTCTTTCCAAAGACTGGTTCAGCATCATTGAGAAACCAGAACACATCCAGATGGGAATAAGCAATGATTTTCAAACTAATACATGAAGAATTATGACACCCCAAATATATTCATCTGTCCCAACTCCTCTCAGCTCCCATTTCAGAGGGAAATGAACTTTCAGCACACTCAAAGTCACTGAAATTCTGTAATAAACAGGGGACACTGAGGGTTACAACTTAACAACAGACAGGCAGGGGCAGCTCTGCTGCCAGAAAACAAAGCTCCCATTCCCTCTGTTCTCTCACCACATGTTCCTATCCCCTAACTCAATTTTCTGCCACTCTACTAAATTAACTGGCCTGAAGAATAAGTGAACTTTAGGTTTCCAAAATAAATTCAGAGTCTTAGATAGCATGCTGTGCATTTTATAGCTGAAACATTCAGTTAAGCCATTTTTCCCTGATGAAAGGAAAATATAAATTTATTGGAAACTTCTTCAGTGTGTGTGGAAAGGTTTGTCTTGTTTGAGACTATAAAATAAACCAAGGTTTGATTCACTATTCCCAATTTGACCCAAATAGTTTCCAAGTGTAAATTTCTTCTTAGGATTTCAATCAAAATTAACTTGAACTTAGTCAATACAAGAAGACAAAGCTTCAAGTCAGGGAACTGTATTTTAATTCCTAAATTTAGAAAAGGTTGAAAACGATAGGAGTATCTTAAAACAGAGCTTATATTTATCTTCCCACCAGTTTTAAAGAAACTGGAGATGATGTCCCTTAGCCTGGAGATACAATTAAAACAAAGAAGAAAACAACAAACCATAATGTGAGAGCAATTCCTACACAGGAGAGGCAACTGAGACCAGCACAAAGCTCAGCTTTAGCACCACTGTCCAGGGAAGCAGCCTCACTTCCTGATCCTTTTTCTCTGGAAAGCTGCAAGCAGTGCCAGACATACTCAGAATTATTGCAATTGGTCTCTGCTGGTGAGCTCCCCTTCAAGGAGCCTTTTAAACAGCTCAGATGGGAGCTGGGATGGAGCAGGAAGTGTCAGAGCTGCCCCATGACCACCCTCCTCTCCCAGCCCATGTGACAGCACTTGTGCTGATACCCTGGTTAATTTTTAACTCCATTGTCTCAGCATCAGGGCTTTCATCTCTCAGATGTTTGACAAGGCAACATCAAGCAACATTTAACATCAATTCTTTTATGGTCCAGCTGTAACTCCATTCTTCAGTCTAGAAATTGTAATCAAGGAACAAAAACATTCCCAATAGTTTATCTGTGAACTGTTCAGAGATTTGAACTCAGATTAATCAGCCAACTCAGAAACAGGATTCAGTAAGAAATGTTTCTGTTCCCTAAGCATGAAAAGATCAAAAATCATAAATCCACCTCCACAACACCCTAAGTGTGCTCAACCCTCTGTGCTAGAAACAGCTGCTCTAACCCCTTGAACTTTGACACAAGGTCAGCCTACAAACAGCCCCACTTTACTTAGGTAGCAGAAAAATAAGAGATAACTAAAATGAGGAAGTTCTGAGCCAAAATGCAACCCAGTTCTACATCATGGAAGTTTTGAGTCAAAAACACATTTTCAACTTTGATGAAGATTCAGAATAAAACTTCAAAGTTAAACAGAGCATTTTCAAATAGTCTGGGCACACTAAAATTATTTGTGCAAAAAATCCCCAGAAACATCCATTTAAGAAAAACTCCCTTGTAGCACTTGAGTTCCCTTCAGTAAAAACCCCAAATGAGTCACCAGGGATGGATTTAGAAGTGACCAGCTCTAAGAGGAGCCTGCAGTCAGTTTAACTTCCACAAAGCAACATAAGCTTTCTGTGCATCCCTCCCCAGGACCAAGAGATGACTTTTTTTAAAAATTATGCTTAGTGACAGAAATTGGGAAACATGGAAGCTTCACTGTCAGCTGAATCAGGCCTGATGCATCAAAACAGGAGAACTGGATTTTACCTCCTATGTTCCAAGGCTACCTTTTGGATGCACATTGAACTTAAATGAACATCTGTTCAATTCCAAAAGACTATTTTCTCATGAAAAGTATTACTATATGCTCAGTGGAAGTCTGAAGAAATTGTGGTACTTAAGACAACCAGTCTTAGCATAGAGAAACACAAATATCTCTTTATGAGCATGGCCAGCTTTACACAACAACCTGTGACTCCAACAAAGTTATGAATTTTAGTTCTGAGCCCAGGAATACCTGCATTTGTCACTCAGCAGACAAACAGGACCTTAAATCTCTGCCTGGTTTGACACAGCTGTACCAGGTCTGTAGACAAGGATATGAAAGACTTAAATTTATCAAAGGCAGAGAGATCAGCTGATCAAGCAGGGCTTTCCACTGTGACCCCTTCCTGTTTTCTGTTTAGAACTGCAAACTTGAACTCCAGCAACCAAAAAGCCTCAATTTTACTTCTTCTTTCAAGCAGCTGAAAGCAACACAAAAAAGAACTTGCCTATATTCCTCATTCTTTACAGAAGAGCTTTAAGAAAAGCTTGAACTTTTTTTTATGAAGGAGTTTGTACATTTGAAACTAAGCCTAAAAATTAGAATAGTGGTGTTGAAGCTCTTTGCTGTTGAAGATTTTGTTATGGGTGAGCATGACATCCATCCACACTTCTGGGGTTATTCCTTTAGGAGAGTAAAAGGGCCTAACAGACCAGTTTAAGTTTATCCTGCCATTACCTAGCACAGGGCCGGCTGTACCCCCTCCTTCTCACATGTTTAGTTTTGCTTTCTGTTGGAAATGCTGTAATAATTAAAAGCCAAAACAGACACCTACTTTCTCCCCAACTCAAAATGTTACTCTCTTCCACAAACAGGAGTAGAAAGAACTCCCTCAAAAAGTGAGTTCAGTAAAATGCTCACACACAAAGGCAGGATCACACCAAGCAGTTGATGCTTCAGTGAAACAGTATGTATGAAAAAATTGCTTATGATTTGATTCAAATGCCATCAAAACTTTCTGATGGAAAACTCAGGTAACCTCTGCCTCAGATTATTGGTGTTCAGTGGTGCAAAGTTAAGTCATATACGAATTACAAGCAACAGGAAGTCGAGTGAACATAACGAGGAAAATCAAATAGAAGCAGTCGGGTAACGCTGCCAAGCACCACTGCAGCCCAGTGACATTTAAACCTACACCAAGTGACAAGCCTAAACCAGTGACATTTTAAGCCTAAACCAAGTAAGTGACTCAGAAGTAGCATTCAACAGCAGCTATTTGAAAGTTTGAAAAAACAATTTGCACGAAAGGCAACTTGAGGATGAATTTACCTCCAGAACTGGTCCAGCTCCCAGAATGGTTCTCTCCACACCACTGGCGTACCCTTTCTGGCTCAGTGCTGTGAGGCAGTGAATTAGGAAGTTTGTGCTTTGGGTTTTCCCAGACCCACTTTCACCTGATATAACGATGCACTGATTAACATGTTTTTTAAGCATTGTGTGATAGGCCACATCAGCAATGGCAAAAATATGAGGCTCCAGCTTCCCAAGCTGATGGTTCTCATACATCTTGACATACTTGGGGTTATAAATGGGCAGGAACTTGAAGGGGTTAATTGCAATCAGGATACTTCCTGCATAAGTGTAGATTCTGTGCTTCAGGAAGCGGCACTTGAGATTCTCCAGGAGCGTTGTCTCGGTCAGGTTGGGCAGATTGCAAAGGTCATCAAAGTCCTCCTGGTGCCAGGGCAGAAAACCCCTCTCCACCAAGCGCCGGGCATCTGTCTCCTTGGAGAGCAGCTGCATCTGCACATACTTGATGGAGCCATCAGTGTTCCTCTCCTGCAGCAGGAAGTAGTACCCATCCTTCTGAGGGTGCTCGTCCTGAGCGCGCCGCGGCCAAAGCAAAACCCTGTGCACAGGAGAATCGTTTATGTCAAGTACCCATTCTTCTCCACCTGATTCTTTCACCTCCACCAGCACATAATGTTTGGAGACATCCAAGTTTAAGATGTTAATCACATCCTTGATGACATCTGATGACGTACTGTCCTTGGTTGCTGTCACTTTGCAGCAGGGAGCGTTTTCTGTTGATAGTTGGGGGTAAATATGAAGATTATAGGCTGCCTTTGCCTGGCAAACTGCACTGTCAGCATCTTTTAAACTCATTCTGTCCCCAGATGGGCTTCAGTCTTCCACCCCTGCTTAATATGCAGTGCCCATTGTCTGAAAAAAAACCAGAAAAATGAAAAATCACGTGTTAAAAAGTGTGTACAACAGGTATTAGGGCAAGGTGTGATTTTTCTGCAGGATGAGAACACTATATGATAACTATATGAGTTATCATATAGTGCATTTGTTCTTTAATAACTTACCACCAGTGATATTATTGCTAGCTACCTGTTTGGGATATCCCATGGAGTGCAGAGCTGCCACAGCCCCCAGCCTCCTTCCACTTTTCATTCTACTCCCATGCCACCCCTTCCACCCTGTCATGGCACACAAGAATTCATACAAGCAATGCAAAACAAACCAGGATCAATGTCCAAACTAAAACTTCCTTATTTCCCCAGGTTAGTTTTAGCCCAGATGCCTTCCTTGACCTAGTCCACATAAACATTTATCCACCCTCCCACAGAAACTCCTCCTTAAGGCTGCAGCAGCAGTTTGAGGCAGAAACAAGGTTTGGTCACTTATTAAATCAGCAGGGGCGGTTTAGAGCAGCCACAAGTTATGGCAGAGGAGCAGTGCACGTAGACACAAGGAGGAAACAGTTCTGACACTGAGACCCACTTATTTTCCCTAATTAAGCTATTTGCATGAGAAGTACAAGACAGGTAGAGCATCTGCCCCCCTGAGCTCTCAGGAAGCAGAGCCCCCAGCTGCCTGGAGCAGACACTGTTGTCAGCCCCCTCTAACACAGCACAGGCATCTCCTCACAGGTCACACAGGTCACTCACACAGCCAAGAGACTGCTCATTGCACTTGAGTGAACCACATCCTTGTTCAACCCTCAACAGAGGGGTTGAGCACCACTTTCATCTTCCATTTTAGGCAACAAAGTTAAGTCTTATTGCAACTATTTTTCAGCAGTAAAGAAGATCCTAAACAACCCACTTCATTCACAAGCCTTTATACCCATCACATCAACTCCTTCCTCGCTGGGCTCAGGAGCCTCATTCACACATCTCCAAAATCATTCATCACCAGGGCTTTTTCCTCCCTTCAGCCTTGGGGCAGGCCAGACATGTACCTCCAGCCTATCACCAACCTCAGAAGCCACCTCTTCCTCACTGCCAAGCTAAAAGTCTCTAGACTCTGTCACATCTGTGCCTTCCCCAGTGATTTTCTTCTCATGTGCAGCTTGGTGCCCCCAGGTCATCAGGACTAAGTTTGCCCATGCTGTTTTAGCTCCACAGTTCCTTTGCTTATCAAGGAGTACTGGAGGAGAAGGATAATGAAGTACCCCTTTGTTTCTGTCTGTAAAACTTCATTCTGAGAATAGCAGTTCAATTTTTGTTTCAAGAACAAAGTGTTCTAATTATACACTGACATGCCAAATACATTTAAAAAAAAAAGAGGAAAGAGGCAGAGAAATGCCAAAGAAGTTACTTTTTGCACTAAACAACTGCACAGGAACTTGTACAAGGCCACAGAGAGTAATCATTTCAAATTAAAATCAGTAGAGTTGGAGGCTTTTAGCTGCCACTTCCAGTGCAAGTAATGAATCACTTCACAAAACATATGACATAGCTGTGGCTCATGAACAGCCTCTGAGGAGGGAGCTGGGCTTTCAGGGACTCTGCACAGACAGCTTACAGCAGACACTGCCACACAAGCTGGATCATTTGTAGTGGCTACTCATCAAAAGGAAGGCTGAATAAGGCACAGATGGCGAGACAAACCACAATACATCTCTGATCAAACTGTATGATCCACCCAAAAATGTTTTTCCCCATTAAATGTCATTCTCTGTTCATTAAGCAGGGCTGGTTCCAAGAGCCAGGCCATACAAAGGCTGCAGCAGTGAGCTCCAAGTGCCCTCTCCATTTCCTGTAATTACCACTGACCACTAAAGAAGTCTGAAGCACCTTTGAAGCAACTAAGCAAGTGTTAAGCATTGTTAATATATAAAAGCTTAAACCTTGACACAGAGCAGAAAGTGCAGCAAACTGCTGCTCATGGGGAAAATCCACCTGAGCACAGACAGAAAAACAGAACAACAGTGACCATTTTCCTCTGCAGCTACTCAGGGACGCAGCCTTTTGCAGACTTCCTTTTTTCACTCCCCAGCAATTAGTTTCAGACACACAGTCTGCTGAGTTAGAGGAAGTCCCCTCAGTAAGCATTTTGGCCAAAACAGCTCCCTAAAAAACGTTGCACCAGCTTTTTGCCAACACAGAAGAGCTGAACCTCAGTGCTGACCTGTGACTTTACTAACACACATTTCCTAACCTTGTCTCATGTCAGCCACCAAAATTTGGGACATTGCTCAAGATCCCAGTTCACACTTCCCAAAGGGGAAATCAGAGTGCAGATGCCACTTCTCTGCAAGTGACAAACCCAAGGCCATTAGAGCCAGTAGGATCTGCTCAAGTGTGTATGACTGGAAAATTCAATTTTTCCATCTGAGAATGTCCAGATATTGCAGAGGTTTGAGGAAAACCTGCTGGTCTCCTACTAGTTGTGATTTTCTTAGAAAGGATATCAAATTTATTTGATGACAATACTGCTCTGAAACGGACAGACCTCTGGCTTTTCACTAAACAATTTTTCAAGCTTCAAATGAGAATATAAAAGCAAAAGAGCATTCACTGGACAGATTATAAATTGGTTACCTATTGAGTCCCAGTATTCAACCAAGGACAGGTGTCTTCAAGCAGTTGGAGGGTGAGTTCCTAGTGAAGTTGGGTTCCTGGCATCAAAGTAAACATTTTCATGATGGTTCTAAAAAAAAAAAAAAGTTACTGATAAAGAACATGTCATAAATGGAGAAGGCAGCAAGTGAACAAGAAGTTAAATCAGTTATATAGTTGAGTAATAGAGGAGGCAAGAAAACAACTGCTTAACAAATTTCTGCTGAGTTTACAGATATAAAACTTCAGCTTTATCCAAGAACCAATCTATATCAGAGGGATGGAAGAGGAGCTATCCTGAAATAGGATTGAAAGCACAGCAAGGAATTATTTGAACATGGTATTCTACCATAGCACCACAAGCATGACAGTGAATGCAATCTCCAGATAGATATAAATTAATATTTGTTTAGGCAGCCATATCACCCCTGGAACAGAAGATACATGACCAACACAACATCTAGAATAAATGCAAATTTCAATTAAGGAGCTAAGGGCAGCAACAACAAGAAAATACCCCCCCTTACAGACAAACACTCTGCAAGCTTTGTCTGCAAGGAGCACACAGAGGACACTGTTATCAGGGGCAGTCCTTGCACAGGACCTAGAGTTGGGTACAATCACCAGGCTGGAGGACAAAGCCACAACACAAGGCAGAGGCTGCAATTCACAGCTAAACAAATTCAGGCAAACAGGAGACATAAACATCAGCAGAAGGTTAAACTGCAAAAATTTAACTGACACCAATGAGGCCTGGCTGCCAAACCTCTTTTTAGAAAATCAGCCAGCCCCCAGTAACCAAGTTAATTAGAAGAGTTAATTAGGTACCACCCTCTTGTTTAGGTCAAGAGCAGTCTGAAGAGATGCTTGCAATGATTCCTTCTCAGTTTATGATCAATTATTTAGACAGTTTTAAGCAATTGAAATATTTATTCAATGTGATTTGGCTCATCATGGAAGCACAAGCCTGAATTCAGGTGCAGAGAATACTGGAAGTAAAAGGAGAAATACAAGAAAGAAAGTAATACTGAAACCATACACATCAGCAGGCAAACCCTGCAGCCCAACCACCACTGCTGGCTTCTCTCTGGAGGTGGAAATTCTGCAGTTACCTCAAGTTCTTTCAATACCTTTTCTTATAAGAAATCCCTTTTCAATATACAGAAGAGGAAAAAAAATCTGTAACTTCACTTTTTGCTCAGACAATTTTAGTAACAAAACAAAAAAATCCAATTCTAGATGGTAATTTTGATGGTATTTTGTAAGGGTTTTCCAGACTCCATTAAGCCATTTAATTTTTTTAATAGGCATTAAATCCAACAGTGTCCACTTGGTAACAGAGTGGAACTCCAGCAGAGAGCTTTGCCCCAATCAGTGCAGGGTATCTCTTTAGTTTAAATAAGGCCATAATTTGAAGCCACATATTTAGTCAATGAATCATGGTGAAGCTAAAAAGGGAAAGCTACCATTACAGCAAAATTGTTGAGGATGAACTGTATAATATTCCAGTTCATCACATTTTCATGTGCATTTCCACTGCTGCATTCCTCAAAGGGAAAGGTTCCAGCTTCTCCCACTGCTCAGCAAGCAATTCTCAACACAAAAGTGGAAATGTACCACAGGTACTTGGCCTCTGATATTCTCTGACACCAGAACTGCCAGTGACCATTCCCAAAAGAGACCAATCTGGTCAAATTGAAAATATTTAGCAATTTCAAAAATATTCAGCTATTACCAACCTCGATTTCCACAGCAAGGGATTTCCAGCAAATCAGGCTACAGAGACACTTGAAAATTTCCACAATTAACTGTGCAATTAACAGGAAAGGTAAAGATCCTTGTCCCATGTCATAAAGACAGGTGCTGTTAATTGAGCGTAATTGATTTTAATTTTTTTTCAGTATTCCAGGCATTTGTAGATTACCTGAAAATCACTTCAGGTTCTAGTCACACTTCAGTGTTTTCCTTGGTTATAAAAAATTCAGCTGGACTAAACAACTTTAGATCCTTGCTTTTCTTTACCTAAAAGCTCTTGGATTTTCTGCTCCAAAGGAGGAGTTCTGAATGGACCACACAAAAATTACAACACATTTGTTACCACTCTTTGCAATCAACCCTGCAGGGAAGTTACTGCCCCAAGTGCCTGACAAAGGAGAAGCTGGGCTGCAATGTAGTGTAACACAGGAAAAAGTCAAAGAAATCACTTTTGGTCCAGGCAGTTCCTTCTCAGTTACCTGCTGCTGGGGCCCTGATCCCAACCCCCACCCTAAACCAGCACTTCCTCTGAATGACTCAAATGCACAATCTCACCTTAAAACACAGACATCTTATCAGGCTTTACAGTGATGTGACATGATACCTTAGAAAAGTGTGATGTCACAGAGTTACAGATGCACATGAGAGCATGATTCAGAAAATGTGGCCCAGTTGAGAAATCAAGGCAAAGCACCTGAAAGGCTCAGAGGTAAAGAATGCAAGCCAAAAGAATTTTAGGGGCCATTCTACCACCTTTTTTTAGTTTTCTTAATTTTTTCCTTAACAGCACTACAGCTGTCAACAAAGGAAATAAAAGTTTCACTGCTCTAATGTTGCAATTACACGGATGAGAAATTTTTTGAAGAAACTTTAGGCTGAACTTTTGTGTGAACAGAATGTACACATGTCCAAAATAGCTTGAAAAACACTTTTATTGTTTAGTATCAATGGTCTTTATAGAAAGGGCAGATTTTTCTGGAATCTGCATTGAGTTTCATTTGGTAATCAGAGACACACAACACAATAAAGCCTTGATAAAAGCAACTCCACAAGCCACACTTAAGTCACTTGATACACCAAGAAAACACAATATTCTAAACACAAAACCTTTACATTTTCATTTTGGGAAATAAAGACATTCCTATCCTTCCTTTTAGAAAAATAAACCCTAATCAGCATCTCGGGCTTTGCTTCTCCTTGATATTAGCATAAACAGGCCTTGTTTCTCAGAAATGTGATAAACACCTTCAGCCTTCAAATTCCCAAAAAAACACTGAGCCAAAACATTTTGTTGAATCAGAGTCTTTCACTATTTTCTTGACTGTGGAGATAGCCAATACTGTTGAATTTTTTAGGAATTCTTCCTTTTTAAAAGCCTGGGATATGCAAATCCTGCCCTCTGACCTTGGAGCTGAGGAAAGGCCATATTTAGCCTCAGTGTGCATGTGAGTCAAACATGTTATTCATGCACAGGATTATCCAAGAGGTCTAATGTTTGAATCACCATGCCTCAGAAAACTGCCTGCACAGAGTATTCCTTCCTAGGTGAACCTCCTTTAAATCTTTCATCAGCTGCATTTACTCTTCCTAAATTATTCAGTTCCATGGGGGTTTTGGGTTCCACAGAAAAGCCCAGACCTGGGAGTTCTCCCACTGGGAATGGACACTATGTGCAGGCAGCTGTCACAGCAGGAGCTGCAACATTCAACTTGTGAAAAAGCTTTTTGTTGAGACAAATGTTCAAGCACAGTAACAAAACAAACCAAAAAAAAAAAAAAAAAGTCCCAAACTGTACAGTTCTACAAAATACTCAGCATTACTGCAGTAACTCCCGAGTTTTATGTGAATAATGAAGGATTAAAGATTGAGGAAGTGGTCTCAGATGCATCATCCTGAAAAGCACAATGTTATTGCACCTCAGATGTAGGGCAGGCAGAAAACCTCACAGCAGTACAAAGACAAAAAAACCCAAGATGAACTATTTTCTAAAAAAAGCCACAATAAATCTTGGAGCTAATATAAATATGCATTAAATGCTCCCCAGGCTGCTTCCCCTACATTAAATCGATTTGTTCCTGACAAGATTCTGACTTAAAGTCACCCAGGGCTCACTAAAACTCGCTGGGTGTGATGCCAACATCCTAAACCGGAATGCAAGCTTACCCCACGCTGTTACTTTAGGGCAAGTTCTTCAGCCCTGGATTCCAGCTAACAGGCCTGAAATCAAAGAGCTCCTAATTACCCATGACAAACTTATTTGCAAACAGCTTGGCAGACGCACCGATACCGATCCACCTCTAGGAGCACCGTGGGAGGATGCTGATGACATCTTTGAAAGGCTAATTACATCTGCCAGGAGCTTGAGATCATCTCCAGCCCTTTGCTCCACTGCCACCCTTTTCCAGAAGGTGAAATCAAAGAATAGCTGAGCTCGTTTGCATCCAAAGTGCTTCTCGCTTTTCACAAACGCGAATTGCAAATAAAGCTGAGCGAGAATTTTGCAAAAATGCTTACAGAGTAACAGAAAACAAGGCTAAAATGATACTGGGAATTCATCTTCCACCAGGATCACACATACCTGTATCAGACCGACGGCCAGGATTGTCATGAGTCAGGATAGTAGTCTGATACTTTTAGTCTAGAAACATGTAACAAAGGACGTTCCTAGCTTGCAAAAGTTTTACTTCCCAGAGATTGCAAGACTAAGCTTGCCAAAAAGACAGAGCACTATCGACATGCACACAGCAAGAGGCAGGATTCAAGTGGGCAATGACAGTCATCACGATAAAGCACGATTTCAGCACAGCAGCAGCACCAGCTGTCAAGAGCTGCTCGAAAATAACACAAAGAAACCAAAGAACCCTGAGAGTTTTAACGAATTTTTTGAAAGACCGTGAGACTTGTGTCTGAAAGATTACAGGCTGTTCATGCCGAGAGTCAGAGACATCACAGAACACTGAAAAATCGCAAGCAGGGGCGGAAAAAACCAAGAGCTGAAAGCAACACCGTGCCTTGCTCAGCAGGCAGGCTCTGCCCGAGAGACGGGAGGCACAGCCGGAGTCAGACACTTCCCTTCCCCTGGGCACCGCCAGCTCCTCGGGCATGGCTGACACAAAGTTTATCAGCATCTGCCTGTGCCGGGCACAGCCCCGGAGCCGGGCACAGCCCCCGGCCCCGAGCACACCCGAGCTCTTCAGGGAGTCCCGGGGAACCGCTCCGGCCCCGAGCTCCTCAGAGCGGCCACCCCAGCCTGGAAGTGACCCCCAGCCAGCCCCTCCGAGCCGACCCTCCCACGCTCCCTCACATCTGCCCCGAGGCACCGACCCTCACAGATCCCCTCAGAGCCGACCCCCACACACCCCCTCAGAGCTGCCCCGGCCGCCCACAGCGCTCGGTGCGAGACCCGGTCGCTGCGAGGCACGGCCAGCCCAGCGCTGGGCAGCGCGTAGCGAAGGAGCGGGAGGTTTGCGGAGCCGGGGAAAGAGGAGCGCAGGGTCCGTTACCTGCGCCGGTGTTGAAGCGCGGCCGCCCGGCCCGGCCCCGCCGCCGCCACAGGCCCCGCGCGCGCCACTTCCGGGTGGGGGGGCCGGGGCGCGCCCATTCAGCGCCGCGCTCCCCCCGCGCATGCGCCGCCCCGCGGTAGGGCTGGGGAGGGGGGCGCGGAGCGGCAGCACGGCCTGAGGGGAGTGGGGGGGATGCGGCGGGCGGTGATCCGGGGTACCCGAGTTCGAGCCCTGAACCCGCTTCTCGCTCCCGGCATGGGTGGGCGGCGGCAGCCAGGTGCTGTCTGTCTGTCTGTCTGTCTGAGGCAGCGGGGGTGGATTCTTGTCAAAACCAAAGAGTCCTAGAGTCCTGCTGGGCCGGGAGCATCCCCACCCGCCGCTGCGGCTGTTGTGGGGTGGCTGGTGCCCGGTGTGTCAGAGCAGTGGGGCACAGTGGTTCACAGAATTGCTTGGGTTGGAAGGGACCTCAGGAGCTCACTCAGTCCAACCCCTGTCTCCACCTGGAGCAGATCACACAGGAAGGCGTCCCTCCAGAGAGAGAAATTCCACATCCTCAGAGAGAGAAATTCCACATCCTCCCTGAGCAGCTGTTTCAGTCCTCGGCCATCCCCAGCGTAAAGTTCTTTCTCATTTTGAGGGGTTTGTCTTGTGTTTTAGTTTGTGCCCATTACTCCTCGTCCTGTCACTAGGTGCCACTGAGCAATGGCATTATTCCGTGGACACCCCTTGGAGATATTTCTATATTTATAGAGGATTGATGGGATCCTCTCTCAGCCCTCTCTTCTCTGGGCTAACCAGGCCCACCTCCCACAGTCTCTCCTCATCACAGAGATGCTTTAGACTCATCATCTCTGGGGCCTCCGCTGGATTTTCTCCAGTAGTCCCTTATCTTTCTTGTGCTGAGGAGCCCAGAACAGACTCCACCAGCTAAAAGCCTGAGGCAAGGAGCGCTTTTAGGGCCAGCCATGCTGCAGGAGTAGCCAGACCTTCCTTTATCGCTTTATTTAAAAGCAGCGCAGCCCCCAGGGCTGAGCCCTGGACCCGGGCCCTTTTCATTCCTCCGCGCCGCCAGGGGGCGCGCTGCCGCCCCTCACCGCTCCCGCCTCCGCGCGCATGCGCCGTGATTCAAACGCGATGGCGGCTGCGGCGGCTCGGGGCTGAGGGCGAGCGATCTCCGCCCGGCCCCTCGCCCGCCCGCCGCTGCCTCGGCACGATGTCCTCGGAAGGCAGCGGCACGGCGGCGGCCGAAAAAACGCCTAAAGCTAAGCGGAAAGGTAGCGTGGGGTGAGGGCGGACCCGTGTTGGCTGAGGCGGGAGCCCGGCCCGGCCCGGCCCGGCCCATGGGGGATCCGACCTGAGGCGGGACTACCCGCGGTGGGCCCGCCCGCGGTGGGCCCGGCTGAGCTCTCTTTGCTCTCTTTCAGGAGGAAGAATCGTCCCGTCTCGCTACATGCAGTTCGATAAGAAACAAAACAAGAAGGTGTCGAGGCAGCCAAGCTCAGGCGTCGCTCAGCGAAAGGCAGAAAAGGTGTGTGGGGCTGCTTGGACGTGTGGCAGTGAGGAGAAAAAGCAAACAAACACGCCTCTGCTGGGGTTATGAGGGAGTTGTGGAGTGCTGCTAGGTGCGAGTTTGGGGCTGTACTCCGGTGACTTGCAAAGCAGCAGGAGGCTCTGGGGTTTAGTTGTTGTTTATTGTCAACATTTAAGTTGAAGATAAGATATTGCTGATTATGTTCTGTCTTAGCTGTTTTCTTTATTTTCAGGATGCTTCCTCAAGTTCCTCTTCATCAAATAGTTCTCTGCTGTCTTCTAGAACTAAAGCAGGATTGGTTGTCTCTCAGAATCATGAAGCTTCTGCTAGTAGGTTTTACAAGTATTTAAAAGTTATTCTTTTGTATTTCTAGCCTATGAGACTCTTAACAACTCTAAGGTATTGATAATTTGTGTTGTTTGCATTACTGGCAGTTATTATGTGTATGCATAGGAAATTAAGAAGCTTGATGTGAGACTAAAACAAATCAGGTCCCGGCTCTGGAATTGAGTGATTGGGTCTTTCCTGCCTTCTGCACAAGGCTTTGAACAGTTCTTTTCCTCTGCCCTCATCATTACTCTGCTTTTTTTTGTTTGATCTTTCTGTTAAACCAAATGTGACTGAAAATCTGTCTACAAAACCATCCATTTTATTTCTTTTGTTATTACCAATGGTTCCTGTCTGGTGTTACCGACAGTCCTTAGTTGTCTCCACAGATATCCAGTTATTGAGACAAATTATTCCCTTGTTTTCAGTGAATTGGGACCTTAAAGGGTCTCACTTTATGGGATCATTTGAGAGTGAGCTTTAGCCATAATTATTTTCCATTCTGGCCACAATTCCAGTTCATAACTTTCTTAGGAGGTTCAAGAAAAATAAGTTTTTAAGGCTGTTCATTAGAAACCAGGTCCTCTTAGACTTTGCTGGGAAGAGAGAGTTTCTGATGAGCTCAAGAGGGGCCTTGTCCAGGTGCAGTTCATCAAAGCCAAGGCCTAAGGAGCATTTCTCAGGTCATAGTGGAGTGTGAGGGGAGGGATGTGACCAAATCAGCTTCCCTGGGTCTCTACAGGAAATGTCAACTTGTGCTGAACCTCATGCTTCTAGTTCTAATTCTTCTAGTCTGATAACAGCTTCTTTCTGTAGGTGTGGACCTCAGCTCATTGAATCAGGCTGCTTTTGAGAAGGGTGACTTGCAGTCCACTTTATTAGATGAAGAGAAAATGAAGCTACCAGACCTTGATATTTCTGATATTAATGGTAAATTTCCATTCATGTGCCATTTCTGGGGTTTGGTTTTTTTTATTTTTAATGCATGTGCTGAAACTTGGGGCTAAGAAATTGTTGTATTCTTGTATATTCACAAAAGGATTTTAACCAGAGATACTAAGACCTTTGGACTTTAAATTAACCTCTTGATTTGTGGTATCTTTTGGGTACTCTGTTTTTATTTAAAGTCAAAAAGTAACGGATAAAGTAAAAAATTAAAGTACTCTTGAGTCTTTGTTCCTAAAACAGGTGGGTGTCAGCCCTTCTTAAAAGTGGATCACATTTGGTTGTCACTTAAAGCTGAATGATCCATATCTGCTCATGAGTATATCAGAGCCAGAAACAGAGCACAGATCTTTTTTACTGGTGCACACAATAACTTTGAAATTATCTCTGCCTTTAAAGAGCCTGGTGGTCTATTGACCCACCCTACAGACCTCACAGAAGAGCAGCACACTAACTTTGTTCTTGTGATTCAGATAAAAGTGACCCCAAGAAGAGTTTTTACTCAGAATCTGCTTCAGATGAGTATTCAGAGACAAAGAAAAGTGAAGAGACTGATGAGGTGAGTCTCACTGCTTACGTTGGTAATGATATTTATTTTGAAATGAAGATTTTCTGCTTATCTTTAATCTGAATTACAGCTGAGGTCCTGGGAGGACCTAAAGCCTCCTTGCAGAAGTCAGTGCTGGCAGTGTTTGGTGTGTTGATCAGATACCTGGACACTGACCAGAGCTTTCCTTCCATTACTTGTGATAAAGAATCTGTTCCAACTATTGCATCTCCTCAGGTGGATTCTTGTATTCCTGCCCATGCTGTTTAATTATATCACATTATCTTTAAGTATTTCCTAACATTTTTGTTCTGAGAACAAACACTGATTCAATCTCATAAAAAAGAGCCTTATTTGTGGATCTCATTCAATGTAGCACTGGAACTTCAAATTCTCTACCAGAATTATGAAAATGTGCTGAAAATATTATAGAAGGTGGTGGAACAAAGAGATATATTTAATTAACATGGGTGTTTAAAAAACAAACCTCTGTCATTGAGCTGTCTGTTAGCAGTGGTGATTCCAGGCATGAATTGGACTATTAGCAATTAATTTGGTAATTAATTTGCTGATAAAACAGTTGTTTAAATACCAAACTTGATGGAGAATATTCTTTTCTCTTCTGAAGGAAACTGATTCTTTTGATCTGATGGAAGAGCTGGAATCTGAGACACTGCTTTTAACTTTCCTAAGAATAAGGGTGAGAGTTGGTCAAATATTTGGTGTTTCAGCTAGAACTTGATATTGAGGAATTGTTTAATTTCTTAAATGCTTCCTGACCTGTAAAAGTTGGATTTTTGTGACTGTATATGTTCATCATTTGTAAAACCATAAGACTTGCTGTGACAACTCTTAGAGTGGATTCAGTGCCAGTTTCTTAAGCAAGTGCTGGATTTTAGGAATTAGGGGGAGGCAAAAGTTTTGGGAAAAATGTGAGTCTGTGTGGAGTTAAAGGTTGTGGCAGTGACTTTGTTCCCTCAGTGCTCTGTGTGTGTTTTACAAAAAGAAACAGGGGTGGGCCCAGAGTCTTGAGAGGGTTTTTAACTCTGATTTTCTGTGCTTACTGTGTGAGGTCTCCCCTTCATTAATTAAAACTCTTTGGTCTGGTCGGAGGCCTGCATTTCTTTATTCAGAATATGTTGATTGCTCAGATGTAGCATTGTTTTAATTGTCAATATTTTTGGGATGTAATAGACAGAAAAAAAGGTTGCCAAGATGGAGGAAAAAGCAGAAAAGAACTTGCTAATGTTGTGTGAAGAAAATCGGAAACAACAGGAGAAGCTCTGGGAGCTGAAACGTGAAATTCTGCTTGAGGAGAGAGAGCAGAAGCTCAATGAAACATTAGACAAACAGGTAAGTTTTAATTAATGCTTCTCTGATAGTTACACAGACTCGTTTATGAAGTAGTCCTTTATCCAGGGGACATTTCCCTGTTTCTGTGGCCTGCAGGGGTGCAATTTTATACATCTCAAAGGATATAAATATCTCCTTCCTGTTGAGGTCTGCAGCATCTTTGTCGCTGTTGAGTACCCTGGTGGACAGGCAGGAAGGAGAAGCTGGAGCTCTTGGGCAAGGGCAGAGATTGCAGTGGCTGCCAGGGCAGGGTCTGGGTGATGCTCAGGAGGTGAAAGTACCAAACCACAGAACATCCCACACTTGGGCAGCTCCAGCTGTGGTCAGAGCTGAGATGCTGCCCCTTAGAGAGAAGTGGACATCTTTATCTGCCTTGTTTATATGTGTTAGCCACAAGTAGTTCTGGCCTCATGGTAAGAAGACAGGTTTCTAATGAATAATTAATGTTTGAATAATGAATTTTCAAAACTGAGTCTCTTTGCTTTTTAACAAATACACATTGCAAAAATTGAACAAGGCTTTTGGAGAGCATGCTTGTTAATTACAGAGGATCTGATATAAAACCTTTGGCTGTGTTGCCAATCTCTGAGCTACAGAAACAAGGGAACTGGTACTGAGGTCAGAGAGGAAAACATAATCAACAGTTTAATGGGATTATTGTACCACAGACTTCTTGAATTCCTCTGTCAATAAGCATTTCAGAGTGGTATTTGGTTTGATCATAAAGTATTTTTTTGAAGTGAACCAGGTGTGTATTTACAGAAGATGTGCTTTTGGAGAAGTGTTGTTCAGTGTGTCTCTTGCAGATAGAAGTGCTGTCTCCCCTCGTTGCTGTGTGTGAACAGTTTAAAGAGCAATACAAAAGCTTTGCAGCTTCCCTGGATGCTGCGAGACACGAATTGCCCATAAAGAACATTCACATAGAAGGAGATAAGCAAACCTACCTTGGTATGAAAATTTCATTTCTCAAATTTGCTTTCAGTTACGGTGGGTTTATGCTAAAAAACTTCTCACTTTGTTCCTGCTGCATCTGCCACTGGAGGAACTGTGTGCTCTGAGAGCCTGTGAGGACACTGGGCTGCAGCAATAATCCCATGTTATGCTATGTGTAGTTCTTACCTCTGTTTAACCACTTAACTACACAGTTTTTTATCTTGCAGCAGAGAAGAAATGAACTTTAGGTTAGCTCAGTCTTCACATACATCCTCTTCAACAGGTTTCTATGTATTTTAACTGTATTCATGGCATTCCTCCCCCTTTCTTTTTCCTCCTGTATAAACAAGTTGTAAGAATGCTCTGATCTTTCTTGTTTCTGTGTTTGAGGGACAGAGTCACCTGGGCAGACTTGCTTGTGTTTCTTGCAGAACTGGAGCTTAAATATTATTGTGTGCTGTTTTGAATCAGAATATTTGATCAATCAGTACATGCATTTTCTATTGAAGTCTGGACAAAAAGTTACATTTTTGAACTGCTGCTCTGCAAAAAACAAGATTCTTAAATCATTTACAGTAATCTTGCACTTTAAGACATGCAAAACATTTATTGAAGAACTTAGAATTCTTGTGAGACTAGAAAGGAATAGGTGCATTTTTTTCTTTGTGAATGTTGAAGGAAATGGCTGAATAAATTTCATGGAGGGGGTACATGCCAACAGCAATACATGAAACTGGCCAGGGAACTTCGGGTGTGTAAAACTTGTTTTTCCTCTTACATTTCTCTTAAAAATCTTTGACATACTCTAAAAGAGAACTTGATGAGCAATTTTAATGGCCTGTTCCTGATGCTAGTCACAACAGTGAAAAATAATTTGGCTTTCACAATTTCATGGTGTTTTTGTGAAAGCTGAACAATATTTTTTTTATAATCTAGTTCAGCTGTCTCTAGGTTATTCCAGCTGTTAATATCCTGTATTAACTGGTTCATTTTTGGTAATACCTTTAACTTCTCATCTTCCAGATGAACTGGAAAAGCAATTAATGATCACACAGGAGCTTCTGACAGAAGTTATGCCAAACCACTCAGAGGATGGTGCAAAAGCACTTGGTGCACTGAAGGAGCTTCAAGAAGTGTCTCAGCAGCTGAGTAAAGGGCTTCAAAGGTATCTCAACAATTGGGTGGAAAGACTTGTTGGCTAAATATTCTGAGGAAAATCTATAGCCCTTGCCAGTGTATCTCCAGAACTCAGGCTGGAGGAGGGGTAACTGAGGGTTTGGTAGCACTGTGTAATTCTCTGTAGCACTCATCTGTATGTCTGTCCCTGCCTGCCTGCAGTCACAGTAGGGTGTTTGGGGTTGGGTTTGTACTCCAGGTGAGCCATTCTCTGACACTTCAGCTGAGAATTTCACTGAGCCAGAACAGACTTGGAAAATTTAGGTATGTGGGAGTGCAGAAACCCAGGAGACAGAAAAGTGAGCTGCAAACTGTCTTAAATAACAACCCAGCAAAAGTGTCATCCTTGAGGAGGCACAAGGAGCACAGGGAAGGGTTTTCTCCTACTGCTATGACAACAAATACAAAGCATCCCTGGGAGGGTGAGGAAGGGATAAAGTATGACTAATGTCCTTCCTTCATTGCCCCAGAAGAGATTGGAGTTTAAATCTTTGAAGATGAATAGACCATTAAGCCACTCATCTCCCCCTCCTGCAAACTGCCCCATCTCTCCTCCTAGTTCTTACTTTGGAGAAGAAAATTCACATTTTACATTCACATTTGTTTTTTTCTGGTGGGGCCATAGTAGGAGAAAGATGCAGATGTCCAGGCATGCAGTCTTTGGGCTAAAGCAGAGTTATTGTCCTTCAGAGTCACTGATTCAGCTTCATGTGTTCCAGGAGCTTCACAGATGTGCAGAACCTGTCCTTTGAAGCCAGTAAAGAAGTTTCTCTGCATAACCAATACTTGTGTGAAGAGAAACATGGAGTAGACGTTGTGAAACGCTGGTATTTCAACTGACTTTCTGTATTGTTTTACTACTGGGTAGGTACTAACTCAAAGCCAGCAGACTTCTTATCCTTTTACTTCTGATGTGGACATAGAAGTTGCCCAGTTTTTCAGTGAAGCCAGCAGCAGGGCTGCTACTGATACAGGAATTGGAGAGTTGTTCTGCAGGCTGTCCCACAGGGAGACATCACTGCTTGCTTTTAATGGGGATTTCTGTGACAGGTTTTCCATCCCTTTCTGCCCTGACAGAACTGAAAGGTAAATGATTAAAAGTGCTATTCCTGGCAAATCTGACCTGTGTGGTAATTACAGCTTGAGCATTGGTTGCTCACTGAACAACTTCTGCAGGAACTCTGATTTGTCCCATATTTCTGGATGTGCTAGGTGGGTATAAAGCACTTGCTTGGAAGGAGCCTGGTCACTTTAAACAAATGAGAAGTTTTGGTAACTTCTCACTTCTTCATTGCCTAATTGCCTTGTAAATAAATTATTGAAATTACAAATGCTTTTGTATAAACCTGACTCCTCTGTAAGGATTTTATTGTTTTTAATGATAAAGACTATTCTCCACTGCTCTGTCAGAAGCCTTCAAGTTTGAGTATGTTCACTGATCTCTTACAGCAGCTTTTGTTTCCATCTGGCCTTCCTTAGGGCTCATACTGCACAGTCCAGTGTCCCAGTGCTCAGCCATGAGCACCCCAAGGGCTGGGGCCAAAGGATTGGGAATGGGGAAAGGAACCACAAACCTGATCACTTAGTGCATGTGCTGTGCTTGGAGCATCCAAGCCACATCTGGCATGTTTCTTCAACATCCTTTCCTTTTCTCTACATTTTTCTCTGGAAGATGTGCTGTAACCTGTATTTTTTAACCTGTGGAATCTCAGAATGAGATGATTTTTCACATTTCTAGCTTCAGCTGTGTCTATAAGGCTTTTTGGCCTACTCCTAAAATACCTGGAGTATTATCCTTGCACTCCTTCAGGTGCTGTTCAGGCTTTCTTCCTGGCACTACTAAAGATCTAACTAGATTTTCTCCTTTTATTAAAAATCAGGAGTAAATTAAGTAACTGGATCAGTCAATGTGCCACACCCATAAAACAAATTGTTCAGACCCTCCTTGCATACAATCTGGGTCATTTTTTTAGCAGTGAACCAGTGTTATTTCAGGATATCCATCTGTTATTTCTTTTTCCTCACCATCTACACCTGGCAGTTCACCTGTGTGGCTGCAGTCCAGCACATCAGCAATGAGGATGGTGCAGCTGCATCAGGCTCTGGGGCAGGAGCATGAGCTGCATCCATGAATTTGGCCACTGGATGGGGAACTTTGCCCAGCAAAGTCAGCTTGGCTGTAAATGTTTGGGCTGGTCGGTTTTGGTGGATGGAGATGTGGGGAGAAAGGCTCCAAGATGATGAAACTGGTTTGGATTATTGCTGAGCTGTGTGTCCTCACACCTTCAACCTCTTTATGATCAGTGTGTCAATGCTGAGACTGAAAGTTGGGAAGGGTCATCTTAAATATGAGAGAGGAGGGATGAAATTGAAATCAGTATTGTAGTGTCTTGATAAAAATGTCTGCACAGGCATTTCAGAATGTATTTCATAGGACCCCTTAATGGTACTCCTCACTGATGGTCTGAAAAAGTATTTTTCTTTAATTTAAACCCATGCTTTGCAGTCAAGTGACTTTCTACCCCTGAGATACTGTTGGATGTGTATACCTGTTACTATAGGGCATGAAATAACACCACACACACACACACACACACACACAGCTGTTCTCAAGGTAAAAAAGGGAAGTTTATTTTCTGACTCTAACATTTATAGATTTCTAAAAGTGACAGTGGATGGGAGGGTGACAGTGCCACCTCTCCAATGACACTGGACAAACCAACAGTCCATCAAATTTCTCTTCTTCCATAAAAAATGCAAAACAAGAAGTTATTTCAAGAATGTAAACATCAGAAGGCTTAGAAAATGTTAAAAAACCAAGGCGACATCTACCTCCAGCCGAACGTTCTTTGAGCAGCAGCCAGCAATGCCAATTTTCCCTCTGCAGAGCAGTGGAATGTTGCTGTTCTCCCCCCGGGGCGGTGCTTGCTGGGAGCTCAATTAAAGGCTGTAAATCTTGCGGGGGCAGCAGTTCAGCCCCGCTGCTGCAGGCGGCACTCGCTGCACTCCTCATCCTCCCACCAGGCAAAGGGGAGTCCTGGGGCTGAAGCCAAACTGCTGCTCCACAACAATTCTGTGCCCGGGGATGTGCTCTCATTGTTTCAGAAGAATCAGAGGCATTAATTTCAGCATTCTGGCCATTCTTTAAACGGAGCACTTGTGTAATTCTTTGTACAAATGGTACAACAAGTGTTAGCTAAAGCAGCTCGGCCTCTCCAGGAAAAGGTTTTAAACTGCTTTGAACTGAGACTTTTTCTTCTTGGTTTTCATGAATGTTCTTTCTAAGTGGTCCTGGTTTGGCTCTTTGCAGAAGGGTTTTAAGCTCCTCCACCTTGAAATATTGTAGAATATTCCACAGAATTGGCTGCTGTCATTTAGCACTGTAAAAACAACAACAAAGAACTGCAAAATCACTGGAGCAGGAGCTAAACAGATGTGACACCACTTATTTTGTGTTTTCCACTTATTTTCTGACAATGTCACATGCTCTAAATCGGTTGGAATCCTAAACAAATTAAGGGCTCTTTTTATTCAGGTTATGTGTCTTTTTTTCCCCTGTAGAATTAATGATGTTCTCCCTACTGTAACTTCTATCAATGTAGATTTAGTTTTGTTTTGTTTGAACTTCTGCAGGACTCATTACCTATTTATTCATCTTTTAGGCCAGAAGATCTTCTTGACCAGTTGTTAACATTCCTGTGTTTAAGGTGCTTTTTGGGGGGGAGGGATTTTTTTTTTTTCCCTTCCTCCCAAAACAGAAAGCAGTTGTGAATTGAGCCAGGTGGGTGAGAGCCTGGGAGGAAGGGGAAGCCCAGAAATGGAAGTATTTGTCCCTTGCAAAACTCTTGGCTGTTTAAGAAGAGATTGGCAAAGCTTTTAGGCTGGGTTTGCCCTGCAGCTTGCCCTGCCTGGGTGCTGCTGTGTCTGAGGGAGCTGTGGCCACATTCTCCTCTGTGCCAGACCCTGACCACCACTCAGGAGGGCTGAGTCAAGGCATTTTTTGCTGTAATTCCTGTGCTCCCTGCAATGGGGGCTCCGGGATCAAGGTGAGGCAGGGTCCCCCCTGCCTGGGGTGCTTTGGGGTGGAGCTGCAGCTCTGAAAATCCCCGAGGTTCCTTTGTCCCCTCCCCACACCCCAAATCCTCAACTCTTTGTTCACATGAGCTGCAAACGGGGCTGAGCCTGTGCTCATCAACAGCAAAGCAGCTCATGACCCCAGCAGATGTTTTTGCATTTTAGGCTAATGAGAACTTATTGGATTACTGCAGTCTTCCCTGCCTCGGAGTAAATACCACTTTGTTGGAGATCCGGAAATTCATCCTGAATATGATAAACAAACTGCTGGCTGGGCTGGGATTGCCAGGACATGAAAAGAGTTCCAGAGGGGCAGAAGATCTAACAGCTCTGAAATGCACCACTGAGCCACACCAATTAAGAGCATTTCCAGTGATTATGTGAGCATTCCTGTTCAACTCACAGAAATTATTTTAGGTTGTTTCTTCCGCTGCATTTGTGTGTGGTCTGCACAGCAAGCACGAGGTTTGCAGAGTGGGCTCAAATGCCTCTGATCAGTTTCTTTTTAAAATATTTCTGTGATAATGTATATGCTAAAACTCAGTTTCCTGCTAATTCAAGAGCTTAAATTTTCTGTGTTATGGTTGCCCCTTCAGATATAACTAATATTTTAATCTATAAAGACAATCTATGTTTGGAGATGGCCTGTAGGATATAAAACTGAATCCCTTTGTTTAATATCTCTTGCATATGGGAGGTGGCTCTACTGTACAGTCAGACTACACACAAATTTTATTTCACCAGTCATGTCGGAGCTGAGAAGAGAATTGGAAAATTATTTCTGACTAAACATCTGAATGACAGCCCCTTCTGATAAGCACAGTGCCCTTCCTTCTAAATCATTCAAAATCCTCCATTTGAATGCTTTCCTAGTACTATTTCAGTCAGGAATAAATACTAAATAATACTTTGTCAGGAATTAAAATGTTATATTACTGTGAAAGATCAGACTCTCCTGCTCTATAGATGAATAATAACCATTTTTGACAGAACTATTTAATAATTATGTTCTCAATATCATTATCCTATTATATCCTACTTAGATTACAGTCTTGGTTGAAAAGTGCTCTTTAATTATCCTTTCCTTATAATTTCTTCTGGAGATGTTTGTGTTCCTGGGGGGCAGGATCAGTCTGGACTGATGTAGTCTCTGTTAAACCATTTTCCTCAGTGCTGGGAGGTGCAGGAGTGTGGCAAAGCCTGGGACACTTTGCAGTTATCAGCTTCTGCTTTTGCTATCTCTGTTTGTCTGTCACAGAAACACGAAGGGAGAACAAAACTCAGAGTTAAAGAATAGGTGTGGCTTTTTTACCATGAATATAATGCTGTAAAAATTAACTAAGGCCTTGTTCTTGTCTGGTGCTGTGTAATGATTGAGATTAATGTTTTTCCACTGGGAAAGGCAGAGAAATTATTCTGGAAATTGATGACTTTTTTACTTTTCACCCACCTTCTACTGAAATCTAGTGTGTGCAGGACTTAACACAAAACTCAATGATTAATAGCCTTGGGTTTAGTACAGTATCTTTTATGCACAATTTACATGCATTAAAATCTTTAAGCAAGTGAGAATTGCCTTTTATACCTTTGGATGTGATCATCTGAGTGACAAGTGAGTGACACCACTCATGCTGAGGCAGTGAGCAAGGGCTAATTATTGATGGCTTGGTCCTACCACTGTTTCCTGTGAGTTGTCTGAGTTCAATCTGCAATTGAGGTGGGGGGAAAAGCAGAAGGATTCCCAGCTGTGAGTGGCAGTACTTGGTAATTATTATTTTTTGCTTGACAAATCCCTGTCTGATAATTTTCACGTTTCACAGGTTTTTTTATGAGGTATTTGGGACATGGGGGAGGATTCCTTCTCCTGAAGGGTAGGGATGAGCAGTGATCAGGGTGTGAATTAGATCCAGTCAGAACCAATACAGATGTATTCACACCTTGTTCCTAAACCCCTGTCCCTCCCTCACCTTTCTGCCACCAGCATGGCCAACACCAATCCCCCACATGCTCCCAAGTGCCTGAGATTCCTGAGACTTTATGAGGAGCAGAATTACGTTTTCTGTAAACGAAATAAAAATCTGAGCTATGCACAGAGCGAGCGGGTGGGTGAATATGGCCCATAGATGTGACTGATGAATCGTTTTTATACATGAGCAGCTCTTACAGAACTTCCTTTTAACTCCTAACCATTACCAGATGTGGCTTGCAGGCGGCTGCTGGAATTCCAACACCTGTTGCATCACACTGAATGGGATTCATTTTGGCAAGCACAGAAAATTCCATTTCAGTAAGTAAATAGTTTGAAATTATATCTAAAGCCTCCTTTTTTTTTTTTTTTCAGACCAAGTTGATTCCAGCCTTATTTACAGGATTGCACATACCTTCATAATTAGAAGATGGTTTGCAGTCTTCAGAGGCTGTAATTGCCTGAGATTTCTTGTAGTCAGTAAATATCAAATGGAAAATCTTCAATTTAGGAGAAATCACTCCTTTAAAAGAATGAGCTATTCAAAAGGGCTGTATTCCACACCAGGGTGATTTCTCCCTGTGCTTTTTGAGATGTAGAAGTACAAAAGGGCTGTATTCCACATCAGGGTGATTTCTCCCTGTGCTTTATGAGATGTAGAAGTACAAAAGGGCTGTATTCCACATCAGGGTGATTTCTCCCTGTGCTTTTTGAGATGTAGAAGTACAAAAGGGCTGTATTCCACATCAGGGTGATTTCTCCCTGTGCTTTATGAGATGTAGAAGTACAAAAGGGCTGTATTCCACACCAGGGTGATTTCTCCCTGTGCTTTTTGAGATGTAGAAGTACAAAAGGGCTGTATTCCACACCAGGGTGATTTCTCCCTGTGCTTTATGAGTTGTAGAAATACACATTTGTGTGTTACTCTGAAGGTGATGGAGCTCCATTTTAGAACTGCACTTTGCTGCCTTCATCAGCCCTTTGCTGAATCCTGTTGCTTGTTCAAAGTCTTTACCCAAAGCTTTTTCAGAACTCTTTCCTGTGGTTGGCAGGATGGATGTTTAGTGGCATTTTGTGGTTTTTTTGGTACATTCCCCATAGATCTCATGTACAAGTCTGTAATGAGCCATTTATGGCTTGCTCTAGAAAGATATGGATTGAGTGCAGAGGTAATTAATGAATTAATATTTTTGAAAGCATGATGCTGTTTCAGCCCAAACATACCTGATCTCTGCCACGCCATGGGAACAGCAAAGGTGCTTCATTTTCATTGTGCCTCATTTAATCTTTAAACAAAGGATCCCAACATCCCCTGAAGTGTCACCCTGAGGAGAGGCTGGATCAGTAAGGCTGCTCTGCAGGCAGGGAAACACTGAGGCAGGCAGGGTTCTGTGTTTGTTGCTGAGAATAGGAAGAAACTGGAAAAGAATTTGGAGTTACCAGATTTTTTCTTTGCTTGTTTCAGTTTGTCTCCAAAAAAAAATCCTCAAACAAACAAAACCTAAACCATTCCACTTTAATGTACTTTCTAATAAGTTCCTTCTCTTAGTTCCTAGCTCATCATTTCATTGGGAAGTGAACCCTCTCCTTCTAGAGTCTCATCTTGTCTGATTTGTCAAAAAGGGTTTGTTCTTTTTCTAGGTTTCTTCTGCCTCTCCACAAAAATGAGACAGTGCTGGTTTAGGATAGATTTAAGTAGAAAAATGTAGCCACATCTCACAGTGGCCATTATTCGAGATAATCTGAATTTATCAAACAGCTATTGAGTTAGTGACTTTACTTTTAAGAGAAGACATCAAAATGAGCATCAGTTTCACACAAGATAAAAATCTAAACACTATTTGTGTGTGTAAGCCAGGTGTATCGGGGGAAAATAGGATTCAAACTACCTACATTGAGGGTTTTCATTTATTGCTGGGGCATGAATTCCCCTCTACAGCCCTGCTGTGCCTGGGATTTCTCCAGCGGGGATCAGAGGAATCATTCCTTGATATCTCTGTGTAGAGGGAGATGGCATTTGTTCTGTCACCTTGGGTTTGCTTTTCCCGGTTTGTGTGAGCTCCGCTCTTGGGCTGCAGCTCTTCCTCAGGCTGGCGAGGGAGCCCTCAGCTCTTCCTCAGCTGAGGGCTCCCTCGCCTGTCCCAAGCCCCTGGAACCGCGGGACAGAGGGATGGAGAGGGACAGATTAGGGCCTAAGGAGCGAGGAGGATGGAGGAGCATCAGTGCCGGCACTGGAATTTGGATCGGAAAGCAGCTGCAGGGCAGCGCTCCGCGGAGTCCTGAGCGCACAGAGCTCAGTTACCGGGACTGGACCGTGCCGGGGCTGCCGTGCCCCGGTCCTGCTCCCCGGGACCTCGGCTTTCGCAGCTCCCATCTGCGGGGCTCAGGAGGAAGGCGAGGAGCCCGAGCAGCGCTCCCGGGGCTGTTGGGGCTCGGCAGAGCCGGGCGGGCGGCGCTGCCGGGGCGGGCGGAGGTGCGGAGCGGCCGGGCCGGGCTCAGCGCACCTGGGGCCGGGCGGGGCGGCGGGCGGGGCGCGGCCCCCTCCCCTCGCCCCCTCCCCGGTGGCGCTGTCAGGAGCGGGCGGGGAGCCGCAGACAAAGAGCCGGGGCCGGAGCCGAGCGGGCACCGGGGCCAGGAGGGGGCGGCCCGGGGGCGGGGACGCGGCGGGGGCGGCGGCCAGAGGCACCGGGGAGCCGAGCCCGGGCGCGGGGCGGCGGAGCCTCGGGCTGCGCTCGCCGGGAACAAAAGGCTCCTGCTGCCCGCGCACGGCGCCGTGGCCCCGGCTCCCCGGCACCATGTCCGGCTGCGAGCCCCGCCGAGCCCGGGCGCTGCTGCTGCCGCTGCTCGCCCTCTGCAGCCTGAGCGCTGCCCAGCCCCGCCAGCGCCAGTAAGTACCGGGGACCCGCGGCAGCATCCCTGGGCTGGGCGGCGGGGGGAGAAGCGGCTCTGCCCGGCCGCGGAACAAAGCCCGCGGAGCGGCCGGAGGGGTCGCGGATGGAGCGCGGCTGTGCCCGCCTGTCCCCGGCGGTCCCTGCCTGTCCCCGGCGGTCCCTGCCTGTCCCCGGCGGTCCCTGCCTGTCCCCGGCGGTCCCCGCCTGTCCCCGGCGGTGCCGGAGCGCGGGGAGAGCGGACGGGAGGAGGAGAGAGCTCCCGTGCGATACCTGCCTGCAGCCGCTCCGGGGAGCGGAGCTTTTATCTGCCTGCAGTTATTTAAGGAATCCGCCTGCTGCGGTGCTGGGGGTGGTTGAAGGTAGCGCTGGGCGCTCCTGAGCAGCGTGTGAAGATTTTTATATCTTTTTTTGTGGGAAAGATCAGCCGGGGAGAAGGTGCGGGGAAAGTTCTCTGACTATTAGGAAGTGAATCCGCAGCTCTTTTCCAGCATGTTTAGGTTGATTTTGATTAAGCTTTGCTTTGTTCTTGATCCCTGGCTTATTATAGCCCGACAGCATCGTGAATAGCTGCATTAACTGAGAGCCCTGGAGAACTTATTCTCACTTGCTTACTAGAAAATATTTCACGTCCTGCCGAGTTTCGGTGTAACCTGACAGAGCTGTTAGTTAAAAGTGCTTAAAGGATCTGTCCAGTCCCTGTCAAGTTAACTCTTTGGTTGCCAAATCCAATATTTAATTTTCAAATGCATTTTATTAAGTGATTTAAATGGTTGTATCAAGGGGCTGATACTTCAGAAAGAGTTTCAGCAGTTCGGAACAATGTGAGTACATGTGCTTCGCATATGGCACTGCAGTGCTGGGCTCATGACAGTTTAAATCTGATCATTTCATCCTGAATGCAGCTGGTACTCTCTCTCCTCTGCAGCTAGATCAGCTATCTCTTACCCAGGATTTCAGGCTCAGTAGTAACTTGTAGTAACTTTTATTGTTATTTATTGCCATTCTGATGAATTTTCAAACCTGGCAGCCATAAGGTTTTGAATCTGCAAGTACCCTGTGCAATTTAACCCAAATGCCACAGAGCTCTGAACTTCCTTTGGGGGTAATGGGATCTCCATGGCAATGAGGCCTGCTGAGAGAGGAACATGGGCTTGGAATTTGATAAAAGATTACTTGGGGGCTGTAAAACACCATCATCCTCATCCCAAAGTGATAATTAATCATGAGCTAAAGCAACCTGACTCATGGGACTGTAGAAAGGCACGGGCTGAGAAATTTGGCTTGAAAAGGCATCTGAGGAATTGCCTCTTGTTAAAAAAAAAAAAATCCTTTTGGGTAGGGAAAAAACCCCAGAAAGGTGTGTCATGAAGAGAATATAAATGTGTTGCTTCCAGCCCAGTGCATCAAAGAGCTCAGAGCCTGCAATGCTTTTAGCTGACAAGTTCATGGCACGGTGCCATTCAGAGAGGAGTGGTGCAGATTCCATTCAGAAACTCTCACATTGCAGCATCTATGGGAGGTCGTTTTGGGTGGCTTTAAAGCTCTCTGTGTGCCTCCTAAAATAATGCCCTTTGTAAACTTGCAGGGTCTCATTGTTTGAACAAGAATGTGGTAGTGGAGCTGGGAATTCGAGCTCGGTTTTGTAGCTGCAGTTTCGGGGCTGCTTCTGTAGAAACTGCAAGGTCAGGTGTGTTACATGCCTTGAGCCTGACATTTAGAAAGCTCCAAAAATCACCTCTGAGTCCCTTCACTTCTATAAGAAGCTGAACTATGAGAATGGAGCCATGTGATTGAGTGAAAAGTGTCTAAATTGTTTCAAAGAAAGCATTGGCTATGAAGCTCTGTGAGAGGTTCAGGTGCCTCCTTACTCCTCCATGAACTTCAACTCTTTTATGATTAGCTGGTTGGACATTTAGTTTGTTACATGTAGTAGATAAATGAATGGGTTTTTTATTAATTTACTCACTTGAATATGAATTTATTATTATAGATGCGATAAACATTGATATATTACTGGTTTTATTTAAATCCTAAGGATTTGCAAGCCATTTCTAACCACTTAGGCTCTGTTAATTTATACAATTAGATACAGGCTTAGGTAATTATACATTAGATTATATTTATACATTAGATACAGGCTTAGACTGCTGGTGACAACAAAAGTGACCCTACAGGGGCAAACACATCACAGAGTATTTGTTCTTTTCCTTTTGCTACACAAGTGTCTCACAAATGGGGACATTCCTTGTGGCTGTGTCTTGACTGACCACTTCCAATTGTGCTCCTCAGGGGTTATTTGATTGCAGCACCTTCTGTTTTCCGCTCTGGGGTGGAGGAAGCCATAAGTGTGACCATCTTCAACTCTGCCAAGGAGACCACGGTGCAGATCCAGCTGGTGGTCAAAGGAGAGCCGGTGTCACGGAGCCATGGGACAGTCCTGGGTGAGCTCTGAGCCCTGACTGATGAGCTGAGCTGCTCTGGGAGCACCTTGCTAGCTCCTAAAGAATTGCTTTAGGTGACAGTGGGATCAAACTGATTGATCTGCTGCTGCACTTTCTCTGCTGATTGTGTTAATGGGGTTTTGATCTCAAGTACTTTGATAACTTTGGAACACCAAGATATCCAGAGACCCAGTATAACTGATATTCTAGAGTTTTATAGTGATTGTATTTCCTTTTGATGCCTGAATATTTCTCAGTGAATATTTATAAGTTTATTTTTAAGAAAAATAAAAAATCTACATCATCATCAATTGCTTCTCTCCAAAATGAGTTCTGGGGACACAATCTCCCCATCTTCAGCACTGGGTGTTGCTGGGAGAGGTGGTAATGTTTGTGTAGTTGGATAAATCTTTAAAATCTTTAAAACCTCTGTCCTGTGAGCAAAAGCAATGTAATCTGATAATATCCAACCTAACACTGGGTGGATTTACAGCAGTGAAAGTGAAGTCCAGCAGCCCTGTGGTACCACTGTCAGCAGTGCTGGAAGCTGCAGTGTGGTCAAAGCAATCAGGCTCTTTAACCCTCATGTTTTAACCCTTCTGTATGTTAAAACTGGAAGTTTTATGAAAGCCATTCCATTTCTTGGAACAGATTGTCTCTGGTTGTGTCCTCCCTTGAAAGTGGCTGACAATTGCAAAGCAATTCAAAGGGAGTGGTGCTGACACATGTGGACAGCAAATGCTCCAGAGAACTCCTGGGTATGGCTGTGTCCAGCAACCCAAACAGATCCCATGAGTGTTTGTTTGAGAATTGTTTAAGTCCTGAAAGAGTCCAGGTCCTTTTCAGGGCAAAACAATTCAACAGAGCACTTTGCAATTGAAGCTGGGCTAAAGTTGTAAATAAATGTGAACCAGGTTTATTTTGGAGAGCTCTTCTGGGTCTGACTTACCCTGCAGACAGTGCAGGAAAATTATTTCAGGTAAAATCACAGCTAAGGGATACTGCAGGTGTGGTGTGGGATCTTCCTTCACTCAACTGCAAAGATCTAAAATCTTAGTGCTGACCTTGAGAATAACTCTTGCTCTCTCTCTCTCTCATATTTTAGATAAAGGAACAATTAAGCTGAAGGTGAGTATCAATAATTTTAAGATGTTTTTGGTGAACAAATAAGGGACTTTCCCTCAGCCACACCAAGCATTGCTCTCTGGCACAAATAAATGTCACATTCTGGCACAAATAAATGTCACATTCTCCTCCACACACTGAGGAGGACACAGCCTCTACCAGAGGAAAGGTGGAGAGTAAAAACAGCAAAGCTCAACCCATCACAGCTCACCTTTACACCACCAGGGACAATCAGTGCCTCGTGGCTCCACATCAATTTCTGTGTTGGGGTTATTTTATGAGAATGGCAGTACAGAATTCTCTGTGGGGGTTATGACTTCAAATGTTGGCAAAATGGAGCTGGACTAGGAGAACAAGCCCTTCAAAGTGTTGGGTTTTGGTAAAGTTTCTTAACTTAGGACTTAATTTGGGCTTGTCATCTTTGGGATGTCAAAGGGAGGTGGTGGAACAAAATAATTATGTGCATCTGGAATGGTATCAGATGTTTTACTTTGTCACTTTTAATCTGAAGTAATTTTAAAGTACTTATTTCTCTGAGCAGCTGGTTGAACATGTTCATGCAGGCACTTTTTGTTCTGGGGACTTTTTTGTGTGGCTCATTGGGGTTTTTCCCTCTGTTGGGTTGGGGTTTCCCCACATAACACACTTCTGTACTGGGAGCTGCAATCATGGATCAGCCATCACCCTGCTGGAGTGATAAAGGGCAGAAGAGAATTTCCTGCTTTGTTTCAGCATGAATTCACCTCCTTTGAAGTGCATCTATTGTAGAAAACCTATTCTGTCCTTGATTTTCCTTTCACTATAGCACAGATTTACACCAAAACACAGCGGGTGCCTCTCCTTGCTCTCTTCCATGTCAATGACATTCCCCAGAAGCTCAGAGGTTTTTCTGTGTGTTCCTCACCTCCTGGTGTGGTTTTTAGGTGCCTTCAGGGCTTCGTGGACAAGCACACCTGAAGGTTTGGGGCAACAGGCACCTGGCAGAGGAAGGGTACATCTTCCACAACTACACCACAGTCACCATCGACAGCAAGGGCTCCTCCGTCTTCATCCAGACTGACAAACCTGTCTACAAACCCAAGCAGAAAGGTAAACTCATCCTGGACCATTTCAAGGGGAGTTGTAGGGTGAGTTCTGCTGTTCAGTCTCAGCTCTGGTGACTGATGATTTCCCTCTTTTCCTTTTTTAGTGTTGATAAATCTCTTCATGGTGACTTCTGACCTGAGGCCAGTCAACGACAGGGTAAAGAAATCTCTTTTCTTTCAGCTGTGCAATATGATGGAATACTTGCTAGCCTGCATTTTATTCAAATATTTCAGAATTATTTAAGTCCCAAAAGAAGCCAGGTTCTTTTTAGAGCAAAACAATTCAGCAGGCACAGGCTGCCCTGTGCTGGCAGCTCAGCCTTGGGGGTGCTCCCCAAGACACTTAGGCAGAAACAGAATTGGATTTTTAAGCTGTTGGTGCAGAGCTTGTGACAGCTTGTTTTATTTGTAATTTAGCTTTTTTCACTTGGCCATATTCCTACTGGAGGTGAATACAAACATTTGGAGTGCTGGCAAATAGGAGGCAGCTCTGCCAGAGCAGAGACAAGAATTTTGCAGAGACTTGCACCTTATTTAGGTAGTGCACAGATATGTAAATTGTCACTTTTCCATGCAGATCTCTGAATTAAATGTGTGTTTCTCAGGCTACTCTTAGCAAAGATGGTCAAGCTCTGTCACTTTGGGTCTCACACTTTGCTTATGTTGACTCAACACTTCATCACAAAAAGCAGAAAGTTGTTTCATGAAGCCTTTTACTTTGCTTTTTTCTTTCAGATTGAGGCTTATGTGGTGGTGAGTATCTGTGTGCCCTTCTAGCACCTGTCCTGTAGAGGTACAAGGTTTGTGTAGCATTTAAAGGAACAAATTTCTGCTTTTCCTGTCCATCATGGCCATTCCCAGCCCTAACCAATGCAATTCTCAATCCCTGTGTCTCCATCTGGTCTCTCTGCCTCTGGTTTTTTGCCATCACCAGCAAATATCCTTGTTTTCTATTTTAGTTTCAAAAGTGAATTCCTATTTTTCAGCCTGAGAAGAACTGATTGATTCAGTGGCATTTATAACTGTGACAGCCCCACTCCCTCTCCCTTCTTTGCACTCCAGTCCTTCTGTGCTGGGCTGGCAGAGCAGGGCCACCCTCATCCCTGCTCCCAAACAGGGGCACTGGAGAGCAGAAATTCATGGAAACGAAAGGGTTCTCCTGTCCCCTTCCTTTTGAGGTGAATGAGAGGTTCCCTCTGTGTTTAGGGGTTTTTTTGGGGGTGTTTTTGGGTGTTGTTTTGAGTTTTTTTTGGTTTGTTGTTTTGTTGGGGTTTGTTTTGTTTTGTTTTCTTGGTTGGTTTTTTGGTTTTTTTGTGTTTTTTGTAATTTTTTTTGGTTTGGTTTGGTTTTTTTGGGTTTTTTTGTTGTTTTTTTTTTAATGTGTTTACCTGTCAGAAAGAAAAAGCAGAAGGATTCACTCTTGTTGAAGATTTAATGCTGACAAAACCAGCAGGATTCCTTTCATCTGAGTCTTTTCATCCCAAATTTGTCTTTCTGGTTGCACAGCTCCCTTTAGGAATGGGGTCAGTTCATCCCACCCAGGACTGGTGTCTTAAGGCAGGGGGAGGATCTGCTTGGCATTTCCTTGTGAGCAAGGCTTACAGGAGCAGAGCTCCTAAAGAACTCCAGAGAGCAAACACCCCTGGTGTAAGGCATTTTTGGGACATTTTTGACAGGCTTTGGTTACATTTGAGCTGTCACTGAGGTGTGTGTATTACAAAAGGAAGTTCTTTGCTGCAAAGTGAGTTAAATGCAGGAGTGATGCTCATTTTCTCCCCCCTGAACCTCCCTGCAGGATCCCCGGGGGTCTCGGATGATAGAATGGAATAACCTTGAAGCCATTTTGTTGTGGTAAGTTCCAGAATATTTATTTATTTTGTTTCCCCCTCTGTGTACTGTGATTTGCCTTTGCTTCTGCTTCCACTGAGTGGTGTTCAGTGGGGCTGGGCAAGGGCTGGAGAGTGACAGAGTGCAGAGAATGTTGGTTTCTTTCCCAGGCATTGTCAACATGACTTTTCCCCTGTCTGATCAGCCAGTCTTTGGGGAGTGGCTCATCTTTGCTGAGATGCAGGGACACACCTACAACAAATCCTTTGAGGTGCAGAAATATGGTGAGTTGACCCTAACCCAGGTGCACTTGGAAGAACTGAACACTGAGAGATGAAACACCTGAAACACTGCATTTAAAATGCCATGAGGAAGAATTCCTCAGAGCCATGCATTCCAGGGATGCAGGCACTGCTAACTGGGAGATTTGCTGAGGTCACCTTGCCAAGGTGGTTCTGGTTTGTTGCTGTTGTTGATTGTCCAGGTGTCTGCTAAGGAAGGCAGGAGCCTCCTCTGAAATGGAAAATGTAAAACCCCTCCCTCCAAATTATTATAATTTTGAAATTAAAAGTCTTTCAGGCAAAGATGTGGGAATAGAATAACAGTTCTTTACTAGGAAAACTAAAAATACAAATGGAATAGTACAAAAAAAGAAAACAAACACTGAAGAGTCACAGCAGGCCCTGCCCCCTGTGTGTCAGGGTGGTGGCACAGTCCCATCCCAGGGGGGCTCAGGGTGGTGGCACAGTCCCATGCCAGGGTGGCTCAGGGTGGTGGCACAGTCCCATCCCAGGGTGGCTCAGGGTGGTGGCACAGTCCCATCCCAGGGTGGCTCAGGGTGGTGGCACAGTCCCATCCCAGGGGGGCTCAGGGTGGTGGCACAGTCCCATCCCAGGGGGGCTCAGGGTGGTGGCACAGTCCCATCCCAGGGGGGCTCAGGGTGGTGGCACAGTCCCATCCCAGGGGGCTCAGGGTGGTGGCACAGTCCCATCCCAGGGGGGCTCAGGGTGGTGGCACAGTCCCATGCCAGGGGGGCTCAGGGTGGTGGCACAGCCCCATCCCAGGGGGGCTCAGGGTGGTGGCACAGCCCCATCCCAGGGGGTCTCAGCCCTCCTGCAGTGCCAGCTGTGGTTCTGCTGGAGCAGGGATCCTGCACAAGGGGGGAGTTTTCCTCTGCAGCTCCAGGGCTGCTGGAGATGGGCCTGCTCTCCCTCTGGGAATGCAGGGCAGCAGAAAGCTGCTCCTCTGGGAATGCAGTGGGCAAAGGCTGCTGGGCTGTTCCCAGGGCAGATTGGATCCAGGTAGGAATGCTTGGCTCCTCCCCTGGGCAGAGCATCTCCCATGGGATGGTGGAATTTGATCAGCCCTGCAGGGACACTCAGTGGCCATGGACAGCAGAGATCTCCTGGAGGGAGGATTGGCTGTGGGAGAGATAAAGAAAACTGCCCAGTGAACAGAGGAGAACTGCCCAGCTCTGACAGATGGGAACAGAACACACAACCCCATTTCCAACCTAATTAACTGATCCTCTACTGGGTATTACCCTGATAAATCAGAACCAGCTCCTGTCAGAGTCTCCTGTCAGGGACTTTTGCTATAAGCTGAGATCTGCTTGGGAAGATTCTGCTTTATTTCTTGTCATTGCAGTGTTGCCCAAGTTTGAGCTGCTGATCGATCCCCCTCGCTACATCCGTGACCTTGCCCTGTGTGAGAAAGGAACTGTCCATGCCAGGTAGGAACAGGTCCCAAAGCAAGTTTCACTGCTGTGGGTTGTAGTGCAGTCACTGGAGCTTGGATCCCACCTGCTGCAGACTTTTCAGGTGATTTATCAGCAGCAGCAGCTTTCTGATGTAAGAGCCTTCAAAAAAGGGGTAAAAATAACAATCTGGAAAATTTCCTGTGGTAATGCAGAGGATGCACCTGGATGTGCAGGTGACATGGTAATTGTCTTTATACAGCCAGAAGAACAGAAAGCAGCTGGAAGTTGTTAATCATCTCCTTTGCATTTCAGATACACATTTGGCAAACCAGTGACAGGGAAGTTAATTGTCAATATGACTATAAATGGTGTTGGGTACTACAGACATGAAGTGGGACACCCTGTGCTCAAGACCACCCAGGTGAGGGAGACCATGGACTCACCTGTGATAAAATGCCTGGTCTGTCTTCTTTAACATTTATCCCACAGCTCTGTTTTGTTGCTGATGGGAGATCAGAAAATGAAGGAGTAAATATGATAACTGAGGCCATTGCTTATTTTTACATGGTATGTTTATGATTTTAGATATTAGGAGGAAACTCTTTTCCCCCGAGGGTGCTGGGCACTGCCCAGGCTCCCCAGGGAATGGTCCCAAGGCTGCCAGAGCTGCAGGAGCTCTCAGGGCTGCTCAGGGTGGGGGTGTTGGAGTGGCTGTGACTGATGATCTTTGTGGGTCCCTTCCAGCTCAGAGATTTGCTGGGATGAGAATTTGTTGGCATAGTTTTAACCTGTTTTAAGAGCATATGGGGCTGAGGAGAGCAGGAGCCTGAGGTGACAGAGTTAGTCCAGACCACAGCTAAAGGAGGAAAATGAAACTCCTCTTTCCTTTTTCCCCCCCTTTTTCCTTTTTCCCCCCCTTTCCTTTTCCCCACGGATATATTTAATGAAAAATCCTTTTGCCAGGATCTTTTCTCCTGAGAAGCTGAGAGGCCTCAGAAATGAAATGTAAATAATGATTATTGCTGCTGTGGAATGCAACAGGTGCATCTGGGATTGGTCTCATGTGGTTGTTTTTAATTAATGGCCAATCAAAGTCCAGCTGTCCTGGACTCTCTGGTCAGTCACAAGATTTTATTATCATTCCATTCCTTTCTATTCCTTTCAAGCCTTCTGATGAAATCCTTTCTTCTATTCTTTAGTGTCATTTTAATACATCATTTTCTTTTAATACAATATATATCATAAAATAATAAATCAGCCTTCTGAAACATGGAGTCAAGATTCTGAACCCTTCCGTTGCCCTGGGACCCCTGCAAACACTGTCACATTTGGTGACCCCGAGTCAGGAACATTCCCACACCTTTTCCCATTCCTTTTTTTTTCCCCTTTCCATCCTGCCCAGTCCCTGCTGCACCCCTCCAAGTGCTTGAGCTGGTTTCCAGTGCCCTGTGTGTGTGCCAAGCCCCTCCCTTGTGCCCCCCCAGATCGATGGCTCTGCCCAGTTCGAGGTGTGTGTCAGGGACATGATGCCAGCAGATGTCCCCGAGCACTTCCGAGGCACAGTCAACATCTGGGCCACGGTGATCAGCTCTGATGGCAGCAAGCAGGTGACCTTTGATGACTCCACACCTGTCCAGAAGCAGCTGATTGATATCAAATACTCCAAGGACACCAGGAAACAGTTCAAACCTGGGCTGCCTTACAAAGGCAAGGTGAGATTTCAGAATAATCCCATTTTTAATGGTGGTGGGCACTGATGTGGCTGATTGAAGTTGATCCCAGTGGTTCTCCCCACCTGGAATTGCTGATAATTTGAAGGTGATTGTTCTGTGCAGGTAGAGGTCACTTACCCTGATGGAAGCCCAGCTGACAGAGTCACCATCCGAATTAAAGCTGAGCTCACACCAAAGGACAATGTTTATACAAGTGAACTGGTCTCCAGGAATGGCCTGGTGGAGTTTGAAATCCCCTCCATCCCCACAGCTGCCCAGTATGTCTGGCTGGAGGTGGGTGAAAGCTCCTTAGAGGATTAGCAGGCTTTAATGTAACTAATCTTGTCAACCCTGCACTTTGTAAAGCAGTGCCACAAACAGGAAATTGGTGCCTTTTAGCTTCAGCTTCTGGATTTCAGCACTGCAAGCACTGCTTTGTTTCCTGCTGCCAAGAGAACTGGTCTTGATAACCACCAGGAAAAGCTGCTCCTCCAAAGGCACCTTAACATGGGAGTAGGGGCCCAATATTTGGGGAGTAAAGATGTCAAGAGATGAAAGGTGAAAGGTATCAAACGGGAGAGGAGAGGAGAGGTTAAGAAAGAACAAAATGAGCTTTCTATTCCTAACACTGATGTAACTTTTTTGTTGTTTTTTTGAAGACCAAAGTGACAGCAATTGATGGGAAGCCCTCTGGGGATCAGTATCTGCCCAACTACTTGTCCATCAGCAGCTGGTACTCACCCAGCAAGTGTCACATCCAGCTCCAGGCACCAGATAAACCTTTCCAGGTAGGTTGGCTTCACCTTCCACCATGGAAATGAAATAAAATCCACTGCATTGCTTGGCTTAAAGCACTTTAATTAAATGACATTCCTGATTCTGGGATCTTGAACTATTTCCACTACAGAAGAGGAAGGAGCTGCACTGGAGCCACCCAATAATTGTTGAATGTGGGCTCCACAAGGTGCTAAACTCTGTGCAGCACCTCAAATCCAGCCCTTGCTGTTCAGAGGGGGTGGGTGTAGGCATGGAAAACTGCAGTATTTCACATTTGAGTGCGAGTTCTGTGCCTGCAGTAATGCTCAGGCATGGATTGCTTGCTGAAAATGATTGCAAGTGATGTTAGTGGGAGTGGCTGAATTACTAAAGACCAAAATTATGGCTGTGCAGTCTCACTGGAACTTCCAGTTTAAATCTCAGCTGGATCTGTTCAGTCTTCCAGTTATTGAACTCTGAGCATGATTCCCTTGTTTTCTTTGGTAGGTTTTGTAGGAGCCTCTCTAAAAATGTAGTCCTGCCCTATAAAAGTTGTTGTGATACCTCTCCTAGAGAAAAGATCTGATTTAACCACTGTTCCTGTTGCTAATGTTCTCTGAGAGTTGTTCAGGATTTTTTCTTACCCAAGAAAGTGTTCTGAAGATCTGTGGAAAAAAAAAAAAAAGTGTTTTTTGGCCATAAACACACTGAGATTTGTTATCAGCAGGTCTGAGAGGTTGGTTTCAGATTCTTTGTATCCAAATAAGAGCATTTTTTTATCATTGCATTTCATGGAAGTTTAATGGCTAATTAATCTTTTACAAGTTTCCTGAGGTATGGAAAGGGGATTATACACTGCTAATCTGAACACATTGTTCTTATTATAACCTGATTAGAACTAATTCTGCTGTGGGAAAGCTTGGAGCTGGCTGACCAGCTGATGTGGGAACTGTTCCCATGCATTGCCAACTCTTACTGGGTGTTCCAATTAGCTACATTCATTTTTTTAATGAATTGTTTCATCATTTGCACTGGGGAATTCTTAATACTTCAAATATTTGATGTCACGAGGCACCTCTTGGAGTCTGTGGCATTCTCACTGAGTTTCAGCATCAGCAGCTCCTTGTGTTCCAGTTCTGCCCCTTTGCTGGGTGCCATGGGTGCATTCTGCAGGGAGAGCACTTGCAGCTGAAAAAAGAGAGGTTTTCCAGAACATTTCTTTGGGGATTTTCTGACCTTGGATGGTTTTATTTGGGAATTGCTCAGCTTCAGATGGCAGGAGGGTGAGGAGGGGAAGGTGCTGAGGAAATCCTACTGTGAAACCCCAAGTGTCAGCCACTCCTCAGATCCCAGGAGGAAGGAGTTTGTGTTCCTAGGGAAGTCTGCTGCTCCTCAGGGTGATTAATCCCTGGGGTCTGTTGGGAATTTGGGGGGTTTTGTTTTGGAGCCCCTCTGGCTGCAGAGTCAGTGCCCAGGTGTGCTGCTCTGAGGCATCAGAGTTAGCCAGATTAAAATAAAAAAGCAGATTTCTTCTCATTTATTTGTGGGTTTGGCACCTCCCTGAGTGCCCAGCTTACAAATTGCTATCAAGATTTGTGTAATTTGACAGCATTTTCCCTCAGATCTCCTCCCAGTCATTCCATGGTGATGTTTGAATTGCTATCTGCCCATGGATGTGATCACAACTAAACTGCAGAGACCATCAAACACACATCTCTTCCCACCCCAACCCAAATCTTTCCTTTTTTGGGCTGGGCTGCTGAAGGGGTGTCGAAAATCCAACCAATTCTGACAGCTGCTCTGTGCCAAAAGGCTTAACTTCCAGAATTCCAGAGATTCCTTTATTGTTCCATTAATGCATGCAACCCCCAGCTCAGCCTCCTGTAGATTTGCAGGGAGTGGAGAGCTGAACACAGGCCCCTTTTTAGTGTGGAAAAAGTCCCTGAGAGCAGTGCTAATGTAATAATACATTATTATTATCATTATTATTATTATCATTATTATTATTATCATTATTATTATTATCATTATTATTATTATCATTATCATTATTATTATCATTATTATTATCATTATTATTATATATATCATTATTATTATCATTATCATTATATCATATTATCTTTATTATATCTTTATTATTATCTTTATTATTATCATTATTATTATCATTATTATTATATTTTTATTTTAATTTTTGTTATTTTATTTTATTATTTTTTATTTTTTATTATTATTTATTATTATTATTTTATTATTATCATTATTATTATATTTATTGTTTTATTTTATGTTGTTATTTTATTGTTGTTATTATTTTATTGTTGTTTTTTAGTTATTTTCTTTTTTATTATTTTTATTTTTTTTATTATTGTTTTATTATTGTTTATTATTTTTATTTTTTCTTATTATTTTATTTTCATTTTTTTATTATTTTTATTATTATTTTATTACTATTATTAAAATGCACTTTTCAATGCCCCCATTGGTTAGGAGAGGGCTCACCCCTCCTGTGGCCTGGAAGCCAAGCAGGTTCCTGAGCTTTGTCGCCCCACAGCTCCTAACAGAGCAAATCTTTGGCTTTTCTGTCCCTGCTGCAGGTGGGAGAGGAGGCCTGGATTGCAGTGAAATCCACCTGTCCTTGCAACTTCACCCTCCACTACGAGGTGGCCTCACGAGGGAACATTGTCCTGTCGGGGCTGCAGCCCAGCAATGTCACCCAGCAGAGGAGCAAAAGAGCCACCACAGCCCTGGAGAAGAACATTGACCTCACACACTTCCCAGGAACAGGTAGCCAGCACCAGAAATGCAGCTCACCCCTGTTTGCAGTGGAAAACAACCTTTTTGTTAATGTGATGCTCCCTAAAGAATATTGGTGCAAGAAAAACAGTGAAACCCATTGGCCTCAGGCATGTAAAAAAGTTCTCCAAGAGGGGGAACTCTTGAAAAGTTTTCTTTGGTCTTTCTAAAGTCTTTCTCAGATGAGGAAAGTCTGATATTTGCTTGGAGTGGAGGGGCAGGGAAGTGGAGGGCAGGGCTGGGCAGCTGGTTCAACTGGTTGAGTTTAAACTGAGGAGAGGATGTGAAATGGGAAGAGAAAATGGAATGGATTGATGGAGATGTGAGGATGTGAGATGGGAAGAGAAAATGGAATGGATTGATGGAGATGTGAGGATGTGAGATGGGAAGAGAAAATGGAATGGATTGGTGAAGGAGATGTGAGGGTGTGAGATGGGAAGAGGAAATGGAATGGATTGGTGAAGGAGATGTGAGGATGTGAGATGGGAAGAGAAAATGGAATGGATTGGTGAAGGAGATGTGAGGATGTGAGATGGGAAGAGAGAATGAAATGGATTGGTGAAGGAGATGTGAGAGTGTGAGATGGGAAGAGAAAATGAAATGGATTGATGGAGGAGATCACACAGCCCACAGGGGGAAGGGAAATGAAATGGATTGATGGAGATGTGAGGATGTGAGATGGGAAGAGAAAATGAAATGGGGACTCCTGGTTTGCACAAGGAGTAACAGAAACACACAAATCTGGTGGATTTGGGGAGCAGAGGGGTGAAAATGGTGGGGTTGGGAAGATGGATGGAACATCTGCCAAAGGAAAAGTCTGTCTGTCCTGGTAACCACTGTAGGAGGTGGGGAAAGAGGAACAGGAGCCTCCCTCCAGGTGCCCACCAAGCTTCTGGCAGTCAGTCATTCAGGATTTGTGAGGATTCTCTGCACTGAAGGTTTGTTCTGAGCTGTTGCATTCCAAGTTTGCTCAGAGGCTTTGGCTGCTCAGGCACTGGGAGAGCTCAAGGCCAGGTTCTGTGGGACCTTGGGCAGCCTGGTCTGGTGAGGGACATCCAAAGGAGAGGATCTTTAAAGGTCCCTTCAGCCTAAACCATCCAGTGATTCTCTGCTCTATAAACTGCCTAATCCTTTTCCAAGCTTATTCCTTTTCTCTCACCAGCATTCTCCAGCCATAGATGACATTTTCTGTTTATTTCAATGGTTTGATAACTTAACTGTGTGTTCCCTTGATTTCATGGCTGGAAAACCTCTGAGTAATCCTTCCCTTCCCACCTTCTCCATGCTGCTCATTAAATCATGAGTGCTAATTACCTTTCACAACGAGGAGGAAAGGGAAATATCTGCACTCAAGGTGTGCAGCAGGAACAGGGGAAGAATGCAAGTCCTGAATGGAGACTTCTGTGCCTGTCAGCATTAGGAGGGGGCAGGAAGGCAGTGACTGGCATAAATGAAGCTCTTTTTTTCCCTCCACAATTCCTATTTCAGCACCTCCCAGCACTCCTGCAGCAGAGGTTGAGGTGTGTGTGACCTTCCTGAGGTTCTCTGTCGTGCACTCCATGGCTCCCCTGGCTCGGCTCCTGGTGTACTACGTCAGGGAGAACGGAGAGGGGGTCACAGACAGCCTGCAGTTCACTGTCACCTCCTCCTTTGAGAACCAGGTAGAGCAGAGAGGGGAGGGCTGCTGCCTCACTGCTCTTTGCTTTTTGGGACAACCATGGCATTTAATGGATTTCCCTTCCCAGGTTGCCGTGGAGCTCTCGGCCAACGAGACCAGGCCCGGTGACCTGGTGAGCATCAAGGTCAGAGCTGCCAAGGGAAGCTGTGTCTGCTTGGCCACGGTGGACAAGAGTGTCTACCTGCTCAAACCAGGCTTCCAGCTGACAGCCAGCCAGGTAGAGCGAGCTCCCAGCAGGGCTGTCCCCTGCTGACCCCTGTGACCTTCCCCAGCTGGAAGAGCAGCCAAGGAGAGCAGCCCGTGCCCTTTCCCTGCAGGTGTTCCAGGAGCTGGCAGAGTATGATGTGTCTGATGCTTTTGGAGCTCCCAAGGAGGAAGGGCACTTCTGGTGGCCTGGCATGTCCTCACGCCGGCGCCGCAGGTCCTCCGTGTTCCCCTGGCACTGGGACATCACCAAGGACGCTCGCTTCGCCTTCACAGTAGGAAGAGCCACCCTCCCTTCCCTCTCCTGTGCTTTCATGTCTTCATTTCCAGCTCCAGAGCCCTCCCTTCCCTCTCCTGTGCTTTCATGTCTCCATTTCCAGCTCCAGAGCCACCCTCCCTTCCCTCTCCTGTGCTTTCATGTCTTCATTTCCAGCTCCAGAGCCCTCCCTTCCCTCTCCTGTGCTTTCATGTCTCCATTTCCAGCTCCAGAGCCCTCCCTTCCCTCTCCTGTGCTTTCATGTCTCCATTTCCAGCTCCAGAACCAGCCTCCCTTCTCTCTTTTCTACACTCATGTCTGCAGGGGGGTTTTCAGCTCCAGAACCATCCTCCCTTCTGTTTTCTGTGCTTTCATGTTTGTAGGATGATTTTCAGCCCCATAACCCTCCTTCCTTCTCTGCAGTGTCTCTTTGGTGCTTTTCATGCTTTCAGAAGCATTTTCAGCCCCAGAACCAGCCTCCCTTCTCTCTTTTCTGTGCTTTCATGTTTACAGGGGCAATTTTCAACCCCAGAACCATCCTTCCTTCTCTGTAGAGTCTCCTCTGTGCTTTCATGTTTGTGGAGTGATTTTTCAGCTCCATAACCACTCTCCCTTGTCTGCAGTGTCTCTTTGGTGCCTTCATGTTTTCAGGGGCACTTTCAGGCCCAAAACTACCCTCCATTCTCTCTTCTCTGCTTTCATGTTTGTAAGATGATTTTCAGCTCCAGAACCATCCTCCCTTCTCTCCACAGTGTCTCTCTTCTGTGCTTTCATGTTTGTAAGATGATTTTTAGCCCCAGAACCAGGCTCCCTTCTCTCTTTTCTGTGCTTTCATGTTTACAGGGGCAATTTTCAGCCCCAGAACCATCCTTCCTTCTCTGCAGAGTCTCCTCTGTGCTTTCATGTTTGTGGAGTGATTTTCAGCCCCATAACCACTCTCCCTTCTCTGCAGTCTTTTTGATATTTTCATGTTTTCAGAAGCATTTTCAGCCCCATACCCATCCTCCCTTCTTTCTTCTGTGCTTTCATGTTTTCAGAGCATTTTCAGCCCCAGAACCAGCCTCCCTTCTCTCTTTTCTACATTCATGTTTGCAGGGGCATTTTCAGCCCCATACCCACCCTCCCTTCTCTCTTCTGTGCTTTCACATTTGCAGGGGCACTTTCAGCCCCACAGGCCAGGGCTTTCCCCCCCATCAGAGCTGGGTGGGATGAGAAGTGATTTTTGAGAGCAGATTACACTGCTCTGGCCAAGATATCTGAGAAGCCTGGTTTGATTTTGGCCAATCCCATCCTGCTGGGTGAAGGAATTCATGCTGATGCCCTGGAGAATCAGGCAGGGACCAGAAGGTTCCTCCAGGCAGGGCTGAGCTTGCAGATCTCTTCTCCAGCAGGGAGGGAAGGTGGAATGGGAATTTTTCCTTGGAGCCTTTTGGACTTTCCTTTGGAAATCATTTCAGCCTCGTTCCTGCCCTGGTTCTCCCAGCTTCTGTTGCCATCTGCATGAAAGACTTTCACATCCTTGATCAGGTTGCTCCCTAAATGCTGTATATTTGCAGTTAATTGATGTGTTCCCATTGTTAAATCTGGCCAGATTGTAAAAATCTGATTTCTTTTGATCTGTGCTGTGCATTTGAATCAAATTGAAAGTTGAGCATTTAAAGCAAGTTGGGATTTTTAAATGTACTCATGCACTAATTCATTTTTTTTTCATTGCTTTGCATACCAACAGTGCAACCTTTTGAGCTGAGAACCAGTCATTTGTAGCCCTTAAGAAAAAACCTGCTATTTCCATGAGCTTTTTGCTTTGCTTTTGTTTAAAATGGGTGTTCCCTCATCTCTTTGAGAAGTTCACCCTTTCAGGCTCTGCTCCCATCCCCTCTTTGCTTTGCACAGCCCTGCAGGGTGGAACCCCTGCTCCCTGGGACAAGGAGAAGGCTGAGCTGGAAATGGTGGATATTCTTTAATCATCTTCTCCTCCAGGCTGGCCTGGAGGAGCAGTGCCACAGCTCTGATCTTTGCTCTTGCCCTTTTTGCTGGACATGCTGCTCCTTGCTTCCTACACATCCCCCACCTCTTCATTCTTTGGCCTTCCTCTGATTTTAGCTCAATTATTTTATTCTGTTGCCTTAAACCCCAGAGGCTTTCACACATTCCCCCAATTCCTCAATCTCTTAATTACAAACCCTAAATCCTCATTTTTGCCCTGGGGTCTGAGGGTTTGGTTTGGTTTTTTTTGGGTTTTTTTTTTTTTTATTCTGATGCAGCTTTTTTTGTCCTTACTGAGAGCTGCAAACTCTTGGGGAAAAGTTCATTTTTGGGGAGCTGGTGTGAGTGCAGGGCTGGGGCTGTGTGCAGAGAGCAAAGCTCATCCTCCAGTGCTGCTGGCAGCTGCTGTCTCTGATGAAAAAGGGAATTTAGGGGGCAGAGCTGGGAGCTTTCCCTGTGTGAACACTTGGCATTTTGCTTGGCATCCCTGGCAGGGCAGAACTGGTGATGCCTGATGGGAGAGCAGCCTGCTCACTGCAGCAGGGCACACTGCAAACTTTCAGCAAGGGTGAAGAGCTGTGATGTTGTATTCTAGGGGGAAAATAAGATTTTTTTTTTTTTTTTTACCTGTCACACTTGCCCAGTAATGTTAAATACTGATTTAAATACTGATTTAAATGCATTTTCCAAGCAGACAAGAGCTTTCTCATAAAGCCTGGGCACCTTCACATTAATAATCATTTTTACACAAAGCATCCTCAAGAGTCCATTGAGATTCCCCTGGTAAATGTTGAAATAGGATTGAGTGATTCTATTTTTAAAAAATCAGTTAATTAACCACATTTAATTATTTTTATTTATTTCTCTTTTTTTTTTTTTTTTTCCCTTGCTGGTTTTTGTTTTGTGCTGTTGATTTTTCATTGTCTAGGAAACTGGCTTGGTGGTGATGACTGACACAGTCAGCCTGAACCACAGGCAGAATGGAGGGATGTACACAGATGAGGCTGTGCCAGCCTTCCAGCCACACACTGGCACCCTGGTGGCCACCATGCATTCCAAAATAGCACCAAGGTAACTTCTGGGGTTCCATTCCTGTTGTCTCTGATACTCCTGGCTGGTTTTTTTTTTTTCCTCTGTTCTCAGCTTTTTCCACCTCAGGTTTAGAAAAGGCAGTGATGGGGAAATTCTTCCAAGGGCTTGGTAGATGTAAAATAAATAATTAACTGCCACTGCTTTCTTGAATTTAATTTAATTCTGGGAAAATGACACATGCACAGAGTGCTAAATTATCATTTTGAAGAATATTTCTTTGCAGTTTGCTGTGAATTTCCTGGAATGTTTGCCAGCTACAGCTGTTTTTGCAGAGTCACTCCTGGCTCATGGTTTGGACCATTCTGGTGGGGGTCAAAGTGAGGATCTGCATGAAGGGAAGGCTCTGAAGTGCCTCAGGTGATGAGGATGGGCCTTCCTCTGCATCCTGAACCTCCTGGGAGCCTCTCCTGGCAGAGGAACTTCTGGGGTTAGCTGAGAAATAGATGATGAAGTAGAACAGGGATAAAAAGCTGATTTCAGTTGTTCCAGTATCAGCAATCAGTTCCAAGAGCAGGGATGGAGAAGGATGTGACTGCAGTCACTGCTGCTGCAGGGCACCTGCTGCATCTCTTCCCCTTGGTTCCATCTGGTGAAAGAATTTGGACCACAAACCAATTTTATTGTAAATTCCCCTATTTCTGCTGCTTTCAAAGGTTTTCTTACTTCTGCTGTTTTTTAGTTCTTGTTTCTGCCTGCAGAGTGGGTGTGCACACAAAGGGATTCTTTCAAAACCATTTAATTTAATTTGTGTTGTTCCCTCCTTCTCGAGTCTGCACCAGCCAGAGTCAGCTGATCTCTGATTGATCACTGACTGCTGGAGAGCTCTTATCAAAAGAATCAGTTTGCAAGGATTCATTTCTTGTTCTAGCAGAGCAGAGAAGAGGAAAAGAACCTTCTTCCCTGAGACGTGGATTTGGCACTGCCTCAATGTCAGGTATTGGCATTAATTATATCCAGAGCTCTCTAAATCTAATGACTTACACTGGCATTTTCTAATTTTTAAAAATTTATTATTTTTTCCCTGTATTGTTGTTGTTTTTCTCCATTACCACTTCAGTCTTTGCAGCATTTCCTCTGGTTCTGAATTGTGTTCCCTGCTTCAGGCTGAACCTGTTGTGCCCACATTGATCTCTTCTGATTGATTTTCAAATTTCACCCTCCTTTCTCTGTCATCTCCTGCAAGAACATCTCCCCCAGACCTCAGTCTGCCTCCTCTCAAATCCTGCTTTCCTCTGGCCACAGCTGGAACTCCAAAAATCAATCCTTAAAGAGATAACAATCCATCCCACAACAGCACATCTAGGAGAATTTGAAGCCATTATTAACAAAGCTTCTCCAGGTTTGCAAGTAAACTTCATCCTCAAAAAATGATTGTAAATTAAATTTGACAGGAACTTGGAGCAAGTGTATTCAAATCTGTTCAATTGAGCATGAAATATGCTTTGTAGAAATACACAAAGAATTCCAGAAGTGCCCATTTGGGCCTCAGCAAGCCAGGCCAGTTAATTATAAGTGGGAGAGTGTGGAATAAAAAGCTGCAGATTGCATTTTCTTTACTTCATTTCATTAGAAACAACTAAAGGTGGAGCATTCCTTAATTTCCACTCTCTTGAGCAGGAAGGATTTTAATTTTTTTTCTTCTATAATTTATAATATACAATCCTAAAAAAAAAAAAAAAAAAAACAAAAGCCTAATGTCAACTTCCCAAACCAATTCTAAAAATTCCTAGAGCCTGGCTGGAGGGTCTAATGGCTGGAAATGAGTGTGTACTTTGGCCCTGTGCCCAGAAGAGTAAGTGCCCTCATGTGTGAAAATAATGTTAATGCTGGTTATGGGCTGAAATCCCAGTGGAAAGAACATCAGCTGCAACAAATTGTCCGGTTAAACAGGCTGGAAATGTGCCAGGCCTGGAGGCAGAGCTGCCTCCCTCCTGCTCCTCAGGGCTGAGCATCAGGGCAGCTGCAAAAACTGCAAACTGCAGCAGGGTCAGCAGCAAGTGCCTGCTGGAAAGGAGCAAAAGTAACTTTGGCATTTAAGGAGGTTTAGATGGGATATTGGGGGAAAATCTTTCAGTGAAGCCCTGGCTCAGGGTGGCTGCCCCTGGATCCCTGGCAGTGCCCAAGGCCAGGCTGGACAGGGCTGGGAGCAGCCTGGGACAGTGGGAGGTGTCCCTGCCATGGCAGGGGTGGCACTGGGTGGGCTTTGGGGTCCCTCCAACCCAACCCATCCCATGTTTTTATGATCCAAGTGCATTTCCCAAGGCTTTTCCATCTGCAGTTTGAGCTGGGGGAGCCACATTCACCAACCAGGGCTTGGAGTGTGGCTGAATGATAGAAAGTACCCTGATCTCCTCTGGGATTGCTCACCCTGATCTCCTCTGGGGATTGCTCACCCTGATCTCCTCTGGGGATTGCTCACCCTGATCTCCTCTGGGGATTGCTCACCCTGATCTCCTCTGGGGATTGCTCACCCTGATCTGAATGATAGAAAGCACCCTGATCTCCTCTGGGATTGCTCACCCTGATCTCCTCTGGGATTGCTCACCCTGATCCCCTCTGGGGATTGCTCACCCTGATCTCCTCTGGGGATTGCTCACCCTGATCTCCTCTGGGGATTGCTCACCCTGATCCCCTCTGGGGATTGCTCACCCTGATCCCCTCTGGGGATTGCTCACCCTGATCCCCTCTGGGGATTGCTCACCCTGATCTCCTCTGGGGATTGCTCACCCTGATCCCCTCTGGGGATTGCTCACCCTGATCCCCTCTGGGATTGCTCACCCTGATCTCTGGGGATTGCTCACCCTGATCCCCTCTGGGATTGCTCACCCTGATCTCTGGGGATTGCTCACCCTGATCTCCTCTGGGGATTGCTCACCCTGATCCCCACTGGGGATTGCTCACTCTGATCTCTGGGGATTGCTCACCCTGATCTCTGGGGATTGCTCACCCTGATCTCCTCTGGGGATTGCTCACCCTGATCCCCTCTGGGATTGCTCACCCTGATCTGAATGACAGAAAGCACACTATCACAAACAGTATTGCAGGTTGCTTTGGCAGTACCAGCTGTGAAAAACACCAATCACTTGGTTTTTAAATTTTTTAAAAGTTTAATAGTAATAAAATGGTTATAAAAATAGTAATACAATTAAAGTGATAATAAATTGGACAGTTTGGATTAGGACAATATGAGACAATAGAAACAAAGAGTTATGGACAGTCCAGGTACCTTTTCTGGGCAAAATAAGCCTAAAAAAGGACACAGTTAACAGAGGATTAACCCTTAAAAACAACAGCCTGTTGCATATTCATACACCTCATCCATGATGCATAAATTCAAACACAGGATTCGATCTGGGCAGTGTCAGCTTCTTCCTCCGAATCCTGACTGAGCCAGGTGGGAAGAAGTTCATTTCTCCTGATAATGGGACAATAAATTCTCTTTCTCTGAAAGATTCAGGTGTCCTGTGGCTGCTATCTCTTTAAAAAAGTATCCTACATAGCATAGTTCCTATTTTAACATGTTGTTATAACCTAAAACTATATTTAACAGAGAATATTATTATTGTTAAGAGAATTAATACAGCCTCACTCTCTAACACAACCCCTATAATATTCATTTGAGTATTTGCTAAAAGCCAATCATACAATACTCCTTTTTCCCCCAGCTCAGGGGAAGCCCAGCTGCAGGTGGAGGTGCCTGACTCCATCACCACGTGGATCACAGAGGCTGTGGCTCTGTCTGAGGAGAAGGGGCTGGGCATTGCCAGCCAGGCAGAGCTGAGGACATTCAAACCCTTCTTCATCGACTTCACCCTGCCCTACCACGTCATCAGGGGAGAGCAGACCAAGATCCCCCTCACTGTCTACAACTACCTGCCCCTGTGTGCAGAGGTAAAGCCCAGCCCTCACCTCTCACAGACACCTTTCATGAGAAATCTCTTTGCCAGGATCTTTTCTCCTGAGAAGCTGAGAGGCCTCAGAAATGAAATGTAAACAATGATTATTGCTGCTGTGGAATGCAACAGGTGCATCTGGGATTGGTCTCATGGGGTTGTTTTTAATTAATGGCCAATCAAAGTCCAGCTGTCCTGGACTCTCTGGTCAGTCACAAGATTTTATCATTCCATTCCTTTCTATTCCTTTCGCGTCTTCTGATGAAATCCTTTCTTCTATTATTTTAGTGTATAATAATAATACATTTTAATGTATTTAATACATAAAATAATACATCATTATAATATAATATATCATTTTAATATAATACATACCATAAAATAATCAATCAGCCTTCAGAAATATGGAGTCAAGATTCTCATCCCTTCCCTTGCTGGGGTTGCCTGCAAATTCCACACTCAGCCCCTCCTCAGCTCTGGCTCCTCACCAGGGCTGCTGGGTGACCTCCTGTCACAGGAGATAAGGTGTCAGGCTGACACAGGGGTGAGCTCAGCAGAGATGCTTTGAGAAGATAAATATTGGGTTTTTTTCAACTCAAATAAATGCCATTGCTTGGTTTGGTTTTGGTTTGAACACCTGTGCTAGGCTGAAGTGTCTTGCAGCACTTCAGAAAAGCAAATGTTGAAAAAGGCAGGGAAAAGACATTTGAAATGACTTTTCATTTCAAAATGGTCAAAAATTGGTCATTTTGAAGAAATTTTTTTCCCAAGGGAAAAAACTCTCCCTGGATTTTTTCTTTTCACGCTCCCCATCTGCCCAGCTCCAGAAGCATCTCCCAGAAATACCTGAGGAATTGCTGAGCTGAAACTACTGCTCTCTGTCAAATCCATGGCTAGAAACTTTGGAGAAGGAATAATCTTCATTCTGTGATTGTTAGGAAGAATTCTGTGGGTTTCCCATCATTCACATGGCTCAGTTTGATTTTTGTGGCTGATATTATTTCCAATAAATGACATTTCCAAATCTTTCACAGGTCCACGTGAAGATTTCTGTCCCAAAAGGCATCAAGTTTGTGGGGCACCCTGGGAAGCACCACCTGACCAGGAAGAAGTGTGTGGCCCCTGGGGAGGCCAAGCCCACCTCCATCGTCCTGTCCTTCAACGAGCTGGGCCTGAGCAACATCACTGGTACTCCAAACAGCTCCTAGAAGGGGCTTTACAAGTGTTTATGCTTCCTCTCTCAGGAGGAAATTCTCATCTCCCTACTGCCCCAGTTCATTCATTCCACTTGCTGCCAGCTTGGCTTCTCAGCCTCATTTATTGTAGGGACAAATCTCCTGCCTGGGATGCACAGAATGGACAATGAAACATCAGAACATTCTCTGTCATCTTTTTTTTTGTTGTGATGTTAAGGTTGGGCCTGTTTCCTTTCCCTGAAGAGATCAGTGGAAATTTTTAAACAAGAGAATGGCAACAAATTCTGTGCAAACAATCCCAGTGAGAACTGCAACACCAAAAGCTAGGGAAGAGTTTCTCTGTTGCCCCATGATTGTTCAAATATTGCCTAATTTTAGATGTGAGCACTCAAATATGGATAGAGGGAATGTGAGAGAGGTAATTACAGCACTTGATGTGCTGTTAATCAGCTGCTTCTAATTAGTTTGGATCTCTTTAACTTCTAGAGACCTTTGGATCTCAAAATCTCTGCTGCTTTTCCCTTCTGTGTCTTAGCAAAAGCTTTTGCCTATGGTGGGACCAACTGCTGCCAGGAGGGGATGCAGAGCCTGAAGAATGGCAAACACTCAGAGGACTCTTACTTGGACAAAAGGAGCCCTGTGGGGGTGGATTATGTTCGCAGCAGTGTCATTATCGAGGTGAGAAAACACCCATGAGGATAATTCAGGGGGGAAAAAAAGAGCTTGGGCAAAGTGCGAAATAAACCTGAGCAGGTTTATAAAGATCCTCAAGGTGATCAGGGTGAGTTAGGAGGTTGGAAATAATCAGCTGTAGAAAGAAAGAGCCCATTTGGGCTCCTCTGGTGAATCTTCACCCCTGTTCAGGAGAAAAAGCAATTTATATTTGATGGGATCTCGCCCTGTTAATCTAAGAAATATAAAAGGGAAGGTTCTCTGGCACTGCTCTAGCTAACAGAGCTCGGTGCCATCACTTTTCTGTAAAGGATATAAACCACTGCACAGCAGCAAAAATAATTTCTGTGTTTTCCAAGTCAAACTGGGATCTGTTCCTGCTAATCCAAGCCCTGTGGTTTATGCATGGATTTCTGTTTTTCTATAGCCAGAGGGACTGTCCAGAGAATACACCTACAGTGTGTTCTTCTGCCCAAATGGTAAGTTCATGACTTGAATGAGATGTTCAGTTTGTTTGAATCAGTTTTAAAAAGAAGCATTTGGCTTCTTTAAAAAAAAAAAAAATTAAAAAAATCTTTGTTTCCATTTCTCTGTGATTGATGAGTTATGGTCTGTAGGAAGAACTTGGAAACAAAGAGTCTTTCTTACCTGCCTGGCTAATTATGAATTTGCTCGAACTGCCCAAGTGATTTCTGGAAATGGCCATTAAATTCCTTTACTCTATGGAACAGTTTCAGTATTCAGCACTGTGGACAGTAACTGGGACTGTACTTTATTTTCAGCTGGTGCTTTAAGATTCAGTTCTGGAATCAGTCTGTCCTTTCTGCCAGAGATTTGGATAGCTCAGAGCTGGCTCCAGTAGCTGAACAGAGATGCTTTTGACCACCAGATTAGAACTGAAAAATCACTGGCTGAGCTCATAAGAAATTCAGCTGAGCAGCTTGAAGGGAGTAAAAATAAAAGATGAGAAGAAATATTTTAGTATTTTAAAAGAAGCTGGAAATAACCCCCATGTACATAGGAAAGCTCTGTTTGAATTTCAGACATCAGCTCCAATTCTCACAACGTTCCCTTGTTTTTCTGACTAGAGAAAATCCACATTTCCACTCCTAACAAATATGAGTACCAGTACCTGCAGAAGCCAGCCCAGATGAGCCACTTTGAGCTGGCAGTGAAGGCTCACAACGATGCTCACCTGGCCCTGTCCTCGGGCCCCCAGGACATGGCCGAGATGGCCGAGATCGTCATCGGGGGACAGCAGAACTCCAGGACCTGGATCTCCACCAGCAAAATGGGAGAGCCTGTGGCCAGCAGGGACACACCTGGCATCCTCTCCTGGGATGAATTCCGCAGCTTCTGGATCAGCTGGAGAAATGGAGTTATCCAGGTACTGACTTCTCTGGGAGTCTCTTTGGGAGCAGAGTTTGAGCACACACAGAGCAGTTTCTCCTTGAGCTTCATTCCTGTTGCCTTTTCCCTCTGAAGCCCTGATCAGGCTGTTGGGATCACAGCAAATCTGCTTTTGCCACCAATATGTTCTCAGGACCTCAGTCCTGGCTGGCATGGAGACAATACAAAGCAATGTGTTGTCTTTTTGCCACTGTCTTATTTGCCATATTGTCTTATTGCCATTTTCAGAGGGCTTCACACTGTTTTTATTCTAGCATGCATGCTCTTATACCTTCTTACAAAACTCACAAGTTTACACTTTACTCATTGGTGACAAGAGACAAACAAAATGTTTATTGGAATAGGTGCAGGTTTCTCTTACTTCTCCTTCTTTCTTTCTTGGTTTCTGTGTCAATGACCTTGGTAGGAAATTCTTTCAGGGTAAACATGGATCCTCTGATCAAACTCCTCTCTGGCTGCCAGAAGTTGCTCTAAAACCTCTTCCACAAGTCCTGCAACATTTCTAGTGATGAAACCTTGCAGGCCAAGCCTGTGGATTTCTCACTGAACTCCCTTGGATTGTTTGTGGGTGGGAAGGAGAGAGCTGTTGCTGCACCTGCAGGGCACACCTGGCCTGGGAGGTGTCCCAGCACCCCTGGCACAGTGACTCCACCTGTGTGGGCTCTTGGAACTCCATGGTCTCTTGTCCCTTTCAGGTTGGCCACGGTACTCGGGTGCTAAACGAATCTATTATTGTGGAGTGGACAGTCCCCAAACAGCTTGAGGTGAAGTACATTGGCTTTTCCACAGGCTGGGGGTCAATGGGAGAGTTTAAAATTTGGAGAAAAGAAGAGACTGATGAAAATCACAATGAAGCATTTACTCTTGGAGTTCCCCACAACATAATTCCAGGATCAGAAAGAGCTACGGCTTCAATAATAGGTATCAATAATCAGGAGGTATCACTTAGGTACCCCTTCCCAAATGTGAACAGATGCTCCAGCTGTTACTTCTGACCACTGCTTGAGTGCTGCACAGCAGATAAGATAGTCACAGGCACTTTAAAATGTTGATTACTGCTTAAATCCAGGGCAGATCATTCCTTGGGGTTTCTTTGGCACTTGTTTGAAGCCTCTTTGGGTTGGCAGTGGTTTGGAGTTGGTGCCACATCAGGGGCTTGGCAGGGGCTCTGTTACTGCTCGTGGTGTGGATCTCATTGGCATCCTCATCACAGATTGTGCTGTGTTCTAAACTGGTCTGAACTGGGAAGTCCTGGATAACCAGAGGCTGAAATGTGGAATTTCTTTAATCTGACAAGAGATTGAAGGGCTAGGCCTTACCAGCTGAAGGACTTCCCACTTGTCTCAGTTTATTTCAGCTGATTTGGGGTAGCCAGGAGATATTAGTGCAGTGAGGTGGGGGATAACCATAAAACACCAAGAGAAAACCTTAACTGCCTGATCCTGAACATCTCCCCTCTTTCTCATCAGGAGATGTGATGGGTCCTACCCTGAACAACCTGGACAACCTGCTGAGGTTGCCCTTTGGCTGTGGGGAGCAGAACATGATCCACTTTGCTCCCAATGTCTTTGTCCTGAAATACCTGCAGAAAACCAAGCAGCTCAGCCACGAGGTGGAGGCTGAAGCTACAGATTACCTCGTTCAAGGTAACTCATCACTATTAAATTTACAGATGGAGAAAAGGTTTGGAATTCATAGTTTTGCTTCTCATGTCCCTTTTTGTAATTGAGAATAGCCCAAGTGGTGAGGATTCATCATTTCTGGCAGGATAATCTCAGCCTGACAGATTTTGATGGCAAGATGTTTTCCCTTGATATGTATCCTGTGTTTCCCTTCAGTAACTCCTAGTTCAGATGTTTATTGATTTATCTTTATCTTTTTTTCTGTTTATTGATTTATCTTTATCTTTTTTTCCTTAGCTGATTTATATGTTTAAACATTTAAGAAAGTAAAGGAAAATGAAACTTAGTGAAAATCTGTATATTTAGGGGGTTTTGCCTTATTCATAAATTGTCTTTTTAAACCTTTAGTCACTAGAGTTATGGCTCCTTTCTGGATTTTTTTTTAACAGTATTTTCTTAGTATACCAAAGATCAAAATTTGGTATTCAGAGTAGTTAAAAGCCTTCATTACATGGCTCTAGGTTGTCTGTCCTTTCAGTGTCCTGTCCTACTTTACTAAGCAGCTCCTCAAAACAACCTTTTCCTTCTTTTCTTTTCCTTTTGTTTTTTTTTTTCACTGTTTTTCTCAGCATTTGTTTTGGGAAGAGCCACATGCAAAACAGTTTTATAACTAAGTGCAATTCTCAGGACAAATAAGAATTCAGAGATCATTAAAAACCAGAGTGACCCAAAGGGACAAAGCTCTCTTGTGTATGAGTCAGACAATAGTCATGTCATGAAATCAGAGGTGACAGGGTTAGGTGGTTCTCCTCTGAAAATATAAATATAAAATGTAATATGTGAGATATTTCTTGTGTTCAGCAGCAAAAGCCCAGCTCTGCTTCCTCTGCCTGGCTCCAGTCATTTCACTGGTAATTTTCTGGGCTTGCTGGGAGCAGTGAGGCAAAGGGAATTTGTTAATGGCCCGAGTCAGTGTTTCCTTTGCAACATCATTTGCTTTTGTTTCTTTTTATGAATCTGCAAACCTTCCAGGTTTTTGGCTCCAAACTCTGTTTGCTAATTAACCCTTACAGAAGAAACCCCCAAGAGTTTTAAACCCTTCTGTGTTCACTGGAGCCCTGCCAAGTGTAAGGTTTAGATGGGAAATGCTCACTCTAGAAGGCTTTTGTGATTTACCAAGCCAGAAAACTTCTTCATCCCTCAGGCATCCATCGAGGAAAGTGCTGATAATAAATGCCAATAATTCCCATGTATTCCCTCTTCTTTTGAAGTGGCCTGGGCTAAACCAGTCAGTATTTTTTCTACTTTCCCACAGAAAAAAAAAAAACCCACAAAAAACAAACAAACAAAAAAAAACAACCCCCCCCCCCACAAACAAACAAAAAACCCCACAAAAAACCAAACAAAAACAAAAACAAAAAAAAAAAAAACACAAAAACCCAACCAACCAAACAAAACAAAAAAACCAAACAAAAAAACCCAAACAAAAGACACCAAAAGAACCCCAACCAACCAACCAAAAAAACCAGGTGAACAGGGGAAAACTGGTAAGGGGAAGGTCTGCAATGAGTCCCAGAATTCAGAGGAGTGTTCAGAAAAGAGGAGGGCTCAGAAGAGCAGCAAGACATAAAGTCTGTGCCACTCCCAACCAACGAGTAAAGAAGAATAACAGTAAGAGCAATGAAGCATAATTCAGCTCAAAGTCCCAGAATTACAGAATATCCTGAGTTGGAAGGGACCCACTGTGATCACAGAGTCCAGCTCTGGAATGAGTGGCCCATAGAGCCTTGGCAGTTCTGGCACCAGGAACATTCAAACCAGGAGAACAGGAACAATGAGAAGAGGAATCTGAAATCTAAGGACTGAACGTGTCCATTCACACACTGGAAATGAACCCTGAGAGCTGTTGAAGCAGGCAGTGCTCAGCAGTAAATCCTACCTGAGGGCTACAGGGGGAAGAAACCACTTTAATTTAATTTAACAACAATGTTTTTGGAGGAAGAAAAAAATTATAGCATTACTTCAACTTTCTGCCAGGTGTTTGTACCTACCCCACACCCCCAGGCAAAGATGGGGTGGCTACAAGAGCTTCATCAACCTCCAGGTCTTCATTCCTCCCATTTTCCAGGCCATTCCCTGGGAGCACTGGGGGGCTACAGAGCAACTGGGGAGTGTGGGAGTGTCTTGGTTTGGACAGACAGGAGTCTGCTGAGGAAGGCAGGAGCCTCCCCTGAAATGGAAAATGCAAACCCCCTCCCTCCAAATTGCTATAAATTTGAAATTAAGGGGCTCTCAGGCAAAAAGTATGGAAGCAGGAATAGCAGTTCTTTAACAGGGAAGAAAATAAAAGGATAAAATAAACAATGCAGTGAACTGAAACCCTGCCAGAGGCAGAGCACAGCCTGACACCCTGTGGGTCAGGGGGCTGACAGCAGTGCCACTGGAATTGTGGCTCAGCCCTCCTGCAGTGCCAGGGCTGGTTCTGCTGGAGCAGGGATCCTGGAGAAGGGTGCACTCTGCCTCTGGAGATCCAGGGGAAGAGGCAGCTGCTGCTCCTCTGGGAAATCCAGTGCAGAAGCCGTGCTGGTGTTCCAGAATCTCCAGATTCTATCCAGGTAGGAATGCCTGGCTCCTCCCTCTGGGCTCCCATCTCCCATGGGATGCTGTAGCTCTTATCAGCCATGCAGGGACATTCCATGGCCTGTTATCAGCAGGTGTCTGCCCAGAGGGAGGAGTGGGTGTGGAAGAGAAAAGGAAAACTGCCCAATGAACAGGAGACAGCTGCCACATGGATGGTGATAGGATACATCTTGCCTTGCAGTCTGGGACAGGGAGCCATGGGCAGCCCCTCCTCAGGGACTGAGCTCAGCAGCGAAACTTCCCCTCCACAAATGAAACAATGATCCACTCCCATAAAAACCTCGTGTGGTGTGGAATAAATCTCCTGTGCTGCAGAATTCAGCAGGCATGAAGTGGTTTTTGACACAATCTTCTCACAGGTTGGAGTTTTCCTTGTCAGAAATATCCATCCTGCAGGGTTTGACTCCAGGGGTGTTTTAGAGCTTTATCCAAATGTGTGTTGTGCATCCATCCACGTGGAGGGATGAATACACATTTTATGCAATTCATTTGTGGGGATGGCCATGGCTGTGGACCAGCAGGTCTGAGAAACAAATAATTTTCCTAGAAGAAAGGGCATTTTTTACTTTCAATTTTTGTCCTCAGAAGACATTCCAGGAGAGAGTTCTTATCTTCAGCATTCACCTTAATTATTCACCTAATTATCATAATGTTAATAAGGATGTCTGAAGCAAGCCTTGGGACTGCCCCTGCAGCTGGAGGTGTTCACATGCATTGAGAACACAGCTGGTGTTTTTATGTTACCTGAAGTTGTTCCAAGCAACAGCTCTGGGAAAAGTCAGAACCCAGCTGTAGTGTCACAGGCAAAACCTTTTCATTTGGAAATGGAAGGAGAGTGGCTGTATGATTAAGTAAAAACCTTTTGATAATGCATGTTTTTCAGAGAAGTGTCAGATTTTTAGCATTTGCAGCGTCCCAGATGTTACCCTGAGCAGATTTCTGGACAAACTGCACACAGAGCTGGCTCTCACTCACTCACAGCAGAATAAGAAGCTGCCTCGGGCAGCAGAATCCCTTACACATGTTCCAGATGTTCTGAGTCTTCATTCACTTTAAATACTCATTTTTCTCTCTGTGAGGAGGTTTTGGACTCCCCAGTTCTTTTCAATTTCTTTTCTTTTCCCCAATTCCTTCCAGGCTACCAGCGCCAGCTGACCTACAAGAGGCAGGATGGCTCCTACAGTGCTTTTGGGGAGAGGGACTCCTCTGGGAGCATGTGGTGAGTGGCTGCTTAAAACTGAGCTCAAGCTAGTTAAAACTGAGTTTAAACTGAGTTAGAAAACTGCTAAGCACTTGCTAAACAGGAAAAACACACAACTGGCTGGGAAAGAGGAGTGATTTTTCAGCTTCTCTCCTGGTATCACACTCAGTGGAGAGCAGAAATAACGCAGCATTACTCAGAAATATTCCATAATATTCTATGGAATTGCTGTACAGTGCTGCTGAGTGCTCTGCTGGTGTGCTGGAGGTGATTCAGGACTCAGGAGCACTTAGGAGAGTTAAATTTGCTAATTAGTCCAGGTTTCAGGCCCAAAGCTGTAGTTAAGGAGCATGTCTGCAATTGGAGTAGCAATTAAGGAGTAATTAAGCTCCTGATTCCATTGGGGAAGGGGGTTTTACCTGAAGCAGGGAAATGTGGCAGAGGCTTCTGGCAGGTAAAAAAACCCCAAAACCACCTCAAAACCCCTCAAAGACATCCTTGTACCAAGAGGATGGGTTTGGGCACTGTGATCTTTGTGGTCTTTGGATTTGTGCACTGTGACCTTTGGGATACTCCTTAAATACATTTTCTATGACATCAGCTTGTTGTATGTTCATAAACTTTTTCTCTAAATTAGTTTACATATTCCATGAGCTCTTTAGGATGGCCCCTCCTTGGCTCTATTTTAGAGTATGTGAATTCCTTGGTTGTGGTTTTAGTCTTTTTTTATTATCATTTTTAGTTTTGGGCTTTGGTCTTCACTGCCTTCAGTCTGTGAGTGCTGATAATTGGCAGATCTGTGCAGGTGTCTTAATTATATTTTTATTGGATGTTATCCACCCCAGCAGGCATTTTAACACAGGCACACTTAGATCAGCTATTTTACTAAGCTTAATTAACTACAGAAATAAAAACGATATTTTTATAACAAAGTTATTTTAACACCACACATATAAAATCCACTTTAATATTTGTAAAAAGCCAATATTATAATATGTATCTAGAACCCAGGGAACTTCCACCTCAGCCCCAGCATCTCCCAGTCCCTGGATGTGAAATGTGGTGACACAGAATTACTCAACACTCCAAAAATCCCCTGCCAGGCAGCAGAGTTTGCACCCTCCCATTCCTCAGGGGCTTGTAAATGCAATGACTCAATCCCCCCAAGCTGGCCAGTGCTCACACTTGTTGTCAGAGGTTTAGAATTCCAAAAACACTTCTGGTGTTTTCTGAAGTCTTAATTCTGTATAAAGTGTAACACAGCTTCAGGCTTGAGGAAAGGATCTGGATTTCTTATCAGAAATATATTGATTCTTAATTTTAAAATATTGACTCTTAGCTTAAAAACATTAATAATTTGGGATAAAAAAGAACTATATTTCAGAGTGTGCCATAATTATGACAAATACACCTCTGAGTTCTACTTTTCAATTTAGTTTGTTGACCTTTAATCCTTTTCTTACCCAAAGTCTGGACAGTGGTTGGGTGCTTTTATGTCCCATGAGCTTTTAATAACAATATTTACTTTTTCCCTACAAGATTTTTTCAATCTGTGCTTTCTAAGAATACCATTTTTTCCTTACAGATACTTTAATCTGAATTTGTTTTCTCAGTAAAGATGATCAATTCATTTTTACAGGTTAACAGCTTTTGTCCTCAAGTCCTTTGCTCAGTCCCGTGGGTTTATTTTCATTGACCCCAAAGAACTCACAGCTGCCAAAGACTGGATCATCCAGCACCAGAAAGAAGATGGTTCTTTCCCTGCTATGGGCAGGATACTAAACAAGGACATTCAGGTAAAAAAAACATCCAGAATCAACTTGCAGCAAAGACATTTAAAAGTTATTATCAGAGCATGAAGTGATGCAGTTTCAGTGTGAATTTTGCACTTGAAAGGCTGGGATGCTGCAGGGAGAACCAGGGGAATTTCAGTTCAGAAAGCTCCATCAGAATGTGTCTGTGGGGTGTCCCCAGAGGATGGAAACCAAGGTGTGAAATCTTCACAAATCCTGCATTAAATGTGTCCTCTGACCAGTGTGGGCTTGGGTTCCTAAATCTTGTACTCCTTGTGTGCAAAGAAAAGAAATTTGGTGATGCTTCAGCTTCTCCTCCAGTTCTAGCACATCCTTTGGATTCCTTCAAAGTCTGGTTTTTTTTCCTCAGTGTCCTTTCTCTAGTTTTCATCCAGTGCTTTGTGTTGTTTGCCCTTCCAGGGTGGGATCCATGGGAAGATCTCCCTGACAGCTTATGTGGTTGCATCTCTTCTGGAAACAGGTGTCACTTCTGAGGTAACAAAAGCTTGGTTAAAACAGCTCCAAAAATTCTCTCTCTCCTTTCTTCATAAAATCTTCATTTTGCTGCTGTTTGCCTTCAGAGGTTCTGTGCTCTCTGCAATGACTGACAGCATCCAGGGAAGGGGAGGCTCCTGGAAAGCTTTGGGATTGTTCTGAAGTTAAAGAATCTGTTCTGAAGTTGTTCAAGGTGGTCTCCCACCCTCCAGCCATCAGCTCATGATTATTTCAGCAGAGCAAAACACTCCCCTGCAGCCCCATCCCTCAACCTCTCCCAGAAATTACTGCAAAAAGAGTTTTTCTGCCTCTTAGCTTCAAGCTGTGAGTGCAGCCTGTGCTGATCCTGCTCTCAGAAATCCTGGCTTGGTGCTAAAAGCAGTTTAACTTGGGGATCCAGAGAGCTCTTGTGGTCTGGCTTGGCTGCAGAGGCCAAAATGCTACTGCTGTTAGATTCCAGTGCCTTTGGAGAGCTGAGCTCCTGCACTGAGCTGCACTCAGGGCTCTGGAGAAAAATGTTTCTGTTCTTTGCAGTGAGACAGAGCAGGAACACTGCAAAATAGAGAAGCAGCTACGTAGAAATGGCCAATTCCACTGGAAAAAAAACCCCAAATTTCCAGTACAACTGATGTGTTTGGGATTCCTCTTTAAAACTCCTGGTAACTCAGTCTCCTGCCCTCTGGTGTGTTCCTGCCAGCATGCAGCTTCACCAGGATGGAGATGTTTAGATGAGACTGTGGTGGCACATTCCCACTGGCTAGGACTGGGAAGATGCTCCCTTGCAGATGTTCCCCTGCCCTTCAGCCAAGGGAGAGGACAGGGGTGGCCTGGGAGGTGAAAAGAGGAGGTGCAGTGGATGCTGCAGCATCTCCTGGAGATCTGCTCTCACACAAAAGGGCCCATTCAGGCACAACCCCGTGGGTTTGTGGTGTCAGAGCAGGCAGGGCCCATTCAGGACCTCTGATAACCTCAGCACTCCTCAGCCCTCCCTGTGGAGCCTGAAGAGTGAGACCAGGCTGCTGCTGCAGGCAGATGCCTCCTAAGCCCCTGTCCTTGTTGGGGTGGAAGGCTTTCAACCTTATTAAAAATTCAGAAAACCCTGCAGAGCTCACAGAGGAACTTCCTGCCTCCCCTGTGAGCAGTGATGTGATGCTCTCTCTGGGCTGCAGTGTGGCAGGGCAGCCCCAGCAGCTGCTGTGCATTCTCCTGGTTTTCCTAGAGGAGATTTGTGAGTGTTCCTAATGATCTTAGCTAGGAAATGAGCAAGGGGAAGGTTAGTGCCACAGGGAAATCAAAGGAAACCAAATTACATCAAGTCCAATTAAATTGTTTCTATAAATTATCAGAGCCACGTTCCTGCACGGTGAGGTCATTGGGGGAGTTAATAAAACATGTTTGTTGGCTGCAGGGACCCCTGGGAACCTTGGCCTTTATTATCCTCTGGCGTCTGCCAGACGCTCCAGAGTGTCAGGAACACAATCAAAGCTCCAGCCCAGAGCTCCCCCTGCCCTGCTCATCTGCTGCCTTGCAGGGCACACAATTTCTCCAGCTTTAGGGGAGGAAAAGTGTGGCTAAAAGTCAGCCTAAATCATTCTTACTCTGCTGCTTGCATCCTTTTTTTTTGAACTTTTGATGCATGGCTTTTCTCTGTTAGCCTAAATCATTCTTATTCTGCTGCTCACATCTTTTTTTTTTTGGAATTTTTGATGCATGGCTTTTCTCAGGGTGTCCAATGTGTTCTCAAAGTGTCCATGCTGTTCTGCAGAGAGCACAATGTATCTTTCTGAGTTGATTGTGTGGGTTTTGTCTGGATTTTGTTGGTGGTTTTTGTTTGGTTGCTGTTGTATTTGCTGGGAAATGTCCTGACGAAGGAAGGAATGATGAATGTGACTCCATGTTCTCAGAAAGCTGATTTATTACTTTATGATACTATATTATATTAAAGAATACAGAAAGGATACTTACTGAATGCTAAAAAGAGAATTAAAAACTCCAGACTCTCTCCAAAGCCCTGACACAGGCTGGCCCTGGTTGGCCAAAGAGCCAAAACAACTCCCAGCAGAATGCAATGGAACAATCACCTGTGGGTGAGCAATCCCCAAACACATTCCACATGGGCACAGCACAGGAGAAGCAAATGAGATCAGAATTGTTTTCATTTTTAAATTCATTCCACATGAGCACAACACAGGAGAAGCAAATGAGATAAAAATTGTTTTCCTTTCTCTGAGGCTTCTCAGCTTCCCAGGAGAAAAATCCTGGGTGAAGGGATTTTCTCAGAGAATGTGAATGCCACAGGTTACCTTTGTGAGGTAATGAGTAATAAAGCAATCCTAACTCCTGAGAGTGCTACATCAACCTGGGCTCTTTCCCCTGTGAATGTAGGAAGAAAGAAGAGCTGTGGACAAAGCCAAACACTTCCTGGAGTCCAACCTGTACTCAGCAGAAGATCCCTACACCACTGCCCTGAGTGCCTACGCCCTGACCCTGCTGCACAGCCCCAGTGCTGCTGCCACACTGCGCAGGATGAACAGCATGGCCATCACCCAAGGTAGGAGCCTGCCTCAGCTCTTGGTCCTCACAGGTGCCTTGGATAGGAAAAATGAGCAAAACCTGAATGTTTCTTGTGCCACAGGAGTTAATAGGGGGGATTCTGGCAGCTGGAGCTGAGCAGAGCTGTTTGGGAGTTTGGTGGGTTCCTGTGTTCTTCACTGTTCTGCCCCCACACCAACTAAACACAGCCTGGATGGGCTGAGCTGCTGGACCCTGGGGGATGAGGGATTCCTCACTGACAGGTTCTGCAAAGAGGCTGATTTTGGAGAAAAAAAATAAAAGAAGAAAAATCCCATCTCTCTAAAGTGATAACATTTGTGTTCATATGGAAATCAGCACAGTCTCCTTTCACAAGCACATCTGGGCTACCATGAAGCTCCTCTGTGTCCTCTTTAGGATCAGACCCTTGGGAGGATCCTTTAAATCCTATCAGAAGAGGAACACCAACAGGACAAACTCTAAATCTGGATTTTTTTCAGTACATTATAAAGAAAAGAAATAATAAAGAGGCAAAATTTTCATAAAAACCCAAGTTTGGCTTTGTAAGGCAAGGGTGCTCCTGGTTTTCTTTGGAGAGGGCTCCACATATGTGGCAGATGCTGAAGGAAGGCAAGTGCAGCAGAATCACAGAATATCCTGAATTGTAAGGGACCAGCTCATGGGTGAGTGGCCCACAGAGGGATCAGAGCCACAGCCCTGGTGTCCAGTTCAGCTCTCAAACCAGCAGAGTGATTCTGCAGTGCCCTGTAACACCTCCCATTCCCTGGTGGTGCATTTAAATCCAAAATCCAAGGATCTCCTGAGTTTTTTGAATCATCTCTGTCATTCCAAAGGGAGCTCCTTGCTCAGGCACTGGGTGCCCAAGAGGAGGGAGGGTGCAGCTCAGGGCAGGGAGCCAAAGTGGAATTTGGCTCTTCCCTTGCACAGAGGCTGAGCTGCTCTGATAACAGCCCTGTCCCACTGCTCTGATGACAGCCCTGTCCCTCTGCCCTCTTCTCCCAGATGGATTTACCCACTGGAGCCTCACAGGAACCCTGGTCACTGATGAAGACACCTTCATGGGGTTTAATGATGGCCTCTCTCAGTCAGGTAATTGGGAACCTGCAGGGCAAAGGCAGAGGAGAGGGGAGGGGCTGCCACAAGCAGCCTGCATGTATTGCAGGGAATTGTTTATAAAATACAGCTGTTCTGAAATTGTCTCTCAGTCAGGGAAGAGAGAGCTCAGAAAGGCAGGTAACATGCTGAAAGAGTAAATGAGACACAGAGCAAGATGTGGTCCAGACAGGACCACAGGTTTTTCAGCCTCAGATGTCTCATCAGCTTTTACTCTTTCACTCCATGTGGTTCTCACTCTTCTGTCAGGGAGCAATAATTCAAAATGGAAATCAGGGGGAATTCACATATATTTAATTTTAAAGCTATTTATCTTTGAATTTTCAAATGAACCTAAGGATTGTAGCACTGACACTTCAGCTGATTTTTCTAGACTTTGGCTGTGAAAGCCACAGAAACTGAATGATGCTGTCATTTTCAAGGCACTAAAAGCCACTGGCTCTTTGGATGTGATGCAGGTGCAGCAATTCTCAGGAGGGATCTGACTGGATATTGTATGAAAATCTCTAGGGCAGGACAACAGTGTGGGCAGCAGCAGAGTAGGACTGGAGTGGGAGAGGAATTATTTGTGGGATACAGTCAAGAAAAAGAGTTTATTGTGTAAATATCTTTATTATTGGTTATCTATTGCCTGAAGGGAGGCTTTTGTTGAAAGCAGAGATATTTTAGGCAGGTGAAACGCCTTGGGTGCAGACATTTTAACTTTCCTTTTCCTGTGTTTACTTCTACAGACCCTTAACTTCTTAGAATTATTTTTCAGTTAATGAATATTTTTAGAGCTATCTCTAGACCTGCCTGGATTCTCACATCAATGTGATATTTTGTTGGTTTTTTTTTAAATTCACCCCCCTTTCAGTTGTTTCTGCAGAGGTAGAAATGACATCCTATGCCCTTCTGACCTACACACTCCTGGGAGATGTGGCCTCTGCACTCCCTGTGGTCAAGTGGCTCTCACAGCAGAGGAATGCACTGGGAGGATTCTCATCTACTCAGGTGGGCAGCCTCTGGAAAAGGTAGCTGGGATGCATGCATTGGCAATTGATTCAGGAATGTGGAGTTTCCATCTTCCTGACAGAAATTGTTTGTGCTCTGGCAAGAAGAAAAACTTTCCAGGGCTCTTTACTGCTTCCTCCTCAGACTGGTAATTTGAAAGGAACCCAGAGTTTGTCCTCACAGGTGTCTTTGATGGGAAAAGTGAGCAAAACCTGATGTTTCTTGTGCCATATGAATTAACAAGGGAGATTCTGTCAGCTGGAGCTGAGCAGAGCTGTTTGGAAGTTTGCTGTGTTCCTGTGTTCTTCACTATTCTGATTTCTCTCTCTTCTGGCCCCCAGGACACCTGTGTGGCCCTGCAGGCTCTGGCTGAATATGCCATCCTTTCTTATGTTGGAGGAGTCAACCTGACCATTTCCTTGGCTTCTACAAACCTGGACTACCAGGAGACCTTTGAGCTTAACAAGATGAATAAAAAAGTCCTTCAGACTGCAGTGGTAGGTGGTTTTGTGCAGGCAGGTTTTTAAAGCAATCCACGTGAGCTGGGTTCTGAAGGAGGACTTGGACCAGTGGTGGCAAAAGCAGAAGTTAAGCACAGACCTGTGGGCCTTTCTGTGGGTTTGTGGCTGGATTCTGCTGGGAAGGAGGCAGCACTCCTAATTCAAGGCATTTTTCACCATAACCAATGCCTGATGTGTATTTTGTGCCATTGGAAGTGCAGGTGGTGAAGGGACTAAGCCATGCTCACTTCCCTTCTGCAGTGTCCTTTATAAAGGTATTTGGTACAGAACAGAGCTAAATTTAATATTCATTTCCATTCTGAGTGCCTTGTCTGTGTCTCACCTGTGCATTCTCCCCAGATCCCCAGTATTCCAACAGGGCTGTTTGTGAGTGCCAAGGGAGAAGGCTGCTGTCTGATGCAGGTGAGCTTGTCATGGGGCTGGGGAAGGCATGGCAGCAGATGATCTCTAACCTCACAGCCTGATTGCTGCTTTTCTAATCCCACTTTGCTGCAAGGAAGGACTTACACTTGGAATTTCTCTCAAAATACTTCTATAACTATTGGTGTTGCTTTAATTAGGGAAGTGAATGTGTAGATGTCTATGTAAGCTCTGGTAGAGCTTATCTAGAGACAGAACTGTGTGTTATTGTAGCAACAATCCCCCCTGAATGGGGAATAATTAGCACTGACTCCAGTAATTAGCATTGACTCCATGATTGCAGAAGGCTGATCAATTGCTTTATTAAGCTATACTGTATTACACTATATTATACTACACTATTAAGAAACTCATAACCTTTACAGACTGTCTGATACAGTTTTCACTTAATTGGTCAATCAATTGTCCAATTAAGAAATCACCCTTTGCTAACAATCTCCATAACACATGTGCACAACAGTAGGTGCAGCAAATGGAGATAAGAATTGTTTCTCATTCTCTTCCCTGAACTTCCTTACAGCTTCCCAGGAAAATCCTGGGAGAGAACGATGTCTCTCTCTGTTCAGAGGATATGTGATTACCACAAGCCTCTGTTGCCTCTGTGCCTGCCATTCCCCCCCTGAGGAGATCTTGTGTCTGTGCTGGACGTTTGTGGACACTCTTTTGTATCCACATTACATTGGAGCTGTAACAACCCACCCTGATTCCTTTTTCTTTCCCCTCTTGCCACTGCAGATTGATGTCACTTACAATGTGCCTGATCCCATAGCCAAGCCAGCCTTCCAGCTGCTGGTGAACCTGAAGGAGCCCAAGGCAGAGCAGCCCCTGCCAGCCCCAGCCCCGCTGCGCTCGGGCTCGGCCGCCGAGCGCCGCCCCGGAGCCCTGCACAGGGACAGGGCCCTGGGGGACGACGAGGACCCGGCCTCAGACCAGGACCACAGAGAGTACAAAGTCATCCTGGAGACCTGCACCAGGTAGGAGATGCCAGTCCTGCACCCCACAGAATGTTTGGTTTGCTGGTCTGGGTCTGCCTTGTCACCAAAGCGTTATTGGGGACAGACAAAGGTGATGCACAGACTCCATCATCAGAAGGCATGAACAGTCCTTTGTGATTAGAAATCCACAGCTCTTACCAAAACAATGATGGACCTAAGACCTGGTTGGTCTTTAGGAATCTTCTGTCACCTATTGGTCAAGAAGGGACAACTCCTTCTTGTAAACATCTTTGACAAACAGGGATTGTGGCTGCCACATCAGAGCTTAATGGGAAACTCTGGCTCCCCTCTCAGCTTCTGTCCCTTCCTTCCTGCAGAGGCAAGAGCACCCAGAGACTGCAGACCTGAGCAGAGCTGCAGGGCCCCAGGAAAAGCTGGGGTTTGTTTTCCTTGTCTCACACTTGCCCCTGGCCCTTGGGGCTGTGTTGTGGCACAGGCGCTGCCCCCAGGTGTCACTGTGCCAACCTCTTCTCCCCCTGCCCGAGCCCTCAGCCTGTTCTGGGGAGAGGATAAAATTCCACAGTGGTGTCAGATGCTGAGGAGGCTGCCCTGCATCAGCACAACCTCTCTGCTGATAGTTCTGAAACTCCTGCCCTGGGAATTGCTGCAGCTGAGGCAGAAATTTGAGAGGAAGCCCAGTGCAGGGAGATGGATTGCTTGGAAAGGAAACAAAAGCAAATGAAATCTTCCTTTCCTCCCCTTCTTCCTGTAATGATGCTCTCAGCTCCATCATCATCATCTTGCTGGGGCAGTGTGAAGAGAGGAGTGCAGCTGAGGTTGACAGCTGAGCTGTTTGGAGCTGGGGGTGTTCTCAGGATGTGATGAAGTGTTGTCATGCCCAGTGACATCCCTGGGGCACTGCTGAAGGGTTAGGGAGAGCCCAGGGTGGAAAACAGAGAGCTGTGATGTGTAACAGAGGCTGGGAAGATGCAGGCAGAGAGATCCTGGATGAATTATTTGGGAGTGGGGATCTGTTTGAATACACTTTGCATGCTCTTGCATCTTTTTGTGCCCATTACCAAGTGGAGCATTGAGTTAGATGGGAACTGAGGAGGTTGAATGGCTCTGTGAGCCCTGGGCTGGGCAGTGGCACCCCAACCTCAGCCAGTCCACCACCCCTGAGCTGAGGGGGCTCCAGAGACAGGAGCCAGCTCAGAGCTGGCAAATCTGGTGCTGGAAGCTGTGGGATTGTGTTTTCTCAGAGCTGGGCATGAGCTGATGAGCCCTGCTGGGCCCAGCCCAGGTGGGGCACAGCAAACAGGTGAGCTGCCAAGGAGGGAGGGCTGGGAGCTGCTGGCAGCACAGAGAAAAGGAGCCTTGTTCTGGGATTCCAGGAGCTGCCTCAGGATGGACACTCCTCTGCCATGCTGCAAAAATTGGGATTTTGCCCCAACAGCCCTTCTCTCCATGCCTTTCTCTGTGTGGGGTTTTGTGCACATTTATAACAACTCAATTTCAGAGATTTTTCTGAGTTTTCGTTCATACTCTAGAGGTGATACAGGCACTGATTTAACACCAGTGACTTTGCTGACTCATTAGCAAAAGCCCTTTTCTCAGTGCCAGGGGTGGAACAGGCATTTGTGACAGCCCAGGACTGAATGACCTTGCCTGGTGTAGGGAATTAGCATCTCTCCCACCACAGTTCATCCACAGCTCTCCTCTCAGGGTGGAACAGAAGTTTCTCCTACTCCAAGGGTTTATTTCCTTTTCCCAAGTGCATTTTCTCAGTGATTAATTGAAAAAGAAAGCAAGCACCCCCACAGGTTCCTGCATCCCTCTGCTTTTCTGCCTCTGTGTTCCAGGACATCTCCTACCCCCTGTGAGCTGGGATCATTTTGTTAAATAAAAGCAGAAAAGAGGACTTTTAAAAGCCAGCTTGTGGCTTTTGGCTTTCCCCAAGCACTTCAATGAGGAGAGCCTTTTAATATGATATTTTTTTCTTCTGGAGTTGGTTTCTCCACTCTGAGTTGTCCATGGCTCTTGAGTTTGTTCCCGTTTTCTCTCTTTTTGTTCCCATGGCAAGATGGCTGCACTCTGGATCCTCAAACATGGCTGTGCTGGAAGTGCCTCTGTTCTCAGGGTTTCGGGCAGATATTGAGAGCCTGGAGCAGGTAAGGGATGGGATTGGGATCAATGGGATGGGATGGGATCAATGGGATGGGATAGGAGAGGATTGATGGGATGGAATAGGATAGGATCAGTGGGATGGGATGGGATCCATGGGATGGGATGGGATCAATAGGATGGGATAGGATGGAATCAGTGGGATGGGATCCATGGGATGGGATCAATAGGATGGGATGTGGATCACTGGCATGTGATTGATGGGATGGAATGAGATGGGATCAATGGCATGGGATGGGATCAATGGGATGGGATAGGATAGGATCCATGGGATGGGATCAATAGGATCAATGGGATGGGATCCATGGGATGGGATGGGATCAGTGGGATGGGGGTGCAGAGTTTGGATGTGGATCTCTGCCTGGGAGGGGTTCCCTCTGAGGGGCAGGAGGAGACCACTGAGTGTCAGAGCACTGCTGAAAAGATGCAATTAAAATTGGGAAGGGGGAGGAAGAGATTTCACTTGTCAAAAAACCTCTCAGAAATGAGGGAACAGGCATTCAGAGCAGGCTGAGCAAACCCAGCCTGGCCAAGCCAAGTGCACAGTAATTAACTGAGAGCCCTTGGAAAAGCTGAGGTGCAAATGTGCTCTAACAGGAGCTGTTTATGGCTGCTTAGTGAGCTGTGTTATCTCCAACATCTGGATCCCATTTCTTTGGAGGCTCTGTGTCTTGGAATTTTTTGCCCTTTTTATTTTTTTTCCCCTTCTCTCTGGGAGAACATGGTGTTTCTTGCAGCCAAGCTGAGGTGGACAGAATGTGCCTCGTGCCCAGCCAGCCCTTCAGGGCAGATGAACTGTAATCTTGAGCTTTGCTTTATATTAGTGGGAGTATTCCATTCATTACAACTCATTACATTTTGTGGAACATTGCATTCACTGGTGGGGTTCTTATGCTGCAAAGATTTATTTTTTTAAGGACTGTTTAACTGAAGAGGTGTAAAATTTTTGCATCCTTGAGAGCTGGTAAAAATATTTTGCTTCTGAAGGACCTCTTCTGTTAATAACTCTATATTGGGAAGGGATCTGAGGAAAGAATTTTAAAGTAGAATGATTGGGAAATTAAATTTGATATCATAATTCAAGGAGGAGTGCACATTGCTTTATCTTCTCTAGGATTTCTCTTGATTTGGCTGATTTATAATTGAAACTGAAGAGGTGTAAAACTTTTGCATCCTTGAGAGCTGGTAAAAATATTTTGCTTCTGAAGGACCTCTTCTGTTAATAACTCTATATTGGGAAGGGATCTGAGGAAAGAATTTTTAAGTAGAACCACTGTGAAGTTTAATTTGTTATCATAATTCAAGGAGGAGTGCACATTGCTTTATCTTCTCTAGGATTTCCCTTGATTTGGCTGATTTATAATTGAAACACCATTGCATTTTCTTGGAGGAAAAAGCCCTCTGGAGGGGTTTACAGTCCATGTCAGAAGCTGCTGTTAGATGTCCCTGAACCCACAGAAATTTTTCTGTTAATCCCTGAGAAGCAATTGCTCCTTTCAGAACAGGAGATCAGATATGAAATTATTCCTATAAGGAGAAAAATCTGCATTTATTTATATCCATTCACAAGCTGCACCTGGAGGAATCTCTTTTCAAACCCAAGCATGTAAAATGAATCAGTTTTTATTTGCCTGTGGGTCTGATATTCTCTCTCATGTAACCAACTGAATGTTCAAGTGGGAGTAGGAGTTCTCCAGCATCCCCATGGGGGGAAAAAAAAAGGAAAATTTAGGTGAGGAGCCTGCAGTGGGTTTGGTTCCTGCTTTTCCCCCTCTGCTGAAGGTGCTGGAGTGATGGTCATGTGCAGGGCTGTCAGATACATTCTCTTGCACAGTCATTCATGTAAATAACAGCAGAAAAAAAAAATATGGATTAGAACCAGAGAGAGCTCCAAATGTCCCAGGAGGAGAACAACAGGATATCTTCATGGTGTTAAACCTATGGAATGTCCTGTGAGCAGAGGGAAAGGGTCAAAAGAAAGAGTGTGAAGGGTTTTCACTGCAGGAGAACAGCAAAGTTCTTAAGAAACATATTCCTGTACTCCTTTTCTCTACCCTTTTTTTTCCTTCCCCACCTTTTCCCCCCTTTTTACCCCTTTTCCCCATTTCCCCCCCTTTTCCCCCTTTTCCCCCTTTTCCCCCCTTTTCCCCCCTTTTTTTCCCTTTTTCCCTTTTTTCTTTTTTTTTTCCCTTTTTTCCCCCTTTCCCCTTTATTTTCCTTTTTTTCCCTTTTTTTTTTTTCCCTGCAATAAGCAAAGAAGAAATAACAAATTTAGACACCTCCCACTGTCCCAGGTGACTCTCAGCCCTGTCCAGCCTGGCCTTGGGCACTGCCAGGGATCCAGGGGCAGCCCCAGCTGCTCTGGGCACCCTGGGCCAGGGCCTCAAACCCAAAAATTCCTGCTATAAGTGTGTGACTGAGCCCAGAAGGCTCAGCTGCTGAATCAGTATTGCTTCCATTGGAAAGCTGGAGATTTTCCTAAATTGGGAAGGATTTTGCATCTTCAGGAGGAACTCTTCCCCTTGAAGAACTACATTCCATGGGGTTTTTATTGCATTTAAACCATTTTGCATCTCTAGAAATGAAATTAAATAAAAAAAGCCCAGGCATATCTGTAGATACAAGCTCAAAGTGCAGATAGAGCCCCCACCTGATCCACCCCTGCCAGGGGAACCTCAGAGCCCCTTCTGGGCCTGGAGGGGCTCCAGGAGAGCTGGGGAGGGACAGGGGACAATGCATGGAGGGACAGGAACAGGGAATTTCCCATTAAAAAAATGAAACTTAAATGGGGAAAAAATCCCATTTAGATGGGATATTGGGCAGGAATTGTTCCCTGGTGCTCACCTGGAGAGGAAAAGGATCCAGGGGCACCCCAGAGCCCCTGCAGGGCCTAAGGGGCTTCAGGAGAGGAACTGGGGACAGGGCCTGGAGGGACAGGACACAGGGAATGGTTTCCACTGGAAAAAGTGAAATTTAGATGGGAAAAAATCCCATTTAGCTGGGATATTGGACAGGAATTGTTCCCTGGTGCTCACCTGGATAAGAGAAGGCTCCAGGGAGAGCTCAGAGCCCCCGAGGGCTGTAAAGGGGTTCCAGGAGAGGGACTGGGGACAAGGCCTGGAGGGACAGGGGGAATGGCTTCCCCTTGAAAAAAGTGAAACTTAGGTGAGAAAATATCCCATTTAGCTGGGATATTGGGCAGGAATTGTTCCCTGGTGCTCACCTGGAGAGAAGGCTCCAGGGACACCTCAGATCCCCTGCAGGGCCTGGAGGGGCTTCAGGAGAGGGACTGGGGACAAGGCCTGGAGGGACAGGACCCAGGGAATGGCTTCCCACAGGAAAAGGGGAGATTTTTGTGGGATGTTTGGAAGGAATTGTTCCCTGGGAGGGTGGGCAGGGGCTGGGATGGAATTCCCAGAGCAGCTGGGGCTGCCCCTGGATCCCTGGCAGTGCCCAAGGCCAGGCTGGACAGGGCTGGGAGCAGCCTGGCACAGTGGGAGGTGTCCCTGCCATGGCAGGGGTGACACTGGATGAGGTTTAAGGTCCCTTCCCACCCAACCCACAAAAAATTCACCACCTGAAGCCTCACCATTATTTTGGACCCCACCTTGAGCAGAGCCAAGCCCCACCTTTGCCCGTGCTGCCTTTTCCCCACCCTGCTGTGGAGGGGCTGGGCTGTAAATCAGCATTTTCTGCCATTTTCTGCCATTTTCTGCCATTTGGTGATGTTTCCCTCGGCCCAGGCCTGGAGCAGCCCCACGTGCAGCCCCAGGGCAGCTCTGCTTAATGAGGGCTCTGTGCACAACCCACCACAAATCCTCCTAATAATGCTGGATGTCGACAGGGTCGGGAGGTCACCCAGGGCTGGCATAGATCAAACCCCAGCAGAAAAATGCACTTTTAGCTGAGCCCAGCAGTTCCCGGTGGCGCCGGCGTCTCCAGGCCCTCATAAAAGTGCTGTCTGCAGCCATGGAGTGCTGAGCAATAACAGCCACCAGCAGGGCCCGAAAATTATAAGGACAAATTAAATTGGCCTTTTCCATATTGTGGGGGACTTAAAGAGGTGCTTGGCTTGTTACAGGAGGAGCAGGGGGTTCCAAGGTGGAGTGCTCTGCTGGTGGCAAATTTGGGCAAAATTCAGTGTTCAGAACGAAGCAGTGCTGCTTGTTTTGTGTCATTCTAAATCATAGTTATAACTATTATTAATAGAACTATTATTGTTTTAATATTTATTGGGAATTGTTATAATAATTATGAGAATAATGATAATTATAATTATTTGTTCCCATTTCCACAGAGATTTTAGCCCACGATCTCAAAGTAACTTAAGATATATATAATAATATACATAATTATTATATAATATATAATAATAATATATAATGTAAATATATTCAAATATATTATTATATAACTATTATATATAATATTTGTTACATTTATTAGTAATAATCATGATAGTAATTATGAAAATAATAATAATTATAATGATTTGTTCTCATTTCTGTATATTTTAGCCTGCCACCTCAAAGTAACTTAAGATATATATATAATAATAATATATAATAATATTACATTATTTTCTACAGTAATTATTAAATTTATTAGTAATAATGATGAAATTAATAATAATTATAATGATTTGTTCCCATTTCTGTAGAGATTTTAACCTGCCATCTCAAAGTAACTTAAGATATACGTAATAATGGATATTCATATTCATATGAATTGTGGAACTCCACAGCAAAATATTGGAATATTTTACAGATTTAATAATTACTATTATTATATATAGTAATTATTAAATTTATTAACAATAATTATGGAGGTAATTATGAAAATAATAATAATTATAATTCTTTGTTCCCACAAGAATATGTTTACAATTGGGATTGGCAGACAGAGGTTGAAGTAATGGGACAGTTTAGAGAATAGAATTATAGAATAGAGTGCTCTGGCCCTATCTTGGCTCTCCAAACTTTGATTAAAACACAAAAGTCCTTTCCCACAAACCCTCATCCTCCCCAGCTTCAGCATTAGGTATTTTCCACGTGCCAGATGCATTCTAAATACAAATTATCAAAATAGGAATTCTTGATCAGGCAGGGCAGTCACAGTATTGAGATGTTCCAAGGGCAGAAATCGTAGGAGGAACTTCTGGAAAATTGAAAATGAAGGTTTGGAGATGTGGGAAGTGCCCTTAGTGTGCAGATAAAAAGATAAAAATATAAAAAGTGGGTCTGTGGGCCTGCCTGGTTCAATGCAAACCCCAAATTCCAAATCCCTGGGCCTGGAAGGGAGGGAAGCTGAGGAGCAGAGGCCTGGCCTGACCCTGTTTGTCAGAAGGGAGGGTGCCTGGGGCTCTTTCAAATGGCTGCTCTGTTCAAATGGGAGCATTCATTTTCCTGGCAGATGAATGGTTTGGATTTTTCAGCTGCTGGGAGGAGGGAACCTTCAATACCCAGGGAGATTCCCTGGTGGTCTGAGGGGTGTAAATAAATAAGAGACTTCATTGAGTGGTTTGGGGTCTCAGAGGTCTTGCTGGAGCCTTGGCACTGAAAACAATCTGGGAGCTGCTGGATGAGATCATGGATGAGGCAGCAGCAGAGTCCCAGGGGGATGAGGAAGAGCCCTCAGCTGATGCACCTTGCAAGAATTCTTCAGCAGGACTCAGGCAGGGACACACAGGTGGCTTTTCCCTCTCAGCCATGTGAGAGCAACTTCAATCCCTTTGCATTTTCCCTCTTTTACAATAATTCCTCAGCAGGACTCAGGCAGGGACACACAGGTGGCTTTTCCCTCTCAGCCATGTGACAGCAACTTCAATCCCTTTGCATTTTCCCTCTCTTAAGGAAACACCCTTTTCCAGCAAAAGAAATCCCTGGAGTTTAGTGTCTGATCAGTTTTCTAAGCAGCCTGAAATCTTATTCTCTCATTTCTACCTAGAGATTAAACTAAACATGACAATTTTAATTTTTTTTCACCCCCAGTTATTGATGAACAAGCAAATTGGGTTAAAAAGATATGAAGTGGATGGAAGAAAAGTCCTGTTTTATTTTGATGAGGTAATGGCTTTGTTTCTCATCATTCTGTTGGATTTTAATGAGAGGCAAATGAGCAGGGGATGAGGCACAGGCAGGGTGTTGGGGTCCCTCAGGGGTGAGCATCACCCTGCACCTTTAAGTGGTTTTTGCTTGAGCTTCTTTTGCTGCAGGTGGGGTTCTGGTTTTGCTTGGAAACCAAAGTATGACAGAGGCAGGTGATTCCCTTCAGCCCATGGAGTGGTTTGGGGTGGATATCACTCAGATTTTTGCCTTGAAATGATCTGATTTGCAGGTCCAGCTAGCAGTGCTAAATGCAGGATAATTTAGCTCTCCCAGCACAGAGCTGAGAGTGGAAGATGAGATCTCTCTTGGCTTGGTCAGCAGCAGGAAATTGTCTGGTGGTTGTGGGCAAAGCAGGGAGCACAGCTGGAGTGTCAGGGGCAAATCTGAGCTTTAAAGGTCAGCCAAGCATCCTGGTTTTGCTTTTTATTATCTCTGTCCCTGTACTTGGAGTATTGGAGGTATCTTTGTGCTTGGCATTTGGGGCATGTGCTGTGCTCATTTTCAAGTGCAGTTTTTGAGTCTTTCCCACCATTTCTCACAGATTCCCAGCCAGTGCATGACCTGTGTGAAGTTCCAAGCTTTCAGAGAGCACATAGTTGGGAAAACAGCCCCTGTTCCCATCAAAGTGTACGATTACTACGAGCCAGGTGTGTGCCTGTCCCCTCTGATCCCTGCTGCCAGCAGATCTCCAGGCTGCAGCCTCAGCTGGGATTTCTCCTCCTTGCTGCAGCTTTTGAAGCCACTCGTTTCTACAACGTGAGTGAGAACAGCCCCCTGGCCAGGGAGCTCTGTGATGGCCCAACCTGCAACGAGGTGGAAAGCTCAGCCAGCCACTGGGTTGGTGAGTTACCCCAAAAGCACACAGACCTCTGGGAAAAATGGGACCCACAACTGTTCTGAACTCAGAACATTTCTATTCTGAGTTATAATATTTCTATATTATAATTATATAGAAATATATGCATAAATAAACATGTTTATGTTTCTATAAATTCATATATTTATAGATAAACATATACAATTATATATTTTATATAATATTACAAATTATATTTAGACAAATGTTTCACTCTGTGCTAGTATAATAAAATTATATAATTTTAAAATTATATATAAATATATAAAATTATATATTATTATATAATATTACACATTATATTTAGACAAATGTGTTTCACTGTGCTAGTATAATAAAATTATATAATTTTAAAATTATATTTATATATAAATATATACAATTATATATTATTATATAATATTACAAATTATATTTAGATAAATACTATGTTTCACTGTCTGTGTTAGTATACTAAATATATTTTTATTATATTTATATATAAATATAATAAATTATATATATTATGGAATATTATATAATGCTATAAATTATATTTGGACAAATGTGTTTCACTCTGTGTTAGTATAATAAAATAATATAATTTTATATTATATTTATATAGAAATATATAAAAATATATCTTCTTAGCTAATATTATAAATTATATTTAGACAAATGTTGTTTCATTCTCTGTGCTAGCATAATAAAATTATATAATTTTATATTATATTTTTATACAAATATATAAAATTATAAATCATTAAATAATATATAATATTATACAGTCTATTTAGACAAATGTGTTTCACTCTCTGTTAGTATAATAAATAATATAATTTTTCTATTATATTTCTATAGAAATATATAATATATATTATTCTATAATATATAATATTATATAAATTATATTTGAACAAATATGTTTCACTCTCTGTTAGTATAATAAAATACTTTTCTATTATATTTATATATAAATATATAAAATTATATATTATTATATAATATTATAAATTATATGTAGACAAATGTTGTGTTTCCCTCTCTGTGTCAGTGGAGATTTCACAAAGGTTTGGGGGGTTGCAGTGTTAAAGTCAGGACAAACAGAGCAGTGCCTGTATTTGCTTCAGAGGCAAGATAAAATGTCTAATTCTGGAAGAACCTGCACAAGGGGAGGTGTGTCAGTAAATCAGGAGGTAAAAAATCCTCACCATGAAGTTTGCTTTTCTTTCCCTCTAATATTTCTTACCATGCCATTTGTTTTTCTTTGTTTCCAATATTTTGCAGTGGAGTTCCACAATTATCTGTAGGAAGATTGAACAATTTCATAAATCCCTGAAAGGAATAATTTACCCCAGAAACTCTGTGTTCCTGTCTGTGCTCTGTGGCCAAACACCAGTTGTTTTCTCCCGAGCCAGGGCCGCTTTATTCCTCATCAGGGCCGTTTTATTCCTCGTCAGGGCCGTTTTATCCCAAGTCTAGGGGTGTTTTATCCCACATCAGGAAGTTGTTGCACCATGGCTCCTTCAAAAAGGCACCTTTGTTCCCAGACCTTTTTACTCTATAGTTTGTAACTCCTCTTAGAAATCTTCAAGAATTCAACCCCAAAACTGATGATCAGTGAACTATTCCCATTCCACCTTCCCTGTGCTGTGCAAGACTGACTGGGCTTTGTTTCATGCCCAGGCTTTGTCCACTCTGGCCCTTGCAACAACATCTTTGGCTGCCTGGAGGACGAGCACTTCGAGCAGTGCCTGTGCTCGCGGGACTGCGGCTACGACGGCGAGCCCGTGTGTGCCTCTGACGGCCACATCTACCCCAACCACTGCCAGATGGAGGTGGCATCCTGCAGGAACAACACCAGGATAGAGCAGATGCCCATGTCTCAGTGTTCTTCTGCCTGTAGGTTTCGTTTCCTTCCCTTTTCTGTCGTGGTTCAGCTGCAGGATGTCACAAATGGTCATTTGAGCAAATTAATATTCCATACCTGTGGTAGGGAGAGGAGAATTCTGAACTTGCTCTGTGTTATCATTTTGCTGTCCATAGTACAGTGGATTAAGTGATAAGGGCAGCTGCTTTTCAGCCTGAAATAACTGGTTTTCTGTTCTCATGGATACATGTTTTACCAGTCAGAATGAACTGAAGAGAAAATGAGTGATACTGTTTGATCTGAAGTGAATATTCCTGGATAAAAATTAAATCCATGAAATGTAGCATGCTTTGGAGATTCTGCATGGGCTTTCAAGGTGTGTAGTGTATCAGGGAGCTGATTATGCCACCTCTGGAAATACAAACCTTTACTAGAGAGGCATTATTAATGAATTATGTGACAAATTAGTTTATTTTTCTTTGTATTTGCAGCCAAGAACTTGCCAGAAGAAAGGGAGACACATTCCCACACAGCTGAGCAGCCCAGTGTTCCCCAGACTCCAGCAGGTAATGCAATACTTTTGCATTTATCCAAAGGCTTTCTTAAGTAAGGTTAAAGTTTGTCCTATCTCTGTGCTAAGTACAGGTGGCTCTCAAGCACATTTCAAATAAAGATGCTGAATTTCTCCATCTTATAGAATAGATAGAATATTCAGAAATCAGAAAAAAGATAAAGAGGTCAAGGAAGCTGAGGATGAGAGGTATTCAGTAGCAGACAGCTCTCCTAGTCCTTTTCCTTCCAGGAAATCATGCAGGAATCCTGCCCAGCTCAGCACCTGCAGGATTTAGATAATTGTTTGTAGGGATGGACAACTGACCCTCCTATTTTCTCAGCCTTGCTGTGTTTGAACAACACACTCTCTGTGATCTTTTCTTCCACTATTAAGCTGGAAAGATCCCATTGAAAGCCAGGCTGATGTAATGTGTTCCAACAAACAACTGAGCAGGACGTGCCAAGAGCCCAAACCAGTGCAAGGACTCAAATCCAGGTGGATTAACTTTGTCCCTGCAGTTCTGGGCAAAAATGGGGCTGGGGCAGTCTTGGTTCTCTCAGAGCTGCTGTTTGGAATAAAGAGCCTTAGTGAACAAAAATGTTAAGGTCAGTGGATGGAGTGGCCAGGAATTTGGCTGCTCATTTTATTTGGTGCTTATGTTCCTGCACTTTTTTCCAAGACTCGTGTCGAACTCGCTCATGGCTCACAATAAATCTCACCAAGAAGCAGTGGAGGGTCAATAGAATAGCTTGTTTCATGCTGTTTCTAGTAAATAAACTGGTCTCGATTTTTCCTGGCTGCTTTCCACTCATTAATTTTCCCCTGGCCTCCAACTCTCCCAACAAATTGGTAAAACCAGTTAAACTCTTCAGGAGAAGAATTAAATTCAGGAGCTCTGTGGCCCCTCATGTCCTCCTTGTGCACCAGAGTCAGACTAACACAGGTTCCACAGGAGACACCATCCTGCTCTTTCCCTTCTGGACAGTAGCTGATGGACAGTTTTCTTATTAAGGTGCAAAAATAAGGTGAATATTCCATTCTCACATTTTCTAATGGTCATTCAGTCTTAGTGTTTCATGTCTTTCCTTTCCTCCCCTTTTTTTTTTTTTTTCCCTGGACTTATTGTGAATATATTAATATCTTGTTGCCTTTTATTCTGTACTCATGCCATGTGCTCAGCATGGAAAATTTGCAATCTGAAGCCTTTCAAGCAGCATTCCCAAAGTCTTTCATTTGGGCACTGCTGGAATGTGAGGCCACACCAAGGTCTACAAAAATGGGGCTGCCATTACATAATTTTCAACTAAAAATTTTATATGATTACCTGGGGAAAAAAATGATGGAACATGATGATAATCCACAATCAAAAAAATGTTTAGAACAGAGTTTCTGAAATAATCTGCATTAAATTCAAAGGAAAATCCCTCTGTGGTTTCTGTTCTGAATTGACAGAAACAGTGCTGGGCAGAAGGAGCTACAGGGGAAAATCTGATTATTTTGTGTGGCATTGTAATGCAGATTTTAGATGGACAAACTTGAGTGCCATAAGAACTTTTGTCAGAGCACAAGCACTTGGAGCTGGTTTTGTCCTGGGATCTGGGAGTGCCCAAATTTCCTGGCAGGAGGATGCTGAGCTGGGAGCAGCCATGGCAGAATGAGCATTCAGGAATCAAACTGACTAAATCCCACCCCAGGAAAAGGGCCCAGCATGTGATTTTCATTAATCCTCAGGGCTCCTCTCAGGTCAAGCACACGGGACATGAATCAAAGAGCAGCAGATGAATGAGCCCCTCCTCAGGCAGCCTCTCCTGGCCTCGATGCTGCTGGAGCATGTGATGGGGTTAAGTCGGCTCAGGTGCTCCAGCAGGGGCTCTGCTGAGCCGTGCCTAAATCTGGGACTTCCTAAAGGGATGCAAAACTCCAGGAGCCGAATCAAGCTTAGGGCAGGTTGGTGTAAAACCAACTGGCTGTGTTAATCTGCAGGAAATGCTGGGTTCTCAGAGAGGCACGGGGTGTTTGTGTTGTCTGGGAGCCTCCTGTGTTTGCCATGAGACTGGGGCAGCTCAGCTCGGGCTGATGGAGCCTTTAATTGAGGTCTTTAATTGAGGAGCAAGCAGCTGCCTCCCAGCCATCAGTGGGAATTGCAGGATGTGTTGGGGCTCCCTCTGGCACACACAGAGCCACAGTGAAGTTCCACACAGGCCAGTGGGTTTGCTGGAATAAATTCCAGCTGTTCAAGATGAGTAATTGAACAGAGATGGCCCTGAAAGGTCAGGATGCAGCGCTGTTGCTGTTGTCAGAACATTTTAAAATGCCTTCCCAAAGTCTGCAGAGAGGCAGAATGGCTGAGGTTTGACCTTAAAACTTTTTTTGTACAGATGGGTGGGATCCTCTTTGCATCTGTAGATCCTCTGATTGCCAGGGAAGTTTGCAGGGTGACAGGACTCAGCTGTAATAACTCCTGTGTGAATCCCCTTCCTCAGCTGTTCCTTCTCAGGTGAATTACTGAGTCTCAAAAGGGTGGGACAGGATTTTGATGAGTGGACCCAGCTCTGGGTGTGCTCGAGTGCCTTCACAGCCTGCTGCAATATTTGTTTGGATAGAAAACCCTGGAGCAGGAGCTGAGTTACTGACTGGGATCTCTCTGAATTTCTGGCTGTGCCTTTCCTGAGATCCTTGTCACTCCTTGGCCAGAAGGATCTGGGTGGATTTTGGAGCCTGTGGGATCCCCAGTAGCTCTGATAGTGTCTCTGTGATGCAGTGGTGCCTTGATTGCTTCCACACATCACCAGCTCTCTTCTGTTCTTCTGCACACAGTGAGATAAAAGTGTCATGCAGAGGGCAGATGGCACAGGGGATTCACTCTGCTCCCTGAAAATCTCTCCTCTGACCAGGCACCTCAGGTAAGGAGAGCCCCATCTGGATGGGGACATGTCCTGGGTGCCCTCAGCTGTGCATCATTCCATAAAACAAGTGACAAAGCTGGAGGGACACCCTGAGGGAACAGTTCACTCACTTGGTGACTGATCAGAGGAGGCAGCCAATTTTCTTTTCAGCCCAACAAGTGGGAAGGTTTTGAGGCCAGGAACCCAGAGCAGAGCCATGCACTCCAGCCTGGATGAGGAGCTGAGGCACCTCTGCCCCAGCACAGTCACACAGCACTGAAATTCCCTCCTTTGTGCAGGGACAGACCCAGCACAGGCAGGAGCAGGAATTTCTCCTCTTCCCACTCCCTGCAGCCTCTGCTGACACTGGCAGGTCCCTCTCACCAGCCTGTGCCTCTGGGCTCCCTGTCCAGAGGGAAAAACTGCAAGCTAAAACTTCCAGGGAACAGCAGCAGATCTGTGTTTCCTAAAGTGCTCCTCGAGCCAGCTCAGCTGTCCATCCTTCCTGCTTGCTCTGCCCTAATCCAAAGCAAAGCTCTGAGGCAGAATTATTGCAGGGAGGAAAAGTCCCCAGCCTGCCCAAAGCTGGCTTGATTTAAAGAGAACACTCATCAAGGCCTTTGAAAATGTTTGTTCTCTAGAAAGAAAATATCTGAAGGATCTTCCCCGTTGCCTCCCACATCCTCCCAGCCCTGGGCAGGGGAGTCAGGCTCTGTTCCCTCCTTCTTGGCCTCCTCCCTGTGAGAACCTGCCAGACCATGAGCTCCTTCTATGAATGGGTGATTGCTGTCCACCAGGGCTGGGATGAACATCACAGGAGTTCATTCTCAGTTCTGGAGCCCAAGCAAAGAGCGCAGGCCGAGGTTTCCTGCTGCACACCAACCACTCCCCCAGCCCCAAATGTTTGTGTTGAGGCCAATGTTTGCTGAGCAGTGATGGGGGGAGAGGAAAAACAGCCCTGTGCCAGCTCAATCAATCCTGAAAGAGCTGCAGCCCTGTGGGAACACAGCAGCCAGGGGATTTTGGGGATGACTCCACCTGGAAGCAGAGCTCAGGCTGATGCTCCTGGTAGGAACTGGTGTGGGTGATGGCATTTAATTAAAAAAAATAAAAAATCCACAAACAAAACACCCCCACCAAACAAAAGTGTCACAATTCCACCTAGAACTTTCTTCCAGTTCCAGCCATTGGCCCTTTCTGATTACTGGAGCAAAACTGTGCAAAGGGCATGGCTGTAGGGAGAGGCAGGGGGCCAGAGCTGAGCTTGGGGGGGTTCCTGCTCACAGCAGCACTGCTGCCCCACACACCTGGATGTTGTTTTCCACCAAGCCCGTGCAGAATCACAGCACTGTGATGGCAAAATATTGTCCTCCAACATCAGTGGCTGTGCCTTGGGTGCCTTTGGCTGAGGAGATTTAGCTTGCAGTTTTTCCCTCTGGACAGGGAGCCCAGAGGCACAGGCTGGTGAGAGGGACCTGCCAGTGTCAGCAGAGGCTGCAGGGAGTGGGAAGAGGAGAAATTCCTGCTCCTGCCTGTGCTGGGTCTGTCCCTGCACAAAGGAGGGAATTTCAGTGCTGTGTGACTGTGCTGGGGCAGAGGTGCCTCAGCTCCTCATCCAGGCTGGAGTGCATGGCTCTGCTCTGGGTTCCTGGCCTCAAAACCTTCCCACTTGTTGGGCTGAAAAGAAAATTGGCTGCCTCCTCTGATCAGTCACCAAGTGAGTGAGCTGTTCCCTCAGGGTGTCCCTCCAGCTTTGTCACTTGTTTTATGGAATGATGCACAGCTGAGGGCACCCAGGACATGTCCCCATCCAGATGGGGCTCTCCTTACCTGAGGTGCCTGGTCAGAGGAGAGATTTTCAGGGAGCAGAGTGAATCCCCTGTGCCATCTGCCCTCTGCATGACACTTTTATCTCACTGTGTGCAGCCCTCAGGCTGATGGGTTTGAACTTCAGCACCTCAGTCAATTCCATCCTCATAAAGGAGACTTGGGGATTTTTTTCAAACTACATTGCCCTTTCCCCCTTGTTTCTCCTTTTTTCTCTCCTTGTTTCTTCTTCTTCCCCCCCCCACCCCCACCTTGTTTTCTCATTTCCTCTCCTTGTTTCTTCCTTTTCCCACCCTTATTTGCCTTCCCCCTTTGTTTTCCCTTTCCCTCCTTATTTCCCCTTTACCCCTCTCTTTGTTCCCCCTCTTTCCTTTCATTTCATTTTATTCCAGTTTCTCAGACTGGGAAATTGAAAACTCCTTTTGCAGCAGCTTCTCCCCTCCCCTGTGAACCCCACCAAACCCATGCAGGTGTGCTGACACCTGCAGCCTCCTGCTATTGGAATATTGGAATGTTTACCAATATTGGAATATTTACCAATATAGCCAGATGGGATGTGCCTGAGCTTGGTGCTGAACCAAACAGCAGCACTGTGGTGTTTCACCCCAGGGACACTTTTGGCTGGCTGGGTGCTGCAGCTGGGCACATGGGGACAAGTCCAGGTGTGCAGGAGCTCTGGTGGTGCTGGGATGGAGCTTTCCCTGTATCAGGATCTGCTCCTCAGGTTTCCCTCTGTGGAGAAGCTTTAGGGCCATGGGGAAGGGAAGGAGTCGGTTCTGATGGAGGGTTTGGATCCAGAGCTTTGTTCTGGCCCACAGCCTCTGAACCCAGCCCCAGCTCCAGCAGAACTCCTGAGCCCGTGGGTGCTGCTCCTTTTAACCCCTGGGAGAGGGCAGGGAAGGGACAGGGAGCCACCAGCCAGGGACAGGAGGGGAGGTCTCAAGGGACAGAGGACACCTGGATGGCTCAATGCCCCCCGGGGGTAGAGGGCATCCTTTGGATCTGCCAGTCACTGATGCCCTTCTGGAATGCCAGGACTGACAGACAGTGCTGGGAGGGGAAAGGAGAGGTGAGTGACACACCTGGGAGGGAATTGTCAGGGAGGGACCCGAGGTTCTGAGGTAAACCCTGAAATCACAACACAACACCCTGGTGTCCCTGACTAAAACCCCTTCCTCCTGCTGCCCTTCCCTGCTCTGTGGCCACGCAGCTCCTGCAGCTCTGGTTCCCCCAGCAGCCGAGGAGGGGCCCCCCCTGCACACAGACCTGTCCTACTACTCCTACGAGTACGACCCCGACGCCTTCGCCGTGGAGGGCGACGTGTTCGAGGTGGTGGCAGAGCTGAGCACGGCCAGCACCTTCAGGGGAGGGGACAGCAGCCAGGCTGAGGCCACCCCAGCAGAATGGTGAGTCCACAGAGGGGCAGGGGGCTGCTCTGAGCCACCTGTGGTGTCCTGGTGCTGGTCAAAAGGCTCTGGGATCTCAGTGGTTTCATCCCTAAGGGAATGGAGTGATCTGTCACTTGCGTGTTCAGCTGGAGCAGAAGAGACTGAGGGGGAGGTGGGGAGGAGGAATGGACACAGATCTCTGCTTTGGGGTGCCAGGGACAGGGGGCCAGGAGCAGCTGGAGCTGTGCCAGGGCTTGGCATGGAGCTCAGGGCAAGGTTCTTCCCCCCGAGGGTGCTGGGCCCTGCCCAGGCTCCCCAGGGAATGGTCCTGGCCCCAAGGCTGCCACAGAATCACAGAATTCCAGAATCACTGGGTTGGAAGAGACCTCCAAGGTCATCGAGTCCAACCCAGCCCCAACACCCCAACTGAACCCTGGCACCCAGTGCCACATCCAGGCTTTGTTAAACACCCCCAGGGATGGGGACTGCACCCCCTCCTGGGCAGAACATTTCAGAACTTTATCACCCTTTCTGGAAAATACTTTTTCCTAATATCCAACATATATTTCTTTCCTGATATCCAACCTGAATTTCCCTTGGCACAGCTGGAGGCTGTGTGCTCTGGTTCTGTCAGTGCTGCTGGAGACAGAGCCCAGCCCCAGCTGAGCACAGGCACCTTTCAGGAGCTGCAGAGTGATCAGGGCACCCCTGAGTCTCCTTTTCTCCAGGCTGAGCACCCCCAGCTCCCTCAGGGGTTCCTCTCAGGGTTTGTGCTCCCAGCCCCTCCCTGACAGAGCTCCCAGGGCTGCTCAGGGTGGGGTTTGGGGTGGCTGGGCAGGGCCAGGGGCTGCACTGATGGTCCCTCAGGGTCCCTCCCAGCTCTGTGACCTTTTCAGCTTTTCCCAGGCTCAGCAATATCTCACCAAAATGCACCACAGCAAGGTGACTTTTCTTCCTTGTGTTCTCTTTCCTACAGAAATACATAATTTAAATCAAGAGAAGAGGCTCAGAATCACCTCCTGTATGAGTTTGCTCCTCCAGATGACCTGCTGCAGAACAGAACCTGAATGATGACTACTTCCTGATGCCCTCAGAACTGTAGGCTTTGCTGCCCCACGGGGCAGATCTGGAGCTCTAAGGGGGACACTCAGCGTTATTTTTCTGTCCATTTTCCTGCCTTCTTGTGCATCCTCTTTGGAGCCCTCCCAGTGATGAGAGACCAATATGCTGTGCCCTCTAGTTGAGAAAAATAGGGGCTGGAATTCAAACCTCTAGAGCATTTCCAAGTGTTTTCTCTGCTATCAGGATATTCTGCAAATGCCATTTCCTAGCTACATTTAGAAGCTAAGTCCAGGCCTTGTGCTTAGCTGAGCTGCTGTTTGAGGAAAGATGGCTGAGAAGATTTTTGCTCAAATTATAACAATAAAAATCAGTGTGTTTTGCCAGTTATGACATAGCAAGAGGCTGCTCATCTTCCCCAGCCCATCAGTCTGCACCCAGGAGAGAAACACTTCCCTGTGGCTCCACAATTCAGGGAAGCTCTTGGGAGGTAAATTTTACCTGAGAAAACTGAAATCCACTGCCAGAGCTGAAAGGCTTCATGTCTGCTGCTGTTTGCAGCCTCAGCAGAGGCAGGGATGAGGTGGGGGAGCCCTCTTTGTGTTGCACTACGTGCTGACAGGGGCTGCTTGCAGCCTTCTCAGCCCCTTTCTCCTCAAAGCCTGGCCTGAAAATGAACCTGGCCCAGGCACAGCCCTTTTCAATGTTTGCCTGACTTCACCAACCCCTTTTATTTTGCTCCCACTGGCATCCAGCACAGCATGTTCTGGTCCTGGTTCTCCCTGGCCAGGCCCTGGCTCTGCTGGCCAGTACCAATCCCTGGTGTCACAGGCTGGACTCCCTCGGTCTGACCTGCCCCAAGCAACGTGGCAAAACTTAAAAAGAAAAGCTTTGTGTTTCCAAAAGTGCAGGAGCCAAGATTTTTGAGTTTCCCTTCCTGCCTGGAGCAGCATTGTTCTCTTTGGAGGAGTTACATGCAATTGCCTCTTGCAAAATAGTGTTAATATTTTATCTTCCCACTTCTATTGTTACCAGGACCCAGAGCAGGGTGGAAACTCCTTTTGAGGGTGTTTATTGGTGAATGGAAACAGAAAAAAAAAAGCCCAGCTCCATTCATTTTTAAGGCTTGTTTACACAGGAACCATGACAAGAATATATCCCAGTATAGACATTCCATTCCAGGATAAAGGCAAGTTTATTCCAGAAAAATGTCCACATGGGGACAAGCAGGAGGGATCCCAGAGGTTGGGCATGTGTAGTTTCCAGTCCTTTTTGTCTGGGGCCAGACATTTGCAGAATGCAGTTGACATGATGAAGGTCTGGGTCTTGAAGTTCCCAGAAATGTCTGAGCTGCCTCAGAAGGTGCCAGCTGTGCCAGCCTCCCCTCGTGGCTGCTCCCAGCACCCTGCTGGGATGAGGGTCCTGCCCCACATCTGGGGTGTGCAGGGGCAGATCCTGCCCTCACCCTGACAGCTGCATTCCTGCCTGGCAGGTAAATTAATGCCTTTAAACTAAATTCCACCTCCTGCAAGCAACTGTCCTGGCAGGCACTGGCTATTGTGTACACACACAGGACTGAGTCAATATTTATCCCTGGGTAAATAACAGGCCTAGTGTGAGCTGCAACAAGATTCCTTTTTTCTTTTCTTTTTTTATTTTTTTTTCCCTTTTCTAAAACTCCAAACTGCACAATACAAGCCCTGCTGTTTGCTGGCTCAGGCTGCAGCTGTTTGGTGCTGGGAGTTGGGAGGATGAGGCATTTGGTCACCCTGGTGATGGCTGTCACTGCCTTCATGCAGGAGCTGGGACCTGTGCTCTGCATTCCTCAGTCCCTCTCTGGTTTTCCTCTCCTGCTCTCCCTCACTCATTGTACACCCAGTGGATGCTTCTGGAGAGAGATTTGAAGTAATTTTCAATTGCTTGGTCCTCTCACAGATCCTTGGGCTCTCAGACCTCCCCCTGGGGATGAGGAGGTGAGGGTGAGGAGCTCCAGCCAGGAATTAAACCTGCCTTGCTTCACTTTCCTCAGGCTGTGGGACATGCACTGTCCTAATTCCAGCTGCAGACATGCCCCTGTTGCTGCCAGGTAAATAATTCCTGCTGGTGGTGCCAGCCCATCAATCAGGGCCTTGTCTGAGGGATCTCTGTGCCAGTGCTTGAGGCAGAGGAGTCTGGCTTCTGTTTTACAATTCAAAGAAAAGCCAGAGAGCCCTGGACCCTCAGAAGGCAAAGGCAGAGCAGCTTTAATGTGCTCAGAGCCAGACAGAGCAGGGCAGTGTGTGGGAGGAGATGGGACAGGATTTCTGGATCCTGACTTCACCCCCAGCCTTGGCACTTCCAGTCCCTCTGCTCCTGGCAGCCTCTGCCTCCCCCTGCTCTTGCTACACCAAACCAGCTCCTCTTTGTGGCTAAAAAGAAAAAAGGTGATTTTTCTCTAAGGAAATGAATCAAGGAACCTGCAGCTCCACCACTGTGGTTCCCCTTCCCCCCATCACAGGAATAAAGGAGGTCTCTGCTCTCTTCCCCACCCCAGCTGAGGGTCCAGAGCTTTCCCCTGTCCCACATTTGCTGTTCATGTTTCTGCTAACCATCATTCATTCTTATCTGGGGGAGAAAAAAAACCATAGATTATTTTTCCTCCATTCTTCAACATCCTGCTTGGAATAGAGAAACTGTAGGACTGGATCCCTGAGCAGCCCTGGACACAGCACAGCTGAACAGACTCAAAGCCATCCACAGGCTCAGGCCCAGCTCTGCTCAGTCTCCCTCCTGTCCCTGAGAGCACAAGGACATCTCAGGCTCCCACTTTGTGCACCTCAGCCAGGCAGTTTAGAGAGAAGGATTGATTTGATTGTTTTTTCCATCAAGGAAAAGACCAGCTGGGTGCTGGAAAGCCAAAGCCAGCAAGGCCAGCAGCTGCTGCTGCTGCTTTGGGTTGTTTCTGGTTTAGAGACTTTGCTTCCCTCTGTCAGAGTGATATTTCTCTTTTCCTTTTCCTGATAGTCCCTCCCTGCAAAAGGAGAGAAGTGCCAGTGGGTTTGTAAGACACAGAAATCTCTTCTTCCATCGAGGTCTGTGACTGAATAGCTGCAGCAGTGCTTGTTATCAGTGATTGATGCTTGCAATCCTTTCAAGGAAATTAATATTTATATATTTGTAACTGTACATTATGCAGAGTAATCATTACCATGGTATTTATTTTAAAGCAATAGTTCCCCTTGTTCTGTCCTGTCCTGTGTTTTGGTCTTGCCTCTTCCCCTCCTTCTTAATCAGCCTCAGTAGAAAGCAAATACCAGAAGAATGTTCAGCTTGCTTGAAGAACATGCCCAACACACCAGCACTTGCTTTGCTCACACTGACTGTTGACATTTAATGCACAATAACCTGGTCTTCATTATTGTGAACAGAGAAACTCTGTAGCAAACCTCTACCAGCCTGGCTTTGGGTTTGGCTTTGGGGTTTTTTTAGTCCCTGCTGTTTCTGACTGAGTGCCCAGCACCTGGAGCCCAGCTTTGTGTTTCCCCTGCCTTTTGCCCCCTCAGTACACACAAACAGCTCTCTGACCAGTTGTTGGTTTGTTCACACACATCTTAGCAAGTCTGAGTCCAGAAAAGTGTTTGGTTTAGATTCTGATAAATATTTTATTAAAAACTAATTTTAAGACAATCCTCTCTGCCTCTTATTCATGCTTTATGTTGTCAAGCCCGTGCTGGGAAAACTAAAGAATTAAGGAGCTCTAAAGAGGTTTCTTGCTCATTTTCTACCTGGCTGCTCTCAGAGCTGTGCCCCAGTTGTGTCTGAGAGATGAGCAGGCTGCATTTTGTCAGATTTGCAGCAGATTCCATCAAACAACAAACCTGAGCACCTCTTTGATCAGAGCCAGCTTTTGGCTGTGGGTGATGTTACACAAAGGAAATGTGGAGGACCAGAGGCTTTGCTCCATTCCTACTTTAGTATTTCCCTTCATGAGACATCATTTTTTTACAAAATCCATTAATCCATTAATACAAACTTTGCCTCAAATAAATGATGGATGCCAAGGGTGATTTGCAGAAACAGGGATGAGTGAAGGGGATTTTTACACTTTTTACCAACAGTGGGCTGACATTGCTGACAAATCAAGCCAAGAATGTTTTTGCTACACAGGCCAGCACTCTGCACTCTTTTGACAGACTGGTTTAGTTCAAGAGAGTAATTTTTGAAACATTTAGAAATTTGTTTTTGCAATGATGGCTCTATTTTGTTTTAGGGGAAAGGATTTTGCATTTAAGGACAGAGAGCAAGCCAGGAGCAGGACCAGCAGGCAGAGAGCAGCCAGGTTAGGAACACCAGACCCAGCTGAGGAACATCCCTGGTGGTGTGTGACCAGCTGAGAAGCTGCAGGCAGTGTCCCAGTGCAGGGTGGATGTGTCCAGCACTCAGCATCTTGTCTGGGCAAAGAATCCCACAGCCTGGCTTTATTCATCCTTATCTGTGCAGACAGGGGAAAGCACTTGGCCGTTCTGGGAGAAACTTGTGGAATTCCAGCGCTGAATTCCTCTGATCCCCACTGTGTGCATTGTGAGTGCCCTGGGAGCAGCCAGCCGGGCTGGAGGCTCACACCAGCGAATGCTTGGAACGGGGCAGCGTTTCCTTGGAGGTCTTTAGGGAAATGGTGGTTTTTTTGCTGCCCCTGAACACTTTCCTCTTCACCTTCTCCCGGAAATCCTCCGACACGTAGTAGTAGACAAAGGGGTCAGCGCAACTGTTGAAGGTGCTGAGGGCCAGGCTGACCATGTAGCTGAGGTACAGCCGGCCGTGCAGCCTGGAGCAGGGGCTGGAGTAGTGAAGCAGCAGCAGGACATTGCTGGGGACATAGAAAACCACGAGGGTGACGAGCACGAGGGCCGTGAGCTTGGCGGCGTGGCCGTAGCGGCCGCCCCCGCGCAGGAGGACGCGCAGCACCGCGCCCGAGCTCAGCGCCAGCAGCAGCAGCGGCAGCAGGAAGGCGCAGGAGATCAGCACCACGAAATAATAAAAGTAGAACCCGTCGTCCTCGTGCCGGGGCAGGACGTCGTGGCACAGCGTGAGGCCCGCCCCGAGCAGGGGGTAGGACTGCTGCTGCAGGGCCAGGGGCAGCGTCAGGGCGGCCGAGCAGAGCCAGGCCCCGGCGCAGGTGCCGGCGGCCAAGGCGGGAGTGCGGAAGGCGCGGGAGGAGAAGGGGTGAGCCACGGCCAGGTAGCGATCCACGCTGATGCAGGTGAGCAGCAGCACGGAGCAGTACATGTTGCCGTAGAAAAGAGCCGTGGTGAGGCGGCACAGCCCTTCCCCGAAGGGCCAGTGGTTGCCCAGGAAGTAGTAGGAGATCTTGAAGGGCAGCACGGAGATGAGCAGCAGGTCGGCGGCCGCCAGGTTCATCAGGAACACGGTGGGGGCCTGGCGCTCGGCCCGGGTGGCCAGCACCCACAGGGCCAGGGCGTTGGATGGCAGCCCCAGCAGGAACACCAGGACGTAGAGACACGGGATGAGGCGCACGGTGACGGCGCTGCCCAGCTGGGCACGGGTGGCCTCGGGGATCAGCAGGTAGGTGACATTGTTGACCGTGGCCTGGTCCCCCGGGATAGCTCGGGGACAAGGGCTGGCCTCTGGAGTGCTGGCCTGCTCGCTGGTGCTGTTCTGGGAGTAATCTGTGAGGGGAAGGCAGCCTGTTACCCACTCAGCCTGTTACACACTCAGCCTGTTACACACTCAGCCTGTTACACACTCAGACCATTCCTCACTCAGTCTGTTCCTCACTCAGCATGTTACACAGGCTGTTCTTCTCTCAGCCTGTTCCTTATTCAGTCTGTTCCTCACTCAGCCTGTTCCTTATTGTCTGTTCCTCACTCAGCCCATTCCTCACTCAGCCCATTCCTCACTCAGCCTGTTCCTCACTCAGTCTGTTCCTCACTCAGTCCATTCCTCACTCAGCCCATTCCTCACTCAGCCTGTTCCTCACTCAGCCCATTCCTCACTCAGTCTGTTCCTCACTCAGCCTGTTCCTCACTCAGTCTGTTCCTCACTCAGCCCATTCCTCACTCAGCCCATTCCTCACTCAGTCTGTTCCTCACTCAGCCTGTTCCTCTCTCAGCTGGAGACTCTGTGGAGGCTGCACACACAGCTCATCCCAAACACTGCCCTTTGTCTTTTCTGTTGGGTCCCTACAACTGGGAATGTTCTGGAAAGGCTGTTGAGTGGTGGGCAGAAAAAGCTGGCTGGCAGAGCTAGGTGTGCAGGAGCCACCCTCAGCCACCTCTCTGATTCCATTGCGCTGTGGTTTCCCACAGCTCACAATGGACTGTGATGCTCTACAGCCATCAGCAGGCCTGGGAATCCAGAGAGAAATTCCGCTGTACAGCCATGAACAGGCCTGGGAATCCAGAGAAAAATTCCTCTTCACAGCCATGAACAGGCCTGGGAATCCAGAGAACAATTCCTCTGCTGGGCTTTCACAACAATCCAAAGTTCTGGATCCACTCCAGTGTAAATTGTGGCTCTGGGTGTATAATTGGCTGAAGATTTAGCTTTTGAATCATTTCTGGTTTACTGCTCCTCTCTTTTTCCTCTCTAGTTTCTTCCACCCCATCTCCTTTCTCTGCTGTATCACCTCTGTCAACCTCCTGCTCCAACAAGAGCCCACACAAAGCTCTATCAGAGCATCCTCCCATGTGAACCCATTAAAAAATGAGCTTTCAGGGATTTTACAAAGATCCAAACACCAGCACTTGGACAAGCAGCAGCTTTGCACCCAAAGCAGACACTCACCATCGTAGTCCGAGGCCAGGCAGAGTCCCCAGAGGGCCCAGCAGAGCAGGAGCTGCCTGCTCCCAAGGGTGCCCATGGCATGCAAGGTCTGGCAGAGCCCAGAGCTGTGTGGGAGCAGCAGCAGCAGCAGCAGCAGGGACCCTGCTTACGCATTTCCTCCTGCTGCTGCTCCTTAACTCTCGGAAGGAACGGGGCAGGGTGGGGGGATGGAGGGGCTGGCACCACAGCAGCTCAGGCTGGACACCCCCAGCGTCAGGCTGGGACTGGGAGGGGCTTATCCATCTAGGCCTGAAGTGTTTTAGGGCTGCACTTCATCCTCAGTGTGAGATGATGGCTCCAGTGACTCATCTGGGTCTCCTTCCTGCTCTGGAATATTCCTGGAAATAACAAATGTGCTGGGGTTTGGTGCAGTCTGCACATGAACAGAGCCCACGCAGCTCAGCCCATGGAAATGCTGAGCATCCTCCCACCACAGAGACCTGAGTGGCTCTGTGGCTGAGCTGAGGTCTTTTCCTAAAGCCTGAGTCACAGCATTTGCTGGTACTACAAACAGGGAGATATCCCAGACACCAGAGCTGCAGGCCACCCAGATCTGCCAGTGACTCCAGAGGGCTCCTGAAGCCTTGTGTTCTGGAAGTAGAAGGGTTTTAGTGTCAGCTTTGCAGCCTCCAGGTCAGGCTGGGCCTTTCTGAGTTCCCTTTTATTCCCTTTTATTCCCTTTTATTCCTGCTCCTGTATCCTGGCTAAGCAGCACCAAGCTCCTGCACCTTCTACTGCAGAGGAGGGTTAAAAGTCCTCTGGGTTGGAGCTCTTTGCACTGGAAAGCAGCAGCAGGAGCACCATGACACACCAGGGGTGGGTGGCACAGAGAGGAGATGCTTTGCTTCCTCTGATAAAGCACTGGGACAGGGAGAGCAGCTCCAAGGAGCAGGGAAGGAAAGGGGCCTGCAGAGGGCACACAGGAAGTCCCTGCTGCTGGGGAGATAATGGGCAGCTCCAGCCACTCCTGCCCCACAAAAAGCTGCTTTTTCCCAGAGCTGAGCAGTCCTACCCTGCCCAATCCCCACTCTGCCTGGGATAAGAACTCAGAGCAGCACATGGAGCTGCAGATGATGCTGGGAAGCATCATGAAGCCAGGGACTGGCAGAGGTTCACTGAGCCTTAAGATCTTTGCTGCCAGGTCCCCCCAGAGCAGGTCCCTCCTGTGCTCTGCTCTGGGAAGCTCCTAAATCCTCTCCCATCTCCTGGAGTGTCAGAGTGGCCCTGGGCACCACGTGCAGTGGGACAGGAACTCGTGGCTGGGAGGGTGCTGGGCTTTGGGCTGTGCTCTGCAGCCCTTGCCTGGCTCTGCAGGGAAGGAAGGAAGGAAGGAAGGACAGGAGCTGGAGCCCAGGCAGTAGGAACTGTAAATTTGGCTTGGCAACCTGAGGAGCAGCTCGTTTCTTTCTCCTCTCCTCATGAATGGCCTCTTCTGTGAAGGTTGCAAATCTGAGCCTGGCTGCTGTTTGATGAGATTCTTCTATTCCAAGGAGAAAATGATCCTATTTCCTTTGCTTTCACCATATTCCCACATCCTTGTGCCGAGCGTGTCAAGAGGTGGAGTTCCACTGGCAGGGAGAGGGAAGATGCAATGTTAGATGTTTTGCTTTTGTGATTCTCTCAGGATTTATGAACCATTGCAGAATGACTCATGTGGCCACATATTTTCCATGCCTCAGCCAGGATCCTTTCCATGCTTTGTATGCAAAAAATTAGCCATAATCAGGTTCAGATAGTGTGCAAATCACAGCCCTGCTTCCTATGGGCAGGTCTCTGGGGTGGAGCAGAGAGGGGTTACTCATGGCTGTGTCCTTCATTTTTCAGATGCTGTGTGATCTTTAGTGACTGCCTTAGATGCAGAACAGCTTGCCTGAAAATTCTGATGCCAGAGGTTTGTCACGGCTCGTTAACATCTCTTTAAGTCGTGTGATCCCTGCCCTGTGGGGTAACAATTTGGTTTTAAAGTAATTCATTGTGCAATAGATCATCTCTTGGGAGCAGGGGCTCTTCCATTCCGTGGCTCTGAACCCAAAAGATGTAATGCTGGAAATCAGGCTGGGGATTTCAGAGCTCAGAGGGAGGGTGCAAACCCCACCTGGCCTGTGCCATACATCTTGGAGCCTTGGAAGAGCAAACTGTGGTGGGTAAAGGGTGGGACTTACTGTGGCTGCTCTGTTCCAGCAGCTCCAGGGGGATCCTGAGCAGCAGCTTGGAGCTGGTTCTGCAGCCTCTGCACGTTCAAGGTGCCCTCAATTCTCTGACACGGGTCCCCTCCTTCTCCCTGGGCCAGTCTGAGACTGTCCATGGCCCCAGGGAATGCCCTCCTCACCTCCTGCTTGCCCCACAGCTCTCCTGTTCCTCTGGAATCCCACCCTGGGTGATCCCAGACTTTCTCCTCAGCCTCACCCTGCTGAGGGAGGCTTTTCAGAGCTGCCCTTCTGCTTGCTGGCACTTTTCACTTCACACCATAAAAGCCCACATGAAAACATTTTCCAGGAATATTTGAAGCTTATTAACACCCCTACAACTCAGTGGTCTGGAATAGCTTTTTGGGGGCCTTTCTCAGCAAGATAGTGACACTGTCTTGGTCTACCTGGTCTGACACAGCCTCATCATCATCACCATCATCATTATTATCATCATCAATCTTTCCTTTTCAGCATCAGGACCCTTTGGATTCATTCTTTATGAAGAATGAATCCTCTTTAGCACAGGTTAGGAGTTGCTAGGCTTTAATTTAGTCTGTAAATTGAATTAGTTAGTTCTAACCCAGAAGAATGGCTAAAACATGAAGGAAACATCGATTTGTGTTTTGTACAGTTCTAGGCTCTCTCACTGGTTCACAGCCCTGACCCTCCCAGTGCATCCCTGTGATGAGGAAACAATTCTATAAGTCCTGGAATGTTAAATGCTGAACTCAGGTACTCCCTTTAGCAACTCTGAGTTTAATTGTGCAAACCATTTATCCCTATTCCATCCTGCAAGCCTGGAGGATGTTTTTAAGCTGTTTGCTGGTGTCCACTCACTGAGATCTCCAAGAGCTCTCATGTCACGTCACATCTGGCTGTGCAGCACAGGGAACATCCCCTCTGTGAGAGGGCCAAGAGAAGACTTGTGTGTCCTCTGAGACCCCACCACCACCATTTTAATCCAATTATTCCATGCAATCAATGCACCAGAGGATTGTTCTGGGGAGAACAAGGGTTTGTTTCCCTGGGAGTGAGCAGGGGGCTGCCCAGAGAGCAGAGCTGCCTTTTGTTATGGCAACGGAAGTGTTGGGGATGATGTCAAGGAAACTCCTATCAGCTCTGGGTCACATCACTACAGCTTCATTTGCAAAATCCACTCATTCATTTGTCCTGCAGAGCTCACAGGGAACACAGCTAAACGTGTTATTAGCCAGGAATTTGGGGAGGCTGAGGGAAAGGCGGGTGGAGGGTTATTTTCATGGTTGCAGTTGTGTTGTCTTAACCTGTAGCAGATGTGCTTGTGGGGTTGGGAAGTGGAAGAGAGGGATCAGCCCCTCCTCTTGAGCCCTGCTGGTGTTCAGTGAGGGATTCCTGCGGCTGTGCCTCACCTCGAAGGTGCTGCTAGGCAGGAACCAGGCTGCAAGAAGCCACTGCCTGGCAGGACACAACTCCAGAGCTGGAAGGAGAACACAAGGATCAAATCCATCCCCTGGCCCTGCATCTTGGTGAGATATCACTGAGCCTGGGCAGGGAAAAGCTGAAAAGGTCACAGAGCTGGGAGGGACCCTGAGGGACCATCAGTGCAGCCCCTGGTCCTGCACAGCCACCCCAAACCCCACCCTGAGCACCCCTGAGAGCTCTGTCAGGGAGGGGCTGGGAGCACAAACCCTGAGAGGAACCCCTGAGGGAGCTGGGGGTGCTCAGCCTGGAGAAAAGGAGACTCAGGGGTGCCCTGATCACTCTGCAGCTCCTGAAAGGTGCCTGTGCTCAGCTGGGGCTGGGCTCTGTCTCCAGCAGCACTGACAGAACCAGAGCACACAGCCTCCAGCTGGGCCAAGGGAAATTCAGGTTGGATATTAGGAAAAAATATATGTTGGATATCAGGAAAAAATATTTTCCAGAAAGGGTGATAAAGTTCTGCAATGGCTGCTGGGGAGGGGTTGCAGTCCCCATCCCTGGGGGTGTTTAACACAGCCTGGATGTGGCACTGGGTGCCAGGGCTCAGTTGGGGTGTTGGGGCTGGGTTGGACTCGATGACCTTGGAGGTCTCTTCCAACCCAGTGATTCTGGAATTCTGTGATTCTGTGGCAGCCTTGGGGCCAGGACCATTCCCTGGGGAGCCTGGGCAGTGCCCAGCACCCTCGGGGGGAAGAACCTTGCCCCGAGCTCCATGCCAAGCCCTGGCACAGCTCCAGCCCTTCCACTGTTTGCTTTGAGACCTCTCTGATGGAGCAACTCTGCCCCCCCTGGGCTCCCTGCTGCAGGAGGGGTTTTGGCAGCTCCCACCTGAGTGCAGCCCCAGCTCCTGCGTGGGATCTCTGCTTGCAGGAAATGTATTTCCCTTTTCCATCAGCAGTGCACTGCTCACACCCTCACACAGCACTTGCTGACACACAGCTGCATCAGCCTGTCCAGGAACTTCAACCTTTCCATTGCATTTTTCTCCCATTTAAAATGCAGTTGCAGGTAGAAAACAATCAATTCTGAGGGTTGTCACAAAGTTTAAATTAGTCCGAAAGAAACGTAAAACAGTGAGAGCTGTAGACTTTTAAAATCAATATTTTATTTTACTTGAATGTGCAAATAAATATAAAAAAAACTACATTCAAGGAGCTGGCAAAGCAATTACAAGCCCAAAAGCAAAGATCCTTCAAACAAATGGAAGAACAAACTCTTGACTCAAGGTCGTGCAGATACACAGCTGAAACCCTCAGACATGAACAAGCCCCTCTCAAACCTGCCTGATTCTCCCTTCACATCCCTTGCTACTCTCAGCTCTGAGACAATAGCACTGTAAAGGGCAAAAGTCTTGCTTAATCAGTTCAGATTATAAATTAAGGTTTACAAAATAAGGATGCTTAAAAATACCTGAAGTACACTTAGAATGGGTGATGGAACAGGACAGTGCCCAGGTGTGTTGCCCACCTTGGGACACCTGGAGTCAAATGCATTTTAAGCCACAAGTTGCCATCTATTTTCTAGTAAACAGTTTTCTGTATCATAAAACCATAAAATTTGGCACAATTGTCATCTCCACTGGGAGACAGCAGAGAGGTGAGCAGGACTGAGGTGTGTTTTGGTGAGCTGGCTGGAAGGGAAAGGGGGACACTGTGCTTGGCACTGGGCTTGTCCCCCTGCTCCCCCCAGCCCCTGCAGAGCCTTGTGGTCTCTTATCACTGCAAGGAGGGCAGGGGAAGAACCTTCAGATCATTTCAGGAACCAAAGTGTAGCAGAAACCCAGCCCAGGAGAACACGGGCCCTTGAAAAGTCTCTGCTGGCAGTGGTTGTGCAAGTGGCCACGAATGCCAGAGAGTGGCCTCCCTCCTTCCCTCCCACAGATTATTTTGCAAAAAAGACAAAGACTTGGGACAGTTTTCTATTAAACATACCCCAAAGGCCAATTTTTCTACTGTCAAGTGAGACAATTGCGAAACCAAATGTCGTACAGTGGAAATAACCCAGGACAAATCCTACAGGCTGCTCCTTAGGTCTGGCAGAAATCATAACCTAAAAATCAAAGCCACAGAAAGTTTCAGGGGTGGGGGGGTTATTGCCCCAAAAGCCAGGGAAAAGTTGGAAGCAAAGCTGAAAGGAGGCTGGGTATGCCTCAAAAATGGTAATTTTGTAATACACTCCACGGACAGCGTGCTTGCCCTTGGCCCCTGAAAAACAGGAGAGAAGTCACAGTGGGGCTTTAGGACAGACACAAGTGAATTTCCTTGATTTCTCACTAGATTCAGTCAGATGCAGTGTTCTGCAGGGATCAGGGCAGGCTGTGTTAGGCTTCATGGCAAAAAAAGCTTCAATAGCAGTACGGATGCTCGTCTAGGATGGTTGTGGCTGGATCTCCCTCTGCTCCTCGCAGATTTCCGAGTGTCCCTGCAAACCCAGCGCCTGTGCTGAGCCAGCAGAAACAGGAGAGTCCGTGGGCCGGGGCTCAGCTGCCAGCCGTGCTCCGGGAGCTCCATCTGCCGATGGCACCGATGTGGTGCAGCCCCGGAGCGCCGGGGGCAGGGCACGCACGGGGAAACGCCCAGCTCCGGAGCTGCACACCAACATGCAAAACACAAACCCAAAAACCAGGCCAGACCTCGCCATGGACGTTCCTCCCCATGGATATTCTGGAAGGCAGAGTCTGCAGCAGCTCCTCAGCTCCCAAAGCAATGCCAGCAGCAGGAGGATCTCTGGCTGGGCATGGCTCCCATCCCAGCACCACAGCTCAGGGTTCTTCCCCTCAGTTCATGCTCCTGAACACTTGGTTGATGAGGGAGAGTCAGAGCCTTGAGTGCTGGCCATCCTCGGGTCAGTTTTGGCATTTTTCTCACCAGAGCACCAGGAACAAGAGTCATTTGTAGCCTTGTTGGGTCACAGGGATAATGAAGTCCCCCTGTGCCAGGGGCTCTCAGCCCTGCTGGCACTCCCAGGGTACAGTGAAGAGTTCTGCAGGCTCCAAGACAGCACAAAGTCAGGAGGATAGGGAATATCAAAGCCTTGGAAGTGGAAGCAGCTGCCAGCATCTGCTCAAACACCAGTCCAGCTCCACCTCTCCAACAAAGCCACTAGTGGTAGTTCACCCCCTCACTGAGCTGGTCAGCAGTGGCCTAAAGCCAGGAAACTGCTAAAAAGTGTGTGGCAATGCCAAGAGCCCCCTTCCCATAAAACTTTTCAAAGTCTCTTCATGATGGCTGGAGGATTACACTGCAAGGAGACAAGTCTATGCCATATGGAAAATACATGATAATCCAAAGTAAAATGCTGTTTGGATAAATATCATTAATACATACATTGCATTCCCACCACTATTCTCAGAGTAAATGTGCTTCACCAGCAGAGCTCTGCCTTGTCTGGGTGCTCAGGGTGAAGCAGGACGGCGGCTGTACTGGACTCTGTATCTGTTCACTGGCACCCCATGGACATTCACTGTCTCACAGGTGGTTTTGCAGGGCACCATCTCCTCATCCTCATCCCCCATCAGCCAGTCTTGAACCACATCCACAGCCTCCATGGACACGTTCTCCTCCAGCCACCGGTTGTGCCACTCCTCGAACTGCTGGTGGTGCTTCAGCAGCACCATGGGCTGGACCTGGGAGCAGGGCAGTAAAGATCACTGAGAGGTTCCTGGGGGAGAAGCCACAGCCCTCACCCCTACCTGAGGTGAGCAATGCTTTGGGAACAACACAAACGAAAACAGGAAACCGCAGACCGTTTAACCACCCCTATTTCCTAATGGTTGCCACTCACACTTAAAATTTGCATGTCAAGAAAAGGCTGCTAAACTAATCCAAAGTACAGAGCATTTACCAGCTCTCCTCTGTGTTACATCCAACACAGAGCAGTAACTTTTGGGTGCAGCTTGCAGGAATTCAGCCACAATTCCTGCAATTGGTACTGTGGAATGGGAATTATTGGTACCTGCATTTTGGCTCTCAACCCCAACCTCTGCTACCACCTGGGTTGCACAGAGAGCAAAAGGGAGATGTACCTGCTTGGCTCTGCAGAGAGCTCCCCTCCTGTACATGTAATCCTCAGAGTTCATGATGAACATCATCTTGTGGGTGTTGAGCTTGAAGCGGCAGTCGACGTTGCAGGCGCTCTCCACCCCGATCAGCCGCTTCCAGGAGCTCTTGACCTCGCTGCGCAGGGCCCTCACCTGCTTGCACTGCCACTTGCGAAACTTCTTCAGGTTCCTGGAGCAAAACAAGGATGACAAAGCATGTGTCACACCTGGTGAAGTGCTCTCCTCAGCTGACAGGGCTCACAGCATAAGTATGGGACTTGTATTTGCATGTTTTGTTTCAGGCTCTCTCTGGGATCTTCCTCGGTATCCTCTGACAAATATTCAGTGAAATGGGAACAAAATAGACCCAGAATCCCACCCAGAGTCCATCCTGCTCCATTCCAAACACAGTTCCTCAGTACAGTGATCACAAATTTCTCCTTCAGCATTCCCATGCAACTCAGTGGCCTGGAGCAGCCCCTCAAAGGTGAGTGCATTCCCCCAGGGCTGGCACATCACCCAAAGCCCCTGGCACAGGGGCAGGGAGGAGGCAGCAGCAGGTGTGGCTCAGGGCAGGGAGCAGCTCACCTTTGCAGAAAGACCGGTTTCAGGAGGAAGCCATCGTTCTGGTTGTTGGGAGCTCCTTCCACCCCAACGTACTGCTCCATGTAGTTTGCCAGGTGCTACACAAGGGAGACCAGTTCCAGTGAGATTTCACTTCATCAGGACAAACATCACTGCAAAGAATCTCTTTATTTCCAAGCTGATTATTCTGAGGCTGATTTAGGTTGATACCCTTTTGCTAATGCACCATTCCTGCCAGTGGCCACAGCTCCACAAAGTCATCTGCCCACCCTCCAGGCAAACTTGTCCTCCTGGCAAAGCCTCACAGTTTGGAACAAGAAAGCAGGGAAAGCATTCTTAGACATTTGCTCTGTGGTACACAGACTCCATGGTCACTGTGGTGTTACCTGGACCTCCACAGGATCTTCTGTCTGGGTTTCTTCTGTATCCAGCAGCTCAATGGTCATGATGACCTGTCCTTTCCTCTGGAGAAACATGACCTGTGATAAAGTGCAGAAAATATTTGCCACAGGGGTTCAGAATAAAATGCTGCATATTCACAAGTCACTTGGACAACAAAGAGAAGCTAGGAGAGAAGCAGCAGGGCTTCTCAGTGAGCCACAATGTCCCCTCACTGCCTGTGCTCTGATTTTGGTACCTTCTCTCCATATTGCTCACTCTCTCACCTTGGAGCTTCCAAACCCAACTTCTCCCAGGTGAAGTACAACCTGGGAGATTTCCTGAAGTTTTTCAGTGAATTTGTGAAGTTCCCTGGCAGCAAGGTCTCACCTTGAAGCAGTTCTCATCTGCCATGCACCGTTCAGCCTTCCACTGGTAGCTGGTCTCCTTTGCTGCCCGGACACAGCGGGATGACAAATTCCCCCCAGCAGCTCCTCGCTTCCTCTCGTTCAGGTAGAGCTCAACCACCTTCAAGCAGATGTCATCGCTCACTAGATGGTGAAGCTTCCATTAAAAAAGGGGGAATTCAGTCAGCAAGCCTGGGCCAAGAGTTAACTCCAGTGTGTCATCAAAGGAGTGTAAAACTCAGCATGGCATCACACTCAGCTGAAGCAGCAAACTCCAGAGACTTCCCAGATTTCACTCTCTTTTTCATGACTTTGCAATAAAAGGAAGAGAGGAGAGTGAGGGGCTGATGTGCCTTAACTAGAATACTACAGCTGGAAGAAAGATTTGAGAAAGAAGGACCTGACATTTTTTGTGTTGCCTTAGATGTATGTCACTAGAGGACACGAAACAACACGAGCACACACACTGCTGCTCTCAAGGTGAAGAAAAGGGAAGTTTATTTTCTGATTTTAACATTTATAGTTTGCCAAAAGTGACAGTGGATTTGAGGGTGAAAGTGCCACCTCTCCAATGACACTGGACAAACCAACAGTCCATCAAATTTTTCTTATTCTATAAAAGAATGCAAAACAATAAGTTATTTACAGAAAGTGTGTGAGAAAGTTTGTTACAAGAATGTAAACATCAGAAAACTTAAAAAATCTTAAAAAATCAGAATGACAGATGTATTTTGAGCATGGCAGAATTTTGAAGAGACTGGAACTCAAAAAAAACATTTGGAAAGACCAGAAAGAATAAATCCCCTATGACAGTTTTTGTATGGAAGCTGAATTCTCTCCCTAAATTTCTGCTGGGGCATTTCCCTGTCAGATTGAGCTTTTCTCTGGATTTGCTCTGAGCTCAGTGCCCGTTGCTCTGCAGGACACTGGGTGAAGCCTGGCAGTGTGTGAGGGGAGATGCCCAGCCCAGCCCAGCCCAGCCCAGGCTCACCTGGCGCACGATGTTCTGCACCAGCTTGTCCATGGTGAAGCCGATGTAGGCGTGGATGGTGAACATCTCCCTCAGCGTGTCCTCGTACTGCGTGGGGTCGATGTTCCCGTCCAGCAGGCTCCTCACCATGTCCAGGAAGGCTGGGTAGTACTCCTCCAGCTCCACCTCACCTGGCATGGGGAAAGTCAGTTCATTTCATACACAGAACAGGCAGAGTGAAGCCAAGCAGTGCAAGAGGCAGCATGTCACAGACATGTTTTATGAAAAATCCTTTTGCTAGCATCTTTTCTCCTGAGAAACTGAGAGGCCTCAGAAACAAAATGTAAACAATAATTATCTGCTGCTGTGGAATGCAACAGGTGCATCTTTGATTGGTCTCATGTGGTTGTTTTTAATTAATGGCCAATTGCAGTCCAGCTGTCCTGGACTCTCTGGTCAGTCACAAGATTTTATTATCATTCCATTCCTTTTTATTCCTTGCTAGCCTTCTGATGAAATCCTTTCTTCTATTCTTTTAGTATAGTTTTAATATAACACATATCATAAAATAATAAACCAGCCTTCTGAAACATGGAGTCAAGATTCTCATCCTGGGAGCCCTGCAAACACCACCACAGCAGCACTGCTCAAGAACCCCAAAACCCAGTGCAGAGTGACATTACAGACAGGTAATACAGCTTCCTGCCAGCTGCCCTGACAGGCTGGGACAGTTTCCCCATGCACTTCCAGGACTGCCCTGGGCAATTTTCTATTTCTTTGTGGGGCTGTTTACATTGTAAATCAAAATAACGGATTCCTACAATGAGGTACCCGAGAACACCTGAGCACAGTGGGCTGGCAGGAAGTCTCTGTGAAGCATCCTGTGACACCCTGACTGCCCTGCTGAAGGAGCTGTGTCCACAACCCACCAAGACAGCAGAGGATTGCACCTCCACACCCCTCCCAGAGCTGCCTGCTGGCCCCGGTGACTCAGCCACACACAATGGAACACTGGCACCAGAGCATTATGAATGAACTAAGCCCTGCATTATTCTTACTTGGTTGTTTCAGTCTGAGCTCCATGGCTGGATCATTGGTTTTCTCTTTCCTCCCTTCACAGAGGAGCTTCTCTCTCTCTTTCTCAGTCCGATATTCCAGAAGCTGCTTCTGGGCCTGGCGATAAATCTTGAGGAGCCTGGAGCACAGAGTCTGGTGAAGGCGTAGGAAGAAATACCAATTATTATTGACAAAGAAGAGGCTGTAAACATCATCCAGGGTGTTGTGGGGCTCAGCAGCTGTCACATCACAGAAGGTTGCTTTGGTCTCCAAAGGACTGCTTGGAGGCCCAGGCACGTGTTTTTTCCTCAGCTCAGGAGTATCCAGGTTCTGCCCCTGGTGGTTTTCTCTGTCCTCATCTGTTGATTCCTCAGAAATGTTGTGTTCAGGTGGCTGAGAGAAGAACAGCTCAGGTATGAAGTGATGCACAATCTGCCTGATGGTTGCCTGATCCTCCTTTTGGATGGTGGGCTGCCTTTTCACGTAATAGCTGATAAGAGATGCTGCATCTTCCAAGATCTGCTTGTCTTCATAGATGAAGATAAGATGAGGCTCGTTTGTGGATGAACTCCTCCCCTCTGAATGCTGCTCCTGATGCTGTAATCAAGAGACAAACAGATAAAGATCCCTCCAATCCATGGCTCAAGAGCCATTCCTGCCAGGAGGAATAAGCCAGTACAACACAGTGCTTGGTTTTAACCCAATTTCCAACCACTTCCACAGGTCCCAGGTGCTATGGACACATCTGGGTCACACCAGCAAGGCAGGGAAAGGAGGAGGGCTCATTCCCTGTCACACCCACCTCGTCATAAACACTCTCAATTTCATTCAGCAAGCTCTTGGAGCGCAGAGCTTTGGTGTCATTCTGCTTGAAGTTGACAGCCTGGTGGTCCAGGGATTTCAAATAGGCCTTCTCATACTGCTCCCTCCAAATCTTGTTGAAGCCCTGCTGGGCCTCCCTCCATTCTTCCTCTTTTGCTTTCAACCTGCATAAATGAACAGTTTACATCAGTTTAGACAGACAGGGACAGAAACACACCCAAAACATTTTAATGTAGTCAATTTGGTGCAGCAAGAAGTTTTCAGTGGAAAACCAGAATTGATTCCTGGAAGCAATAAATAAATTTGAGAAAGCACCAGCAGTGATGAACTGAAATGACACCTACAGAATCACAAAATCATTTAGGTTGGAGAAGACCTCTGAGATCATCAAGTCCAACCTTTGACCAATCACTACTTTGTCAACCAGACCAGAGCACCAAGTGCCATGTCCAGTTGGTTTCTGAACACCTCTAGGGATGGACTCCACCACCTCCCAGGCACCCCCTTCCAATGGTTAAAAACCCTTTCTGTGCAGAAATTCCCCCTGATGTCCAATCAGAACTTCCAGAAGCACAGCCTGAGGCTACATCCTCACATTTTATTGTTTAAAAAAGCTTTAAAAGTCCTTTTTCATCTTCTTAAAGAACACAGCACAATGGGAATTACCTCTTCAGAACCACAGGGACAGCAGTAACTGGGTTTTTCTTCAGACTCTCGATGATCTCAGGGGCTTTGTCACCGTAGATGCGGTAGATGGCCCGGCGCTGGATCACTTCTGAGGTTCCCCCCAGACAATCATCCAGGCGAAACTTCTCCTGGTCCTCCTGGCTCAGGCGGGACAGTTTCTTCTGCACACTCTCCAGCACACGGATTGTGGCTAAATTGGTCTCCAGGACAACATCCAGCTGTTGAGAGTTCCCAGAAATCAATGTCAGAACAGGCAGAGCAGGAACACTGAGAGCAGCAGCAGCAGCCCAGGTTTGTGGAAGGTGTTCCAGCCCCACAGGGTGGAGCCAGGAAGCAGCAGAAGGTTTTTACTGGAAAAGAAACCTCTGCCAGCTCTCCCAAAGGTCACATGGAATTTAGAACTGGATTCATGCCTAGGCAGAACTATTAGACTCCAAGCACAGCACACCAAACTCCAGCTCAAACCAACAAACGCCAAGAGAACTTTCAAGCCTAGGAAGAACTATTCGACCTCAAGCACAGCACACCAAACTCCAGCTCAAACCAACAAACACCAACAGAACTTTCAGGAACTGGCCACTAATTAATTCAGCAAAATCCAGAGGTTTTGCTTTCTGAGGGAGCAGAAAGGGAGCTCAGCAGCAGAGGTACCTCAAAGCGCTCGTCCTCACAGCGGTGCAGCTGCTCCTCATATGGAGTCTTCTTGGAGCTGACAAAAGTGGAGTCTTCAGACCAGGATGGAAACGAAACCCAGGTATCATTTAACACCTGTAACAGTGCAGAGGCATGACATTGAGCCTTGTGAGCCCAGAGCTGGTCTCATGGGGTTTTCTCTCTTGTCTTTTTGCATAGTTCTTCCCTGAGGTTCTGTAGGAGATTCCAGGCCTAATTCCCCGGTCACTGCTCTCCAGATTTGAGGTCTGTGTGGAACTGCAGGGCCCTGTTCAGAAAACTCAACACCTTCACTATCACCCCCCAAACAGAGATCACTCTGCAGCTGTAAATAAAGCAGACAGAGCTCCCCACAGCAGTGGGAATGGTGCCTCAGCCACTGCCTCACAGGACTCTTCCAGAGAAAAATGGTTCCCAAGGCCATACTGGCCCACTGCTAGAAAATTAATTCCAGGATATTTTATATTCTTTTCTGTCTATAGGAATAAATTTCTGTCTGCACACCAACTCAAAAGGTATCAGAGATGTGATTTGAGAAAGGTTTAGATAAAATTAGTGAAATGTGGGTATCATTTCAATAAATTGGCTGAATAAATTGAATTAGCACCGAAAAGGAGACTCCACATGCAGCAGCTGTGGCACGAACCGCCCCACTCTGATTTTTATGTGTGTTCAGGGATTGAACAGCCAGATCCCAGAGTACCTCCTTGCAAATGGCTGTTCTCCCACTGCACTTTGGCTGCTGGTAGGTTTTTGGGAGAGCCCTGTAACTGGATCCGATGCGTTTGCAGGAGGCGTAATCGATTTCCCGGCTCATTCCATCCCCGGAGCGGTCACTCAGAGGAGAAGCAAAGGAAAGCTCTTTCACCCCAAGGAAGGACTTGAACTGTGCAAAGAGTTCTGGGAATTTCCTTCAAAAACACAAGTATTTTGTTATTTCAGTGGGACAGTTTTAGGGTGGTTAATGCATGTCATAAAAGGGAGGCAGAAATATCTAAACAAACTCAGCAGTGCAGGGAGAAATCTTTCACCAACATCTCACCCCTGTTATCATTCCCTCTGAATTGCTCTAGGGTTTGTTTTTTTTACTTAAGGTAGGAAAATTATTTCCCTTCACCACACCAACACTCCCCTTAAGTGCCTGAGGAGAAACTGATCCTTGCCATTTGACTCTCCCTCTTCTGCTGCAAGCCAAACAGCTCAGGAGGCTCCCAGCAGAGCTGGAGCTGTTTATCCTTCTCACAGCCCTGTTCTCAGGTTTCATGTTTATACCTTTATTACACTTTGAGATATTAAATGGGGAGTGTGAACAGATAGAGGAAAATATCTGCCTCACAATACTCATTAAGAACTGTATAGATAAATTTAAAGGTTCAGATTTTATTCCTACTCATTTTGGATTAAACTTCATTTTCTTGCCTGCTGTTAAAAAGTTCACAATGTGCCCAAAAAATAACAAGAGCAGGACCTACAAAGTACCACTGGGCAGAGAGGTAAGTTAGTAACTTACCCTAAAAAGGGTGTAACAAGCTGGAGCAACTCAGAGCCAGAGACCAACTCCTGGTTGAAGAGAGCAATGCAACGGAGAAAATTTTCATAGACCTCCTGACTCTTGAGCACCCTGCGCACCTGCAGCAGTTTGGAGAGATGATCTCAGCACCTGAATGCCACTTGTATTGAGAAAATTATTCATTATCAGTCTATTCGTCTTCCAAACCCACTTATTTTAATTTTTGTCGGTCTTTCTATACCTGAAAAGTCAGGGAATGTCTTAAGTGCTGACCCATAAATTGTACAGAAAACCAATCAATTGACAACCACGTAAAAGGCTGAAGATAAGTCCAGAGAATGTGAGAAGAGGACAAATGCTGACCTTGTCAAAGAAGGAAAACTCTTGCAGTGTCCCATATTTCCCCACTGTTGCGACTGAGAGATCTTTGGTACCTCGCAGCTTCATTTTCTTCTGTTAAGAGAACAAGCAGTTATATTTAAAATGTTGTGACTCAAATGCCATCAAATTCCACTCTGGGGACACAGAACAGCTCCCTGCAAAGGTTGAGACCCTGTATTATCCCAGCAGTGATCTGGCATTGCTGTGTCACGTCCTCACAGCAATCTCTGTCAAATGTCTCCCAGCTAAGAAGAAACAACAAAAAAAAGAGAATCACTTGAGATTCTGCATAGAAGCAATAAATTGTCCCCTTCCAGGGCCAATACTTAGCACAGAATCTTGTGATATTTAGTATCAAACATGTTACCACACACATTTCAGCATGCATTAAAAATTCCCTTTTTCTACAGCAATTAAAAGAACTCAAGATTTTGTGTCTCATACACCTACACACATCAGAGACACTACTCATTACCTTTATCTCAGCAATTACTAAGCACGAGTAATATGAGGTTTTTATGAGTTTTTATTTGCTGAAAGATACCTTTGCTGGGCCAGAGACAGGACGCAGCAGCAGCGGCCTGGATCGCTTCTTGCTGTGCTCCAGATTCTTCTCATGCTCAGTTTTCTGGACACTGTTCACTTCACATGGTCCATTTCCTGTGAACTGAAGTAAATAAATACTGATTTCAACATTCTCCTATCAAATAAAGACTCCTAACAGGACACAGAGCATGTGGTTAAGTCACCTGTTGTGAGAAAATCCAAACAATGAAGAGGAGCAATGTTCATTACTGGCTGTATGATTTTCCATGTTTTGCATATTCTACATGCAGAAAGAGCATTCAATATCCTGCCCTGCTCTCAGCACATACCAAAGACCTTTTTGCCTCTGGGAGGAACTGTCCAAACTCTGAGAGCAGATCCTCCTGTCCTCGGAACAGATTGGCCACTTCAGTGAACACTTCCTCCTCTGACATGCCCCGGAAGGGTCGGCCCTTGGTGTTCAGCTGCTCCTTCTGAAAAGATACACACAGATGTTCAAGAAAGTCAAAAGATCCCTCACTCTGCCAGAAAACTCACCCTGAGCCAAAAACACGAATGCCACAGAATTTGAAAGGACTCTGAGGCAGCCCTAGGTTCTTACAGGGCCTCTTCACACACAGGATCACAAAATCAGCTGAAGGTGAGTAAAGACAGGTCTGGCTACAACCTCTTGACACCCCACAAAGTTCCACAGTTTTCACACTTTTTGTCATTTCCTGTGAATATCTATGAAGACAAGTGCTTGGGAACTCTAAGTCTGTTCAACAGGCAGACATTAAATTTGACAAGCACAACTCCAACAGCTCTGGTGCCAACCCACCTCCTCTTCCACAGGAGACTCTTTACCTGGTAGGTGTGAAGAATTTCTAGAAAGGATCTGTAAATCTCTGGATGGTCAAGGAAACGTGTTTTGATCTTATTCACGTAACTGATGGCATTATTGAACTCCACAGAATCAGATTCCAAGGGAATTTGGGATTTATCTTCTTTGTAGGGAAGCTGCTGCCGGAACTCCTCAGAGCAGTCACTGTGGTTGTGGGAGTTCTCCTGGGAGTAGTGCAAGACCAGCCCACTGCCAGGGAGTGCACTGGGAACGGGCTCTGGGGGCACCTGGGGGCACAGGACACACGAGATGGGTTGGAAAAAGATCAGGGACCAGCTCAACAACAACCCAGCAGCAGTGCTGGAAAGGTCTCCAGCTAAAAAATATTGTCATGTGAAGAAGGAAGAAAAAGTATTTCAGTCACCAATCAATTTCCCTACCTGGTTTATTAACACCACCAGTTAAAATAATGCCTGAAGTTCTCCCTGGTGTAGGAACCACCTGATTTGTGGCTGTCACAGCCTTATTGGCCTGACTTGAGAGGCTGCACCAAACACCAGTGCAGGTTCTGCTGCAGCTGGTTATTGCAGAGGAGCTGCCAGTTTTAAGGGGTATATTTAAACATAAGGCCCTCACAGGTGTTAATTCCTAAATAACACAGAGATCTCAAGGAGCTGAGATTTAAAAGGCATTTCCTGCTGCTAACTGTAGTTAAACCACAAGTTTATCAGCAGAATTCAGTTTATGGATTTATTTCAGCTCCACAACCACACAATAACAACAAAAAACAAGCAAAGGCAACACCCAACCACATCCCAGCAAGTGTGTTTTACACCAACAGTACCTCCTAGGGATTCCATTATTTTAAAGGCCTTTCCTAACATAAAAAATTCAATGATTTCACAGTTCTTTTGCCTGTTTCCTGGTTTCTCAGTGCAAGACTGGAAGTGCAATTCTTCCAGGATCACCCCTTGAAATTTGCCCCTACCCACAGCCCATACTGGGATCCAATTTAACAATGTCAAGCCAATTACAATTTCAGTTCCCAAATACAACTGAAATATTTAGTGCTGCAGTGGTGTTTCCATGCAGAATCATCATTCCTGTGTAAGTCAGACTACCTGGTTTGAAAATAAATCAGGGGTTGGAACTAGGTGATCTTTAAGGCCCCCTCCAACCCAAAGCACTCTATGATTATTTGAATAAACATTTAAATTTATATTACATCCATTATCACAGGTTTGAAAACCATCAGCAACGTGCACTACACATAAATCTCCACAGCCTAAACTGTGCAGACATGCCCAGTGACACATGGAACAGTTTATTTAGAGAATAAGAGCTCTGGGACCTACCTGACTATTCAAAGGTGACTGTATACTTAATTTCCCATTCTTTGGAATTTCTATCCTGTAGCCCAGAGGGAGAAATGCATTGAATCCTACAATGAGGTCAGGATGCTCATGGAAAAGCTGAGAAACACGTCGGATGACTCCTGGTGTGTCAATGCTAAAATTGAGAGGGGTTTGTTATTTTATCCAAATCAGAAACATAAGTTCAGTCCAGAAAATGTCAAGAGAAATGTGAAGTAATTGGTAACTTAAGGATGCAATTCTTTAATAAAAAATTAGCCCAATTAGAGGGAATGACCACTGCAGCTTCACCCTGGGAATGTTATCCATGGAGAGGAGAGATGAGTGTGCAGGTTGGCAAAGGGGCAGGACAGACAGACAGCACCTCCAGGGCTGGCAGATCACAGGTTCTGCTCAGGCTGCTTCACTTATTTCCCAGATCTATGTTTCAGAGTGGAAAGCAAAAGCAGATTTGCTTTCTCCTGTGGATTTCACCTCTGGAAAATGACAGGTTGGGCAGACGTGCTCCAGCTTCCCAGGACTGCAGCACTGGGGGACAGGGCAGTGAGTGTGCAGAGGGGGAATGATGGGGTGAAGGCTGGGGGGCTCTGCACAGGTAGAGAGACCCCACAAAGGCTGGGACCTGAGGGAAAGGCTGGAGCTGTGCCAGGGCTTGGCATGGAGCTCAGGGAAATGTTCTTCCCCCCGAGGGTGCTGGGCACTGCCCAGGCTCCCCAGGGAGCCCCAAGGCTGCCAGAGCTGCAGGAGCTCTCAGGGCTGCTCAGGGTGGGGGTGTTGGGGTGCCTGTGCAGGGACAGGGGCTGCACTGATCATCCCTGAGGGTACCTCCCAGCTCTGGATATTCTGAGGTTCTGTGAAAAGCTGAGGAGCTCCCTGGAGCACCCTGGGCTGCAGGACCTTGGCTTTACCTCTGGCTCTTGAACTCCTTCATGATCTCCAGGAAGCCGTTGTAGGTGGCAGGGTCGCTGCCAAAGCGAATCTTCACCTGGTCCAGGTAGGAAAGGGCATCCTCCACCTGGGGGGGGATGGAATACGGTGAGCCCAGGCAGGGGAACAGCCCTGGAGCCCCGCAGCACCGGGGGAGGGCACTCGGTACCGGGTGAGGGGCCGAAGGCCGGCAGGCCCCGGTGGCTGCCCGAGCTCGGAGGTGTCAAGGCACGGAGGAGAGCATGGGAACAGGTCCCTGGGGAGGATGACCGCGGTACCAGAGAGGAACAGCAGGGCCGGGGAGAGGGGCACGGCCCAGGGGAGCGGGGAACAGGCCCGGGGAGCCCTCACGGTACCGGGGGAACAGGACGCGGTACCGGGGGAAAAGGATGCGGCCCCAGGGGACTCCACGGAAGCAGCGGAGGAAGGCGGGGAAGCCCCCAGCGAGAGGAGGACAAGCCCCCGGGACACCCCCCGATACCGGCGGGTGAGCGACAAGCCTCGGGGGGCGAGTGCGGCATCGCGGCCGGGACAGGGCAGGTCACGGCGGGGGCGGGCGGGGCCGTCCCGGGGGACCGAGGAGCGGCCATTCGCGGGGGCGGGGAGGGTGGGGAAGGGGCGATGGCGGCCGCCGGGGCGGCCCCCGCACTCACGTGCACCGGCAGCTTCTCGTGCGGCGCGGTCCGGCCGCCGCCGCCGCCCCAGCGCGGGGCGCTGCCCCCGCCGGCCCCGCGGCCGCCGCCGCCCCCCGCCGCCATGTTGGAATCGGGCGGGCGAGCGCGGCCCCGGCGGCGCGCGCGGCCGCTGCGTCAGCGCGCACGGCCCAGGCCACGCCCCGTCCGCGTCTCCGCCCTCTGATTGGCCACGCCCCGTGGTAAGCCGCGCCTCCTTACCGCCCACACGGTGTGGGCACGCCCTTGTCCAGCAGGCCACGCCTCCGTTAGTGACAGACGACGCCCCCCGTGCCACTTCCGCCCGTTCGAGCGCCAGGGCGGGAGCAGCGCCTCAGGGAGCGCCTGAGGGAGCGCCGGGGCTGCGCCGGGGAACAGCGCCCGCGGAGGAGCCCGGGGGCTGCGGGATCCCAGGGAGCCTGCAGGAGCCGCCGGCTGAGAGCTGGAACTGCTGGGGCTGGAGGAACGGCGTCTGGTGCTGCGGGGCTGAGGGAGCCGGGGCATCAGACGTGGCTGGAGGAGCCCAGAGGTGGCTGGGGAAGGCCGGGAGAGCTGGTGGGGCCTGAGGGGAGCTTGAGGAACGAGGGCTGGGGGAGCCCCAGGGGCTGGAATAGCCAGGGGTGTGGAGGAGCCGGGGTTGGAAGGGCCATGAGGGGTTGGGGGTGTCATAGGAGGGTTTGGGGGAACCGGGGGGGCTGAGGAAGCCCAGGGAGCCCTTCAGTGGTGTGCCCTGAGCTCAAGGGTCGTTCTGAGGTAGCCCCGGGGGCTGAGGAAGCCCAGGGAGCCCTTCAGTGGTGTGCTCTGAGCTCATGGGTTGCTCTAGGGCAGCAGGGTAAATGTGAGTTTAAAATATGCCACTTCCCCCAGCGGTCCCTGTCAGCAGGCAATTTGAACTCAGTAAATGTGAGTGACATGAGGACCAAGGAGGAGAGGGGGGATAAAATAAGCCATGTGGTTTGTTTTTCCTTAAAGCATTACCCACGATTTGCATCCTAGAGAAGTGCAGAAGCCTTTCTTGCTTTGCCTTTAAACTTGCTGCTGGTATTTGAACCCAGAATATTTTTCTCTATGTTGTGCTGGAATATTTCAGCTGTTTGCAGCTTCCAGTCAGGATGCTCACACACTGCCTCTGGATTTGATATTCTGTCCCCTGTTCTGATACTTGCACAAACTGCTGCCCTGTCACCCATTTCCCTTCATACAGGAAGGATTAAATTAATACAGAGTTTTTCTTTCACAGTTCCTGCTTTCCACATCCCAGACTGTGATGGATTGATTCAGTGACCCAGCATACAAGTATTTATCATCTTTGGAGAAGCAGGCACTGCAAAGGCCTTTCAGGAGAGATGTGAGCTGAAAATAGCATTAGATTATTGTGCTGGTAAATAATAGATGTTTTAGAGTTTTCAGTGGTTATTCAGTCCTTAAGAATAGAGGTAATAAATACAGATTTTTACAGGGGTGATGCTGGGAGGGTGGTGGGAGCCAAATGGAGCTCCTAGGTTATGAAGCACTCATAGCTGTGCAGGGAAGAGAACCTGGTAGGACAGAGTAAAGACCTTTATTCCATCTCTGGAAAGGAGTAGCTCAGAGATATCCTTGTTTTCTTTTTTTCTTTCCTCCTGGATTCTCCTGAGCTGGCCCGATTTCTGTTTTCTATTACTATTTTTAACTGGAGAAGTCTCATCCTCTTCCCTGGTTATTCCATGTGGTGACATGAGCAGAGCCAGCTGCAGACAAATGAGTTTTGTTTTCTGTCAGAGCAGAGTTCCCAGCCCTCAGCCCCCAACACTTGGGTGAATCCAGCTGTAAGGATGCTCCTACAGCAGCCCTGGGTGCTGGGAAAAGCTTGTGCCTGTCAGTTAGTGAGGATTTGGGTGTTCTCCTTGGGAATCCTGGGGGCTGGATGTCAATTAACCACTGACACTCAGCTCCTGGTGCCTCAGAATAGCTCAGCTCAAGTTGCTGCTGACAGAGCTCCACTGGCTGCTGCTGGTCCCTGGGCTGCCTGCCAGGCCCGAGCTCTGTGACCTTCCAAAGGGAGCCCCAGGGCACTCCTGAAGGACTGAACCCCTGTGGGTGCTGCCTTGCCTTGGAAAGCCAGGGGTCTGCTAAGGAAGGCAGGAGACTCCCCTGAAATGGAAAATGTAAACCCTCTTGTCACAGATGTATTTTCTGAAAAATCCTTTCATTAGGATCTTTTCTCCTGAGAAGCTGAGAAGTTTCAGCTTCTCCACGTTTTGCTGCTTTGGAATGTGATTTGGAGAATTGTTTACCCAGCATGTGAATTGTTTTTACTTGATGACCAATGACAGCCACCTGTGTCGAGGCTGTGAGCAGCCACAAGATTTTATTATCATTCCTTTCTATTCCTTGCTAGCCTTCTGATGAAATTCTTTTCTTCTATTCTTTTAGTATAGTTTTAATATATCATTTTCTTTTAATATAATATATATCATCAAATAATAAATCAGCCTTCTGAAACATGGAGTCAAGATTCTCATCTCTTCCCTTGCCCTGGGACCCCTGCAAACACTGCCACACCCCCTCCCTCCAAACTGCTATAAATTTTAAATTAGGGGCTCTCAGGCAAAAAATATGGGAGCAAGAATAACAGTTCTTTACTAGGGAAGAAAACAAAAGGATAAAATAAACAATACAGTGAACTGAAACCCAGAGGCAGAGCACAGCCTGACACCCTGTGGGTCAGGGGGCTGGCAGCAGTGCCACTGGAATTGTGGCTCAGCCCTCCTGCAGTGCCAGGGCTGGTTCTGCTGGAGCAGGGATCCTGGAGAAGGGTGCACTCTGCCTCTGGAGATCCAGGGGAAGAGGCAGCTGCTGCTCCTCTGGGAAATCCAGTGCAGAAGCCATGCTGGTGTTCCAGAATCTCCAGATTCTATCCAGGTAGGAATGCCTGGCTCCTCCCTCTGGGCTCCCATCTCCCATGGGATGCTGTAGCTCTTATCAGCCATGCAGGGACATTCCACAGCCTCTTATCAGCAGGTGTCTGCCCAGAGGGAGGAGTGGGTGTGGAAGAGAAAGGAAAACTGCCCACTGAGCAGAAGCCAACTGCCACATGGATGGTGATAGGATACATCTTGCCTTGCAGTCTGGGACAGGACTCTGTGATCCCCAAGGAAATCAGAGATCTGCTGGTGTGGGTGGGCCTGTGGATCTGCAAGGACTAAACCATCCTGTGCTGTGGCAAACTGCTGCTCCTGCCTCTTGGTTCCATGTGGTTTCTGTGGCTCTGGAGGAAGGATGGCAGCACCACCAAAAGGGTATTGGGGACAAAGGTGATACAGAGATTCCCTCTTCAGAGGGCATGAAAATCACTTTATTATTAGAAATCCACAGCTCTTACAGGAACAATGGTGGACCTAAGACCTGGTTGGCCTTTAGGAATCTTCTCTCACCCATTGGTCAAGAAGGGACTACTCCTTGTAAACATCTTTGACACACAGAGATTGCCTGCCAGGTACAGAGATTGAGGTAAAAATTGTTTTAATTCTTTCTCTGAGCTTTCTCACAGCTTCCCAGGAAAATCCTGGGAGAGCTGTGTCTCTGTTCAGAGGATATGTGATTACCACATGCCAGTGAGATCCTGCCTGGAGTTCAGTGGGAACACAAGGGCTGTCCCAGGGATCAGCCCCATGAAGAGGAGCTACCTTTGCTTGGATATTTCCAAGCCTCCCACTCATTCAGATGTATGCAGTATGTCACACCTTCACCTTTGAAACAAGGAAATCAAAAGACTGTTCCTACTCTGTCTGCTCTCAGATGGGGCTCATGCTTGGCTTCTTTCCTTGGGAAATGGCACATTATTCATATTTCAAATTTACACCTGTCACAAGCAACCTTCAAGGTTGTGGCTGCAAATTTGGGGTTCTCTCAGGCCCTTTACCCTAAGGGCTGGCTGTACCTTAGTACCTGAGGAAGAATCCTGGGCCCCTCATCCCCAGGAAGGTGATGTGAGGATTGTTCTTTGGGATGCATGTCCTGCATAACGAACCTGCCTCTGCCAGAAATCAAATTCCAGGTGTGCAGACTGTGATCCATGGCAGCAGAAGCAGCACAGGCTCCTTTTTCAAACCCTTCCACACACCTCACCTCAGCTAGCAAACAAGAGAGGGGCTCACAAAATGAGGGATTTTCTCTGCAAGAAACACAATACATTTGGAGGAGAAGAGCCCAGTTTGTGTAGGACCCAGCTTGGAGACAAAGGCAGGAGGAAGGTGCTGTCCCTTTGTGCTGGCCATGCTCTGGCCCCATTGGCAGCTGCTATCAAGTAAAAGAGGGACTCAAAAATGAGGGATCCTCATTATTTTTGGGATTTAGAAGAATGCTCGTGGCTGGGAGATGTCTGTGTGCCTAAAGCTCTAGGACTGCCAAGCTGTCACAGCTCTTCTCAGGCATGACAGCGGCTTCCAGCCTCAAAGAGTGGGGAAGGCTCAGCAGAAAACATCCTTCAAACCTCAAAGAGTGGGGAAGGCTGAGCAGAAAACAGCCTTCCAGCCTCAAGGAGTGGGGAAGGCTCAGCAGAGTGCCCAGGAAGGGCTTGCAGCATCCCCACACCTCCCTTATTCCAGACAATCACAGAGCCATCCCAGGAAGCTGCCACCAGCAGCTGGCAATCAGGACCAAGTGCCATCACTGTCAAACAGAGAGGAAGGAGAGGCTGCTCTTGCTGCCACAGCCAGAAAAATGACATTTTTGAGCTTGTTTGTGTGCTGTGTTTCCTCAGCTGGATCCCCTGGTCCTGTGTGAACCCCGTGGTCTGTGCCAGGAGCAAGATTAGGTTCCTGCAGCCATATCTAGGTCAGTGTGTGCTGCTGTTGTCCTGACGACTGACTGACCCACTTTCCCCTCATTTGTGGAAGCAGCTGCCAATGGGGCCAGAGCATGGCCAGCACAAAGGGACAGCACCTTCCTCCTGCCTTTGTCTCCAAGCTGGGTCCTACACAAACTGGGCTCTTCTCCTCCAAATGTATTGTGTTTCTTGCAGAGAAAATCCCTCATTTTGTGAGCCCCTCTCTTGTTTGCTAGCTGAGGTGAGGTGTGTGGAAGGGTTTGAAAAAGGAGCCTGTGCTGCTTCTGCTGCCATGGATCACAGTCTGCACATCTGGAATTTGATTTCTGGCAGAGGCAGGTTCGTTATGCAGGACATGCATCCCAAAGAACAATCCTCACATCACCTTCCTGGGGATGAGGGGCACAGGACTCTGTGATCTCCAAGGAAATCAGGGATCTGCTGGTGTGGGTGGACCTGTGGATCTGCAAGGACTAAACCATCCTGTGCTGTGGCAAACTGCTGCTCCTGCCTCTTGGCTGCCCTGTGGCTGACTGGCTTCTGTGTTCCTCAGAAGAACACAGTCAATTCTTCCTTCCTGTTTATTGTGTTTCTTGCATCTCATTCGTTACAGATGGATAATTAGAAATATTTTTGGGCAGTATCTGCCCCAGGAATGATTCTACCTTTGAGGATAGGTAGGATCCTACACACAAGCCTATGGAGAAATGCACACAGTGGGATGAGCACGGGGTAGGGACAGACCCTGCAGCAGCTCAGGCCCTGCTGGCAGAGCTGCCCCATCAGCTCCAGGTAGGAAATCACCAAGGCAAGGAGCCTGGCCAACACTTCTCTGTGGATTATCCTCACCCCAGAGAGGGCAGAGACAGAAAACCCTTTTAGGACCTGGCTCAGGTGAGCCTGTGAGAGCAACCAGAGCTGCTGTATTTCTGTGGTGTGCAAAGTGAAATGATCTGGATGGCTCCAGTGTAAAACTGGGAAATGTCCTGGTGTGGATTTTACCCTGAGCAAACTTCTGCTCTCAGTTATACCCCCTGAGACTCTGTGTGTTTATTCTCTTGGTTCAGCAAAACTTTCTCCCTTTCTAAAGCCTTTCAGGCAGCCACCTGGCCCTTCTGCAGGGCTCTGAGCCTTCCCTGGTGCAAGGCTCAAAGCTCTGGGTGTGGATTTCTCTTCATGGCTGTCACCAAAGGGCTTCAAGGACATCGAGCTGGGCTGGGGAGCTCTCAGGGCTCAGGAGGAGTGAGCAGAGGATTTGAGACAGAAGCAGGGAGCTGGTGCCAGCCTGCAGTGGCACCCTGCTCTGTCCCTGCTGGTTGCTATGGCATTTCCATTTCTGCTTCTTTGCAGGGGGGATTTGTGGTTTTTCCTTAGTTACTGAGCAAACCCCAGCAGTGTGGAGTCACTGCTCATGTAAAAACAGTGATATAGGGAAAATTTAATTTTTAGACAAGTCTGAACAGCAGCAGTAGGGAATCCCAGAATGGCTTGGGTTGGAAGGGACCTTAAAGATAATCCCATTCCAACCCCCTCACATGGGCAAGGGCGTGCAGCTCTAATTGCCAGAACTCTGCAAGAGACACTGAGATATTCAAAATCTCTTGCAAAGGATTCCTCTGTGAAAAACCTGGGGATTTTGGACCATGGATGACCTAGTAAACAACAATTCCTTCAGGACAAGGAATCTCATGGGTGCAGGTTATTTGCTGCAACATTTCAAGCCTTTATTCTGCCACAGAATAAACCCTCATGTTTCAATAGCCTCTTTTATGGTAGAAATTCTGTGCAAATTAATTTAATTAGGATTAAATTACCCCTGAAATATACCCAGTGGAATTCATACATGGCACTTTTTTCCCAGTTGAATACAGAACTGAAAAGATGCTATAAACCCTCATGTCCAGGTGTTTGGAGGTGATGATCCACCTAAATCAAGGCACCTCAGCCTTGAAATCCAGACAATCATACAAATACACTTTATTCAAAAGTTCTAAGATCTTCCTACAGCAGTATTTGACTTCTGAGGAGATGGAAAATCTAAGAGTGTCACTGTGATATTTTATGAACAATCCCTTCACCAGGATTTCTTCTCCTGGCAAGATGAGCAGCCCCAGCTGCTCCATGTTTTGTTCCTCTGGAATGTGATTTGGGAAATTGTTTACCCAGCATGTGAATTGTTGTTAACTAATGACCAATCCCAGTCCAGCTGTGTTGGGACTCTGGTCAGTCACAAGTTTTTAGTATTCATTCTTGTTTAGCCTTCTGATGTCTCCTTCCTCTTCAGTTTTGTATATAATTTCTTTTAATATAATATATATCAAAATATAATAAATCAGCCTTCTGAGAACTGGGAGTCAATTCTCATCTCTCACCTCATCCTGGGGACCCTCAAAACACCACAACTGGTGACCACACTAGGACCATGTTGGGATTGTTTTTTGGTCCATCTCACCCATTTTGATGGCCTTTGGACAGGACAGAAAGGAGAGAAGTGATTTCCCTCAAACCCTGGCCCTGTGTCTCTGGATGCACCCTCTCCAGGAGAGCATTCTCTCCACAGCCAGGGCTGCATGGGAGGATTTCACCTCTCCAGTCAGGAATGTGAACCACAGAATCATCAAACAGAATCCTGGAATATCCTGGTGGGAAGGGACCCACAGGGATCAGCAGTGCCACCCTGGCCCTGCACAGGCCCCCCAACAACCCCACCCTGAGCCTGGGGGGGTCACAGGGAGCAGCCCTAGGACAAGGATGGGGGGACAGGACCCAGGGAATGGCTCCCACTGCCAGAGGGCAGGGCTGGATGGGATCTTGGGCAGGAATTGTTCCCTGGGAGGGTGGGCAGGGGCTGGGATGGAATTTCCAGAGCAGCTGGGGCTGCCCCTGGATCCCCGGCAGTGCCCAAGGCCAGGCTGGACAGGGCTGGGAGCAGCCTGGGACAGTGGGAGGTGTCCCTGCCATGGCAGGGGTGGCACTGGGTGAGTTTTAAGGTCCCTCCCAGCCCAAACCAATCCAGGATTCTCTGGTTAAAAAAAGAACATGAGAACTCAGGATTGAGACATTTTGGATTGCTTGGTTACAGAACACAGCACAGCAGCATTGATCCAGAAAAACACATTTCTTACACCTTGCTGCAGCAAATCCTGCAGCTCATTTCAAACCCCCACACTGAGCTGCTGGCCAGCTCAGCAGTGAGAAAGAGCCCTAATAAAAGGCAATTCTGCTCCCAGGGAAGCTTTTCACACACAGTGGAGTCTGAAATTCTTACACTGCTTCCCCTGCTGTGCCTTTTACAAGAGAGATTCCCACTTTCCAGAAAAATCTGTGTGACACCTCTTAAATGATGCATTCACTGAATTAATCAAACAGCCAGCTTGGGAAAATTCAGATAAATTAAGAAGACAAAGCAAATAGAAAGAAATGAAGCACATGCATGCATGAGAGCTCTCTCCCAGCAGCCTGTTCTGTTCACTGATACACAACATTAGGTTCATGGATACTTGTCATACATGCAAAATTAAAATATATAGAATATATATAAATAAAGGAATTTATATAAAATAAATGTAAATATAAGTATAGCTATATATAAAATATATTTATGTATAAATAAAGGGAATTTCCCAAATAAAGGGAATATAAATAAATCTGTATTTTTAAAATATAAATAAATTGAATTTCCCAAAGAAAGGGGATATAATAAATCTATATTTTTATTCAACAAATATAAAAGTGTGTTTTGTCATATGAGATTAAAATTACTTCGGGACTGGTATATTCTCTCCCCAAAATTATGTAAACTTTTACGGCATGACAGAATCATGTGATAAAGAGGGAGTGCTAAAATTAGGGGGATGGCTCAGTCTACAGCTTCCCTTGGGACTGGCCTGAGTGAAAAGTGATCTCTGGTGGAGCCTGTGCCTGGAGAGGAAAAAGCTCCCTGGGGTGGGAATTCTGTCTGCACTGCTGTCCCACAGGGAGCAAAGCTTAGCACAAAGCCCTGGAATAATTCATTAGCTCTCACCAAGACTGCAGGAGTTAAAGGAAATTCTTGTGTCACTTTACACTGCAGCCCACAGGAATTCCAAACCTTCCAGTGAGAGAGTGGGTTGAATTTATTGTCTTTCAGTGAAAATCCAATCACATGTTACATCCTTCATCCCAAAGCTGTTCCCAAAAATGCCTGAGGCCAAACACACCTTGGCCAGGTGTGGTAGGTGAAACCCAACCCTGTCAGTGTCCTTGCATGCTGACAATCTTAGAATCGTTAGGGTTGGAAAAGATCTCCAACATCACCGAGTTCAACCTTAAATTTCAGCCTCTCTGCAGCTCTCATGGATTCCTTCCAGAAGCTGCAGCTCCAACTGTTCTGCAAACAGAAGCTGCAAACTGTTCTGCCTGTGCTGAGAGCCCTCCCTGCCCAAAGAGCTCCTTCACCTCCCTGCAGGGGATCCTGCTGGGCTCCCCTCCCTTGGGAGCCGCTTTCTGTGGGGCTCAGAGCCCCTCTCAGCCTCTCTTGTTTGAAATGGAGTCCCAGGGAATGATTTTCACAAGGGACAAGCTGAGTTCTGTCCTTCCCGAAAATCTGAGTCACTGCTGCCCACTGCCAGTTGCCACTTTAGGAGCTCAGTCTGGCAACTGTGTCCCAGTGGGCAGAGGAAGTGGGAAATATTTGGGCATTGTCCAGGAGGAGAAGCTCTCCACAAACACTTCTGGCTGTTCCAGGGCTGCATGGAATGGCAGTGAGTGCTGGGCAGGGTTTTGGGAAAGCCTCGTGCCTGGACAGCCTGGAAGTGTACAGCAGTGTCTGTCTGTCCATCCCTGGACAGGCTGGAAGTGCACAGCAGTGTCTGTGTGTCCATCCCTACCCCTGGACAGGCTGGTGGTGCACAGCAGTGTCTGTCTGTCCATCCCTGGACAGGCTGGAGGTGCACAGCAGTGTCTGTGTGTCCATCTGCCCCTGCACAGGCTGGTGGTGCACAGCAGTGTCTGTCTGTCCATCCCTGCCCCTGCACAGGCTGGAGGTGCACAGCAGTGTCTGTCTGTCCATCCCTGGACATCCTGGAAGTGCACAGCAGTGTCTGTCTGTCCATCCCTGGACAGGCTGGAGGTGCACAGCAGTGTCTGTCTGTCCATCCCTGGACAGGCTGGAAGTGCACAGCAGTGTCTGTGTGTCCATCCCTACCCCTGGACAGGCTGGAAGTGCACAGCAGTGTCTGTCTGTCCATCCCTGCCCTGCACAGGCTGGAGGTGCACAGCAGTGTCTGTGTGTCCATCCCTGGACAGGCTGGAGGTGCACAGCAGTGTCTGTCTGTCCATCCCTGGACAGGCTGGTGGTGCACAGCAGTGTCTGTCTGTCCATCCCTGGACAGGCTGGAAGTGCACAGCAGTGTCTGTGTGTCCATCCCTACCCCTGGACAGGCTGGAAGTGCACAGCAGTGTCTGTGTGTCCATCCCTGGACAGGCTGGTGGTGCACAGCAGTGTCTGTCTGTCCATCCCTGGACAGGCTGGTGGTGCACAGCAGTGTCTGTCTGTCCATCCCTGGACAGGCTGGAGGTGCACAGCAGTGTCTGTCTGTCCATCCCTGCACAGGCTGGAGGTGCACAGCAGTGTCTGTGTGTCCATCCCTGCACAGGCTGGAGGTGCACAGCAGTGTCTGTCTGTCCATCCCTGGACAGGCTGGAGGTGCACAGCAGTGTCTGTCTGTCCATCCCTGGACAGCTGGGGGCACCAGTGTCTGTCTGTCCATCCCTGCACAGGCTGGGTGCACAGCAGTGTCTGTCTGTCCATCCCTGGACAGGCTGGGGTGCACGCAGTGTCTGTCTGTCCATCCTGGACAGGTGGGGTGCACAGCAGTGTCTGTCCATCCCTGCACAGGCTGGAAGTGCACAGCAGTGTCTGTGTGTCCATCCCTGGACAGGCTGGAGGTGCACAGTAGTGTCTGTCTGTCCATCCCTGGACAGGCTGGTAGTGCACAGCAGTGTCTGTCTGTCCATCCCTGCACAGGCTGGAGGTACACAGCAGTGTCTGTCTGTCCATCCCTGCACAGGCTGGTGGTGCACAGCAGTGTCTGTCTGTCCATCCCTGGACAGGCTGGAGGTACACAGCAGTGTCTGTCTGTCCGTCCCTGGACAGGCTGGTGGTGCACAGCAGTGTCTGTCTGTCCATCCCTGCACAGGCTGGTGGTGCACAGCAGTGTCTGTCTGTCCATCCCTGGACAGCCTGGAAGTGCACAGCAGTGTCTGTCTGTCCATCCCTGGACAGGCTGGAGGTGCACAGCAGTGTCTGTCTGTCCATCCCTGCACAGGCTGGAGGTGCACAGCAGTGTCTGTCTGGGGCTGGGAGATAAAACCAGCACTGGGAGAGAAAAGAAACAATGGGAAGGATTCCACTGATTGATGAATGGAAAAAGAGATTTGCTTTTACAAATAAACTTTAGGTTTGCTGATAAATTAAATTGGATATTGAAAGATGAAAGAAACAATGGAGAAGAAAAACCCCTAAATTCTGTAAGAATTAAAAATTAAAAGGGAGGGTTGTACATTAGAGGGAAATCTTTGGGAAACCTTCAGTATCAGGTCTTTTGGGAAGTCTGAACCTCTCAAGTACCTCAGAAATGGGGAAAGAGAGAAGGGAAATTGGGATAAAAAGGAGGCTGCATCCTCCAAAAATCTGAGAGATCCCAGGGGAATGCCCCATGGCCTCTCCTTTATTCAAATAAAACCAAAGGGCTCCTCTTCTCCTTTCTGAACATAAACCTCTGATTTTGTGGATGAATTTTCCTACCATCACAAAAGCCCATAATCTGTAATTTCTGGGGATTTTTGCCTCTTTCAGGAAACTGAACTGAGCATGTGAGAGAGAACCAGTGTCAGCCAGGGCAGCTGCTGTGCTTTTCCTGGTTCTCCCATGAAATGGGATTTCAGGGGCTGCTGTCTATCCCTGGCTGGATCCCTCTGGCATACAGGGGAATAATTAATGAAAAATTAGTGATCTGCATTTCTGGGCTCCTTTTGCAGACAACACTTGATTAATCTCCAGAGTCATTGACCCAAACAAGAGGAGATTAACCAACATCCTCATCTGCCATAAATCAAACAGGCAGGGAGCCCCACCTCGAGAGACAGACAAACAGCACAGAGCCTGCACTAGGGTTTAGCCTACATTATTCTAAATCTAATTGAAGCCAACACCAGGACTCTGAAGATGGATTTTTTAGGCTGCATTTCAAGGTACCACAGTCTGGGATGTGTTGCCTGCTTCTCCCACTGCATCTCCCTGCCATTGTCACCGATTCCTGTCACACACAAAGAAACCCAGGCAGCTGGGGACAGTGGCACCAGAGATCCCCAAGCCTGCAGAGGTTTTTTTGGGAATGCCAAGAGCTGTCAGCTCCACTGGGGAAAGATAGAAAATAAAATGTAATCACCTGCAAAAAGCCCAGCAAGACAGAAATCAGAAGGATTGATGAAAATTCCCCTTCCTGAGGGAGGGATGCTGCAGCTGCCAGGAGCTTGTGATTCCTCTGAGGTCTGGTGTGAAAAACGCCAATCACTTGGTTTTAAAATTCTAAAAGTTTAATAGTAATAAAATGGTTATAAAAATAGTAATACAATTAGAGTAATAATAATTTGAACAATTTGAATTAGTACAATATGAGACAATAGAATCAAAGAGTTACGGACAGTCTGGGTACCTTTTCTGGGCAGCACAAGCCCGAAAAAGGACACAGTTAACAGAGGATTAACCCTTAAAAACAACAGCCTGTTGCATGTTCATACACCTCACCCATGATGCATAAATTCCATTCAAACACAGGATTCAATCTGAGCAGTGTCAGCTTCTTCCTCTGAATCCTGAGGCATCTTCAGGGCTGAGTGAGGTGGGAAGAAGTTCATTTCTCCTGATAATGGGGCAATAAATTCTCTTTCTCTGAAAGATTCAGGTGTCCTGTGGCTGCTATCCCACTGTGAGTCCTTTCTTTAAAAAAAAGTATCCTACACAGCATAGTTTCTATGTTAACATTTTGTTATAACCTAAAACTATATTTACCACACTACTTCAGAGAATTAATACAGCATCACTTTCTAACACAACACATATAATATTCATTTGAATATTTGTGAAAAGCCAACCATAAAATACACATTTTTCTCAGCTGGGATGATGGGCCAGCAGCAGTTTGCTCTCTGCAGGAATGCCCAGGCTGTGCTCAGGTTTGGGAGAGCTCGCTGTAATTTGCAAATCAAAACCAAACAAAATCAGACAAGGAAATCTTTTCCGGGGACATTCTGGATTTCCTCGGGCTATAAAAATGTTGAAGCCTCTAAACATCTCAGACCTGTTCTCCTGCATTCCAGGGCTATCGCCTACCTGTGCCCTAAGGCTAAGATGGAATCACTCTCACACCGATTCCTCCTGACATTCACAAGCTCCTTAAAATAAAAATAAATCCCTCCCCACATTGCTTTTGGCAAGGAAAGGAAGCAGATAAGGAAACATAAACGGCACTTTTTCCAAGGATAACGTGCGAGAGATGCAAATGCACAAGTGTGAAAGACAGCCCCGACTCCGAGGCATTGGTGACTGTTGATCTTAGCACCATCAACATCTTTTTGTCGCAGATGTCATCACAGAGGTGAAGCCAGCAGCAACTGTGACTCAGGATGGCAGCGTGGGCTCTGCCATGACTGGGAAGAGATTTCTCCCTCTCTGTTCTTGGAGCCAGCAGCCCCCAACAGCTCCTCCCAGAGCTCTGCCTTGGGAGCAGGATGGAATTCTTAGCTGCCAGGTGATTCTGTGGCTGTTCACCAAGTCGTGTTGGTGTCTGATAAAATTCCAACCCCTTTAATTGGCATTTCCTCGTTGGGCACGCAGGATGAACCAGATGCCTTGGGGCCAATACTGAGAGCATCCTGAAGAGGAAAATACAACACACTGTGCATCCTGAAGAGAAAATATCAACCCACTTGGCATCAACGGGGTAATTTCTCTGTTGTGAGTGGTTTGCCTTGTCTGTGTCATGTTTTCCTGGATGGAAGCAGCTCACACTAAATCCAAACTACCTTTGAGACCTTTCTGGAAAGTCTTGTGTAGATGAATATTCTGATTTCTCGTTCTTTGGACAAAGAATTAAAATTTAAGGCCGTAGGAAATGCCATTTTATCCCAGATTTACCTTCCTTAGCATCCTCACAGGAGCCAGTTCCATCCTGTGCAGAACAGCACAAGAACCATAAAGCAGAACCATAGCTAAGGGCCCCATGAAGCTGTGCTACTCTGAAACACACAAAGCTCTAATTTTTAATGCTTTTTTTGTGCCCTTAAAGCACCGTGAACAGGCTGCAGGAAGGAGCAGGCATTTGGCAGCTGATCACCTGGCAAGTGTTAAAAGGAACAACTTCTGTAGAGCTCAGGAGACTGCCAAGGTAAGATCCATCTTTATCCTCTGGGTCTTTCTGCTTGGCTGGATTATATAATTCGTTTATTCTTTGGACAAAGCGTGCAGCAATGTAAATATTGGCATCAATAACAAAGGGAAAAGTGGAAACCAAGAACACTGGTTGCTCCAGTTTGGTGCTCTTGCACTGGATTTGCCCTTTCTGAAATTCTTTCCTTTGCCCTCCTCCTTTTTACTTCATTTACTGTGAAGAATGATTAATGCTCTGTGTAAAATTATCCCCTGGGTTTGTTTGTTGGGGTTTTTTTGTGTTTTAAATTACAAACACATAAGGTCTGGAGAGCTTTCCCTATCTGTGGAGCTGATCTGCCACCATGGAAAAGCTGCAGGCGCCGGGTTTGGCTCTGCAACAGGAAAGGGAAACCTGTCAATCCACATGAAATGCTGAAACAGCAACTGAAACATTTGCTTTTCCCAGCAGGCACCCAGGGCCTCTCTGAGGATTAAACCTACTGCTAAATTTAGCCTGGGCTCACTGGAGTCAGTGGCAGAAGTTATCACATCAGGACATCTCTGGAGGGAATGACTCTGTCCCTCAAGTCTGAGCCCCTGAGCCCTGGCAGGCTCCTGTCCTGGGAGGATTCTGTGGAGCCAGAGACTCCAGAGGAATAATTAATGAAAAATTATTTATCTCCACACCGTGGGATTCTTCAGAGGATGTGAAAAAGCTGCTGTCATCAGCCTGTTCAGAGCAGAATAACCCTGGCCTGAATGGCACAGGGCAGGATGGTTAAACCTCCTGAAACATTGCGACCCATTCTTTTCTGGGCTGTTTTTTTAGTGCAAGTCTTTCACTGACCTTTTCCATTGGTGGTTGGTGCCAATGGAAATTCCCTTTTCCAGTGCAATTTACACTCTCATCTGCTCTAAGTTAAGGAGTGTTTATGAACATTTTGAAAGAGAGGGAGACAAGACCCTTCAAAATAAAAACAGGCTTTGCAGATTCTTGTTTGGGTGGATTGGTTGTGTCTTGATTTCCTCATCATTCCACCTCTGAGCTGTGGAAACAAATCACTCCATCCCTTCAGGAAACACCCCCCTCCCATTTTCTTTCTGTTTGGAGCAGAGCCTGAAGGAAGGAAGGGTCTGGAAAGGTCAGGTGGAGCTTTCCAGAGGTGCTGGAGCAGCCCTGTGTCCCCACAGCCCTGGTTAAAATGTGCAGCTTTTTCAAATCCCACTTTTCCTTCTTGGGATGAAGGACACCAGGCTGGAATTGAACCAGGCTGGCAGTGCTGAGCCATGGAAATTCAAGACAAGTTCCATCTCTCTCACTGGGAAAGGCTTCTCCAAATGGAACTTGTGATTCCTCTGGGGCTGTCTCAGAACGAATCCAGCTCCTGCTGGGTACTCTGAAGGTGTTCAGAGCTTAAATTTGAACCTCCTTTGGAATTGTTCTTCTCTCTGTGTTTGATTAGAAGCTGTGATTTGACTCAGTTTGATTTGATTCAGAGTTCCAAAAACTCTGAAAAGCAAAGACTGCAATCAAAGAGCAGAGCAGCAGCTACAGGACCAGGCTAGATATTCACTTATGCAGAGAAATTTGATTTTTTTTCCTGTTTTAAATACTGATACTCCACATAAATCTGCTGGAACTGTGTGTGTATATATATTTATCAGTCACAGGTGAATGCCCTCCTCCCTCTTTCAGTGACAAAAGGAAAAACAGAGACAACTGGTACAAACACCAAAGGAGGCAATTCCTTTTCCAAGGAATAAGGACATTTCAAGAAAATTTTCAAGGAAATAAGGAAATGTCTCATTTCCTTCCCTGAAATCCGAGGATGTCTGCTCTGAGAACAACACCAGAAACACCTTTTACCCTGTTATTTCTATTTATCACAAGTTCAGACACAGCTGTAGGACATTAATCTGACCTCCTTCTTCACCCAGAATCACTTTGTCCCCAGGTCCTGGTGCCACAGAGCTCCTGTGTGGCTGGGAAGGGTAAAGCAAACCCAGAGATTCCTTCAGGTACCACTGGACAATCAGAGTCACTTCACAATTTTTATTTGTTGACAGCTTTTATAAAACAAAATTCCCCTTGGATCAGACATCTCATAAAACATTTATTGAGTCTCGTGCATGCTCGTGACACATCAGGATCCAGCAGAGCAGCGTCTGCAGGAGCAGCCAGAGCTGACAGCAGAATTCCTGCTCTCTGCTGAAGGGGAGGGAAACTCACAACATTAAGGCACTGTCAAACCCCAAACCCACACATTTGACCTTTCCTCCTGGCTTTCACCTGCTTGCACACAAGGAGGGTTTCTCATCTTGAATGAAGCAGCAGCTGCAGTTTGGAACAGGGACACACACCCACACAAACCCTCACTTCTCTCCAATCCTGTTTCCACTCCCAGCAGCAAACCTCAGTGCCAGGGATGGAAAATGCCCAGTGCTACATCCCCAGGCTTGCCACTCTCCCTGTGGTGATCCCAGCCCTTGGAAGATGCCATTGATAAGAACAAAATCAGTCAGAAGAACAGCTTTGAACTACTCTAAAAGCCAGTGTTCACTAATGAGCTGACAGACCCCTCCTGAGCCAGGCAAGGCAGTTCAGATTCTTCACTCACTGGGCACAAGCTGCATCCACAGCCCAGCAGTTTGGCCCCAGGGGACCTACAGAAGGCAATCAGGATTTTCAGCTGATGTGCTTTTATCAGTCCTTTAAGGTAGTTTTTCATCAGCTGGTGTGAAATGCCCTGCTTCAGCTTTTCTCTGTGAATTTAAGAATATAGGAAAGGTTTCTTCCTGCAGCCAAGGAGTGTTCAGGCTGTCCTGGAGCACACCAGGATCAACAATTAGAAGTTCCAATTGCAATGTCAAAAAAAAAGCCAGATTCAGGTCCTTGCCTTAGGTGCCCTGGCAATTATAAATAAATATAATAAATACTTACACTCACACACACTCCTCCTGTATCCCACAGGATTACAAACAAACCAGAGCCATGCTTCTCCCCTGGTTCAAGAGGATGAGGTTTGGGGGGGACTCAGCAATGCCACACACAGCCCAGGATGGTGACAGTGCCAACAAATGGCACTGGGAGCACTTCACAGCTTCAGAGCTCTTGCAAACACAGACTTGGCTGAGCAAATGCAATGTCCTGACCATCAGAATCAGAGGGAACTGAGGTGAACAGGGTTTGGCTCAAAGGCCACGTCCTTATTGCATTTAAAATGTCACATTACTTGGAGATATGGCAGGTGTGGGAGCTGGGAAAAACCAGAGCAGGCTCATACCAGGCCATTTAATTTCCTCGAGTATGAAACCTGATTTCCATATTGTGTCTTAACAGTTTGCTGTTTTGGCAGACACTGAAAAGGTCAGTGAAAATTCAAAGGAACTTAAAGAGTTGCAGGGGCACAAACCATTCCCCCCCATTCATAAATAAATACAGTGAAAGATTTTACATCAATTGAAAATGCTGATCAGATTTGCTGACACTTTGGGAAGTGGCACCCACTTACCACCCTGGTACAAACCTACAAATCCCTGAACATCTGATCAGAAGAGAGAGGCAGAGACCAAGAAGCAAACAGCAGCACAGAGAGCAAAAAATGAAATTCAGGGACCCAGCTGGCAGTGTCCTGGCTTCCACCTCTCCTCTGGAGTCTGAGAGAAGGACTGGAGCATAAAGGAGGTCACAGGTGGCTTTGAGACTCAGCTCTGGAAGAATTTTCTTGCCCTATTTTCTGCGCCGTTGCTTTTTTACTCAGCTTTTTTTGCCTTCCTTTTCCTCGTGCCTTCATTCAGCTCCTCTTTGGACTTGGCAGGAGGAGGAGGAGGAGGGTGGGAAACCTCGTGGTGGTCGTGGTGGTGGCTTGGGTGCCCACTGGAGACAGAGCCAAAGAGGACTGGGCAGATGAGGTTTTCCAGCGGAGCAAAAGGCGAGGCGTGGGAGTGAGTGGCCGTCATGAAAACCTGCCAGGCAAGAGGGAGCACCCAGAGATCACAGAGAGCAGGGAAACACTGACCACTGAGCACCCAGAGATCACACAGAGCAGGGAAACACTGACCACTGAGCACCAGACCAGAGCAGGAACACTGCCACTGAGCACCGAGATACACAGAGCAGGGAAACACTGACCACTGAGCACCCAGAGATCACACAGAGCAGGGAAACACTGACCACTGAGCACCCAGAGATCACAGAGAGCAGGGAAACACTGACCACTGAGCACCCAGAGATCACACAGAGCAGGGAAACACTGACCACTGAGCACCCAGAGATCACACAGAGCAGGGAAACACTGACCACTGAGCACCCTCCTGACCCCAGAGAACGTCCCTGCTGCTGCATGACTCGAGGCACAAGGAGCTGCTTGTGTGATGGAGAATTTAGCACTGAATTTCCTGAGCAGATCCTACAGCCAGTGAATCCTCTAGTGGCTCAGGAAGGTGAATATTCCCACCTGAGGTTTGTCATTTGCTGGTAACAAAGCTGCTGTAAACTTACCTTGCAGACTATCATGAACATGCTGAAAAAGAAGATGAGGTTGGCTTCAGAGATGGGGAGCCAGTGAGTCTGCTGCAGAGTGAAGAGGACTGTGCCATACAGACTGGCCTTTGTAGGGCTGCAAGAGAAAGAAAGAGGTTTTCTGGAAGGTTTGCACCCAGCCCTGACTGGTTCTTTCATTCCATTCTTTATCTGGCTGGGAATTTCCAGGCTGCTGACTTACAAGGACATATGAAGAATTTCGTTTGTTTCAGGCTTCCAGACCCCACGCAGCAGCTGCTCAAAGTTGGACATCAAGGCCACACCAGAACCTGTGAGAAAGAGAAACCTGTCCAAGAGCTGGAGCTGCCACAGCAGAGGGCTCTGGATCCTCAAGGGGACAAAGGGTTCTTGACATTCTCCCCAAATTTGGAAGTTAGCCTAAGCCAATAGAGCAGGGCAAACGCTTCCCTGACTTTCTATCAAGTGGATCCTGACTCAGGATAAAGGCATTTGCCTCTTGCAGTTACTGATGCTCAAATGCTTGCTCCAAACACAACCTTAAAGGAAAACTGACTGGCAGAACCCTCTGAAAAGACCCAGGTGAGGTCAGAGATCTCAGGAGAAAGAATAAAGAACTCCTGACTCCAGCTCTTCCACCACTCTGTGAGGCAGCACAAACACCTGTGCAGTGAGAACCTGAGCCCACATCTGTCACTGTCATATTTTCTGAAAAAATCCCTTCACCAGGATGTCTTCTCCTGGGAAGCTGAGAAGCATCAGAGAAAAATAAAAACAATATTATCTCATTTGCTTCTCCTGTCTTTTGCTGCTTTGGAATGTGGTTGGAGATTGTTGGTTATTTGATTGGTTTCATGTGGATTGTTTTAACTTAGTGACCAATCACAGCCAGCTGTGTCAGGACTCTGGAAGGGGTCACAGGTTTTCATGATCATTCTTTGTAGCCTTCTGTCTGTATCCTTTCTCTATTCTTTAGTATAGTTTCAGTATAGCATTCTTCAATATAATATAATACCATAAAATAATAAATTAGCCTTCTAAGAACATGGAGTCAGATTCCTCATTCCTTCCAACCTCAGGGCACCCCAGAAAACACAACACACATCCCCTCCCTGCTGCTCCCCTTGAGCTGTCCCCACACTGTCCCAGCCCTCCCTGCAGCCTCTGGAGCATCTCAGGTGTCACCTTTGAGCCATCCTGTGGCCATCATGACAAACCAGCCGTGGTGGTAGAGGTGGTGGGCGTGGTGCACCCCGGCCGAGATCTTGCGCACCCGAACCACCTCCTTCATGGCCACCAGGATGAGCTTCACGGGCAGGAAGCTGACACACTTGTAAAAGAGGTTCATGGGACAGAAGAATATCAGGTACCTGCAAAAAGAGCACAGGTTTGTTCTGGTCTGGGATGTGCAGAGAGGGGTAGTGTGGTGGATTGAGTTATGGCAGGTGAAGGGAGTGAAGGAAAGTCTAAAAATAAAATATTCCTGATTTCATAGCTAATCCTGAAAGAAAACCAGCTTGCAATGAAGCCTCTCTATAGCAAGAACTGAGTGAGCCCTAAAAAATTCAGACAGCCCTTAGTACTAATACTCCATCTTGAAAAAGCCCAGTAACTTTAATTCAGAATTTTTTAGAAGTTCGTCTTGTATGGTCCAGAAGCATCAGCTCATACAGAACAAGAAGCTACATATACTGAAATGCTATTACAGACAGAGGACAGATTTCAAATACTCTTTTTTCCACAAGACTGCCATATTTTTCAGCCCTGAAATAAGATCTTTCTCCTTTTTTATTCAAGTATAGAAAACTAGATGGCTGAGGGATTTACTCTGAGACTTCTGTTTATGAAAACTTCATTTACAGTGTTTCCCAACAATGCTCATTCTGCCAGGCAAAAGCACCTACAACCCACACACACTGGGGAAGCTGAAGGTTCATTTGTGCACACTTCACCAACACAACAAATAAAATGGCCCCAAACCTCCAGGATGTGCCACCCCTTGCCCTGTGTGGGATCCGTGGGTGCTGCTGCTCCTGCCTCAGCAGCGGCTGCTATGAATAGAAGTGCCCCAGCCCAGATAATCACAGCATTAGGCAACTGGGCAGGGAAACTGGGAACCAGAGCCAGGAGTGCAAGAGCCTCAAAGACAGCCTCATCCCACCTCTGCTGTCCCCAGTTAATCCCAGTGAGATCAGAGCTGTGTCCCAGCATCTCCCCCCAGACCTCGTGCCACATCAGGGGGGCTGCAGGGCACTCACCACACTGCTGTGGCCAGGATGACACTGGAGTTGTGGCTGAAGTAGGCAATGGGTGCCTCTCCCAGCAGCAGATCAGCCAGGATGTAGCTCCCAAAGCAGTGGAGCATAGCACAGAGCCAGGAGGCAAAAGGGCTCTTCCGGGACATCTCCACGGCTCCTGTGAAAAGAATTGGGAATCACGGAGTCACCAGTGGTGGAAGGGACCCTCAAGGCCACCTCAGTGAGCAGATGGATCTAGCAATGAAGCAGGAACTTCAAGACCCAGGAAGAGAGAGGCTCGAGGTGCATGTTCTCCCACAAAGCAACCCAAAGAAAAGGGCTTGTAAAAACAAAATATAAAAAGTGTGAAACCCAAACAAGCACCAGAGATGGGCAAGAAATGATCACAGCCTGCAGGCCCCCCCAAAGGTCTCACACGAACAGAGTCATTAGAAGTTGATGAACTGGCTGAGAGATTCTCTCCTTTATTCTGCTACCATAAAGAACATTTTTTTTCCCTTGAAATCAATTTCTTTTTACAGTCTAAAAATAAAATGCATACTGGTACCATTCTCTCCACTGCTTCAACCTAGGTGCCCTCTAGAATTCATGAACAATCTGTTCAGCTCTTTCATTCATAAGATAACCTGCAAAAATAGAACAGGAATTCTTAATCTTTATTTGAGAGAAGAGGATTTGAGGGTTCTTCCCCGCTCCTGTGCTAGTCTGGAAATACTTTGTGGTCTCCTCCCACAATCTGCTAGGGCCTTTTTTTAAATTCCTGTAGCAATTTTCATCCACCTTTGTACTTTTTCAGGGAAACCTGCCAGTAACATCAATTCTGTGAGGTTCTTTCATCACCTTAAACTGCTCCAGAATCCTTTGTGCAGCGTTTCAGATACAAAACTCTGTTCAGTGAGCAGATAAAGAGAGAAAATACTAAAAACATTGTCAACATGATTACCTGGTACACCTTAAACAGCAGTAAGTGGATCAGCATGAGCCAAAGCTGTGAGTGCTCAGGCTCTTCCATCCTCGGGGACATTTGAACCAGCTGAAAACACAGAGGCAGCGAGACAGCTGCAACAGCCGAGACATGAAACTGGTTCTATAGGAACCTGAGGTTTAGCTTGAGGCTTAAATTTAGTAACACTTGTTTTTCCTTGGCTCCACGAAGCCATGCTGTCTCCAAGGGGGAAACAGGACAGTTCTGTCCTGACACTGATCCCCAGCCCATAACTGTGGGATGGGAGCACTGCAGGAATCTGGGGAAAAGCACACCCCAGCCTTATCCAGTCCCAAGTGGATTCCTGCGCTTGCATATGTTTAAAAGCTATTTTTGTTCATTGTTGGGTTCAGGACTCCATGCTGGAAGGCAGCTGGGAGTGCTCAGGCCTGGAAAGGCAGCACTTGTTTACAGGAGTTTAACGGGAACAGCGTGTGGATTGTACAGCTCGGAGGTGGCAAAACATGAGGTTGGAAAATCATTCCCGAGCCCGGGGTTGGTTTTCCCTTCAGTCACTGTGCAGTTACCGTGAAACTGCTCAAAACAGAGCATGAGGAGTGCACACATTGTCAAAAACAGAGGGAAAGGGGAGTTTGGAAAAGAGGGAGGCACAGCCAGGCTGTGACAAAGGCAGAAGGTGAAAGCCAAGGCACAGGTCTATCGATCTGTGCAAGATAAACCCAAGAGAACAAACAAAGCAAGGTCAGTGACGGTTCCTGAGAACAGCTCAGGGCATGGTCCAGAGAGTGGGAAAAACCAAGGTTTTACTTCCAGTCCTTTTGTATATAAATAGGAGGAGGGTACTGCCACAAAAATATTCAAGCCAAGGGATTGGCCAGAAACGCAACTCTCAGTCCTGGGGTGGCAGCCAAGTGACCGAACTGAAATACCTCAATGCTGCCGGAATCCAGCCTTAAATAAAGGATTATTTCTCAAAATCGGAGTCACGGGTTCGTGGGGGTTTTCCCTGCTTTATATTTAGGCACAGGTGTCGGAGATGCGACATCGCCTGTCGGGCAGGCGGCAGGACCTGTCGGTGCGGGGCAGTGCCAGCACAGCAATACCCCCGGGGCCCCCCGGCCAAGGGCCGCACTCACCGGGCTCGTACTTGAGGTAGAGGACGGAGATGATGAAATAGGCGGTGTCGAACAGCGGGAACACCGGCAGCGCGGCGAAGGCGGCCGCCAGCTCCCCAAGCGGGAGCGCCTCCGCCAGATCCATCGCGGCCCCGGAGCGCGGCTCTCAGTCCCCGGTTCTCGATTCCCAGCCCCGGCCCGGCAGGCCCGTCCGGGCTGCGGGGGATGCGGGCGGAGCGCCCGGCGCTGCCCGGGCCGGGCCCCTCGCTGCCCGCGCTGTCCGGGCGCGGAGCCGCCGCCGCTGCGGAGCCGCCGCGGGGAGCGCAGGCGCCGCCGGCCCGGGCCGCGCCCGCCCCTTCCGCTTCCCCTCGGTCCCCGGAGCCGCCGCCGGAGCCATGATCGGGGATCTGCTGCTCTGCGGGTACCGGGGCCGGGAACTGGGAGCGGCTCGGCCGGGTTAGCCCGGCCCGGCTGTGCCTGACCCTGACCCTGTTCCCGTCCCGCTTCTCGACCCCTTCCCCCCCTTCCCATCCCCGTTCTCCCTCCCCGACCCGCTTCTCCGGCCTAACTCCCTTTCCTCTTCTCCCTTTTCCCGTCCTTTCCCTTTCTTCCATTCTCCGTCCTCTTGACCCTTTCCCCGTACCCCTTTCCCGACTTCTTTAACCATCCCCGACCTTTTTCATATTCTCCATCCCCGTCTTCACTCCCCTTCCCTCTCCCTCTTTTCCCGTACCTGTTTCCTTCTTCTCTTTCCTCGTCTCCCTTCTCCGTCCTCATTCCCCATCCTTATCCCCTCTCCTTGCTCCCCTCTATCCCCGACTTCCTTCCCCGTCTCTCCCGCAGGACGCTGCTGGTGAACGCCGGTGCCGTGCTCAACTTCAGGCTGTGAGCGACCGGGGAGGGCGGGCAGGGGAACGGGGAGGGTTTTTTGGGGTTCACCTGCCTGACACAACCCCTCTGTCCCGCAGGAAGAGGAGGGACACGGAGGGATTCGGAGAGGAGCAGAGGGAACCCACGACCGGTAATGGAGGGGATGCGGGAGCCGGGCACAGCCTTGCCCTGGGCCGCCAGGACACGCACAGGAACGGGCTTTTCTGGAGGAAATCCTTGGCCAAACCACAGCTTTTCCACCCCTTTTTGTTGGATGTGAATTGCTGTGGGGCTGGAATAACTGGTTTATTCACTTGTAAACTGAAATGAGAAGAAACACACAAAAAGCACATTTCTTTCAGCATTTTTGACCTGTAGCTACCTGTGCTATAGAGGCAATGCTCTGCTCACTCCCCGATTGCCATTTCTGTGTGGATCCACTTGTGTTGCTCCCTAGTAGCTCTGTTTCCTGGTTAAAAATCCCAGAAAACCTTTTTTGGTCTTCCCTTTTTCACAGTGTGACACCTTTTTATAATTTTTTGGTAATTTTGCCATGTATCCTTACAGAGTTGCACTGAGCAGAGCATCCATCCTTCACCTACAACCTCAAATTTCAATCCAAACTTTTTGTTGTGTTTTTTTTTTTCCCCCTCTCAGAGTTGCTTGTGATTTTCTGGCAGAGCTGAAAATGTGACTTGTCAGGTGTGTTTTTCATATTAAAAGCTTCTCCTCTTGATTTCTAGGTGACAATATCAGAGAGTTCTTGCTGAGTCTCAGGTACTTCCGAATCTTCATTGCCCTGTGGAATATCTTCATGATGTTCTGCATGATTGTGTGAGTAACCCTGTGCAGCATCTTCTCACTTGGCTGCAGAACATCATATATTGGCACTATTCTTGCACATATATCTCTTTTCTCATCTGTCTCTCCTACTTGATTTTCCCATAATTCTTTTTCACCTCACTTCTTTATTTCAATTTTCAAATATGGGTTGATCTCATGGGGTTTCTCTTTGCTAATGTGGGCACCTGTAGTGCATGAAAACCACCTGTGCCAGCACCTGAGCCATTCAGCATCAGGCAGAGCATTGTTTGTTGGGGGTTGCTCAAATCAAACATCACCTGGGTTTAAATTTGGGGATGTTTTTCATTTTGGGGTGGAGTGGAAACCCACCCACTAAATTAATAAAATGAAATCAGCCTTGCCCTGATGTGGCTGTTTCTCATCTATTTTTTTTTAACTTTTTTTTGCATCCCCCAGGTTATTTGGATCTTGAAAGCCACCCGTGGACACATTGGAAGAGACTTTTGGCCGGGAACAAACTTTTCTAGAAGTAAAAGATTCTGCTGCTCTCCAGCTGCAGCCCTGGGCCTGTGGGGAGCTGGGACACGCTCATCCCCTCCCAGGTTCCTGCTCTGCCAGGGCTTGGAGCCACAACCTTCACACAAATTATCTCAGCTTCACTGAAAGAGAATTTTGACTTGGTTTTCTAAGCTCAGAATGAGAGCAGAGGAGAATTGAAACCAGTTTTAAACCTCTGCCTTGCCAGTCCCAGCTGGGGCTGTGCCAGCTGGAGTTACCCCTGTCCGAGTCACACACCTGAGTTCTCAGTTTTGTGTAAAAGTTGAGCTGAGTGTTCTTGTAACTTCTCACTATTCCATTCGTTTTGTTGGAGGTGTAGAAAAGGAATATTCAAGAAAAAAAAAAATGCCATTCTCACCTTCTCCCTGTTTTTCTAGAAAAAAAAAGTTTTATAAATTAATATTTCAAAGATTTTTTTTTTCCTAAGCAATATGTAAGGGATTTTGAATGGGAGGAAATGGCAAAAATAATTCTCTAAGCCAATGATAAGAGATAACTTTTGAATAATCTTGGATTTGGTTGAATAAAGTTGTTCTATTTAAGGGTAAAATATATACTTGATGTCATGTTCATTCTGTTACAGGATAAATTGATTCTGTATTGGTGTATTTTGGGAAATTGAAGCTATTCCTGTAATCTGTCTGGAGTCCTGTGTTATTTATATTAAGTTGGGCTTTCTGACCACCAGCTTTTCCCCAGAATCACCACGCTCTTTTAAGAGAGTGGGGTGCTGAGTAGCTTTTAAATCAAACTGTAAACTGTTAGTGGGGCTTCCACAGCTTCAGTTTCTTTAGCTGTTGAGGAAAAAGACCTGATTTTGGTGAAGATTTTAAGGAATATTTTGAATTTTTCCTGATAGTGAGATGCAAGTGTTGGGCACCTGCAGCATTTTACTTGAGTCACCTTGGTTGAACTGAAGTTTTCACAGCAATGAAACATGACAGGGGAAGGGACATTTGAAGGAGGCTGTAATGAACCCAGAAAAATGTACAGACAGGCTCCTTCAAATGTGTTTTGAAGGAGAAAATCCAGAAATATATACAACCTGTGGTTAAATTTAAACTTTTTCATTGTCTGTAATTTTGGTATATTTTAACCCTTTTCCTGATTCTTTAGAACGAGACAAAAAAAAAAAAAAAAAAAGTACTGCCAAATACAATACAGGGATTGATGCAATATAATTCTTGGAAAACATTTAGTGCCTAATCTTCATTAAACCAAGTGTGAAGGGAAGGGTGAATGTGGCATTGCTGTGTGTGTGTGACCTGCTGGACACCCCTGGGCTCATCTTTGAACAAGGGGGGATTTTATTCTCCTTAGGAAAATGATGACTTCATGATGACCGAGAGTTCCACTGACAAAGGAATTCAAACAGTTTAAATCACCCTGCACACACCGTGTGGCTCCAGAGCGTGCTGTCCCCACAAGACTCCAGTTGTGCAAAAGTTGTGATTCAGCTTTGAAGCAGCTGCTTAAAATAATGAAATCATAAGTCAACGTTGAGCTTCTCTTAAAAGCTGTGAACTTTTAAGTGCTTTGCTGAGGGGACCACAACACCCCTCACACCTTCCCGGCCCGCAGGGGGTTTATTCCCGTTATTTATTTCCATTATTCATTTCTCTCCGCAGGGTGCTCTGTGGGGGTCCACAATCCCCCTCAGGGCTCCGGCTCCCCGCCGCTGCGGCCTCTCCTCCAGCTTCTTCCTGCTGCCCCCATGCCCTCCAGCATGGCCCCTGTCCCCTCAGGGGTCTCTGTTCTCTGTCCCCATGGCCCTCAGCGTTGTCCCGTCCCCTCAGGGGTCCTGTTCCTGTCCCCATTTCCTCCCTATCCCCTCAGTGATCCCTGTTCGCTGCCCCCATATCCCCCAGCATCACGCCGTCCCCTCAGGTATCCCCGTTTGCTGCCCTCACGTCCCCAGCAAAGCCCCTGTCCCCTTATGGATCCTGTTCTCTGTCCCCATGTCCCCCAGCATCGCCCCTATCCCCTCAGGGCTCCCTGTTTACTGTTCCCATGTCCCCCAACATTGGCGCTGTCCCCTCAGGGGTGCCTGTTCGCGGTCCCCATGTCCCCCAGCATCGCCCCCGTTTCCCCATCACGGCGCCCCAGCCCCGCCCCTCTCCCCATGGCGCACGCGCGTTCCCGCCGCCGCCCGCCCTCCCCCGCGCACGCGCGGTGCGCGCCCCCGGCGGTGCGGGCGGGCGGGGGCCGGGGCGCGGCGCGCGCACGTCACGGCGTCGGGCGCGTCCCAGGGAGCCGCGCGCGGCGCCGGCCCTGCCCCCAGCGCGCCCCGCGTTCGGCCCGAGCGGAGCGGAGCGGAGCGCTGGGCTCGCCCGCTCCCCCCGGCCCCCCGCGCCGCCCCCGCCCCGCGGGGAGCGAACATGCTCCTCCGGCTCCCCGAGGCCGCCGCCGCCGGCGAGTGAGGAGCCGCCGCCGCCGCCGCCCCGGCCCGGCCCGGCCCCGCCGCCCGCCCGCCCCGGCCGCAGCCGCAGCCGCCCCGCTTCGCCCAGGCAATGACAGCGGCTCCGGCCCCGTCCCCGCAGCAGATCAGGGACCGGCTGCTGCAGGCCATCGACCCGCAGAGCAACGTGAGTACGCGCCCCGCGGGCCCCCGCCGCTCCGGGCCGACCCCCGCCCGGCGCTCCCGCCGCGACGCCTTTCTCCCCCTCTCGGGGCCTCCGGGGCTCCCGCTGAGGCCGCCCCGGCCGTACCGGAGCCTCCGCTGCGGGCGGTAGCGCGGAGCTCCCGGCGCGCCGTCCGCCCGGGGTCCCGCAGCCGGCGGCGCCTCCCGCCCGCGCCCCCCGGGCCGGGAGCGCAGGGCCGCCCCGCTGGGGGCTCCGGAGGCCGCTCCCCACCCGCCCGGGGCCGCCGCCGCCCCCGCCCCGCCGCCGCTCAGCGCCCCGGGCCCGGCCGGTGCTGCCCGGCCATGCGGCGGGCGGCCCGGCCGCCTCCCCACGCCAGGCCGCGGCTCGGGCGCGGCCTGCAGGGGGCTCTGGGCCGGCCCCGCCGCCGCTCGCCGGGACCTTCCGGGGCGCCCACCTGTTCCTCGGGCCCTGCGACCGCTCCGGCCGCGGCTGGGGGGACCCCGGGCTGCGGGGACATCAGGAGGGCTCCGGCTGTGGCTGCGGAGCTCTGGAGCTGCTCCAGCACCGAGCAGCCTCGGTCTTCGCTTTTATCCCTTCCTGCAGCGCCGTAATGAGCTTATGGGCTCCTTCTGGGATGTGGTGTAAGCACAGAAGTCAGCGTGTATTTTACCTGTAAGTGGCCTTAAGTGGCGGTTATCCAAAGGATCATTTGCTCCTTTTAAGGGTTTTTTGGCTCATCCGAGCAGTTCTCCTCTTAGGTGTTTATTACTGTGAGAGGACTGCAGGGCCCTCAATCTGTCCAATTTTTGAGTCTTAGATCAACAGTCACCTCTGCAGGATGCCAAGGTGGGTCTGTCTTGGCCATCTGCAGTTTGTGGGGGCAGCCTCTCGTGCATCAGGCTGAATGTGTGCGTGTTATTTTAGGGGCTGGGGTGTGTGAAACGGTGCTTTGGTTCCATTAAAGTCATTCCTGCTCCTGTCTGAACAAGTGCTTTTTTGTGATAGACCTGCATCAAAGTGCTAAAGTAGCTAATAAAGTTATTGTCATTTGGAACCCCTCCTGGAGCAGCCTTTCTGTGTCGTGGGGACTGAAGAAAAATCTCTCGGGCCTTGTAGGTTCTGTAGAACCCCCTGGGCTGGGCATCTGTGGGGAGCTGCAGTGTTACACGTTGGAGTAACAGTAACAAATCCTGGTGGTAATTGTGGGCTGTTAAATGTCAGCGTTGTCTGAGTTTGCAGTACTTTAACATGGATCTTGCTGAAATGTCAGTTAGTGCACTTCATGAATCCTGTTTGCTCTGAGCTCTCTTTCTGTGGCTGCAGATTTTTCACTCTACATGAGACCGAGCGCCAACCTACTTTAATAAAATTCTAGCAGATCTGTGGTGTCTTTTGACTTCAGAACTGTCAGCTGCAGTGGTTACCCTAATTCTGGTGTTACTTTGTCAGACTCTGTGGCTGTGCAGAGCTAAGCAGCCAGGAAGTCAATTTTGTGGTGGATACTCCTCCCTTTCTCCACACGCTGATGTTTCAGGATGCTGTTGTGAGAGGACCCAAAATAAAACCAGGCAGCTCTCTGCTCCCACAGGTCAGTAGCCCCTTAAGTTTAGGAGGGATGTATGTTAAATTATGATTCTACATACTTGATACTTATCCAGGGCAATAATTGGTGGTAGAAAAATCAGCCCATTGTTCCAAAGTGCCTGTAGGCAGGGTCTGTCTTCCAGTTTAACCTTTTCTTGGAGGAGAGCAGAGGTGGTGTAGCTGAGGTTCATTGTACAGCCTGAGAGCTCAGGCTCTTGGCTCCAAAGCACATGGAATGTGTGGTGTTGTTGATTGTTCACTACCTGGCACATCACTGGCACAGAGGGAAGAAAAACATACATTTTAAACATGCTTAAAAAGCAGATTTTGAGTTTAATCACATTTGGACACCACCATGAGAGCACAAGAAGCTGCTCTGCTCTTTTCCTCCTGGGAGAGTCAGTGCAGCCATGAACTGCTGTGCCTGCAGGGAAAGCTCCAGCTGCTTTCTGCTGGCTCTTAGAATCTTCTCCTGATGGAATTAGTTGTGTTCAAACCTACAGCAGACACTGTTGTTACTGACTTCCTCATTTACCAAGAAGGTCAAGCTTTGAGGCCTAGAGTTACTTCAAGTGTAGTTGCTGTGTGTGTTTCTGGAGAGGCTGAAAGCTCCACCAGTAGTGGGCAAAGCCAGTCCAGTTCTGTGGGGCTGAGGAGGGAGGAGATGCTTGGTTCTTCATGGTGCTTTACTGTAGGGTCTGTAAATTTAAGCTTCACTTAAATTCCCTAACACATCCCCTAACACGAGCTGCCATTGTGGATATTTATTCCTGAGTGGTTAGTTGGATCTTGGTCAACTCACAGGTCATGCCTTAAGTGAAAAAAAAAAAAATAGGACATAAGTTTCTCTACCTCTGTTGGGTTGAAGTGGTCAAAATAATGGTTTCCCCAAGCTTGCAGAACCTGCTGGCCTCAGGAAATCATCTCCTGTGCTGATTGTTCATCTCCAGCTGCTCCATAAAGCCCTGCTGACTCGGGAGCAATATTGAATTTACACATGTTTAGCACTTGAACCTCCTCTAGTAATTGCTGCAGCATATATTTATAATTTAGTTTCTCACACTTAGAGGTTACCTGTGTAAATTCTGAACTATTTCAAAGGAGACCTATAAGAAATAAGCTATTTTTAAAAGAACTTACATCATCCTAGAAGCCACCCGGGATGTCTGGTATTGTGTCTTCATTTATTCAGCCTTTTCTCCTCGAGGAAACATATGGGCAAACCACTTCTGCTCCATGACCTAAGCACTGAGTACCAGCATCACTTTCCTTCCAAGGCTTCTGTGAGAACATAGCAGGAGGTGGAAGAGAGCAGGAGTTCTGTTCTGTGAGGTCTGACAGGGGAGATGTTCCTTCATTCTGGTGGGAACAAGGCTGAGAAGCCACCCCTTCAGAGCACCTTTGCCTTGGTAACTCATGCTCTGTGCTCCTTGGGGAGTTTATTCCCAGGAAAAATGAGAAATGTTGGTTTTTGCTCTGTGGACGAGCCTGTCGTTTCCAGCCAGCTGCTAGAATTGTGCTTGCAATTAAATGGTTCCTCATGCTGAATATGTAGCAATCTGTTCCTGTTTTTAAATATTAGATAATAACTTCATTATTTGCCATTAGTACCCCTCTGTGACACAAACCCAGCTTTGGTTTGAGTAACAGCCTGCATTGTGTGCTCCCTGTGAGCTTGGGCTTGGCTCTAACTCAGCTGGGCTTGCTGCAGACATTCAGGAGTAGTCCATGGCCTGAATTATTAATAATTAATTAGCCTGTGTGTTGGAATATATTGGGTGGTGTATTGGCATGGGCTGATCTCCCAGCTGGCACAAGTTGCATGGTTAAAGATGTTGGTTGTTTTAGCAAGGTGCTGGAGGCAAAACCCCCCTCACCAGTGGTACAGGTGCTTTCCAGTAGTGTTTTAAGAAGGTGCAGGGCACTGCTGTAATAATATAAATTCAGAAAGCAGGGGAAGCTGGTGCTTCACTTCCTGAGGGTCCCAGTGATTTCTTTGGATGCAGGAAGTGTTACGTGTGGGCGAAAGTAGACTAGGAATGGCTCTTGCTTGAGCTTTATCCTTTTCTGTGAGCCCTAATGAGCTTAGCAGTTTTGAGGGAGGTGCAGAGAACCTGTTGTACCTCTTGTCCTCTTTGTCCCTTTCCTCACTTGCAGCTCATCTTGTTTGGAGCAGTCTCACATTTGGTGCAGGAAGGCAGCAGGTTGTTCCAGGTGTGTGACAAAATGCAGGGGGTTGGGGAGCATTTCTTCATGTGCAAGGTCTAAAGTGTTGTTATCATGTCAAGCTTTAGTTTCAGATAAAGATTTTGGGCCTGATGGAGAGAGTCCCATTGCATTCAGGTTTTTTATAATAACTTTAAATGAGGTCTGTGTTTCTTAGTGCTCTGTATTACAAACACTTGGATTCACTTGAATTCACTGTGTGTGGGTGATGGTGCAGTTGGTTTGAATATTGCTTATCCACTTCTTTCTGAAACAGCTTATTTAGCTTGGTGGCAGTGCAGGCTGTCAATTCTTCACAGGGGTTGGAAGGCTGGAGATTTAAAAACTTCTAATTTGTACAGTGCCCCTTGTAGCAGTGAGACCATTCTGAACTTTGAGGCTGCTAAGACAAAATCTGAGTGAACAGAGATATCAGAGAGTTTAAATTGAGGGGTCAAACCAAGGGGAATGCCAGACTGCTTTTCAGTTGTTAATTCCTTGAAACTCCCCAGGTTGCAGTGATGATGGCAGTAGTCATTTGCTCTGAAGCTCTAATTTGAGTGTTTGTTTCGGCAGCAGTGACAATTTAAATAACACCCACTTCTTATTCCTGCTACACACACCCATTTTATGTGTACAGGATGGTGTGGTGAACTGAACCGAGGAATTGATCAGGATTTAAAGAAGAAAAAAGGCAATATATGGATCTTTTCCCAGGTAGTTTTGATGTAGCTCAATTATTTGATAAAACTTCTGGTGCATCACAAATAGTTTTGGCAGCAGAATTGGGTCTTAAAGTGTTTAAATAAGTTTGGAAGCATAAAAGAGCAGCATCCTACGAGGGTGGGGAGGCCCTGGATCCCTGGAAATGCCCAAGGTCAGGTTGGACAGGACTTGGGGCAACCTGGGACAGTGGAAGGTGTGGGAGGGGAATGGAATGGGATGGGCTCTAAGGTCCCTTCCAACCCAGCCCAGTGTGTGATTCCATGAGGAGTGGAATGTTGCTGCTTCCTGGGTGCATCCCTGCTGCCCTGGGACCTGGCAGGAAGGAGGTGTTGTCACCTGGAAAAGTTAACCACGCCTGTCTGGGTTTTTTGAGGTGACAGTGGCTGCCTTATGGTCAGGTTTCACTTGCAGAGCCTTTTTTTTGTTGCTGTCACTTGTGTGTGGCTCACAGATGTCTGGAATTATCCTGTGTTTGTGGGCATGCAGCAATAGAGGGGCTCTGAATGTGCCCAGGAATAACTGGGAAACATCTTCACAGCCAGCCAGGAGGATACTCCTGAGCTGTAAGTCATGAGTGAGCTCTGCAACTCAAGAGTGAACCACCACCTTCCACTAAAGGCTGTGTGGACAATGCTCCAAATGATCAAAAATTGATTTGGCTTGAAGCCCTGTGCTTACACTAGCTGAAGCTGCCAGTGGAGCTGGGAGAGCTGCTGGGATCATGTCCCCACCTCCAGCTGTTCTTGTTGCCTCCCTTGTGTGACCCAAGCAAAGAACTCACCTGGCCAAGCCCTACCTGAACAGGGGCTCCTCAGGGACCCCTGTCCATGCCCCAGCTCCTCCTGGGCTCAGAGAGGTGGCACTTGTGGCACAGAGCTGGGGAATTGTGTGGCAGGGAGAGGTGACAGTGGGGTGGTGGCAGCTCAGGCTATCCTAGGGCAGCTTGAGCCCCCTCACATTGCCAGACTGGGTCATCATGGGGGATCATTAAAGAGCTTTTTAAATCCAAATGATAAAACTTTACAGCAGGGGCCTATCTGCACGTGCTGTACCTGGGCCCTTGGTGGGAAACACTCTGAATGCTCAGAGGCTGCAGGGAAAGAACTCCTTAACACATTTTTATTGGTGTAGCCATGAAACAGCTCCTCAGTGGAAGAACCAACTTTTTGTAGGTGCTATAAATATGGGCAAGAACCTCTGGCAGTCACCAGGAGCCACAGCTTGGAACAGACAGCTGGTGAGGGTCCTTCCAGGAGAGATGTGCTGAAACAAACTTCCCAGGCTGCAGAGGACCCCTGGCTGGTGCTTCCCAACTTTCTTCATTTGGGGATGTTCTGGACCCTGTGTGAGGCCATTTGAGTGCACCTTGGCACACCTTGAAGCCAAGAGAGCAGGGAGCTTAGCAGGCCATCCTGGCAGGGCTGGAGCTGGGATGGGATGGCCATGGGATCCAGCTGGATCAGCTCCTGCTGCCAAGGCACTGGAGCCTGACACCAGCAGGGGCCAGAGGGAAAACACTCCAGAGCTCCCACGTGGAGAGGGACCCAACCTGTGCCTTAGGAAATAGGAAGACTTTCAGCTCAGGCTGTGTTTCAGAAGTCTGGGGCTGGGCTGGGAATTCCAATTTGTCTTTCTGGGGGGGTTTTGTCCAGTAAGTTGGGGGTGAGCCCAGTGTAGGGGTGCTGAGGTGTGCATGGCTGCCTCTTTTTGGGGTTTTGCTGTGGCCATATGACACAGCAGCACTGTCATCCTGGCACCTTTGGCTCCTGATCAAAGTAGCTCCACTGCAGCTGAAGCTTTCTCTCCCTGTGAGATCCTTTCCCAGTTTCTTCAAGAAACTGCTGCAGGTGACAATTAGTGTATCTTCTTTTTTTTCAGGAACCACAAAAGTTTCAGGAGAGGGGAAGGAGGAATTGATTCTGCCTGCTGCAGAAGTTTGATGTTAGTCAAGATTCACTGCTTTTAAGGCATAGTTACTCCAATGCATTAGACTTGGAGTTAAAATTAATGTTAGTGTAGTTTTTTTACATGAAAACATGTCTGTTTTGGCTGATAACATTTTGCTGCTATCTCTTCTCACCAGTTATGTGCTTGGTGATAATACCAAATATACTCCTTAGGTCTGTATAATGTGGTAGGATGTGGCCCCACTTTTACACTGGGTCTTTAAAGAAATAATTTAAGGTAAAGGTAAGTAAGTACCTCATATTCAATTTAATGTAAATGTAGGTTTGTTTATTCAGTGTTCTAACAGCTAAATTACTCTTTCTGAGGGTAATTCATGCTTTTGGTGTTTGGAATAATATTTAAGTGCCAGCAAATTGCTTTAATTTGAGGTGCAATCTGCTAAAACTCAGCAGAGAATTGGTGTTTTCAGGGGCAGGGCTTTCACAGGGCAGCCGTGTGTGCCTGAGTGCGATTGTTAATATCAAAGTGTACAATTTTCAGCATGTCCAAACAGTCAGTGGTAGCAATTTCTGCTGAGGAGTCACTGGAAGTAAAACATAATTAGCTCTGTTTTAGTGAACAGAGTGGTTTCTAAGCCAGCAGCTGGGGAGGAGGGATCCTGCATCCAAGGGATTCAGGGACACGCTCGGCTGGGCGTGTTTTCAAACTTGGAGCTGTGGAGACGACTGCAGAGGTGGAAGTCTTGTCTCAGAGTGACAGCCAGTGCTTCTGTGAGCTGCTTTCTCACATAGTTTCCATGCAGGATCAGCTTGCAGAGTATCACAGTTATAGTACAGGTCTGGAAGGTTTGATTTTTATTTTTTTTAAGGAGTGTAGAGCTGTGGAAGGTAGAGGAACATGGTGTTTTTTCCAGGTGGTGATGCACAGTCATAAATTGTTTTTGGTGAACAAACTCCCAGCACATCTACAAATGTCTGTAACTCAAGCCATCACTTTCTGAGCAGGTCAGTACATAACACTCCTCATCCTCTGTAAATTAACTGCAGCAGGAAAGGACAGGGAATGTCTCTGTGTAACTTGTCATCCTGTAAGTTCCAGCAAAAATAATATTCCAATATTGTGTTTTGTCCTTGGAGAAACCACAGTTGATTCTTGAATAGAGTTGAGCACAGTGAGGTGGAGGAGAAGATTCAAGGGGTGATGTTTCAGATTTCTTTGTGAAATTGGGTGCCTGCAGCTCATGGGTTGAGCACACTGCTCAGGAGCCTGGCTGCAGCCTGGAAAACTCAGTGTCCCTTGTCTTGTGAGGAGGAGTTTGTCTGTCACAATAGGAGCTTTGGGGTTTTGATTTCATATTCTCTCTGCTGGACTTTTCAAGACAGGCTGCCAAGGGGCTTAAGCCTCCCTGGGGCTTTCTGAACTGGGAATGGAGAAGTTTTTTGCCACTAGGTTAGAAATAAGCAGGCCAGGTTGGAGCTTCATGAATGTTCTGCCCCATCCCTGGAAGTGTTCAAGGCCAGGTTGGACCAGCCTGGGATAGTGGAAGGTGTTCCTGCCCATGGCAGGGGAGTGGAATGAGGTGGGGTTTAAGGTCCTTTCCAACCCAAACCAGTCTGGGATTCCACAATTCCATGTTCTGTGTTTAAACATTGAGAAAATGCTGCTGAGTCCTGGGTTCCTTGCTCCTGCCATGACCACACAGGGCAGTTGGCTCAAGTGGAGCTGCTTTTACAAACCCTGAGCTGAGAAGGCTCCAGGCCCACCTTCCTTTTTTTCCCAGCCATAGGTAGAGAAGGCATTTTGTTTCCAAGGAGCTGTTGAGGATTGTGCCACTGGCTGGAATGGCCAAACATTCTCCAGGGATTACTGGGGGGCTTTGCTTTCCTGACAGGTGACATTGTCCTGAGGTGACACAGCCCTCAGAGAATAGAGGTATTTGGAAATGGCTGACTGGCAGCAGTGTTTAATCTAGAATGTGGAGAGCAGTAAGTCTAGGAGATGTGTAAATTGATTTCAATTTTTTTTCCATATCCATAAAACTTGTTTATGGTGTGTGCTGAGAGGAATTCACTATTGGTAACAGTTGTTGGAAGGATACAGTGACTTCTCCACAAACTTTCCCAGTTTGTAACACTATTTTTCTCAGGTTTTGTGAACAAACACACCATGCTTAACTCTCATGAGCAGTCACATGAGCATCTTGCACTTCAGTGTGATGAATTTATATATTCCACAAAGAATTCAACATTGTATTCACCTCAGCCTTCTCTATCATTTAAGTAATCAGCTGAGAAACTTCTCTAGAAATTCGACAAAAGTTGGCCTGCAGCATTTAAAGTAGCTGGGATGGTGATAAATGGTTTTACTTTTAAAAAAGAGTGAAAATTCTGTATTGTGGGGACATCAGTAGGGCCTTTCTGAATTGCACTCAGGTATAAACTGCTCTCTGTTAACAGCTCTGGGGAGATACTTTAAGGGATGGCTAAAATAATGTTTAAGTACTTCACACAGCTCTGGACCCCTTTTTATCAACTCCTTAAATGCACATTACATGATTTTAAATATCAGTTCTGTGGAGTGGATGAAGATGGAGCAGGTGGTCACAGAATGGTTCTGTCCAAGTGATGCCTTTAGGGCTCCTGTGGTACCTCCCTGTGCTCTTACTTTAACCACCAGTGAGTTCAGGTGAGTTCCTGAAGCAGAAAGCCCCAAGATGAATCAGAAGGGGCACATTTTAAGGCTGGATTTTCTACATATTCTGTATCATTCTGCCTGAATAATCATCCAACTGCATTTCTGTCTTGTTGAAGTAGGACCAGTTGTCCCTGTGACTTTGCTTGCACAGCAACCTCATTTTATGGCTCTCTAAATTTTGAAGCAATAATTTTGCACTTCAGTTCATGGCTTATAATAAATAGTAACCACTAAGATTTGTCTGGTTGAAGTTTCTGTACAGGAGGAAGAGGAGGAGAAATGATTATCCTGTAGACAAGGAAAGTGCATCATAGTTGGCACCAGTGCAGGGATTGAGGGGTTTGAGGGTGAGTGTGAGGTGGCTGCAATGGTGACAGAGCCTGAGTGGAGAGAGAAACTTTGGGCATTTGAGATTTTTGGGATCACATGGAGCACAGTGAGGCTGGAAGTGTTGAATTTTTAGGTCTTTTACAAAACAAGCTGTTTCCTAGGGTTACCTGTATGGATCTTTTTGAGAAGACAATTCTGAATTGCTGCTCGGAGTCTGGTTTGGAGTAGATGGAAAGGGTGTGATGTGTTTGTGCTTCTAGTTCAGTGGCTGTTCCCCAGGTGGAGGGGCATGGCTGGAAGGGACTTCATGTGGTCCATCACCTGCATGGAACAGCTCCTTCTGGACTTGTCTAATGTGTTCTTAAACCTCCATTGTGGCTCAGGAGACTGTGGAGAGATTATTTGAGTGCACTGGTAGCTCCCTGGTTATTTCTATGTGCAATCAGTATTTGTCTTGTTGCAAATTAGGCCAGTGAGCATAAAAGCAGTTGATTAACATTTCTTTATTATGACTAATAATGCAGAGGAAGGTTTATTTCAAGCTTCATGTGTCTCTTTCCTATTTTTAAAATGTTGTATGAAACGAAAACTTCAACTTTATGTTATTAACCATGTTTCCAAAACATGGTTATCCTGCTGTCCTCTGACCTCCTCTTGGCAGATGTTCTACTTGCACTGTTGCAGTTTGAGAGGAAGATGTAATTCCAGCTGAATTTGATTCCTCTGCCATTCCTTACAGCTTGGAAAACAACACTAAATGATCTTGCTTGCAGTGTGCTGTGGTGGATGCCACCAGGAGTGGCAGTGGCTGCTTGGGGTTGTGCTCCCTGGTTCTTGCTCTGTTCCATCAGCAGTTTTTACCAATTGAACAGTATTTCATGTCACCTCTTTGGCTGCTGGGCTTTTTGAAATCAGACTAATTAATTTTTATTTGTCCAGCTTCACAGTCTGGGGGGGGGTTGTGGGTTTGTTGTGGGGCTTTTTGAAATCAGACTAATTAATTTTTATTTGTCCAGCTTCACAGTCTGGGGGGTGGGTTTGTTGTGGGGTGTGGAGAAAGAAGTTGGGGGGCATATTGCAGTGAATCTGTAAATCTGCAGCTCAGGTTTGGCACTGCAGGCACGATTCTTATGGTGTTGTACAAAATGTTTAGTAACTGTTGAAGCCAACAGGTATTTCTGTAGTAACAAAAATGTCTTTCAGTTCCTGGCTAATAAACTGGATGGAGAAAAGTGTTTCACTGTTGCTGTTTTCTGTTTGCCTTAAAGACCTTTTCCTGTAGCCCAGGGAGCTGGGGGTGTGCCTTGTCTTCATAGTCTGTGTTTTACTCCCTCTGGTACCACCCTCCTCCCGTGGATGCTCCTTTTGTTGGGTGGTTTCCCCTGCCTTGGCCCAGCCTGGAGTTTGTTCCTGGGTGCCTCCCTGGGAATGGGCCATGCAGGGCAGAGCTGGAGCGTTCATGGCACTCCCAGCTGCTGGGCATTTGTGCCTGGAGGCCCTCTGTGAGTGCCAGGGCAAACTGGCAAGCTCCTCTCATTCTCTTGGCTGCTGTGGTGTCTGCCCAGCTCAGGGATGTGTGTGGGCACTGCCAGGAGAGAGCTGGGGAAACATTTCAGGTCCACTGGTTCCTTCACACTGCAGAATTGTATTGGAATCTGACCTTCCTCTCATTTGCTGATCCTGCCTTTGTAAAGCATACACAGGATGATGTTACTTTGCCATGAAATGAAGCCCAAGTACAAATAAAATCTATGCAGATTGGTTTGACTCTTTGAAATAGACCTGGGAGTTTTAAATCTGGATAATGCTTCTGTGCCAAGTCACTCTTTGGACTCTTCTTGGTACTCAAGGAGCATTTATTCTACCCCTTGTTTTGCAGCACTAATTTCTGTTCATTTTTCAAAGCATGAATTTCTCTGTCATAGAAGATTCTCTCAGTGAGAATCTTATTTGACTTTCAACCCAAATAATTGCTTCCTTCATGTTTAAAGATGTGTTTTACCAAATACTATTTGCAAACTGGCCCCCACCTTTAAGAATATTTTTTGTGTGCTGGTTAATGTTGGACCTTAGCTTGGCAAATTGACTTTCAGACATTTTCAATAATGTGAGCAAAGTAGTGCATGGTCATCTTTTTGGTATGTTGTGTCTGTGAATAGTATCTCATGTTCCCTATCTTTAGACAACATCATGTCACACTGGGGCTAGGGGGAACTGTTAATAGATCAGCTGCAAGGGAACTGAACTAAATACCAGCAGGTTGTAACCTGAATTCTATCTTGGTGTGTTTGGTCTGTACCTTTGAACAAATGACATGACAATTTTCTGTTGGTGGTGTGTATTATCAGTGTCTGGTGTCTCATAGTTCCTACACAAAGTGCTAAATAAACTCTTCACTGCTGTATTGCTGTTGTTACATTTAAATAAAGCCTCCTGGGAATAGCAACTTTTCACTCCTCACTTCTTATTTCATATTTTAGATTATTGTGCAGCAAAGGAGCTTTTGTACAAAAGCAGTGTTGGGGCAAGGTGTGACACTGAGGGGGGACCCTGGTCTGGGGCAGGAGCTGCTGCTGGGCTGCAGGTGACACTGAGAGCTCCAAGAGAAGGAACACCAGCTGTGCCATCACCCCTGGAGCAGGCACTGCACCTCCTGGGAATCAGCTCTGCCTCCCTGGCCTCTCCAGCAATATTCACCTTCACCTGGGATTTTCCTGAACATTTTCCTGCACTCCCTGAGGAGATACACAGCCCTGGAGCAGGGGGAAGACAAAAAATGCTCCTGTGAACTTCTGTCTGGACCCTGCTGCCACCAGAAACCTCCAGCTTGGCAATGGACACCTGGATTGTGTTTGTAGGAAGATAAAAAGGCCTGTTCAGTGTCTGCACTTCTCTGCTTGCTTCTGTCACACTGCTTTGGTGCTACAGGTGGGACAGTGTTGCAGAACTTTCTCTGAAACCATTGAAATTTAGGGTATTGGTGGATGTCCTGATGAAGGAGTTAAGTATGATGGCAAATGCATTCTCTGCAAAGCAGTGGGTTATGATACGTGTGTGCTCTGTTCACCCTGCTCACAGTGGAGTCAGGCTGGAATTGTTGGAAGCTGTGATTTCAGCAGGATGATGGTGTTACACTTTGGTTTTAGAGGATTGTCAGTGATGGGCAACTCCAGGCCAAGTTTAAGTATCCTTTAGAAACTTGTGAGGGCACTAATGTGACCCAGAAGGATGATGTTTCTGTATTAAATGGTGCCTTTTAGCACTGGTACCTGAACTTTGTGGTTGAAAAGAGCCTTTCTTCCTGAAAGGCAGGAATCTGCATGAGCAAGGTTTTTTTGGAATTGTGCATTAAGTTTTCCGTGTTGCACAGAAAGAGCTGCTCCTTCTACTCCAGGCAACTCAGGGCTGGTTTGTCATTTATCACAGTCTAGTCAGGCATGCAAAGATCTTTGAAAACATCCCTGTGAAGTATGGAAAAAAAAATTGCTTTATCTGAGTGTCTGCAATAGGAAGTTTCTGTAACATTTGTTTTTCAGGCTGCAGTGAGAGAGTGCAGGTTGTGCTGTGTGTCCAGGCAGCCCCCAGGAGGACAGGAAGGTGTTCTGGGGGTGCTCACGTTGCTTTTGGGGTCTGGGCTGGTGTGGAAGCAAAGGAAGGGAATCAGAGCATCCCATGGAATGTGCTGCTCCCACAGAAAACACATCCCAGCACCTGGAAGTGGTGGTGGAGCTTGTGTGGATGCTGAGCTTGCTGCTGCTTTCAGATTTCCTGGTGGAGCTGGGAGGGGACAGCTGTACCTCAACCTTCCCCAAAACCCCTTTGAACTGCTGTGTAACACCCTGAAATTAGTCACTGACTTAGACCTGGTTTAGAAATGCTGAAATAAGATTAAGATGGCAGTTAAGAAAAGAAAATTAAACTTCTTGATCTTTTTCTGAGAGTTCAGAAATCCCTGCTTTTGTCTGAGGCTGGAGTAAAACCATCCAGTGCTTAACTTGGAAAAGATCTCAGCAATAGTAAGCTCCAGAGTATGGCTGAATGGCTGGATGACTTAAGGAGCCTTGCATGGAATAAATAAGATTTGTTTTCTGTGGCTGTCATTAGGGTTGGCTGGAAAGGATTATCGTGGATGACTCAAAGCAGATGTTCTGCAGTAAACTTTGGAGTGAATTAGTGTGTGTGCCAGTCAGGGCTCTCAGCTTGGGAGAACTTGGAACACCTTATCCATTACTTATCAATTATTTTGAGCTGTTTGCTGCAAGCTCCTAAATGGGGGTCCTGGAACTGGAAGTTGTTTTGGGGGTGCTAAGGGGTTGCTGTGTAAGCAGACAAAGGCACATAGAAACTAAAATGCAAATTCCTGAGTTGCTGAGCTGGGCAGTTACAGCTCAGTGTCCATAGGGAGTGGGGCTGCTGAATTCCCTGTGTTGCTCTGCTCTGTGGCACTTTAGCTGTCTGCTCTGTTCCCAGTAAGCATCTTCAGTAGCCCTTTGTGTTAATAAATGATCATTTCTGGTGCTGCTCAAAGCAGGGTAGTGTCCTGGCAGGTCAGGTTGGTTATGTGACAATGCATGAATTTTATTGTGATTGTTGGTTTAAGGTGAAGGTGTTGGTGTGCAGGATGGGTGTGCTGCTGTTATCTCTGAAGTGAACAGGTGATACTTGAGGTGTTTTGGCAGGTCTCTTGTTTCCATCACTGTGTTTAACTGCACTACAAGAAATTCCATCATCTGTGCTGTTTTAAAATAGGCAAATATCATTTTTACTATAAGCTTCTCTGTATGGCACTTTGGATGAAACATTCTGAGAAAACTACACAAGGAGAAGGGAGGACAAGTTGTTGAACGTGCTTGAACATTTTATGTATTTATTTTCAAAGAATTAAGCTTCCCTACAGGTCAAAAAAAAAAGAGAAAGTGAGAGGAGCTGCTGGCAGTTGTCTGGGGTGTGAGATGTTCGTGCTCTGCTCAGCAGTTGCTCCGTGACAGCGCGTTCTCAATTGGTTACAAATGTGTGAGGAATCCAAAAGGGGTGGTTTGTGTTCCAGCAGGAGCTGAGGGTGCAAGGCCACTTTCACTGTCCTTAATTGGCACCACGTGTCCCCCAGAGCAGGGAGGGAATCACAGCCTGTCAGTGCTGCTGGGGTGGTTTAGCATTTGGGGCATCCTCTGCTGTGTGCTTGGGGGTATTGAACAAAGGCACAGCTGTGGCTGGAAATTCCCTGAGCAGTTTCACCTTTCTGTAGGTGTGTGTGCACATGAATGTATCACTTTCCCCATCTTCACCTTCTGATAGGCCAGTGACCCTTTTTTTGCCATCAGTTCTTCATTTAGATAATGAATATTTGGTATCACTTTCCCCATCTTCACCTTCTGATAGGCCAGCGACCCTTTTCTTGCCATCAGTTCTTCATTTAGATAATGAACATTTGGGGATTACCAGTAACTGCAAAAATAATTGTAGCAGTTAATGGTGTGTGCAACAGAGCCTTTTGCACATTCTGGTAATTCATAGGCTGAAATATGTGTTGGGAAGGAGAGTATCGTGTTTTGCAAGTTTAAAAATATTTGTCTGGAAACTCCCAGAATTGAGTTTTAACTATTCTAAGGGCTCTGGTTCTAAAAAGTGAAAAAAACCCAACCCTGCTGTTGTGTATTGCTTGAACTGTGGTGCTAAACTGTCCTTCCTGGGCTCTGAGGGCAGGGCAAGGGTCAGAACATGGAAGAAAGTCAGTGCACTGAAGTGAAATAATTAGAACTAAAACATGTCAGAATAGGTGCTCTTGATGCTCTAAAGGTTAAGCAGAGTTTTACCAGGCCTGACCTCGTGGTAGGGCTTTAAATATCTGCAGAGTGAAGAAAGAACCAGGACAAATTAAATCATCTTTGGCCTGGAGTTGGTTTTACACCCTATAGGAGTTAGAATCATTCAAAGCCTGCATGGACTTTAAACATAACTTTGATAAAAGTGAATCAAAAATTTAGGACAAGTGTTTCATCACTGACCAGGTATCTCCTAAATAACACAAAACTCCTGAATAGCACTAACCAGTTCTGCAGGGATGGACAAGACATGGTCTGAGCCCAAGGTTTTCTGAAGGGAGGAGATCAGCTCCTGGTGTTCCTGTGGGATCTGAGTGGAGGGGTAGAACTGACTAGGAAAAACCAATTCTCACACAAGTTGGTGTTTTTAAGAGGAGGGTTTGTGCAGGGGAGTGTGTGGCTGGGAGGGCAGAGCTGCCTGGTGATGATGATGATGCTGATGCTCCTGATGAGGTTTCAGGATGATGTAGGATCCCTGCAGAGATTCTTGCTGAGAGATTTTTCTCACATGCACTTCACATCCAGTTGAGTCACAAATGCAATTAAGCAATAAATGAGACTGTGATTCAAGTTTTCCTTTGCTTATCTTTTAAATCTCTCCAAAGGTGAATTAGAAATTCCAGGTTTCAGCTCTCTTACCATCAGGTAATGGAAACAAAGATCTCTCTGTAGGATCATAAACTGGTTTGGGTTGGAAAAGCTCTCCAAGATTACTGAGTCCAACCCAGCACTGTCATGTTCACCCCTAAACCAAGTCCCTAAAACGTGCATGGGTGGTTTCTGATGGAAACCATTAAAATCACACATGTGCTGAGGATGTGCAGGATGCACAGCTGTGGTCAGAGAACCTGATCCTCACCTCCTCAGGGGGTCTGGGTTTGTGCACTTCCTCCTCCCCATGTCCAGGCCCAGCAAGGGGTGGCTGATGGTCTGGGGACACCTGCTGGGCACAGCCCTGGCCCGAGGAGGGACCTGCAGGCTGGGACTCCTGTGTGCAGAGCAGAAGTGACACAGGGAATGGAACTGCAGAGCTGTGCCTTGGGTCTGTCTGCAGTGGGGCCTGAAGGATTGAGCTCCACATTTCCCACTGCTGCTCCACTTTTCACTTGCTTCTGTTAGGTGGGCACAGTTAATTGATGCTTTGCAGAGGGGTCTCAGAACTTTGTTACTCAGTCACAGCAGTTTTATTGCCACTGTTTCTGTGGGTTTTACATAAGAGTGTGTTTGTTACAGCTCCTGCAGTTTCCAACTAGGTCAGTAAAAGTGTCCTTGTCCCTATTCCTTGAACAATCAGCTCCCTAAAGCCAGACAGTCTGATAGCAGTTTGTGATTAATGCTTCCAGCAATTATAAAGTGGAAGGTCTTCAATTACATTTGTTAACTAAGACCAGTACATGAAACATGAAGTGACTTTGTCTTCCTTGTTGCAGATCCATAACATGGTGGCAGTGCTGGAAGTGATCTCCAGCCTGGAGAAATATCCCATTACCAAAGAGGCACTTGAGGTATGTCACCCTCTGAACATGATTTTTTGTTATATGGATAAAAGGACTTTTCCCTGCCTTTCTAATTTCCACCAGAGCTTTTCTGGAAACAATAGATGGATTGCAAAGAATTCACAATTAAGATATTATTTTGTCCCTCTCGTGCTGTTTCCGACATCTCGCTGAACACAGGGATCCTTTCTGGGCCCAGATCAGTATTCTGGGCAGCACAGTTCCTGTTTGTGCAGGGCACTACATTAATCATCACTTGCCACTGATTAATTCTGTTCCACTCAGCAGTATCACCCTGCACTTCTGGTCACCTTTGTAGACATTTGGTGACCAAGCACCTAAAATCTGAAATAGGAATAGAGTTGCTCTGGGTCTGTAAAATTAATCTTAAATGCAGTTAAGCAGGTTTCAAGGCCTGATATTTGTGGTGAGTCAGATGTAGGGAGAGCTGAACTCTCACTGCCACGCTTAGAAACAGTCCAAAGAAGTTTTATGGCTGAATTAGATATTTCTTTTTCACTCTTTGTATTGAAATTAGCGGTGTTCTTGCTTTTTACTGTTGCTTAATTACAACCCCACCTGTATTTCAACATATCTATGACAACAGGTTGCATATTTCTCTCACAGTCTGGTCTGTGTTCTCCTTTGAAGTACTTTTCTTAAGAAATCTGACTTGTGGAACAGTTCTTTGTTTTCAAACGTGCTTTGGGAACAATCAAACACTTCCTTCCGCTCATGAAACCACCTTGGGACACCCTGGCAATGTTGCTTAAATGGCTTTTTCATACGTTTCCACGAGGCTGGGGAGTGAAGGGAGAGGAGAGGGGTGGAGGAAAAAGGTAGGACACAACTCACACCTGGTAGTCAGGTTTGTCAAATGGAAGTTTTTATTGTTAACAAGTTACTGTAACAGGCAAAGATCCTGGAATTCTCTTCTCTTGGCTCCCTCTGCAGATCTTTCATTTCCCTTGTGATAAACACACACCTTTGGGTGCTGCATTTTGCCTTGAATCTGAACCTGCACCTTTATTCTTATGGTTTTTTCTCATTAAAGAATTCCTTTCTGATGTTTTTCCCAGCTCTCCTGCTTTTGCCAGGCAATAAAGACAGCGTGACTTGAAACCTACAGTCAGTTTCATGTTGTGTGGCAGAGCTCTGGACTAATCCTTTCCAAAAAGATTAATTCAGCCCTTAAATCTTTAGTGTTTTTACCCTGGTGTTTCTCAGGGGTGGTGAGCATTACAAAGCAGAACCAATCCTTAAGAATTTTGCTTGGAATGATCCGTGTTTGTAAACCACCTTGTCTGTCTTTGTAGGAAACCAGACTCGGGAGGCTTATCAATGAGGTGAGGAAGAAGACATCCAATGAGGAACTTGCCAAACGTGCCAAGAAATTGCTGAGGAATTGGCAGAAGTTGATAGAACCTGTAACCCAGAACGAGCCAGTGCCAAGGGGGCTGCCCAACCCACCAGGATCAGCAAATGGAGGTGCCCACAACTGCAAACCAGACTCCCAACTTCCTGCTGTGCCTGGCGCCAAGCCCATCAGCGAACTGAAAAGCAGGAATGATATCCAGAAACTAAATTCTCCAAAACCAGAGAAACTGGGAAATAGGAAAAGGAAAGGTGATCACAGGGACGGGCATCAGGGCCCTCCTCCCCCAAAGGTCTCCAAAGCTAGTCATGAAGTATTACAAAACTCTTCACCCCCTCCAACCAATGGAATTGGAGGTAGTCCTGAAAATTTTCCTAGTCCTGTAGACATAAACCTACATGCAGGGCCTGAAAGCAGCAGGACAGATCTCAGTGAAAACGATAAACACAATAAGATCCCAGTAAATGCTGTAAAACCTCACACCAGTTCTCCAGGACTTGTAAAACCTTCAAGCACTTCCTCGTTACTAAAGACTGCAGTGCTTCAGCAGCATGATAAATCAGAAGAAGCCACGGGCCCCCACCAGCCCAAGAGCCCACGCTGCTCCTCCTTTAGCCCCAGGAACGTTAGGCATGATACTTTTGCTCGGCAGCACACCACGTACTCACCAAAGGATTCGATGCCCAGTCCGTCTCAAAGGTCTCAGTTCGCGGACGCCGCGCCAGTGCCGTCGCCGCCTCCATCCCTGATGCAACCATCCACACCTCCCATGCCAGCCAAGAGACTGGAGTTCCCTCCTCAGGCGGCCCCCGAGGTGGCACAGCACTGGCAGGAGCAGCAGGGAGCCCCCGAGGGCCAGCACAGGCACACAGCAGGGACACTTCAGCAGCACACGGCTCCCGGCTGCAAAGGCCACCCCGGGGAATCGCACGTGGGCTTCCCACAGGACGCTTCCAGAATGGACAGTGATGATGCTGCTTCAGGGTCTGATAGCAAAAAGAAGAAAAGGTACCGACCCAGAGACTATACAGTCAACTTGGATGGGCACGTGATAGAAGGGGGTGTGAAACCTGTGAGGTTAAAAGAGAGAAAACTCACTTTTGACCCCATGACAGGACAGATAAAACCTTTAACACCGAAAGATCCTTTGCAGGTAGAAATCCCTGCACTTACTGAACAGCACAGGACAGAAACGGAAAAGCAGGAGCAAAAACCCAACCTGCAAAGCCCCTTTGAACAAACGAACTGGAAAGAGTTGTCCAGAAATGAAATCATTCAGTCATATTTAAACAGACAGAGTAGCTTGCTGTCTTCATCAGGAGTACAGACTCCAGGAGCTCACTACTTCATGTCTGAGTATTTAAAGCAGGAGGAAAGCACTAGAAAAGAGGCTAGAAAGACTCACGTTCTAGCTCCTAACAGCAAACCTACAGACTTGCCTGGGGTCACCAGAGAGGTCACGGGCGATGACCTCGACAGAATACGTGACCACAACTGGCCAGGCGTGAACGGTTGTTATGACACACAGGGTAACTGGTATGATTGGACACAGTGCATATCCTTAGATCCACACGGGGATGATGGGAGATTGAACATCCTGCCTTACGTCTGCCTAGACTGAGAGCAGTTCTGCTAAGCACGCTTTTTACACCTGCAGTTAGCAGAACTGGCAGACACGATGCCACTTCCAGCTGGGAGAGAGCCTCCTGTCCTGGACAAACAGGCCCCACGAGCAGAGGGGGGGAGGGAGCTGGGCCTTTCCAGCTCGTTCCTTTAAATTCTCCTTTTGTGAAATGCTGCTACCAGTTTACTAACAATTGCAAAGGAAGGCATACGAAGGTTTGATCAGTTGAGTTCAAAACTCTATAGCGAGCCAGCTATAAAAAGTGTTAGTCCCCAAGAAGTGAAGAGGATTTCCAGCACTTTCTGAATGCCGGAATCTTATTACAGGCAGGTACAGAGAAAAAATTGTGGAAGTTACCTTAACAAAATATGCATCTATTTATTTGACTTGATTTGGGTTTTTATTTGGCAGTGAGATATTCGAGAGACAATGTGCAAAAACTGTAGTTTTATTTCTGTCACATCTCTGAACATGATTGCGTTATTTAAGAGTCATGTGGTACGGAGATTGGGTTTTAAACAGCAGGTGTTGCACTGCAGGCTGGGCCACCAGCTTCAGCTCAACATTCCATAGGCATCCACATATTTTAGTCTGGTTTCAGTTTAAATCCAGTCTCTGAGAAATGCTGCAAAAACTAGATGTTTAACGATATTTTTTGATCCCACCACCACCAGCCAAATATTTTTCCTCCTTTTCCCTTCCTGCAAACTTATAGGTAAAAAACAAAAAGACAAAAAAAACAAAAAGACAAAAAGGAAAAAAAAAAAAAAAAGAAAAATCACCTTTTCTAGAATCTAAATGTAATGAGGGTGCTACAAGTTTGTAACTGTACTGTGAGAGGGAAAAAGGAAGCCTGTTTGTATGCTGGAAATATACTTGTTACCATTCCTTTAGATATTGTTTGCCTTATGGATATCCATCATAAACGCAATTTGCAAAAACAAAGAGCCTTAGTGAATGTACAGTAACTAGACTTCTGTGTTCCTGGGATGCAGAAGGGAGCAACTTTGCTATTTGGTCCTTTAAGTGGACACGTTGTGATATAAATGTGGAAATAAAAAAAATTTGCACAAACCAGTTTGTGAATTATTTATATACACACTCCACTCGTTTTCCCACCCCAGAATGCTCAGTTCAGCCCAGCCAGGGGAGCCCTGGCACCAGGGACCCCTCAGAGCAGGGAGGTGGAGCTGAATCCCTTGGACACTGCCCCAGGGAGAACGGGATTGTCTTCCAAGAACCTCGCTGTGCTGTCCAGTCACACAGGGTGGATCTGTTTTAACTCTGGAGACTGATAACCCAACTGCTGATAATGTACCTCAAAGTCTAAAGAGATCAGATTTCATCTTTGTAATGTTTTATTCCTGTTTGTTACAATGCTTGCTGAAGCAGCCTGGGGTGTAGAAAGTGAAGGATTTCTATTAACTGTAATTGCTTTAATATTTGGGGCTGTGTTGTTTGATGCAGTCCCCACTGTTGGGCTTCTGTTCAGGGGGTTGGGGAGGGGGCACTATACCAAAAATATTCCTGGGTTTAGTGATGTTCACTCTGTTAACCCATCTGTGCTGGAGATGAGCCCTGGCAAGAGCTGTCCTGCCTTTGAGGGTAGAGTGAAATTCTTCCCTGCCTTTCAAAGGAAGGAGCTCCTGGCCAGGCCTGCATGGTGTTGGTTCATTCCCTGGAATACAACTGATGAAGTCTGGTTTATTTTTAAGTCATTCTTGTTCATCATTTATGATCTGACTGTTACTGAAATGTGTGGGTATCTCAGAAATAACAATGTCTGTGTGCTTCCATTTCTGAAATCTGAGGTCTGAGAGTGAAACCAGAAGTGGTTACCAAAAAATGCATCCAAGTATATTTTCAGTTTACTTTCATTTTGTCCTCCTGCAGTTGCTGAGGTTGAGCAGTGAGGTTTAGAGCTGGAGAAAGCTCCTGTCTTGCAGCTCAGATTTGATGGTAGAGGGCCAAGCTGCTGGTCATTTTGGAAATGCTTAAGTTTTGTTTATGTAAAAAAGTACTGTGCATCTTATCTCCCCCTGCCCTTCCTCCCTCCTTCCCTGAATGGTCCCATTTAGGAACAGGGTCCGTGCTCTTTGGAGGCCTTTGAATTCAGGAAATGACAAAGTATTACTTGATAAATTCCATCTTTTCTCCACTGCTTCCATTTCTGATGCAATTGATGGCCCTTGACTGTACTGGGTGAGGTGATACCCAAAGCTCATCACAGCTTTCAGATTCCACCCAAACTGCCTGTGCTGGTACTCCTCTGTTTGAGGAAGCATCAGGAATCCCTGGTGATACAAAAACTGCTGGAGAAATTCCCTCCCAATGCAAGCTTTAAATCTTGTTCCTTGCTGAGTTTGTTGCTGCTGTAAGGGGTCAACTCACTTGTGTGTCCTCCAGGGTGAGATGAGGCTTGACAATCTTTATTTCAGCATGCCAGTATAACCAGTTCTGTGAGCTCCAACAAATGTGAATAAGTTTACAAGGTGATATTTTTTTGTCAATTTTGTAAACAAGTTCAAATGAAGTTTACCATGTGCGTACCTGCTGTGTACTCTCATTTGTGCATGACTCAGTTTCTCTGCTACTGCTTTCTCCTACCTCTCTCGCAAAATTTCTCCTTCTAACCCTAAAACCTGAAGTTAAAAAACTGCCATTTCTTCCTTGTCACCGGATGACACGAAATGGCTCATCAGCAAATCTCTGGGGACTCGCCATCACCTAAAGTGCGTGTTTTTATGGGCAAATTAATTCTGCAGAAGTGTCTCTTGACAGGGTGCATGGATGAACCTGGCTCTCCAACACCCCCTCCTGCCTGCCAGGTACTCACCCATCCTTTACCCCGGCCGGCGCTACGCCTTCCTCGCCTTAGTTTTAAAGGTCGGGAGCGCTCGTCTCGGTGCCTGCGAGCCCGTGACCTTTGCTCCGTCCCTGCCCTGGCGCTCCGCTCCCCCGAGCGCCGTCCCGGCTCACGGCAACCCCTGGGGCTCCATCGCCCCGGAGCCGGCTCCGAGGGCGCGGGGACCGTGCGGAGCCAGGGCCCGGTTCACGGCAACCCCCGGGGCTCCACCGCGCCGTGCGGGGCCGGCCCCGAGGGCGCGGGGGCCGTGCGGGGCCGGGCGGGGCGGAGGGAGCGAAGTGACGGAGGAACGGAGGAAGTGACGCTCGGAGCCCGCCGGGGCCCCGCGCCCGCCCCGCCCCAGGAAGCGACGCGCCGGGGCCGCGCTGACGTTCGGCGGCGGCTGCGGAGCGATGGCGGCGCCGCTGGCGGCTCCGGGCGGCGCCGGGGCCGGGCCCGGGCCCGGGGCGGGGGCGGCGCGGGGCGGGCGCGGGCCGGCGCTGCGGGAGGGGGCGCGGGTGTCGGCGCTGTGCCTCGCCTGGTACGGGCTGAGCGCCGGCGGCAACGTGGTCAACAAGCTGCTGCTCGGCGGCTTCCCGCGGCCCGTCACCGTCTCGCTGTTCCACATCCTGGGGCTCTGCGGGCTCCTGCCGCCGCTGCTCCGCGCCTGGCGCGTCCCGCCCGCCGGCCCCGCGCAGCTGCCGCCCCGCGCCTACCCCCGCTACATCCTCCCGCTCGCCTTCGGCAAGTACTTCGCCTCCGTGTCCGCGCACGTCTCGCTCTGGAGGGTGCCCGTGTCCTACGCGCACACAGGTGAGCGCTGCGGGTGCCCGCGGATGTCCCAGCGCCGGCTGTGCTCGTAGGGAGGTGCCCGCGGGGATGTCCTGGGGGCCACCGAGGATTCGTGCTCAGGGGGGTGACCTCAAACCCGGTGTGTGCTCCTATGGGCACCTGGGGCAGTGTCCCAGTACCCAGTGTGGGTATCCAGTGCAGTGTCCCAGTACCCACCCTGTGCTCATACAGGTGCCCAGTGCAGTGTCCCAGTACCCACCCTGTGCTCATACAGGTGCCCAGTGCAGTGTCCCAGTACCCAACGTGTGCTCATACAGGTGCCCCAGTACCCAGTGCTCACTGTGAGTATCCAGTGCAGTGTCCCAGTACCCACCGTGCCCATACAGCTATCCAGTGCAGTATCCTGATACCCAGTATGTGCTGTGGGTGCCCAGTGCAGTGTCCCAGTACCCACCCTGTGCTCATACAGGTGCCCAGTGCAGTGTCCCAGTACCCAGTGCTCACTGTGAGTATCCAGTGCAGTGTCCCAGTACCCACGGTGCCCATACAGCTATCCAGTGCAGTATCCTGATACCCAGTATGTGCTGTGGGTGCCCAGTGCAGTGTCCCAGTGCTCACTGTGTGTTCTGTAGGTTCTCAGAGCTGTGCCCCTGTCCCCAGTGGGTGCTGGCAGCAGATCCAGGGGCAGTGCCCCAGTGTGTGCCCTGTGGGTGCCCAGAGCACCAAGGTGCCAGTTGGTCCAAGTGTCCAGGACAGGGACAGGGAGGGAGGCTCCATCCTGGGCTGGGCTCCATCCCTCTGCTCTGGTGGTTGCTGGAGCTGTCCCAGTCCCCAGTGGTGTTTTCTTGCTGTCCCCAGTGAAAGCCACCATGCCCATCTGGGTGGTTCTGCTGTCTCGGATCATCATGAAGGAGAAGCAGACGACGAAGGTGCGGACAGGTTTGCTGAGGTTTCTTCTCTTGGTGGTGCTTGGGGGATGCTCTGCTGGCTTTGGCTGAATCTTGTGACTGGAACTGGATTGTGCAGATTTTTAAAATCCCTTTTCCTTTTATTGTGAGTGTAAAACACATCTGAACAATGACCAGGGTGATGCTGTCTGTTGCAGTCACTTAAATTTCCTTGAACAGCAGTAGTAAAATGGTTGATCCCTAAATCAGCAGGATGTATAAACTCATTGGAAATCCTTAGCAGATGCCATTTAGCCCTCTGTCCCTGCTGCAGGTGTACCTGTCTCTGATCCCCATCATCACTGGTGTCCTGCTGGCCACGGTCACAGAGCTGTCCTTTGACATGTGGGGACTCATCAGTGCACTTGCTGCTACCCTGTGCTTTTCACTTCAGAACATCTTCTCAAAGAAGGTACAGCTCTGTTCACAGCTCTGCTGTCACCCTTTAGCAGGACAGGGTGTCATTTCAATTACATAAATGAAATTTTTCTAGTTGGCTTTGCAGTCAGATGAACCCAGAGGGATGGTTGTTATTTTATGTGTTCTCTGCAGCTCTTCCTACCTGTTGAAGCTGTTACACTGAGTTTATCCTGAGCCCTTTCTTTACTCTTCAACATGGATTTTTTTTTTTTTTTTTTTTTTGCTGGTGGCAATTCAATAGTGCTTAAATTCAGCTGTTCATTTAATGCATCTTGTTATATCAAATCATTCCTCTGTGCTGACCAAGTCACTGTCAACACTGGGCACTCCTTGAAACCACAGTAACAAAATTAAAGTGTGTGGTGTGGCTCTGTTGAGTTACAAAATGATTTCTGTTTTGTAGAGCTATTAATATCAATTTTAATTTTAATATCTTGTTGATACTAAGAGCCACCACTCAAAAACCATTGTTTTTCAAAGAGAATCAATTTTTCTTTGGCCACCCTAATAGGAAATTAATACTAGAAGGATATTTACTTATTTTCCTGATTTCCCTGTCCCTGGAGCAGTTTGTTTCCTGACTGCTGTTCACTCATGGCTCTTGCCAGGTGTTGAGGGATTCCCGAATTCATCACCTTCGGTTGCTGAACATCCTTGGCTGCCACGCTGTGTTCTTCATGATCCCAACCTGGGTCCTGGTGGATCTTTCTTCCTTCTTGGTAGAGAATGACTTGGTAAGTGCTGAATTTGGAGAACTGTTTGCTATTATGAAAGAAAAGAGAAAAAAAACCAAAACCAAACAAACTCCAGCACCCGACCAGAAAAGTGCTCTGAAGTGTTTCAGTGTGGTTCTTGTCAGTGTAGGAGGAAGTGTCGTGAAACACCTGCAAATTGTTTCACAGGAGTTAACAAAGTGTTTATTGTGAGAATTCCTGTCAGGGTTAGGAGAGGCAGCTCATGGACAGCATAAATTTCAGGAGTTGGGAGCTGGAGGCAGGAACAAACACTCCCAGAATGCTGGGGAATGTCCTCTGCTTTCTCTGAGCTGGGAGTTGCATAAAGCAAAGAGCTTGGGGGCCCCTTTAGAGCTCAGTGCAGACATTCCTCCCTCCAATGGCAGGGAAGAAGTGCCTCAGGCTGTGTTTGTGTTGTTACCTGAAACCCCAGATAATTTTTTTTTCCTCCTGCTGTTTGCTTTTCCACAGAGCTCCATGTCTCATTGGTCCTGGACTTTGATGCTGCTTATCATCAGTGGATTCTGTAATTTTGCCCAGAATGTGATTGCCTTCAGCATCCTTAACCTGATCAGCCCCCTGAGTTACTCAGTGGCCAATGCCACCAAGAGGATCATGGTGATCACCGTGTCCCTGATCATGCTGCGCAACCCCGTCACCAGCACCAACGTCCTGGGCATGATGACAGCCATCCTGGGGGTCTTCCTCTACAACAAGGTGAGGCAGGCCTTGCTTTATTCACCAGGAGACACAGCTGGAGCAGCCCAGCAGCTTTGAATTGTTGTTTGTACAAGTTAAGAGCTCCCTGAGCAAAAGCAGACAGCACAGAGGGCACAAGGCTCCTTGCAGAGGAGGGGTGAGCATGGCCCAGGTGAAGGACTTGGCTCACAGCAGCTGCTGGGCTTCTCACAAAATTAAATTTTGATCTTAAGCTCTTCTTGAAAAGGGAAGTAATTCAGAATCTCTTGAGCAAAAGTTTGGCACATGAGAGGAGTGAGGTTTTTATTAGAAGTCGCTGATATTTTAAGACTCTTGACAAAAAAAGTGATGTGAGTGTAGAACTGGCTGCTTTTTTCTGGGGTGGGAATATGTCTAGGTGGTATCTTAGGTGGTATCTAAGAAAATCTACCTTCACTGAAGGGTTGTGGGGCCTTGGCAGGGGCTGTCCAGGGAGATTTGGAGGGCCCATCCCTGGAGGTGTCCAAGGAAGGGCTGGATGTGGCCCTCAGTGCCACAGGGTGGGGATGGGGCAGAGCTTGGACTTGATGATCTCAGATATTCCTGTGGGAATCTTTAAAATTAGAGGGTTTGGGGAAAGCTGCAAAAGGGAGGTTTTAGAGACAGCAGAACTGCAGTTAGAGCTAAGCAGTAGCCATGAGATTTGTCAGCAAAAAAGTGATATGAGAAGTAGAAAGTAAGGACAAATAGAACAATGGTCTGGATATTAATGCTAGGCTAGAATAACTCCTGAGCTGCAGAAAAGTTTATCTAGGGAGATATTAGGAAGTTTTAAGCTGAATTATGGAGCTGTGTGCCTTGTGCTTTAAGGCTCACAAGCAGGTATTGTATTTGAAATAAGCAGGCATTGTTTAACCCAGGGTAGGTGTGCTTATGGTGGTTGATAGAACTGCTGTCAGTGTGCTTTTGCTTTGTGGGTTTGGTAAAAAAACTTTTAAAGAGAGTTGTAACACTGAGTTCTTTCTGAGTATGTGAGCTGCTGGCATCTTCCCATTGTCATAGCCATGCCATGAGGCTGCTGCTGGAAAATCAAACAGCTTGGGAAGTGTTCCCCAGCATCCCCATCCTGGCTGTGCTTTGCACACAGACCCCTGGCCAGCCTCAATGGTTCTGTGACAAACTCCCTTCCTTTCCCAGACAAAATACGATGCAAACCAAGAGGCCAAGAAGCAGCAGCTTCTCCCAGTGACCACTGGAGACCTGGTGAACTTGGAAAGGCACCGAAATCCTGCTGAGAAGTCCCAGAATGGACTCGCAGCCTTTGGCCAGCACGGGGACTTCCTGCGCAGCAACGTCCTCACAGAGCACTTCCAGTACAGCAGGCAGAACTATCCCACAGCCTACAACCTGAACAGGTTTGATATTTAGGATCCTGGCCCACAGGCACAGACTGTGACAGCAGAGTGTCCCCAGCATTATCAGAACACTTTCAGTACATCCATGAATGTCACGGAGCCATTGAAGTGTGCAGGGCTGGCAGCAGGAGAGGGGCAGGGCAGTGGTGCAGGAGCTGCAGCTGCTGCTGGGCAGAGCTTTAAACCTGGAACAGCCAGACCTGGAGCAGCTTTAAACCTGGAACAGCCAGACCTGGAGCAGCTTTAAACCTGGAACAGCCAGACCTGGAGCAGCTTTAAACCTGGACCAGCCAGCCCTGACACTGGAACCAAACCCACAGGGAGTGACACTCTGCTCGTGGCACTGCTGAGTGGAACATCTGTCACTGCTCCTTTCAGAGTCTGCCAGCTCCTTGTTCTCTTGGCAGCTGAATTCTGGCCAGTATCTCCTTTCCATGCTGGTAATGTCACCTCTAACTTGTTCTCTAATAATGGTTCAATGATCCTTTTAATGAAGCTTTCAGGAAGAAGTGAAAGCAAGGGGTACTTGTGCTGATCAGGATTTGTCTGGGGTGGAGCAGCTGCAGGCAGGTAAAGTCGAGTTCATCCCCAGCATCTGTGCAACTCCTTGTGGATCTTCACAACTCTTGTGCCTCTGCCCTCAGCCCTGCATGAGAAACCAGAAGTGTTTCTGCAGGAGCAGGCAGGGGAAGGATTGATCTCTCCCAGAGCTGCTTCAGGAAAAACACAGTTCTCCAAATCACTGCTCGTGGCAGAGAACAGCCAAACCCAGCCCAAACTCATCATTGTTTTCTGAATCATGTAGTGCTGTAACTGCAGACATTGCTGTCCCCTGGCCATGCAGGAAACTCCTTCACCAATAAAAGTGTTTGGAATAATATGATTTTATTTTTTTACTTGCTTCACACCTGTTCTTTCAAAACTGTTTTGTTGCTTTAGAAATTGAAAGGTGCAAAGTGTTTTGTTCTCAGTTTTATGCATAAGTTATACTCTCTTATATGAGTTATATCTTTTGAATGCATTGATTTGAACAATCATCATTATTAATTGTCTTCTAAATCTTTTTAACCCCTAATTGTTTGGGTTTTTTAAATTTCTTAATCCCTGCTGGTGGAGTAGCTGTGTGGATTTAGGCTGACTTCCACTTCCTGCTGAAAGAAGTTCAATTTTGTGTCCTGTGCTGTTCCTGCAACTCCCCTGGCTCAAATAGGAAATGAAAGAAAAACTGTTTGAATCAGCAGTAAATAGATAATTTATGGCTAAGAACTGATTGAGAATAAATTCTAGACAAGGTGATTGTGTGTGTCAGGTACTGCATTTGTGCATGGAAGGGCTGAACCTTGGCTTTCCTTCCTCTGAGTGAAACTCCTTGGAATGAAGTGAAACCCAACTTGGGACTTGGGTTTCACTGAATCAGAATTTTCTGTCATTGCTTTAGTAAAAGATTTTAGGGGCCTTCTTTCCTTCCCAGACTGTTGTACAGTGAGACTTTGATAGCATAAGTTTTATGCTTTTAACCAGAGAGGTACCAGACACCAGTGACAAAATCCAGGCTGTGTCACAGAACACTCCTCTTATTTATTGCTTTAAAATGACCATTTCCATGATGTGAGATGATGATTTGGCTCTTTCTGGATAATAAAGAATTTATTTTTAAGTGCAAAATCAAGCTGATCTTATTCTTTTGGCTGCTGGGGTGGTAGTTACATGAACAGCCTTCCACCAGAGAGTCCAAAAGAGGAAATGGTCCTTGTGAAATGTGAGAGATGGGTTAAAAATGCTGCTGCTCCTGCTGGGTGTGAGCAGAACTTGCCTTGACTGGAGTTCAGTGTGTCCATGCCAGCTGAGAACTTGGGATTTTGGTAGAAAATCTAAATAAATCTGTCCCTAACCAGGGTGAACAAGGTCACGAGGAAATCTTTCCTTCAGATGAAATTTCTTTTGCCTGTTCCAGTGTTAATGTGTGTATTATGACTTCTTTTTAATATGAGGAAAATGCCAAATGTGTGTTTCTAGGGCTCATTTCCCAACATTTCAATGCTTTTACCTGCAAGTAACAAGGATTTGGTGGACTCTGGATTGGATTTGGTCTGGACTCTGGACTTGGATTTGGTGCTGACTCTGCAGAGACTGATCTGAGGGTGGGAGATTCAGGCTGAGATTTCAGGAGGGGCTGAAGTTCTCCAGCTGCTCTCAAAGGCTGTGAGCTGGTGAATTCCTGCAAATGCTGAACTGTGGCTCTGTGCCTCAGTTTCCCTTTTGGGAAATGGAGATGATTCTTCTCTACATCACAGGGGGTAAAATACCAGAAAAAATTGGCAGTGAGGCCCCAGAGATGTTCAGGGATCCTCTGAGTTCATCTGTCCATCCTCTGCTGTGCCATGTTCCTACAACCTCAGCTGCTACAGGGAGTAAATAAAAACCAAATCAGAGGCTTTATGAAATAAATTCTGATTTGTTTCCTTTTAAAGAACATAACCAAACCTTTGCTGGCAAGTGTTTTCACAGTAAACCTGCCCTGCACACTTCCCAGGGCAGTTTTAAGCTCAGCTTTTTCTCTAGTCTTGGCAGCAGCTGAGGGTTTCCTGTTCAGAACTGTCCCAAATTCCAGTCTGGCCCAAAATGAGGATACCCCAGAAGGAAAATGGATCTTTAGGGCCCAGGGAGTGAATCTGTTCCCTGCTGCTGCTCCCAGGTCTGTGGGCAGCAGGGCTGGCTGGGTGTGGTGCAGGGTGTCATTAAAACTGTCAGGTTGCCCAGGGTGGATTTGCTGGATCCCAAATCCCAGTCCTTAAGCAATATTGCCCAGGAATATTGTCAGGAACTTCCTGACATTGCTGGGATAAACATTTTCATCTTGGAGCTCTGCAAGGTTTTTTTTGTTTGGCCAAGTGAGATGTTTGTTTTAAGGTGGTTTGTAAATGAGTGGTGTGTTTGACTCTGTACCCAGGGCTCTAGGAAGGACAGAAAAGCTGAAATAAAGAGGGCAAAGTCTACTGCACTGTGTACAATGACCCTGTTATTAAATCAAAGCCAAGGCTTTGGGTTCATTCCTTGCAGGAAGCTCTGGGAGTGTCCTAATGGCCACTGCTGAGGAGCTGGGTGGATGTTCTCACTCACAAATGCTGAAACCAGGACTAGAACTGGACTCCCTTGAGCTATTTTGATTTTTACCATGCATTTTTTACACAGAAATACACAACAACATTGAAAAACTTCTTCCCCAAGCAGCCCTGGGTAGTTGTGGAAATAAGAAAACCAATCTGTCCCCACTCCTCGTGGGTGTTCTCTTGGTAGTTCCAAAGAGTATTTGGTGCTCTTTAAAAATATTCCCCCTGCAGGTTCAATTTTGGTACCCAGTGGTGGTAAGAGTATCTTCATCATCTGCTAAAATGCTTGTGGTTTTTAAATAATTGAATGCTAAATAAAATTGAGGCAAGACTTAGGCTTTGTAAGTGCACAGTGATTTGTAAAAATAGTGTTGGTATTTTGGGGTCAGCTCATGATGATTTCCAAAGCTCAGTTTTCCTTTCTGATCTGTTCAAACCCAGTTTTTTCTGCTGCAGCATTTTGCAGCAGAAGGAACTTCTGCCATGTGGCTCTTTGTGAAACAGGTGCAATAGAAATAAAGGGAAAATTTTGTTTTTCCAAGGCTTACATTTCTGGGTCGTGCTGCGAGCTGTTAAAAATAATTCTGAAATCTCTTTGTGGTGATGTTCAGGGCAGTGAAAGGAATTTGTTAACCCTGAAGTGACAGGTGTGCAGTGTGCAGCTATCCAGGGGGTACCCAGCTTTTTTTGTTGCTGTTTTATATTAGATCTCCTATAAATCGATGGGAATATGGGTGAGTTTCCCAAAAAATCCAAAGCAACCCCACACCCCTTCCTGTGTGCAATCCTGCCCTTCAGCAAATGAACTTTTTGGTGTTGTTTTCCTGTTCACTTGTGGTTCTGTGATGTTCTGGATGTCACTTGGGTCCCCCTTTGGATCCTGCTGGGATCCCTCTGGAACAACCACACTGAGACTTCAGCTCCTGGGGCTCCTTCCTGCCTTCCCCAGGAGGTCACACAGCTTTTGGTGGATCCCTCTGCAGCAAATCCCCAGTGTCACTGTGCTGGGGACACCAGGGAATGCCCAGTGTCACTCTGCTGGGATCACCAGTGAGTTCCCAGTGTCACTCTGCTGGGGACACCAGCAAATCCCTGATGTCACTGTGCCAGGAGACAACAGCAAATCCCTAATGTCACTGTGCTGGGGACAGCACAGAATGCCCAGTATCACTGTGCTGGGGGCAGCAGCAAACCCCTGATGTCACTGTGCTGGGGACACCAGGGAATCCCTGATGTCACCATGCTGGGGACAAGCAAGTCCCCAGTGTCTGTGCCAGGGGACAGCAGCAAGCCGCTGATGTCACTGTGTTGGGGACAGCAGCAAGCCCCCAGTGTCCCCTCAGTGTCACTGTGCTGGGGACAGCAGTGAATCCCTGATGTCACCATGCTGGGGACACCAGCAAGTCCCTGATGTCATTGTGCCAGGGGACAGCAGCAAGCCGCTGATGTCACTGTGTTGGGGACAGCAGAGAATGCCCAGTGTCAGTCACTGTGCCAGGGCCACCATCGAGTCCCCGGTGTCACTGTGCCAGGGCCAGCAGTGAGTCCCCGGTGTCACTGTGCCAGGGCCAGCAGTGAGTCCCCAGTGTCACTGTGCCAGGGCCAGCAGTGAGTCCCCGGTGTCACTGTGCCAGGGCCACCATCGAGTCCCCAGTGTCACTGTGCCAGGGCCAGCAGTGAGTCCCCGGTGTCACTGTGCCAGGGCCACCATCGAGTCCCCGGTGTCACTGGGCCAGGGCCAGCAGTGAGTCCCCGGTGTCACCGCCGTTTCTGCCCTGCAGTACCACCTTTACCCACAAGGGGGCAGAGCGAGCCCTCAGGACGCTGCAGTTCCTCCCCATCACCGCCAGGCGGCGGCAGCGATTTCAATCCAGCCAAACTCAGCCTGCAGCTTGGGAAGAGACAGGAAAAAATCAACACAGAAACCTCCATTTCCTCCTTCCAGAACCGATTTTCTTACCATTTCCAGGTCTTTATGTTTAATTTATATATATATATGAAAGTTATATTTGTATGTTCAAGAGCTGTATGTATCTGTATTCAGAATTCCTTACCTTCTAAAATTCTATGTATTCTATAAATTAGTTATACAATAGTTATTCTATAAATTAACATTATTTTTCAGTATGTGTATGAATAGAAAGTTTTAAAGGGAGGAATTAGAACACAGGGACAGGAAGCCAGAAGTGGATGGAAGAAATAAAGATGAGCCACAGGGAAGAAAAGAAAGAATTAAAATTTGTGACTTAGGGGCTCCACCACTGTGAGATCACCCCAAACCTGTGAGCACAGCCCAGGGGACACCTGTCCTTGGTCTCTCCTTCCCCTCAGCATCCCCAGAGGGCCCAGGAGCTGTAGGGCACTTCCTGCCCCCTCTGTGGCCCCCAGGTGTGTTTGTGGTGCTGCTGAGGCGGGGGGAGATGTGATTTCTGACCCTGGGAGCATTCTCATGTTTGGCTTTTAGGTTTTCATGTAGAAGGTGCAAAGCAATGAGCAGAGCAGGCTGTCAGCATCAGAGGGAGGTGAACAGGTGAGCACTGAGCCCTAGACTGAACTCAATCCTACTTTTCAGGCCTCCTTCCTTCTTCTTCCTCCTCTCTCTCCTTCTCCCAGCTTTCCTTCCTCCTCCTCTTTCTATTCCCATGACAGAAAACTAAAATGGAAATGCAGAAATAATATTTAAACTTAATGGCACAAAGGAAGTAATTAAAGACAGGCAGAGTTTGCCAGGCCCCTCCACATCCACAATGCCACAGATCTGTCAGTTCTCTTCAAATCTCAGACTGCTAAGAGCAGATTGTCTCTTTAATGACTTTTAAACCTCTCACAAGGTCACCAAAGACTCCACAAACAAAAAACCAGTAGCCATAAACGGATTTTATTCCTTCTGAAAAATGGAATGTTTCACTTACAGAAACTCAAAAGCGATGTTTGACCAACACCATGTTCATTACAAACAAACAAACAAACAAAAAAAACAAACCCAAACCAAACCAAACAAACCCCAAACCAAAGTTGACACAGGATTTGGCTAGAGCACAGCAGCAGTCTGGCATTTTTAGAATCACAACCTCAAGGTGACCCTGGGTTAATAAAACTCCCACCCACTGTCAGGTGGCATTAAAAACACCCCCTTTGTGCACAGGAGGCGTCAGTAGCGGCGGCTGAAGCGAGGCTCACCCAGCCTGGGGCTCCTCTGGGGGGCTGCAAACACCCCTGGCACAGCAGTGCCCTGCACAGCCTGGCCCTGGCTCCCGGCGAAGCCTCCGCGCCTGCAACGACAGCGAGAGCATCACCACCCCTGCACAGACAGACAGACAGACAGACAGACAGACAGCTCCCTGGGGAGCTGGGAGACAGCTCAGGGAAAAGGAGATAAGAATTGTAACTTCATTTCTGCACCTGTTGTTGTGCAGTGTGGAATGGGTTAGGAAATCACCCTTTGCTAAGCAAATCTCCTTGACAGGTTCCAGGTGTGCACAGGCTCCCAGGAAAGCCCTCCAAGCACCATCCCCTGAGGCCAGTAAAGAAATCACCCTTTGCTAAGCAAATCTCCCTAACTGGCCTCTGGGGATGGTGTTTGGAGGGTTTTCCTGGGAAGCTGTGAGAAAGCTCAGGGAAAATGAGAAACAATTCTTACCTTGGTGCACCTGTGGAATGGGTTATGGAGATTTGTTTAGCAAAGGGTGATTTCTGAACTGGACACTGGATGGTGTTTGGAGGGACTGACCAGTTAGCTCAAAGCTGTACTGGACACACTGGACACATGTGGAATGTATTATGGAGATGTGCTTAGCAAAGGGTGAGTAAGAAATGGGTGTTAAGAAATCACCCTTTGCTAAACAAATCTCCATAACCCATTCCACAGGTGCACCAAGGTAAGAATTGTTTCTCATTTTCCCTGAGCTTTCTCACAGCTTCCCAGGAACATCTTCCAAACACCATCCCCAGAGTGCAGTTAAGAAATCACCCTTTGCTAAGCAAATCTCCTGAACTGGCCTCTGGGGATGGTGTTTGGAGATTTGCTTAGCAAAGGGTGATTTCTTAACTGGACATGTGGAATATGTTATGGAGATTCTTTTAGTGGAGGGTGATTTCTTAACTGGACTCTGGTGATGGTGTTTTGCTGGACCTGCTGTTGTGCACATGTGGAATGGGTTATGGAGATGTGTGTAGCAAAGGGTGATTTCTCAATTGGACTCTGGATGGTGCTTGGATGGACTGACCAATTAGGTCAAAGCTGTACTGGACTGTGTGCCAAGGGTGATGGGTTTTTCTGAAGAGTAGAATTTAGTTTTAGTACAATAAAGTGAGGATCAGCCTTCTGCAATCATGGAGAGAAACTTCTGGGCTTTTTGCTTTTTTTAGCAGACAAAGAATAATTTAGTCACTCCCACATTCCTACACTCTGAAAGGTGTTTCTTTAATTTGTTGGTTTCTTTAATTTGTTGGGTTTTTCCTTTCTCCTTGCTAGGGGCTCACTGCTTCAACACAACAGGGACACGTTGGGCACTGCCCAGGGGAGGCTCTGAGGATGGGATCTGCTTGAGCCAGGCCCTAAGAGCTCTAAGAGGAACCCATCACACCCAAGACTGCCCAGAATGGCATCAAATGAGCAGGATGGCTTCTGAGGAAGTGTTGGAAACAGAAAAAGGTTTAATAAAAGGCAAAATAACAAAGCTCTTACAGAGAAAAACCAAGAGAGTGAGAGGTCTTTGCTCCTGCTATAACACCCCACAAAAGCAATTATTTATTTTGTTCTCTTCCTTTTTCAGTGAATTACCCAGGTGGGACCTCTTGGCCTCTGTCCAGGGGACAGCCCCAGGTGTGAGGTGAATCCCAAAGGTCCTGTGAGGTGTCTTTGTGCCAAACTGGGAGAGAAATTTCTGGGCTTTTGGCCTTTTTAAGCAGACAAAGAATCATTTGGTCACTCCATCAACAGGGGGCACATTCCTACACTCTGAAAGGTGTTTCTTTAATTTGTTGAGGTTTTTCTTCCCCCTTGCCAATCCAGGCTTATAGAGATCAAAGTATTACAAAAGCATTATAAGCATTCTGACAGAGGTTCTTACCCTGATGTCCCTCCTCGAGTCATCCCATGGCCTGGTCCTGACTGACCAGGCATGCTTCTATCACCACCTAATTCAAAAAGAGAAAAAAAAAAGGAAAAAAAAAAAAAAAAAAAAGAAAAATACAGGTTTTTGTGCTTCTCTAATAAAAATGTCACCTTGTTCCCAGAATTTCATTTGATTTCTCAGTAATTTAACTACCACTAGAAGGTTCAGCAGCAGTAATTCACAGAAAAGAACCACAATCACACTGGTAAGCAGCAAGTGTACCTTGCCATCTCTCATGATCCCGTCCCATCACTCCTCCATCCACATTTCCCTGCCATGTACGATCTTGATGCCCCTCTAACTTTCGACCATGATCTCCCCAGTCACGTCCATCTCTTAAAAAAATAAAAGAACATCTTCTAGGTATGTCCCCTACCCACTGAGCAGCACAGGGTAAAGCCAAACACCATACCCCATGCCAAAGTGTGTTAAAGGGTTAATCAAGCTCTAGCTGTAGCCACCCAACCACTGCAATCAGAACTGGTCAAAGAGAAACAAGGACAGACACTTGCTGAACAGCATCCTTCACACAACAAAACTTGTTTTTTTTCATCCAGAGACATCATGGATATTGCAATGGATTGAAATACTTGGGCATGGATTAAATCATTGGCTGCCACTCCTCTGTCTGAAAATCATGCAGCTGGAATATGCCCAGCTTGATTAACTGGTTTAAAGAGAAACCACTACAATTCAGGTGAGTCCAAGTTCTCTACCCCCACCACTGCAGAGACTTCTCACTCAATTTCCTTTAAAACCTGACCACTGGCCATGAATGAGACTTGTGTAGGCCTTACTGGAGAAACAGACTGAATCTCATCTGTAGAAATGCAAGTTATTTACAGGAGAAGCACAGTCAGGAGCTGAGCTAACTGAGCAGCTCTTTACTCACTACAGAGCTTCACTCTCCTGAGGAGCTACACGTGGCAATTCCCTGCTCCTGCAGATGCTCAAAGATCTGGAGAGAGGATTCACACTTGTCAAGCTGCTTCTGTTGCCACCCTTCAAAGGTTCACTGAGGAAATGTGAAGAGCCCCCAGTCACTTCCCTGATGTGCCAGGCACTAACCGGGTCTGTGGGGGGATCCCTCTTCCCTCACTCATCCTCCTGTCGGAGCCGTAGCCCCCCCAGCTGTCCCGGGAGTGGCGCTCGGGGCCCCCGTGCCGCTCGTCTGGGTAGTGCTGCAAGGCAAACAGGACACGGTCAGGCTGAAAAACACCACAAGCTGTCTCCTGGTGTAAGAGCTGAAATGAGGGAGGTGGGACTCCAGGTGGCTCTTCTAAATGCAGTTTGATACATCCAGGCTTGCCTGCAGCTGGAGCTGACAGCTGGAGGCACAGGCTCTGTTGCCCATGACCCTGGAGACCCAGATCCCTCATTCAGGCTCTTACTAATGGTGCCTCACATTGGGTGCCGCTGTAAGGGCCTAAAATGAGGGATGTGGCACTCCAGGCAGCTCTTCTAAATGCAGTTAAATACATCCAAGAGTTACAGCAGTCCAGGGTTGTGGGTGACAGAGCCTGTGCCCACAGCTGTCAGCTCCAGCTGCAGGCAGGACTGGAGTCCCACATTCCTCATTCAGGCTCTGACTAATGGTGCCTCATGTTGGGCGCCACTGTAAGAGCCTGAATGAGAGATACAGGACTCCAGGCAGCTCTTCTAAACGCAATTTATTACATCCAAGAGTTACAGCAGTCCAGGGTTGTGGGTGACAGAGCCTGTGCCCACAGCTGTCAGCTCCAGCTGCAGGCAGGCCTGGAGACCCTTTGGTTTTGGTTCCAATGCATTCTATACTTTTCTTTTGGTTCCAATGCATTCTATACTTTTCTTTTGGTTCCAATGCATTCTATACTTTTCTTTTGGTTCCAATGCATTCTATACTTTTCTTTTGGTTCCAATGCATTCTATACTTTCTTTGGTTCAATGCATTCTATACTTTTCTTTTGGTTCCAATGCATTCTATACTTTCTTTTGGTTCCAATGCATTCTATACTTTTCTTTTGGTTCCAATGCATTCTATACTTTTCTTTTGGTTCCAATGCATTCTATACTTTTCTTTGCTGAGCATCTTCATCCAGTAGAACCAATCTATCCCTTAACTTTTATCTATAGCCTATCATAACTACTATAATTACCACATTCATGTTACTATTTTCAAATCACTAAAAGTCAGTACATTACAGTTTAAGCTAGAAGTTGCTTTTCAGTTTTCTTGCAGTGGAAAATTCTGAGACCTTTTTTTTACTTGCAACATTTGCTGACTTCTTTGTCTGTGCTCTCTTTCTGCTTGGTAAAAACATCTTGTTTGGGGTGGGTTTATCCTTTGCTTTAAGTCATAAAAACCCTTTGCCTCCTTGGTCATCCTGTAAGACTGCCTCAGCAATTCTTTTCCTCTTTATCAAAACTTGCTTCCATCTCTATTCCTTCATCAGACTCCACATTTAAAAATCTTTCTGCTAAGCATATATATCTGTGAGACTTTCTTGTCAAACTTGCATTCTTCCCAACATTCTAGGATTGCAAAAATTTGGCTTTTTGGAAAAAAAATTATGGCTGTCTCATTTTGTACAGGTTCTGTTGTAGGGCCTGGCTCACTCCAGGTGTTTATTTTTCACTGGTGGGAGAGATCTTTAGTGTTTGGTAAGATTTTTTAAGGCTTACGTTCTTGGCTTCAGATTGTACATTTTTATAGAGAATGTCTGCTTACTTCCTACCTCTCTTCAGAAATGAAAGGTTTTGAATCCCATTGTGGCATTGATTTTCACACCTGTCCTTTTACAGCCTTGTTTCATTCTGGCACCAGTTGTTTCACTGAGATAAATGTGAGAGAAGGCATCCATTGCCAGCTAAGTAAGCACTGCAGCTTTCTCTTAACACCTAAGATGGTCAATCAAAAAGCTTTTACTGCCACACATCAGCCTGAAAAGACGCTCCCATCACTCAGAAGTTTCCCCTTGCCTGTACCTCAGGCTACCACCCCAGCAAGCAGATAACCTAATAATTTACTTTATGCTCATTAGCACACAAAATTAGTTCTGCTCAAGTATCTCAGCTGAATGGATTGTGTTTGTGCTGTGTGCACACTGTGTCCCTTCTGCTTTGGGGTCAGCTTGTTTCGGTTCTTAACTGAAGCAGTAATCTGGTTGTAACATACCTGCCCATCTCGATCTGGAATTCCCCTACAGTCTCTCCTGGAACAAAAAAGAAAAGTTTCAGTTGAATCAACACTGTAATTATAATTCCAAGGTCTGTATGAAATAACATATGAAAAGTTAATCTTCATTAAGCTGTAAATCTGGATGCTAATGTTCAGTGGCAAGATAACTCAAAAGAGTTCTTGCTTCATAGCACAAAAAGAGATCAAACTAACACCTATCACTGTAATATGGGTAAAAAAGGCAGCACTGAGGATGGCCAGGTACTCAGTGACACCAAGGGAGAACATTGAGTGAATCTACCAGTGCCAGAAATGTACAGTTTTCACTAGAGATTCCTTGAGAGCAAACAGAAATCTCAATGGCACCACAGAGAAAATATTTTTCCATTCTGTGGTGCTAAAAACCTGCATTAGCCAGGCTGCTAAGATGAAAATAGGGGAAGTTTTAAAGCAAAAGGAAACAGCTAAATCTTAGGGGCTCATAAAGCAGACTTCCATACACCTTGAGAGGAGCTGTTGTATCTCTGTCAGCATCATGGCAGACTGCATTAGGACTTGACTTACAATCTTTATGTAGCTCTATGTCCCTATGGCCCTTGTAGCCACATTTCTCTTCACAGAGAAAAGCAAGGCACAATTCTTGCCAAGAATATTTCTGAGATTCACATTCTCTGAACCTCAGAGAAAGGAAAAACAATTCTTATCTTATTTGTTGTGCCTGTGTTGTGTCAAAGTAGAGTGCAATATGGAGATTGTTTACCCAGAGTGATGGTGTTTTGTTTCCTTGGCCTGTCAGGGCCAAGTGTGTGTGTGTGTGTGTGTGGGGATTGTGGGCTGACATTCACGAGATTCTGTGTTGTGTGCAGAGTTGAGTGCTTGGCAGATTCAGTTTAGATGTAATGTAATATAGTATAGAATAATATAGTATCATAAAGTAATTAATTAGCCTTCTGATAAGATGGAGTCCTCCTCATCATTCCTCCCTGCCATGGGGGTCGTCCTCTTTCGATAGTTCCTTACCCACAAAAACAAAGGACTGCAAGCATGTGTGAAATCAGGAGTGATTCCTTTTACTCTGCTGACACCACTCAAGCCACAAGATGACACCAAATTTCCCTGAAGGCACAGGAAGAAGAAGCAGAAGAGGCAGTGCCGTGCCAACCTGTCCAAGCAGTGCTCCTGGTAGCGGCCGCGCTCGCGGTGGTCGAAGTCGTGGAAGCGATCCTGGCGGCCGAAGTCCGAGTGGTAGCGATCGTCCAGCGCCAGCCGCTTGGCCTCGGGCCAGTAGGGGTCATCCCTCCTGCACACACAGAGCTCACATCAGCAGCAGCACCAGAACCACCTCCCTTTTCCTGCTCTCTCAAACCTCATCTAACCCAGGAATCAAAAATCTATGTGTGTCAAGCAGGAGTCGCATTTCAGTTTCAGAGAAAAATTGGTTTACCAAAAATAGCTTAATTTCAGCACGTGGTGGCATGAGAAGAGAATATCTTTCCCCTTACCATTTAGAGTTGATACAAACAACTCTACTACTCTATTAACTCTATTATTACTACTTTATTAATTCTATTATTATTACTCTATTAACTCTATTATTATCATCACTCTACTAGTACTACTCTACTACCACTCTATTATTACAACTCTACTACTCTATTAACTCTATTATTACTACTCTACTCTCTGTTACTCAAAGAAGTAACAACTCTGGGTTGTTACTACTCTTAGTCATCCCTCTTTGGGAAAGAGTAGGCTCAAACAGTGCTTACAGTGTACAAGCACGTATTTGCTGTTCTTCAAGTTGCTATTAGAGTTAAGCAGCATCTAAAGAGTCTTTCAGCTGTGAGCTCCCATGACTGCCTTATCCAGAGTGCTCCCCATTTCCACAGGCTCCCCAGGGGGATGTTTGGAGGAGTTTGGAGCCCCACTGCCCTGCTCCTCACCTGCTGTCAGGATCATAAGGTCTCCTCATGGCAGATCTCCGCTCCTGCTCGTAGCGCAGCTGCTCCTGCTGGCGTCGCAGCTCCTCCCTCTCCCTCTGGATTCGCTCCTGCTCCCGTCTCCTCTCCTGCTCTATGTGCATCCTTTCCCTCTCCAGCCTCTCCCTCTCCAGGCGCTCTCTGTCCAGGCGCTGCCGTTGGAATTCCAGCCGCTCCCGCTCCCTCTGGAGCCTCTGTCTCTCATCGCGCTCGTGGATGGCCGCCAGGCGCTGCTCCCGGTCTCGCCTCTCTCTCTCTCTAATTTAAAAAAGATACTTAATTTTTAATTGAGATTCTTCAGACCAAGTTCTACTGCCTCTTTGTTTTGGGTTGTGTTTCTTGTTTGGTTTTGCCTTTTTTTTAAAGAAGTTTTATTTTCTCCCTCTTCTTCCCAGTTAAGCTTAGGGGAAAATAAAAATCTCCACAGAAATGACAGAAGCAAAGGTGAAAATTCTACGTAAGTAACATATATCTACTCTTAAGTAAGGTCTGAAAAAGCTTTCAGAGAGCACAGCAAGTCCTAAGACAGAAATATGATGTACAAAAAGTATTTACAAGCTTCTGGGGAAAAATCAAGAACATTCAAAACCAGTCAAGTGGAAGAAAAAGCCTGAAAGCACCTATGGAAGTCTGATGAGAACACTGATATCAACAGTAAAATCCTCTATCACTTGGCATTATGTCTGTTCCAGCAATAATTTGTATGAAATCAATCTGAGATAGTAATTAGTATGAAATCAATCTGAGATATCACTGTTGGAAGGTCAGCACAGAACTGCTTTGAACAAAAGCAGAGAACAGGTAAGGGAGTTAAAGGTACAGGTAAGGGGTAAAAAATGCCATTTGAAGTTCAGAGGTCCTGGGAACTCACCGGCGCCTCTCGGTCTCCCTGATTTCTCTCTCCCTCTGCCTCTGCCGTTCCCGCTCCCGCTGCTCCTTGATTTTATCAAAAGATAAAATATCCTGCTTTTCCTTGCTCTCCGATTTGCGGTCCTGGCTCTTTGTGCTCTGAGATGAATCAGAACAATGCATGAGCTGAACATGGTGCATTTTCAGCTATAACTCCCAGGCAAATGTCTACACTATGTCAATCTGAACAAAACAGGCTGTCATGCCTTCCCCAGAGGTAAAAAACAACAGTGGAATTCCAGGAAAAGTACCCGGAGTTTGAGCAGAACTTCTAAATATTACAAAGAAATACTAGAGGAACACAATCTGACTTGCACTGATTTCAAACAACAAACACCAACAGCATTCCAAGCTCAGGGAAACACATCATCCTAACACCTTTTTCATATTGCAACTCAACTTCTTGCACTAGGTCAGCAGAAAAAACGTATAAAAAAGGTGAAACAGAAGAATTTCCCCTCTGTCACATCATTAAAACCCTGATGCTTTCCAGAAAGTGATAAAAGGATAATTGTATCAAAATGCAAGGCTAAAACCCCTTCATCTCTGAGCACATCAATCTATTTGACATCCATTTTTACTCAAAAGCTTCTCTGGAAGTTAGCCTTACCCTCTCCTTTGATGCAGAAGTTTTCACACTAATAACTGGCTCTCCTTTAGATTTATCCATTACCACTGTCCTTTCTGTTCCTCGACTTGCTAGAAAACAAAACAGAACCAAAAATAAATGGTACAAAAGACATTCAACAAGTCTTGCAAGACTCAAAACTATCAGGATAGTAAATAGTAAAAAGTTATTTTAATGAGGTTTTTAATAACTTATGGAACTTATTAGTGATTTAAATAGCTTGCCAAGATTTGGCCAACTTGAGGATGGGAGCAATAAATTTATCACAAAATTACAGCAGTAATTTCTGGCAGGGATGACAGCTAATAGAACACAAATTTAATTTCATTCTTCTGTCCAAAAACTACATCCTTTGCCACAGTTAAAAAAAAAAAAGCCCAAAAAAGGACACAAACCACACATAGTGTCAGGTCTGAACCCAGTGACAATTCCATAAGAATTATGGAAACTGTTTTAAGTTATTAGGAATTGAAGTCAAAATTTTCAAGGTGTTTTCTGATGTTTGTGTCAGTTCTACTAAGTAAGATTCTTTTTATTGAATTATCAATCACATCTAATAATGTACAAGTAACCTTGAAAACATTTCTGAAAGACAGCCAGCATCACCTGATTTGCTTGCCCTGGATCTATCAGAAGACCCAGTCTTTTGTTCATCCTTTTCCTTTCCTTCTTTTTCATCTTTTTCTGATTTCTTAGCATCATCTTTTTTGTCGATCTTCTCCTCCTTCTTAATACCAACAGATCTACAAAAAGCAGGAAATCAAAATGCCTCTTTCAAAAGCAACAAAGCACTGAAAAACCAATGTTGGAAGTATCACTCACTAACCACACAGCCAGTCTACCAGACAGACAGACAGACTGAATCCTAGAAATATTTGTCAGTTAAAAGTAGAGTCCAAGACAGAGTCAGAGGACAAACGACTGGTAAAAATACTGGTTTATCTATAAATAATTTGATTTAGTATCTCCTCATATAGCTAACAAGTTTTTATACTAATACTAAAGAGCTTTGTATTTCTGAACAGAGGGCCAGTTAAGATGCCCTTACTACTGGAAAACATCAACTCTCCAAGCATTATCCCTATTTCAAATGCAGGATGAAACATTAAATCAAGATTTATTACAGTTACTGTTCAACTTGGTCATCTGGCTATATTTGAAATGAGTGGTCTTTAAGTATCATAAAACACAAAACAACACTTTACTTCTCAGATTTGGACTCTGCAGAATGGTGCCTGTCTTTTTCTTTCCTTGTTTCACCTTCCTTTTTGTCAGAAGGCTTTTTTCCTGCTGGTTCATTTTTTGCCTAGAAATTCAGCCAGAAAGAATTACAGAGTCAGAGACAGAGAATAAAATTGCATGTTTTTATTTACACTACACTGCCACGAAATAGCTGCCACTTACCTTTTCCACAGAAATCATTTTACCATGCAGCTCTGTTCTGTGCAGGTGATTAATGCACTTGGTGGCCTCCTCAGATGTTGACATTGTCACAAAGCCATAGCAGCGAGCGCCAGGGCTGCGAGCATTTGTCACCACTTTTGCACCAACCACCTTAGGGAAAAAACAAAATATTCTGTGTTTGCAGGTCTGTCACTAAATAAATTCTAACTTAATGACCATTTAGAATAGTTTGGATGGGAAAGGACTTTTAAAAGCCATTTAGATCAATGAATCCCCTGTCATAGGCAGGAACACCTTCAATAATGCAGCTCAGAAAATTCAGCTTCAAGTTGCTGAGCAGGTCAGGAGCTTAAGGCAGATATACACAGAGAAGGGAGAGTTGGACTGTAAAAACCAAAATAAAATTGAATAAAGAAAACTACTACCACTTTCTATTTCCTTTCAGGACATCTGTATCCACAGACGACAATCTATGACAGGCAGTGGCACTTAGTGACATAAACAAAGTATTTGGCAGAAGGGGAGATGGTCACACAGAGAGCTCCCTTCCACAACTTCTGCTCTTATAGGCCAGCAGGCACTGCAAAACAAGTGGGAGTCTGCCCTCAAAGACTGGGTTTCTCCAGAGAATACCCCTTGAAATGGAATAGTTTAAAACAGCATTAATTGCTGGATGCTCAAGACGTAATTAGACTACTACATGATGATCTATCAGTCTCTCCTGTCAAGAACTGCCTCATCCTCACAGGTATCTGCACAGATATTCTCTGCAAATTCCATCTCTGCTCCTACCCCTCCACTGCAATCTTCTTTATTGAACTGTGCTCCTTTCCAAAGAACACAAAGTTAAGAACTCAGCCTGCCCAGTTATTCATGAGGGAAAATAAGAGTGAAATTTAAGGTCAGCCTTTTAAACTGACAGAATGGTTTGTTAATTTACATATCCATTACATACCTTTCCATACTTGCTGAAAAGGTTCTTCAAGTCTGTAGCTCTAGTAGAGGAGGAAAGTCCACTAACCCACAAATTTCTGCCAGAACCACTCCCCACACGGCCTGGGGCACAAAAAACACAAAAGACCATGTGTAACACAAATGCACCAGTGCAAAATTCAGAGTCCTAAATCCCCCACGTTTTTCCTTCATAAAACTCTCCATGTTAAATGTGCATTTGAAGAGCCTCAAAGAGTTTGTAGCTACAGATTTTCTTCCTGTACTTCAATCACGGTTAGGAGAATTACAAAGTATCAAATGTTACATCACAAAAAAAAAAAAAAAAAAAAAAAACTTATTTAAAATAAGCCCCAACTCTGTTTGTTAATAATGTTACAGAAGTTACAAAGAACTGATATGTAAGTTATATTTTGAAGGGCTGTGTTACAACTACAACTGAGAGTTCACTGAATTAACAGACCTCCTTTTTACTACAGGTCATTTGAAAATAAAAAACCCAAAAAACCCCCAAATATGCACCTACCTTTCTCATCTTTTGTGACTGCCTTTGTATCTTTGTCTTCAACAGGGCTAAAGATAAAACACCACATTATTCAAGAGATCATATGCAAAAAGACCATTAATTCTAGACAGCACAACTAAAACTGGATACCTACCAGTAACTTAGCTCCAAAATAAACACTATTATTGGCAATTTTCTAGAAGAGTGACAGGAAATAGGGATTTGTACCCCTAAACGGACAATTCTGTTTTGCAGATGACAGAAATAAGAGTAATTTGGGGGAAACAACCTTTGAAGGTTGAGGAAGGAAAAGAAATCAAACCCACTGTTCTTAAGAACAAAAAAAAAAATATTTACACATGGAGAAATAAAAGAGACCTTTAGGAATAGGCTACAATTTCATCAGTCTCGGAGGCCAATTGAAGGAAACAGCTTATTCGCATCACTTAAGGACCAATGATAAAAGATAGCATCTGGTCTAGAACGGAGAAAAAACAAACCTCTTTTTCTGATCACCGCCCTCACTGGCTGAGGACTCTTTAGTGGCAGGGGAAGATTCCTCAGAATTAGCTTTGTCTTCTGCTCTCTTGCCATCTTCTTTGCTATCTCTGGCTTCGGCACCTGCGCCTTTCTCCGCTGTCTCCCCACTAGAGGCTTCCAGGCCTTGGGAGCGTTTGCTACTCTGATCGCTTAGGGTCTCTACCACTACACCTTCAGAGTCCGGGGCCTCTTCCTCGGGGCTCTGTTCACTTGTCTCCCCTTTCGCTACCACTAAACGCTTTGCTTCCTTCCTTGCCAAAGCTTGGGCCGATTTGCTGTCCAAAGCTAAAGCATCTTCCTCCAGCTGAGCGGCAGCGAGAGCGTCCTCTTCCTCAGCCAGCCTCTTGCCTGGCCCCGCGTTACTGGCTTCCTGCGCACGCGGCCGCTCCGCTTCGGGAGGTTCTTCGTTAAGTAGCTCAGATTTACAAGTTTCCCCCAAAATGTCGAGTATTTTCTCATTTTCTACGGATTTAACAGGAATAGAATGGCACAAGATTTAATCACCAGGGAAATACAGCAATCACAAATGTGGAACTGGCATGGCTGCCACACTAACACCAAGAGAACTGCTAAGCTACACAGAGATTGGAAAACCCTAGTGTACACAGTGTTACACCTACCACGCTAACTGCTCTCTCACACCCTGACAAATCAGCCCTAGCACCTCAACAGCCAAGAAAAATGCCCCCACAGATTTAACAAAAAACTTCGGGCTCAGCCTTCATATTCTTCAGCAAATCGTTCAGCTCTGTTTCTTCTCTAGTTAGCTTCCAGAGTCCGAGACGCTTAACTGAACGTATCAAGGCACTGAGAGTTCAATTTTCCAAATTTCTGTGAAGTTCTTTTAGTAGAGACAGTCCAACATGAGAACTGGGCATCTTCTGATGGTTCTGAGTGTGTATGCAGTCCAGAAAGCGAGTGGGATCTGTAGCAAATTCCTGATGGCAGCGTGTTCCTTCTTCTGAAGTCCAGTCCCTCCTTCATTTCAGTTCTGCACCAGAGCTTTGCACTGCCTACACTCCTGTATTTATACTTATTCACAGAACCACTGTACAGTGTGATATCACAAGATCTGTTTTCAGAACCTTTACATCTTTAAGGCTCGTTCCTCAACTTCAGTCTGCAGTAACAGTTCTAGGGAACCATTTCATGGCATTAAACAAGTTTTCCAGGGGTGGTTATTCACAGATCTGGTGATATGACTGGGTTTCCAATCTCTATGACCCTGCATGACCTGGATTTTCCACCATAATAACGTACACTACAGTAATGCATTAAAAAAAAAGAACCAAAAAAACCAAACAGGGACGCAAAAAAGCCTAAATGAAGAATGAAACTGTTCAAATGCCCAGGATTTTTTTTTAATTAAAAAAATAAATCAAAGTAACCAAACAAAAACAAACAGTACCTGGCTCCAAAGGTAACTCTTCAAGTTCCTGTAGTGAAAAAAATTTTGAAAAGGAGAAATATCACTATTTCATAAGGAAGATGCTATTTCGAATGACATTTCTTATCCACCCATTACAGGAGAGTGTTTAGTAAAAGCACTACTATAATTTAGCCTATTTCAGCCTTGAAAACATTGAAATTCAAATAAATTTATCAGAAAAAAAAAAATAAGATGAACTTTTAATATTCTCAAAAGTTTTATGAAGTCTGAAAACTTTAAAACCTCTCGAATTCAGCCACCTGTTGAACACATGGTACACATTCACATGGATAAATAAATCAATAAATGCAAGCAGCACAGAGGAAAGCTTATCTTCATGTTACCCTCCTCTACCCTGTGTTTTCTGAAGTCTCCTTTCTGAAAACAGGATCAACAGAAACACCAGCTTCACCTGGAGCTGGTGCTCTGAACCTACCAGGAGTGATCTGGAAACAAGGCCAGCATTTCAGGAATAGACAGTTCCAGCTTTCTTCTCACCCTGGGACATGTACATTTTTAATGGAAGTTAAATATAATGTAAGGCACTGAGCTGGTATTTACATCAGATAAAAGGAATCCAATCCACCACCAAACTCAGTGTGATACATACATCATAAATATATTTTTATATATGTATATACATATATATATATATATATTTATATATACACACATATATGATCTGATAAAGAAATTAACCTTTGTCTCTATGATTAAATCCAAAGGTTAATTCCCATTATTTGCAGAGGAAGAACGCACCCACTATACACACACAGTTTCACCATACAGTATTATATTGTGTATTTTATGCTTTTTTTGTTTGTAAAGAAAAACTGGCTACCATTTACCTTTATTATGGTTATATCTGATGAAGAAGCATCTAAACTGTTCCCAACATCTTCAAACTCTACCTTTAAAAAATAAACAGGAGACATATTATTATCTAAAAAGGAATATTGTCAGTTAAACCTAAATGAGAAAGTGAAGATTTGTATTTGCATTGACAGCTCTTACCAGCAAACACATCCAGCACCCAAAGCAACCAAAAATGGTAAAAACTGAGTAATAACCCCCAGGACTCTTCCTGATCCCCACTGACTGAATAAAATCTCTCATTATCTCTTAACTATGATGGTCAGCTCACAAAAATCTTATAAGTATAGGGATTCCAATAGCAAAATCTCTCTGATTTGTATCCCTGTCATTTACAGCAACAACACAGAGCCAAAAAACCCACAGGACTTGGTAATTATGGGAGCTGACCTAGCCTCGAGACATTTACTCACTTAAAAAAACCTCCTTTTTTATGACAATTTCCATTTGATTTGTGTAGGACAAGGATATGCCTGGGGATAGGGGGCCAAGTTTACTTCTGCAGCTTTAGAAAAGAACCACACAAGTTTAGAACCTTGTAGTCAATGTGGACACACAACAAAGAGCAACACTCTCCCATTAGATGGGGCAGAAATAACTTCTTTCAAATGCTTTGTTGTACATTTCAAGAGATAAAGCACTTGATTATCCTCTAGCCCAGTGTCAACAGCCAGATGAACACAGAAAGCCAACATAAAAACACTTTCAGCAACTGAATAACTGCAAGACCCAATCTTAGCAGAAAAATAACCTTGAATACAATTCCCTGAATGGTGCTGTTCAGTTGAGAAGTAAGTACACTATTTGTATGCCTCATATGTTCTCTAAAATAAAGATGTTAAAATAAGAATATATATATTATAATTAATAACATAAAGCAGAGTTCAAAGCATGATTAAAAACAAATGCTCTGTAAACTGCTATTAATACAATCATGTGTACTGATGATATTTAACTATTTTAAAAATTAAGACACATATTTCCACAAATATGTGAAAAGAAAAGCAATGACATAAGAACCAATACAGCTCCAAATTTTCCCAAGTACTCTTTAGCCACCACTTTGCTATTTATCCAGAAATAAATAAATTCTAAAAAGAAAACCCTGATTCCACACACATAAGAGATGCATACCATCACTATTGGTATTTCTCTTGATTCTTCTTTAATTTCTGGAAATTGTGGGGATGCCTCCAAGTGACCTACAGCATACTCTGCAGGCTGATCTGGAAGTTCCTTCACTTCTGCATCAGCATTTTCTTTACTATCAGAGAGCGAGTCAAGAATATTATGGGCACTGTAATCATCTCCACAATCTACTGCATTGCCATTATCTATTTCAGCTTCATCTAACACACTAATATCCATCATGTCAATATCCTGCAAGTTATCCAAACTTGCTTCAATATCGTCCTGTGAAAAGAAAAAAAAGCACATGTCACAGTCAGGGTGACTTGAGAGCCATCTGTCACCACCCCCTCCAAAGGCAGCCCCCTGTACCTGGCCATCTCCAGAATCCTCCTCCAGGCCGTTGTCTTCCACTCCCTCTTCATCTGCTCTACGTCCTGACAACACCATCATCATCATTAGAATGAGAGCAGAAATGATAATTGTACCCCTCAAGCTTTAGATTTTCACCAGAGTTGGTGTTTCCTTCAGTTTTGTCCCTGTTTGTGACAAACAGGCCACAGTCCAGCACCTGGCAGGAGCTCAAGCTCTGTGACCTCCCCAGAACATTGGGCTCAGCTCAGATTGCAGCAATTTATTACCTCAACCTTTCAATTCTTTACAGACATTTACGAGAAGAAAAATAAACCAAATAAACAAAACACAGCACAAAATCCTGAAATAAGCCCACTCTAGCTCTGGGTTTCACTGCAGTGCTCTGCCCACCAGCTGGATGTGAATTATATCAATTAATGGAATTACTGAAAACACTGCACCAGCCTCAGCACCAAGGAGCAACTCCTCAAACTCAGAGCTAAGCAGCTGTTTGACCTTTCATGAATTTGATTTTCCTCAAAAACTACAAGCACATTACAAGTGAGAAGGATTTCAGAGCCAAGAGGAATATTTCATCTATTTCCACCCCTGCATTAAAAGCACTGTAATAGACATGAGACTTGGAAATTAATATGATTTAAAAGATTTCTTTCACCCAGAGTTATGACATTTGCCCTCTATGTGGTCAAGATGTCACATTTTAGCCTGCAAGCAATTGCACCATCACTCCAAATCAGGTATGATGATTAAAATCAAACAAATGAGCTAGCAAAACAGTCCAGCTTAATCTCACAAATTTACATTTTGTGTAAACCAAATCTAGCAATAAAAATACTCCAGCTAAACTAGTTATTTTGCTCACCTCCAATGCAAAGTTTAAACACTATTTGCTTACAAAGTAAGATTAAATTGTGCTAATTGACTACTTTTAGAAAACCAGTAAATTATTTTCTGAAAATAAGGATTATATAAGACTGTCTCACTACTACAGAAACCAAGCATAAGGCCTTGATAACATATCTGACTTCAGAAATGGATAAAAAACTTATCTTCTGAGAAGAAAACTGCAATTTCTATTAGCTATAATGCATAACACTACAGAGCTTATTTGCACTAGCTAAAGACTCTGCATTTCTACATTAAAACAAAGTATTAAAAACACTGGCACTGCTTCGGTGTTACTTTGTCATTCTTAATTCAAATTTCAGGGAACTCTGCGAACAAACCAACAGATCCTTCAATATTTCCTGCCTTGCTAAACATGTGAAACTCTCTGAAGAAATGACTGGTAAGTTTAATATTATATCATCCATCTCTAAAAACTTTAGCACGAATGTGGGGTAGAGTACCAGCAACAAAAAAAAAAAAAAACCACTATGAAGGTTCCATTTCAAGAGTATATTTGCTTGAAAACGCAAAGATTATAAGGTGCCCTGTACCTTTGCTGCTTCTTTTTGGCGTTTTCTTCATGATATTTTCTGAAACCACTGGAATTTCATCAGGATTCCCTCCTTCCTCCTCAATAGCCTAACAGGGGCAAAAGAGAAAGATATAAAAATAGACATTAAAAAATTCATTTGTACATTTTTGTTGAGCTTAAAAGCTGCACACCAGAGGCTGAAAAATTCCAAACCATGAATCAGCAACTTGGATACACAGACAAAAAACCACCACAGCAAAGCAACAAGCAGGGAGTAACATGTTGGTGGAAGGTTTTGGGAAAACTGTCAGCAAAAAAGAGCCAATCCTACAGCATTTGGAATTGTTCATCATCAATCCTGCAGTATTTGGAACTGTTCATCATCCATCCTACAGCATTAGGAACCGTGCACAGGCACACGGGTTGTTGTGACAGGGTAAAATCCTCGGCTCTGGGACACAGCAAGCAGATCAGAGAAGGGATTCCTCATGGTATTAACAAACGAAATGCTGCGATGAAGATACAGTGAAAGGGCTACCAGCTAAACTGCCAGACAAACACCAGTAGGCAGCAAGAATCCCGACAGACAGCGCACAGAACCGTAAATCCAGCAGCTCAGAGAACAGCAGAACCCTGCGGTGCACGAAGCTAGGAACACCCGGGCCGAGCGCTGGGATCGGAGCGGGCTCGGTGACACTCCGGGACAGCAGCAGCGCTCACGGGGCGAGCCTGGGCCGGCCCAGCCCCGCCGGGCACCGAACGCTCGCACCGATCCCGCCGGGCCCCGGCGCAGTCCCGGCCCCGGGCGCTCTTTGGCGCCATTTTCCTCAGCGGTGCCCGCCGGGCCGGGGTCGCAGCCGCCCCACGCAGCCTGAGGCAGCCGCAGCGCCCTCACCTTCCTCAGGCGCTCCATGAGGACGCTCTTGTTGCCGCCGCTGTCCAGGTTGCGCTGCCTGAGCTCGGCCCGCAGGTCTATCACGCGCAGCTCGCTCAGCGGCCGCCGCCGGCTTTCCGACTCCGAACCGGGGACAACAGGCCCAGCCAGGGACGCAGACTCGCCCAGCCCGCCCGGTGAGTGACTCTCCGCCATGGGCCGCGGTTTGGACTCGCTGGCGCGGGGCGAGGCGGGGTGGAAGCGAGGCGGGAGAGGCGCAGCCACCGCCGCAGCACAAAATGGAGGAGAACCGGGGCGCAGGGGAGAGCGAGGGGGCGGGAAAGAGAGGGAGGGGCAGCGCGCATGCGCGCCGGGGCCCGGGCGGACCGCGCGCTCCGCGGCGCCGCCAACTCCGGAGCGGCGGTGACATCACGCGGCCGGCCGGCCCCCGGTCTCCCTCTCGCGCATGCGCGAGAGATCGCGAGCCGTCCTTGGACGCGGGCGACGCCGTTTGCGCCTGCGAGGGGCGATTCTCCCGCCAGGCCCCACCCGCTCAGTCCCGCCCGCGCATGCGCACAGCGTGCTTTGTTCCCCCTCCCCTCGGCGCGTCTAGCTCCCCACCATTTTGTGCCGTGATCGCCAGGTTTGCTGCTGGGTTGTGCCGTGTTCTCCTGCGCGTTCGGGCTCGAGGCCAAATCTCGAAGGGGCCTTGATGGCGGAGAGTCAATCAGCGGCCGGACTGGGGGATTTCACATCCCTTGGTGGGGCCGCAGCCTTTGGTTCGGAACCTGAAACCCGGCGGCTGAGCGAGCTGCGAGTCATCGACCTGCGGGCTGAGCTCAAGCGGCGTAACCTGGACAGCGGCGGCAACAAGAGCGTCCTCATGGAGCGCCTGAGGAAGGTGAGGTGAAGCGCGGCGGGGGAAGCGGGGGGGGAGCGGCGTGCGGCCATCCGGGTCCTTTGTCTGTGGCGCTCTCGGCGCGTGCGCGCTCGGGCCCGGGGCCCTGAGGGGAGCGGGACGGTCCTGAGGGGAGCGCGGCCCCGCTGCTGCCGCCGGGCGCCCGTGGGGTGTTGTTGGGTACCGGCGTGTCCCCTTTGCTGCCGCCGCTGCCTTTGAGCTGTTGCACGGCCCCGCTCTGTGGTGTGGGCGCCCGTTCTGCCGCCCGCGCTCCATCGCTGCTCCGAGCGCGGCTCGGGTTGCACTGGGTGGAATGTGAGATGGCCTCGGCCTGCCCGTCACTGCCTGACCCCGGCGTCCGCGCGTCCTCTCCCGCTTTATTGTCCCGTTCCTCCGGCACGCACAGACGTGCCTCTTCCCCGTACCCGTTCTCGTGTTTCTCTGTGCCGTTCGCAGAATGGGTAAGCTGGGAAGGGATCGCAGTGGGTCACCTGCTCCAGCAGGGTTTTGTCCTGGAACCCTTGGTACAGGATTTCGTCCAGACAGTTCCTGAATACGTCCAGTGAGAGAGACTGCACGCCATCCCTGAGCTATCTATTCCAGTGCATGCTTACTTGCACTGTAAATATTTTTGTCCTCCTACTTAGGTGGAACTTTCTGTGCATCATTTTCTGCCCTGATGCTTGGCACTACACTTGACCCTGTTCCATCTCTCTGACCTCTCTGGAGTGTGTTCCCACAGACTTCCATGAGGATAGAACAGCATGATCAGCCTTGGCCCTTTTATGGGTTCTAACAAGCCTGCACATTGAGAAAAAACTTAGGCACCTGAGCTCCTGTGAGAGTCTCTCCCAGTTTTACGCTGTTGATGAGTTTATCTGCAGAGCAGGGAGCTTTATTCCCCAGCTGTAGCCTGATTTTCCTGTAGGGATGTGTTCCTCCCTATTATTTAGTATTTCTGACAGGTGTGCAGCTGCCTGGCTGTATGACCTGAGCTAGGGAGAGACACCAATGTTTCTCTCTGAAAAATCCTAAAAAATACAGTTGTGGTTAAACCCTAGCAGGCAGCCTGGCACCCCATAACTGTGTTCTCAGCACAAACTCCAACCACAGACCCTGTCAGCTGCTGTGAAGAGAATTAACTGCCCCATCCAAAGCCAGTACAAATGCATAGCAGCAAATCATACAGTGGATATCATCCTGCTGTCTCCCAACAGGCCATTGAGGAAGAAGGAGGAGATCCTGATGAAATTCCAGTGGCCTCAGAGCTGACCACAAAGAGAATGCCAAAAAGAACTAGCAAAGGTACAGTGTCTGGACACTTGCACTTCCATTGTTTGCATGGTGCTAGAACTTGGCATACTAACTTTTTTCCTCCTGTTAAAGTAGTTTAATTTGAAAAAAAAATTGCTTGTTACTTTGTGGAAAATGGTAAAACTCTCTTGCATTAATGAGTAATAACAACTTTAACCTGTGTTTTATTAGGAAGTCTTGAAACTCGAAGATGAAACTGTAAATTGCAGGTGTTTCTGTATTTGTGACCATGAGTAGAATTGTGTCAGGTACAGAGCAAGCTGCTGCAGCCTAAGCTCCATGGAAAGCCTCTATAATTTGTAAACTATAATTATATTTAACTGTATGTTGCTTCAAAATATTAAGTGTTGTACATGCCATTTTAAACGTGGCTTACTTGAGTTGCTGATAACTAGTTCTTTAAAATACTTTCTGATGAGAAACAGGTTATTAAGCTGCTTCTTTTAAGACAGAGTGGCTAAAAATAGAAAAAGAGCTGTTGTCTTTGAATAGCAGTTTGGGGGTGACAGATGTGCATAAAAGTGATTTGTATGTCCAGGATCTTGAAAGTGAACACTAATTCTTAAATCCTTTTAATTAAGGGAGATGTTTTCATAACAATCTTAAGGTGTTACTTTTAAATGGATTACCCTGAGGCTGTTGTGTCTTTTTAGGTATTGAAGTGTTGTGGAATGAGACTGTAGCTTTAGAAAAATACTGTAGCATAAAAAAAGAAAAAATGTTCATGCTCCTTCTGTTTATTTTTATGGGGTGACAAAGGGACCTCAGTTACATCCATACAGACCCAAACTTCTGAACCAGCCTCATCACGTTTACTTGTTGTAACAGATAATTCACCAAAGCTTAAACATAGTACAAAATGTAGTGCTACATCTCACTGCGGTGATACTGTTTTTAGGAAGAAAGCCAGAAGAAGAAGGGGTGGAAGACAATGGTCTAGAAGAAAACTCCAGAGACGGGCAGGTAGGTGAAATGATGATTGCAAGTTACTAAGACATTGCAGGTTACACGATGCACAAAACACACATTTACCCTATTCTCTCTGTAGGAGGATATTGAAGCCAATCTGGATACCTTGCAGGACATTGACATGATGGATATTAGTGTGTTAGATGAAGCTGAAATAGATAACAGCAGTGCTGTAGACTGTGGAGAAGATTACAGTCCTGACAATATCCTCGATTCTCTGTCCGATAACAAAGATAATGTCGAAGCAGAAATGAAAGAGCTTCCTGATCAGCTAACAGAAAATGAGGTGAGTGAGTAGAGGTCTTTGTAATTTTTCAGAAGATACTTGATGGAGATATGGGCACATGAAAAAGGTATTTCAGTCCAGTAGAATACAGGACATGAATGTGATCTGGTTTCTATTCCCCATTCACAGCTCTCATGTCCTACTCTTATAAATGGTAAATATTCTTGAGGCTTGAAATGTTCTCAGTAGGCAAGTCACCATCTTCCTTACCTTGCAGCATCATCTTTGCTTGCTGTGAAAGGAGCCTGGAATTGAAAATGCTTATTAGTTTCTGTATTCCCTCTTCCTGTCTGTACGTTATACGTGTTAAAGGGTATATGTGCATACACCCAGCCATCCAGGTATTTATATATGTGGGGAGAGAGAAAAATAAATTTTTAACTCGGGTAATTTGGATATCTTTTCTGCAGAAATAATGCCCTGGTTTAAGGAAGCTGTGTTGTTCTGTTTTTTCATAGAGATTGATAAAAGAAGAACTTCCCTGTTCTGACATTGTCAGGCTTTTGACTTGGTTTTAAGAGCAGCCTGCGATGTCACCTGCAGACAGCATAGGGTTATCCATGTGTCACATTCACTCCTCAAATATTATCCTTCTTGGATCCTTATGGGTTTGTTTTAGTTTATTTTACATTGTTCACTCATTGAACACAACATATTATTTCTTTGGCATCTGCATATCTGCTTCAACTTCTTATCATTTACCTTCTGTCACCTGAAAAGGGAGATTTTCTCAAAGCCTTTATGTTTGATTGGTCTGTCAGTGCCACGGGAAAGCCAGGACCCTTGGGCCCACAAAGTGTCAGCATCCTGTTCTGGGCACCTTCACTGGGAGTCCCCTGGACCAGAGAGTGCTTCCAGTGCCCTGGGGAGGGTCACACAATCAGAGACCCCTGTCCCAGGTCTCCTCAGCTGGGTGTGTTACTCACTGCAGGCAACTGGTGGTGCCCTTGAAGGACTTGCACTGATCCCTTTATGGAATAACAGCATTAATGTAATAGACAATTACAGCAGGTTAAGGTTCCAGGATTGCTGGTGGTAGTGTCTGTCTGCAAAACATCCCCACCATATTAAACCAGCTTTAATTCCTGACAGAAGCTGGCTGGAGTTCATCATTCATCACACTTACAGTACAATTCTTACCCACCAGACATCCCTAAAGGGGAGAAGACAGGTTCAGACTGTTGCAGTGGAGCCTTCCCTAACTTCTCCCCACTTTTAACTTATTTTTATACTATTCTTACATTTAGGTGGAGCCTGTGTGACTCTGGTTTTGCATCCTGTTCAGTGGGGGTGGTCATGCCTTGGAGGTGGGTGACATCAGTGTGACATGTGAGGTGACCCTTGGCACAGAGCTGTGCATTCTGCTGGGTCAGCAACAAGAAACCTTCTGTCTTTTCCTTGGGCTGACAGCTGCTCTGTGGCTTACCAGCTGCAATTTACCACAGAGTCCCACTCTTGCAGGGATTTCAAGAGAGCCTGGCTGTGGTGTCTGCACCCCAACAGACCAAGCAAACACAAAGGCTTGGAGAGAATGTCCCCTTTCATAGGACTGAACACAGAGTCATGGCAACAGCATCCCCTTCACCTGAAAGGCAATTTTGTGATATTCTCTAAATTAACTTAATGGATGAGTTTTGATTGCATCTTACCCTCAGCTCTTTTAAGAAAAAAGATTTTTGGGGTATGTTTTCAATTTGGAGAAGTGTAAACCTAAGTCAGCTTCATTTCTAATTTGTTTTTTTTATTTAGAAACTAAAGTTAAAAAGTGGGAAAGTGAAAAAACATGTTCAGTAACCACAGAAATGTGAGATAAGACTCTAAGAATAATTTTGAAATAGACAATGTCCTGTTGAAATTAAAATGAAAAGTAATTGGAGAAAGATATTTAAATATCAGGTATGTTTACATGTTGCTCCTCATTTGTGGGTCACACTCTGAAGTATCAATTGAGATTTAAATATGTCTGGTTTTCTTGAAAGGGAAGATTAAGTACAGGTGTATTCTCCTTAAGCTGCCTTTGTTAAGAAATACTTTTGTTCCTTTCTTACTCTTTTAGGACGATTATGATGAAATTGAACACAATTTGGAAGCCTCCTCTTCAGATTTAATTGAAATGAAGGTAAACTAAAAATGTAGCTGGGTGTTTTATTATTAATATTTACTGAGTTCTCATACTGCAAAAAAGAAAATGTGACCATAACATGAAATTGTAACAAAATCCCTTGCTCAGCACAGTGTGTGAATTGAGGGTGCCCTGTGGTTTTTCCCTACTTTTCAGTCAGCTCTCAAGATTTCCTTCACTTTATGGAGATTAAAAGGGTCTTGTACTGCTGATTTCTTCTCTCTCCCATGACTATATGAAGTAGTAGCTGGGTTTGTTTTTTACTCTGTAGTTGGTGTGGTGGTACACAGAGATACTTTATTGGTTTCGTTATAATTCAGATTTATTTAGGGAGAATGCAGTTGTGGCTGATACTTTGATTTGGCTTAATGTGCCAGAAAAGGTACTTCTATAAAATACTCATTTCCAGCATTTGATGAAAAAAAGAGCTAAATTTAATAGATGAATTTGTTTAGTTTTCAATTTTGGGATTGAGTAGGGAGTTGTTATTATTCTGTATTAGAAAATACATTTTATAAAATCCTCATTTTGTGGTCTTCTTTTCCTAAACAGAAAATGGAGAAGCTACACTTGGAGCCAGGTACTGTTAAAGAAAAACATATTCCTGTCTTTTCAACTAATACTTTTTAAACCATTAACTATTAAAAAACCCAAGCAAACAAACATAATTTGCATTATTTTTATAATGGACAATCCAGATCATGCAGGGTCATAGAGATTGGAAACCCAATCATATCCCCAGATCTGTGAAGTGATGCTTGAAATACTTCCAGTGAAATGAAATGGTTTAAAAACCTGTTAAACTACATAAGTGGATTTAGAGAAGTTTAATCACAGTTATAAAAGCTAAATATTCTACTTGTAAACAGATCTTGTGATATTGCACACACCTTAACTCTGTTACTATGTAGAGAGCAGTGAAAGCAGTAAAAAGATATTGTAGGGCATTAAAATGTAAAGATTAGTTACTGGATACAGAAGAAAGAAGAGTTTCTTCATGGAAATTTCATACAGATACTTTTCCCTTTCTGGACTGCAAACACACTCATGCACCATCAGAAGATGCCCAGTTCTCATGTTGGACTGTCTCTGCTAAAAGAATTTCACAGAAATTTAAAAATTGAACTCTCAGTGCCTTGATACGTTCAGTTAAGCGTCTCGGACTCTGGAAGCTAACTAGAGAAGAAACAGAGCTGAACGATTTGCTGAAGAATATGAAGGCTGAGCCCGAAGTTTTTTGTTAAATCTGTGGGGGCATTTTTCTTGGCTGTTGAGGTGCTAGGGCTGATTTGTCAGGGTGTGAGAGAGCAGTTAGCGTGGTAGGTGTAACACTGTGTACACTAGGGTTTTCCAATCTCTGTGTAGCTTAGCAGTTCTCTTGGTGTTAGTGTGGCAGCCATGCCAGTTCCACATTTGTGATTGCTGTATTTCCCTGGTGATTAAATCTTGTGCCATTCTATTCCTGTTAAATCCGTAGAAAATGAGAAAATACTCGACATTTTGGGGGAAACTTGTAAATCTGAGCTACTTAACGAAGAACCTCCCGAAGCGGAGCGGCCGCGTGCGCAGGAAGCCAGTAACGCGGGGCCAGGCAAGAGGCTGGCTGAGGAAGAGGACGCTCTCGCTGCCGCTCAGCTGGAGGAAGATGCTTTAGCTTTGGACAGCAAATCGGCCCAAGCTTTGGCAAGGAAGGAAGCAAAGCGTTTAGTGGTAGCGAAAGGGGAGACAAGTGAACAGAGCCCCGAGGAAGAGGCCCCGGACTCTGAAGGTGTAGTGGTAGAGACCCTAAGCGATCAGAGTAGCAAACGCTCCCAAGGCCTGGAAGCCTCTAGTGGGGAGACAGCGGAGAAAGGCGCAGGTGCCGAAGCCAGAGATAGCAAAGAAGATGGCAAGAGAGCAGAAGACAAAGCTAATTCTGAGGAATCTTCCCCTGCCACTAAAGAGTCCTCAGCCAGTGAGGGCGGTGATCAGAAAAAGAGGTTTGTTTTTTCTCCGTTCTAGACCAGATGCTATCTTTTATCATTGGTCCTTAAGTGATGCGAATAAGCTGTTTCCTTCAATTGGCCTCCGAGACTGATGAAATTGTAGCCTATTCCTAAAGGTCTCTTTTATTTCTCCATGTGCAGATATTTTTATTTTTTTTAATCGCAGTGGGTTTGATTTCTTTCCTTCATCAACCTTCAAAGGTTGTTTTCCCAAATTACTCTTATTTGTAATCATCTTCTTAATGTAAGTCTGTTTAAGAATCTGACTTCGTTATTTCTTGTCAGATTTCTTAAATCCAGTATACAAAGGTGTGTTTTCGTTTGCAACATATTTTCTGGTAGGTATTTAATTTTAGCTTTTTTCATAGTTTATATTTAGTCACTTTTCTTTCTGACTTGAATAATGTGGTGTTTTGTCTTTAGCCCTGTTGAGGAGGACAGAGATACAAAGATAATCTCAAAAGATGAGAAAGGTATGTCTGTTTTTAGATGTAAAACTTCAATGATTGCTTGGATGTCTGTTTGTCTTGGGTGGGTTATTTCAGTAGAAATTGATTGCAATCTATGCAGTTTTTGATTAGCATAAATTCACCCCTTTCTGCATTTTCCTGATAATGTCTAAATAAGTATTTTCCTATAATGCATTTTTTTCAGGACATGTGCTTTGCACTGTTGTGTTTGTATCTTGATTTTTAAAGGTCGATGTTAATACATGGCAATTCTGGGTTTTGGCACTGGAGATGCCCACTAACACCTGTTAGCAACATTCTTCAATTGTTTGCTTTACTATACACTTGGAGTTCTCCGTCCCATTTTCTGCTTTGCTGAAGTAATTTGGCATCCAGTGTTCACATACTTAAGTACCACAAATATTACAGCTTAATGTTGTCTTGAAATTATATTGATTTTATGAAATTTCTGTCCACACAGATCCTATCTATGGTGCAAATATGCATCATAGACAAGAATAATATATTTTGATCCTAATGAAGATACCTTCATAATTCTTGCTTTTAATGCACCAGGCAGCTCTGTTCTCTTAAATGCTGCTGTCAGGTACTTCAGCCCTTTAAAGTATGGAAGTTCCAGCAATTCCTATAAAAATCAAGAAACTCATTATGAGATCTGACTGCCAGCTGGACAGGAGGAATTGGATTGGTTTTAATTGGGTTTTACAACCCAGACTCACCTCCCTGTCAGCTGCTTTTTCCAAGACCTTGGGTTATGTAACCTGTTTGCACAAGCTGCTGGCCCTCCCTTGTTAGGGTCAATTTACCTCTTGCTTCCAGTCTGTAATCTCGAGTTATCTTATTTCAGAATATTTGAAGGAGTTTTCTGTTCATGCTGTCCTTTACCTAAGGACTTGAGTGTATTATTTTTGTGGACTGAGAACACCCTTTCTTGAGTTTGCTTTCAGAGCTGCCTTCAGGAATTTGGGTGTCTGAAACCACCTTGCTCCTGCATCCCTCTCCCACATTTGTTTTATTCATGTTCTGGCTTTGTGAACAGCAGTGGTGAGAGGGAGCTGCTTGACTGTGTAACATACTCTGCATGCAGAGCAAAGTGACTGAGCCAGAAGGAACCTAAAATAGTATGTACAAGTCAGGTCTGACTCATACATTGCTATTTGCCCACTTGTATGAAAGGGTTTTATTTAGGATGAAGAGTTTTCCATATTCCGTGCAATAATTCTGAAAACTGTGTCAACAAGAGTGCAGAAAAATAAATTTACGAGCTCACCCTGGTGGGTTTGGCTGTCAATGGATGCACATCTGAAAGATTTCTCCGTTGTTGGTGGTTGGCTCCCAATACCTGCATTGTTCTTGGTTCCAAGTTAAATGTTTTCAAGTCCCAGTATTTCTTTGTCTTAAAGGTACAGAACCATTGCAGGAGCACTTTTTAAAATCTTGTGGGAGGGCAAAACCTGACATTAAGACTGATCAATCCTTAATCAAAAAGGACGTTAATATACTTTTAAAAATCTTAGAAAACCTCATTGGTAAAATAGCAGAAAAGAGAAAAATGAGCACTTTCTTCTTTCTCCAGGATTCTGGTGCCAGAGTAACTACAGACAGTAATTTTTAAGTTGTAGAAATGTGTGGAGTAAAAGCATCAAAGCCTTTGGCTGAGCTTTTTAAAACACCAGGACAATGCATCTCCCACATGTTTGTGTGCATGGCATACCTTTGTCCATGCCCTTCTGAGATAAATAATGGCACAAGTGTGCTTATCCCAAAAACTCCCACCTCTTTATGGCTGTTTTTGTAAGAGATTGATACAAATCACTGCATCCCTCTCTAGGAAACTTATTTAAATATTAATTTAATTAATAAATAGAAATTTAATATTAATTGTGTTCTCAGTTCCTTGTGCTAGTGACTGAAATTATCAGGATGTAGAAGATGGAAAGGCACCCAAATAAATTATCATTTTGGAAAGGTTCTGGGAAAAATGACTTCTGTAAAACTCCATATATCACCAAAAAACCCCAAAGCAGAAGTATGGAAACAGAGAGCTGGAGTGAAACCCATTCAGTGAGGCCTTGGAGCTGCCCAGACTGACAGAAGGACAGGACAGACTTTTCAAAGGAGACTGGAAACAGAATCCTTGTGTGAGTGCTTCATGCAAACACTGAACCTTGGGCATCAGTTCACTCTTTAATCACTTGATGGTGGGTGTTCAGACTTGGCAGGTTCATTAGCATTTATTAAATCACCTTTGGAGCTGAGATGCAGAATTGCCCAGGGGTGTTCTGGAATTCTTGCATGGTTTAAGCAGGCCAGGTCTAATTTCCTGGCTTCCTAGGCCAGGTCTTTCCTAACTCCTGCAGCTGAGGTCAGACTCTGAATCCCAACTGTGGAATCTGTGTGGGCAGAAACAGAAATTTCCTTGGTTTCTTGGTGGTGAATGGCTTCCTTGAGAGGAATTCTGCATCCCAACAGCATTCCCTTGGAGTTAAGATAAAAATGAGATAAAATAAAAATGAGTTAATAAAGAAACACATGAGCACGTGTGGGGTGCAGACACAGATCCCACAACTCTTCTGTAAGTTACTGGGATCTATCCTGGCCCATTTTGAAGGGCCTCATTAATTCAGAGGTGCCCTAATCCAGTTGCTATCTTGAAGAATGATATGAAATATTTCTATATCAAAACTCATAGTTCCACCCACATTTTTGGATTTGTGCTGCTCCTTACCTTCAGCAAAGCAAATCATGGGAGGAGAATATCACACAATGCATTTCACTTCCTCTGTGATTTAAAAAAATCAAAAATTTGTGATCATGCTCTGTTTTAATTCACGTAACAATTCAAGTAATTAATCCCAATAATTAGGATTTGGGGTATGTTTTGGTTTTGTCTGTTTGTTTTCCCACCTAGGTCGCAGTGCTAGCAGTTCTGGTAGAAACTTTTGGGTGAGTGGATTGGCTTCCACCACCAGAGCTACAGATCTGAAGAATCTGTTTAGCAAATATGGGAAGGTAAGGGGTTATTTTTGTTGGTTTGGTTTTGTTTTGGTGTTTGGTTTGTTTGAAACTGTTAATAAGACTTTTTAAACTCTCATCACAAAGTACCCATGAAAGGAGTCCAATTACCAAAAATATAGGGGGAAGTCCAGGCTAAGTACTCAGTGAATGACTGGAGGTTTTTTATTCTGTTGCTCAGAATATATAAAAATAAATATGAAATTCCATTTGTGGTCCTTTATTTGAAATAGTCAGTAACTATATACACACACTTCTGTGCTGCACTATGGTATTTTCACCTGCTGAAAATTCACAGGCAATAGTGAATTAAATACTTTTTAAAGATTTCCTTAGGATTAAGTAAAATATGCAGTAAATGTTGAGACAGAATTACTGGAGAATATCTTAGGAATTGCCTTAGTAACTTCAATTTTAATTTATCAAGAGTTGGCAGTTCCTTTGAAAAACACTTGTTTGGGTAGTCAGGGGTATGGGGAGGTGTTGTTCGGTTTTGCAGTTGTTGTTAAGGACAGACAAAACGTCAAATCTCCCTGTCAGCTGGAAAATTGAAAGAGTTCAATGAAAGGCTGATACCAGAGCCATCAGTAAGGATTTTTGTCAGATCTCTGAAGGCTTTTTAGAGATTACTACCAGCAGATTGTAATAAAAGCAAATTTTATGTGCTGACAATCAGCCATTGGATGTTTTACTGATGAAAATACTCTGAAACTTAAATATGATTTTACAAATAGGTACAAAAATTGATTGATTGTAGCACAGCTTGGAGTTTGAAAGTCATGGGACTAGCAGAACCTTTTTAATGCTCCTTGTAATGCAATGTTTACATTGATGTGCTTAGAATTCCATCTGGTAACCTAAAATGTTGGTCATGGAGATGTGCCACAAAACTTTAAATGTAATTAAAAGCTAAACAACAGCCAGCCTAGCATTTGGCTCTAGATAGATGCCATGGTACCATTGAGTCATTTAAATAAAATATTATTATTTTCTTCAGGGTGTTAACAGAGGCAGAGCTTCCTGAAAGTAGATGTACTTGTGCAGTAAAGCAAATGCTCAGAAGTAGGTTCTTTATTCAGCTGTACTTTGAAACATCTCTCCTGAAATGATTGATTTCTGTATTACAAAGTGAGCTGTACTGAAAATCTGAGCATATATAAACACCATTTGTGTGACCTTTTCAAGCTCTAGTTTTCAGGGAAGCTTCATGGTTCTTAAGGATTGCAGATAACATTGTTGATCTGCCTCAGCAGTAAGATATAAACATTTTTTGGAGGGAAGGTGGCACTTAGCAGCTGAGCATTAATGTGGAAATCTGCTTTAAAAAATTGTATTGGTATTTACTATTTTATACTAAAGCAAAGTGATGGTATTGATGTAAAGTTAGATGCCTTTTAAATAAATTTTATTGTCATCTTTAGCTCCCACCTCTTGGTTCAGCTTTTGTAGCATTCCACTGGTAACAGAAGCATGGTTGGCTCCAAGCAATGCACCTTTTGTACTTGTTAATCTCTCAAAACCAGAACTTTCCTGCCTGGTAGTAGCCAGGAATTAAAAAGAGCAGAAGTGGAGCTTGCAGTTGGTGCTGTTAAACCTTGGGGACTTGTCCCAGGGAGAGTAATTGCAGTTTTTTTGGGAAGGTGGTGGGGGCCAAGGTGGTGACCAACGCTCGCAGCCCCGGCGCTCGCTGCTACGGCTTTGTCACCATGTCCACAGCTGAGGAGGCCACCAAGTGCATCACCCACCTGCACAAGACAGAGCTGCATGGCAAGATCATTTCTGTGGAAAAAGTGAGTACTGGGCCTCAGAGATGCTGAGTTGCCACCAGATTGTGCAAATGATCGAGGTCACATTCTCAGCTGATGATGTGCAAAATAAATTTCAGGCAAAAAATGAACCCGCTGGGAAGAAGACAAGTGAAAAAAAAGAGTGTGAAGCAAAGAGAGAAACAGTCAGTGAGAGGTACTGTGTTAAAAATTCTCCTACCAAAGGTGTTTTGCTGTGCTTCAGTCTGTGTTGATGTCAGGGAAAAGTAAAGTTGCACTAAGAATTTCAGTGACAAACATTCAGAAAAGAGGAGTGCGTGGATTTTTTTTTTTCAGCTTTTACTACAAGATAGACTTCAGTGGATGTGCAGTGCCTAAATTAAATGTTTCTATTTGGCATTGGAAGGTTGCATTTTCGAGTACACCTTTTAATTTGGCCGTATTTGAGGTTTAGTGATGATGGTGAGGCTTTCATGTCTTAAATCTGTCAGAAAGACCATGTGAGGATTTTGATCTGTGTCACTGTTTCTTCATTACCTTGTGTCTCATTGGAATAGGGTTTCCTCCAGGTCCCAAACAGTTAAAACAGAGTTGTCCAAGATCTGTTCCCAGATCATGTTCTTGAGCACTGTGCTCTTCCTCTCTAGCATTGCTGAAAGTAGCTGAAAGAGGCACTAAGAGAGTGAATTAAACACTGAGAACTTTGCCTTCTTGAATTATCTTCTTGAGGCATAACTTCTGTTAAATGCTACTTGCTGAGAATATTTTGCTATTATTTCACCCAACTGCCTGACAAAAATGGTTCATTGGCATGTTGTGTAAGAAACTCTGTGGGCACTAAGCACGTGGTGGTGTGAATTTGTCTTCATGCTTCCAGCTGAGATCCTGAATCCTGGCCAAGTTTGTTGACTACTGCACAGGATGGTCTGAATATCTTGTTTTATGGTGTAGAAAGTTATGGAAGGAAATGTTTGGAAATCTAATTATGATTGTTATCACATCAGAGTTCTGCTTTGTTGCTGGCATTTCCCTTGAATTTTTTTTTCTCTTAGTCTGTATTAGTCTAATCTGTATCAATATCTATCCACAGACCTGGTGGTGCTAAAAGGGATGAGAAATCTGACCAAAAAGATGATCCTAAAAAGACAGAAGATAAAGATGAAAAGGAAAAAAAAGATAAAGATGACCAGAAGTCTGGTTCATCAGATCAGTCTAAAACTATTAAATCAGGTAATTGGGTTGTTGGTTTTTTATACAAATATGTTGATGCAGGAATATTTAATTGTACGTAGTTCTTTCTAAAGATTCTAGGATTGTTTCAGATTCCAGAATGAATAAGGGGAGATGTTAAACATTGTGCAGTTCTTAAAAGAAGTGCCTGGATTAGGTGGAGTGAAATAATTGATTTTGAAGAGAGGATTAAATGCGAATGTTCACATGTTTGAGAGAATGGTATAGGTCATATAATTTGTTTCTTTCTGGTTTATTTAGGAAGTAAAGGAACAGAGAGAACAGTAGTCATGGATAAATCCAAAGGAGAACCTGTTATTAGTGTGAAAACATCCACTACATCAAAGGACAGAGTAAGTGATGCTTCTGCATGGGAAACATTTTCCTTAGAAACAGGAAAGTATAACCCACACTTGTCTTGCCAGTTTGTCCAATTAGAGTTTCTATAACATGGTTTTAATTAGTAAAATACCTCTCATTTGGCTGATACAGCACTCAAATCCTGCCAAACAAATGGGGCAAGGTATCACTGTATTAATGTATGGTGTGTGTAGTGGTAAAAAAGAACAGCTTTGGGAAAAAAGCAGGGACTAAGCTTTGAGATGTGAAGTGTGCAAATGGAAACAGAGCTCAGAGCATTGTTTGTGATGGTTGTCCTTTAATACATTAAAGTTTCTCTTTTAAATACAGAGTGTTAAGAGCCAGGACCGCAAATCAGAGAGCAGAGAGAGACAAGGGATTGTCCCCTTTGACAAAATCAAAGCACAGAGGAAAATGAGGGAGGCAGAGCAGCGCCGGTAAGAGCAGCACTGACATGGTTTGGGGTTTTTTCCCTAAGATAGATACAATTTTCATTTCTAATTAAAACAGAGAGAAAAAGGCCTTCAGTTTCTTTTCCCCACTTGTAATTTTGTTATAGTTTTATGGTCATCTATTGAACTTAATTTATGCATTTAATTATTTTTAATAGGGCTTTTTTTGGTTTTCATATGTTTAATAGGTTTCATAGTGTTTAAAGGTGATAATTTCCATCCTTCAAATTCCTTGCTAGAGCTGTGACCTGGATTCCATATTCTTCACACATTACAAAAATTCTATTTCTCACCTAAAAGTAGTCAGATTGAATAGGAGGAAAATAATTTTGTTATTTTTATTGAGGAGGAAAAATTTTCTCCCTCCTAGTTAAATTCCTGAGCTTTAACTCAGGAATCATTATCCACCATACCATCCTGCCTTTCTTCACAAAGATGGAATATTCTTCACAGATACTTTATTTCAATGTAAGAAATTAACTGTGGGCATTTGGATTCAGACTCTTCTGACCACATAGAAATATTTGTGGGCATTTGGATTCAGATTCTCCTGACCATAGAGAAGTATTTCCCTCTGGGGATGGGTTTTATGGGAGTCATTTGATCAGTCTCTAAATAAATTTGTGTACACCGAGTGTCTTCCCTCCACATGTGTTAATTTCAAGGGGATAATGCAAGTTTGCAGCCTCTGTGGTTTTAATTTTTACCACTCTTTTGACTTCCTTTCTTTGTTGAAGCATTGCCTGTGTCACTTCTGTCTCTGCTCAAACAGCACCCGCGAGCGCCGGGAGCGGCAGCAGCACCTCCAGACCATCCGCGAGCGGGAGGAGAGGGAGAGGCTGGAGATTGCTCGGGAGAGGCTGGAAATCGAAAGGCAGCGCCTGGAACGGGAACGGATGGAGAGGGAGAGGCTGGAAAGGGAAAGGATGCACATCGAGCATGAGAGGAGGAGGGAGCAGGACCGGATCCAGCGCGAGAGGGAGGAGCTGCGGCGCCAGCACGAGCAGCTGCGCTACGAACAGGAGCGGAGATCTGCCATGAGGAGACCCTATGACATAGACGGCAGGTAACGGCACCAAACCCTGATGGTGCCAGTGGGAAATGTCACTGCCAGGTTCTGTCTCATTTGCCTGGACTGGAAGAAGTCATCCATGTGCTCTCAGCAGTTGTTGGTTGCATTGAGATGGTCGTGTTTAATAGCCCAGGTTTTTCTACACCCTTTTGAACTTAATTTCCCTTCTTCTGGTTTTGAAGGAGGAACAGTATCAAAAGGCATTTATTGAATATCAAAGTGATCCCTGTGGCAGGGAGAAATGACACATCTGACTCCACTGATACCTAATTAATTACTTTATTATACTGTATTATTCAATACTATATTGCACTTCATCTAAACTGAATTTGCACAAGCACTCCACTCAACCGAACAGAATCTCGTGACTGTCAGCTGACAGTCTCAACACACACACATGGATCCAATTGGTCGATGAATCAAAATACACTAGTTCCCTTCAGGTGAACAGTCTTCCACAATGCATTCCACTTGTGCTCAACAAGAGGAGCAGCAATTGAGATAAGAATTGTTTTTTCTTTCTCTGAGGTTCCTCGCTGCAATTCCCAGAAAATATCCTTGGGAAGTTGTGCCTTGCTCTGCTCTTTGAAGAGAAATGTGATCACAGGCATTTATTATTTATTATCTGGGCTGAAATGAGACTGTTCTTTCTTTCAGGAGAGATGATCCATACTGGCCAGAAGCAAAACGAATGGCCATGAATGACAGGTACCACTCAGACTTCAGTCGCCAGGATCGCTTCCATGACTTCGATCACAGGGATCGTGGGCGTTACCAGGAGCATTCAATAGACAGGTTGGTGTCTCACCTCCACTGCTGCCTGAGAACAAAATACAAAACATGTACTTCATGCCACATTTGGTTCCATTTGCATTTTATTTTTCAAGTGTTACTTAGTGGCTGTGGACTTTCTCTTCCAAAACCATGAAAAGCCATGAGTTAAAGCTTCTGGCAGGCTTGGTCAGAGTGTTTTTCCAATGCTGTTTCACATATTTGTAGATTCTAAAAAATAATATTGTAGGCACCTAGAATTTTAACAAGAATGTTTTGGTTTATACATTAGGATTAATTTTGTTTCCCAGGCATCCAAAATGTGGCACATTTTCCATATGTTCCAGCTGTGTGTGCCTTTTGTGGATAATATGGCACAATGTGAGAGCAGGATTTTTCATCTGTGTTGTTAAATAAATGGATTTTTATAGACTGCTGTGTGTTTTACTATCACAGTCTGATTCTAATTGTCTGTTTCTAGGAGAGATGGATCCAGAACAATTATGGGAGATCGGGATGGACAAGTGAGTTGCTTTATAGAGCTACAGAAATATCTTTACATCTTAAAACCTGGTTTTCTATAGTGTGTGTGTGTCAGATTACATTTCAGTAGTTGAGAATTACATTATATCTACTAAAATATGTTGGATAAGATTAAATTCGAAGAGATATTATAAAAGATGTAGTTATTCTGATAGAAATCATAGCAAACAAGTTGTGTCAAAATACACTATTCCAAAAGATTGCATAGAAGAGGCAAAGGTACAAAGTACAAATTCACTCTCTGAGGTTACATGGTAATAACAGCTGAACTGTAGAGGTGTTTGTGGTTGAGGGCAGAATCCTCAATGGCCTTTACTGTGAGGTTTGGAGGGACCTGGATAGGCTGGAGAGTTGGGCTGATGGGAATAGCCTGAAGGTCAAGAGCAGGAAATACAAAGTCCTGGGCTGATCTTACCCATGTGCATTAATAACTGATTGGAGGGAGGATGTGGATAAGATGTAACAAGGTGCCACTCAGTGGTGCCCACTGAAAAGACAAGAGTCAGTGAGCACAAACTGGAACACAGTTCCATCTGAAGAGGATTCAAATCCCCTTTAACTGGGAACACTGGAACAGGTTGCATGGAGAACCTGTGAAGTCTCTAGCTGGAAAAGCCTGGAGCTGGCTGACCCTGAGCAGATGTCAGGAGGTCCCTTCCCTCCCAGATGATTGTGAGATGGAGCAGTTCCAGCTGTGAGCAGGTGTGTAAGAGCTCTGTCCCTTCCAGCACTACCCAGACGAGCGCCACGGAGGTCCCGACCGGCACTCGCGGGACTCGCGGGAGAGCTGGGGAAGCTACGGCTCCGACAGGAGGATGAGTGAGAGCAGAGGGATCCCCCCACAGTCACGGTTAGTGCTGGAAACACCTTCAAAACACCTCTTCTCCTGCACCTAAGGACTGTTTCCACATATCAACGTTTTTGGAAGATGTTATTTTTTTTCCAGCTTTCACCAAAGGTGTATTGGATGGACTGCAGATGATCAAAACATGCACTCACCTGATCTTTTTAATAGCTTCACATCTTAAAGTCATAATGCTTTCCATTAAACTTAACTAACATTCCTACCAAAGCTTGCTATTTTCAGGATAGTGGTTCTCCCCCAGTATCTTATTTATTTGTCATCTTAGTTGGTTTGAGCAGAAAAATTATTCTGAGATTTTACTTATAGCAATATAAATAAAAGATTTTGATAAATATCAATATAAATATAAGATTCACATGAGCCTTGGTAAGACATTCGAGTAAGTTTGTGACTTAGATTCAAACATATAAACTATTCCATGTGCTCTGGCTTGTGTGAGAAGATGGGAATTTCCTGTCTTCACAGGGATGGACGTGACTGGGGAGATCACAGTCGGAAGTTTGAAGGGCACCAAGATCGTTCCTGGCAGAGCAGCGTGGATGGAGGGATGATAGGACGGGATCATGAGAGATGGCAGGGTATGGCTCTTGCACAGCTCCTTAGCTGTGCTGCATGAAGAAGAAAATGCAGAGATCATCCTTGAAGTAAAACTCTTGCTGTGGATATAAATGTTTGAACTTTTTTAGGTGGCGGTAGAGGCAGACCTGGCCATGTGATGCATCGTGGAGGCATGTCAGGGTAAGAACTTTAAAAGGAGTGAAGTGTTTTGTTTTCCTCTTAAGGGACATTTCTTCTATTTAAATTGACAAAAGAAATATTTTATGGGAGTATCAGTTATCTAATTTGTTACTTAACTATCAAGCAGTAATTAAATATTCCCATGGCTTTTATGTAATGCATTTTATGAAAGAGTGAAAACAAACAGAACACCCATTCTAGCACTGAGTGTACCAGCATGAGAGAACACTAAAATGTCTGAATCCCTTTGCAGGCGTGGCAGTTTCATGCAGGGTGGCAATCAGAGTCAGATCATGCACGGAGGAGGAATGCAAGGAGAAGGATTTGCTGGCCAGGAAAGGGCAAACAGACCGAACGATCCTCGTTTCAACCGTCGCTACTGATTGTGTTTGGTTTTTAATGCAAGGTGGCAAGTGAAACAAATCTGTTACCCAGGGTTACCATTAATTGTAACTTATGGGCTACTGTAAGTGTAATTTTTTTTAAGCTGCTGCCATATTATGTCACTCAATCCAATGTGAACTCATTTGTTTTGTAAGGTGTTGTTCATATCCCATTTAAAAATGTTTGTTAATGAAGCATTCCATTTTCCATAAATAAACGCCAGTTTACAGTTACTTGCTTTGTTTCAGCAGTCCCTGTCAAACAGATTTCTTCAGCTGTGTGTTAAACCATAACTTTGTTTCAAGATGAAGTGTCAGAATGCCTTACAGGTGTCCCTTTGCACTCCCAGAAATAGTGAAATGTGTTTTCCCTCACAGCTGTCAGTTACCAACCCCTGTAACCATGGCCCATGTGCCACATAAGAGAGCATTTGTGGATCACAGCTGCCAAAGTTTGAATGCCCTGCCACTGCAAAATTGCCAAGGAGCTTGTAGGGCAGGGGGTGAAGAATTTTTTTCATCTGGTGTCATGTGCAGTATAATGTCTGGAAAATGAGTGAAATTCTGTGATAGCAGCAAAGCTTCTGTAAGACACAGCACAGAGGTGCTTGTCAGGATCACTTTATTTAGCTTCTGATAGATCAGGGTAGTCCAAAACTCCACCAGTCTTACAGCCCAGTAATTTTACCTAACAGTCCAAAATCTCCTTAGAAGCAGCCACTGACTGTGCTTTGGCATAATTTTGTGTTGAAGAACTGACATGATCAAGACTGGTGCAAATGATCTGTTGCTTTGTCACATCCAAGTTGTAATTTGTCTTTGTGCAGACATCTCTGGAGCAACATGACCTTATCCTTACCGTAAAATGGCCAAGAGGAAAAAAACCCTGTTACTTACATTTGTAGGGTCACTGGGGTTTTTCCATCCTTAGAGAAGGGGTTTTTTATGAGTTGCCTGAAGATATTTTTTCATTCATCAATGGAGAAAGCATGTTACACTGATAAAGCTTTGGAGAGCAATCATCAAAGGGCAAAGAAGTGGTACAGAAGATCCTGAAAAGCATGGAGAACTCAAGTTCTGAGCACAGCAGAGGTGCAGTATCCTGTTTGTACACGGTGTGCTTTGCTCAAAGTGCTTCCATTTGGTTTGCAGCAAAGCCAGAGACAGGAAAACTCTCTAGATGAATGTCAGGATTTCCTTAGAGAAGGGGGAATAGACCTGGAACCAAAGCTGTGCTGCTTCAAGAGCAGTGGACATTGGAAAGTTAGAGAAGAAATGGGGCATTAATAGTGGTTATCTGGGTTTTGGGGTGCTGTGAAGCATCTGGCACCTGCAGGACACAACTCCAGGGTTTACTGGGCTTGAAGCTTCCATCTGGACCATGAGGTTTAAGAGCTGCTGATGGACCCATCCTTCAGGAATTAACTTAAGCACTTTTTAAAGCCATTTGCATCTTAGCCAAATCCTCTGAAATCTCTGGGCAGTTGGCTTCATCATGTATCTATTTGTTAAAAAAGGAAACAAAACTGCAAATCCTTCATCCTCATGTTCTTATTTGCTTCCTTACTTGAGTAAGGACTCAGCCTGCTCCCCCCTCCTGCTGCTCCCTGTTCTGCAGCTGTGTTTTGGCACATTCTGAAATTATAACAACCCTATCAAAGAGGGTTAAAAACACAGAATCAATTTGTAATTTTATTTTACAAGTGGTGCCCTCCAGGCCACTGGTGCTCCTTACATTTGCCTGGGCTGTGACTGAAAAGTGACCTTGTGAAAGTTTTCATCCACCTTAAAATGAAAATGTGCACAGGCTGCCAACTGGGCCATGGTGCAAGCTAACAAAAGGTTTCATGCAGATAAACTTTGCTCAGTTACTCTCCCCTGTGTTGTATAATCCTCCTAGGCCATCTTTTACAGCATTTTTACTGTTACCTTGGATTTTTGAATTTTTTTTGAACTCTTGTTGTCTTGGTTTGCATTAGATGGCATTCACCTTCAAGATTAATTCAGCTTCAGAATAATCTATTTAATTTCCAAGCTTTAGAACAGAAGCTGTTCTCAGCACGTGGCCATCACTTCACCACAACTATCTGTGATTCCTGGAGTCTTGGATCAGTGCTAAGACAAAGCAATTATTCCACTCTGTAGGCTAAAACCAACCCAAATACAAATGGAAGTTCCACCAAAGTCTTTTATTGTAGCCCTTACACGGCTGAGCTGCCCTCCAGAGGTGGAGACTGAGAGAATCCTGAGCCCTGGAGAACGTGTTCATTTCACAAGATCCTTCACATATTTCCAACCTTCCACTGTGTATTCACAGGCCCTGCTGGGAGCTGCAGACAAGGCAGACATGACTCTGTGCACTCCTGCAAGCAAAGCAGAGAAGAATTACCCCAAGATCATCATTCAAGCCAAATTTCCCAATTTCCAACACCACTGTAGATCTCTTTAAACCCTGAGCGTTTGTGACACAGAAATTCCAACCTCAGGGTCTGTACATGAGCTAAGACAATTACAGGACTGAGCTCAGTTCTTTAAGTCCTGTTTTATTTCTGGCCTTGCCACAGACTCCATGGGTGATGCTGGACATGTCACAGTTATTTGTGGATTGTGTTTCCCCACAATTACATGAAGACTTTTAGCTGCACCATAAAACCTATATATTACTAGGTATTTATAACCTAGTATAGGTATTAATTACTAGGTATTTATAGGTTTGGCCTTCAAACAAAAATGTCTGAAATTTTAATAACAACAGGAATGCTCATCCCTTCTGAAAAGCCAAAAACTGAGCTCAGACTCAGTTAGTGAGCAGTTATTTTACCTTTATTCCAGGAAGCAGAGAGGGAAAAGTCAATTTTTGGAGTGGATGGGAGCTAGAAAGAAAGAGAGAGACAAAATATCAGCACTTGAGGGATTTCACTTAAAATTCACATCACCTTGGCAAATCTTCTTGACCTCAGATCTCAAAAAGACTTGGATGCCATAAGCCTCAAAAGGGACCAGACATGATGCTTAAAGTCTGGGTTTTGCTCTTTCCTGCAATATAAAGTAGGTGCAAAAGGTAGCTCATATTATTTAGGTGCTCCTGAAAAAGCATCTCCATGGCTGTCTCTGTTTGTAATTGTTTGTAATATGAAAAATCTCAAACTTTAGGCAAAGATCCCTTATTTTCTGAGGATTTTTAAAAGTAAGAACTACTCATAGAGGAGGGGCTTCTTCAAGCAATTTAAATTCAACTTAAACTGTTAGCAATGTGAAAAATTGGGAGGATAAAATTTTGTTTTTCTTAAAAACAAGTAGGATCCTTCAGAAGAAAACTCCCTAGTGAAACAACTCCCAGAGCATGTTTGCAGTCCCCCCTTGACCCTGCATAGGCTGCTTACCCCTCCCCTTTGAAATAACATCTGTGAGCAATGTCTCTGCCCCAAATTTAGCATTTTATTCGCCTTCCATTTCAATCCTCTTCAAAATATTTGCCATGTGAAACCCAGTTTCCACAGTAAAACTCCTGCCAGCCTCACTGGAACCAGAATATCACCCCCATATTTTCTCTTCCTGATTCAGAGGAGGTGTTTGTGTTACAGAGATCACCTGAGCAGCCCTTACCTCCCAGCCCAGGTAATCTGTCCACTCTTGGATAGCTGGAGGCAGCGTTTCTTGAGCTTTTTTGAGTGCTTCAGCACCTTCTATACCACTGCCCAGCAGCCCCTGGTCATATGCCACATACACAGCAGCTCCAGCCAGGCCTCCTTTGAACAGAAACCTGAAAGAATTGAAAGCACAACAGTTCAGTTCCTGTTCTGACCTTCAGTGCATCTCTCTCAGTGGCTGTGACTGCCAAAGAGGACATCAGTAAAGAAACCTCATGGCTTACTGTTAGTAAAAATCAACAGAAAAATACCCACCTATGTTCCTTGCCTTCCCAGGACAACTATTCCCTGTCAGCCCCTTGAAACTACTCCTAATTCACATTTTATCAGTGATGGTTTTCAATATAAAAACGAGAAAGTGTCAAGTTCCTCATGAGCATGTGCCACTTTTTAAAGCCTGAGAATCACTGGCACATTCCTCTGCTAAAAGCAACTAAAAAATTCTGCAGTGGGTGAGCCATCCAGGTTAATCCTTCCTGATAAATCTGGTATTTATCTAATAAATCTGACAGACACCAATGTCTTGTTAAGCTCATCACAGCCCAGTGAACACCTGGCCACGGCATTTGCACGGCCAAGGCTTTTAAAGTTTCCCTGCATGGTGTGCAGTCACCAATTTTACAGCTGTGATGGCAACCTACAAAAGGGAAGATGGGAAGAGAATATTTGGCATTTATTGATAAATAAGAGATCTGAGGTGACTGATTTCCCCAGACTCACAGAGAGATGTTTTCCCTTTAAGAAAACAGCCACAGCTATTGTACAAGCGAACAACCCAAAACTTGGCAGACAGCGGTACTGTCGTAGTAGGACATACGACAGATACAAGAGAGCTGAGAAGAGAGAATCAATTTTTAAAGTCGTGTATTCACATGCATTTTGGATAAAAGCGATTTCTCTGCTGAAATGCACTGCTGGCCCCCAAGGATACCCTATCTCACTGCCTCGCTGTGGGTGTTCGTGCATCTCCGAGCCCCGCGCTGCTCCCGGGTTTGTTCCGTGTCCGTGTCCGCCCGCAGACAGCGGCGGGGCCGTCCCGGGGTGTGCGGGCACACACGGGAGCTGCGGCGGCGGGCGAGGCCAAGGGCGCGGGGCGAGGCGAGCAGAGCCGAGGGACAGGGCCGGCCGCGGGCCTGGGGACGAGCCGAGAACAGTAGCGAGCACTGAGGGGCGGGCGGGGAGTACGGGGGTGAAACACCGTGCGGAGGGTGCGGCAGGGCCGGGCCGGGAGGGAGGGCAGGGCCCGCGGGACTCACTTGACAGCGGGCAGCAGGCGGGCGGCCATGGCGGCGGCGGGGCCGGGACCGTCACGTGCGCGCGCGGCCCCGCCCGCGCCGCCGGCGTGAGGGGCGGGGGGGGGGGACGGGGACGGTAGGCGGGAGAGGGCCGGGCAGGGCTGAGGGTGTGAGGGGCTTGAGGGAGCCCGCCGGCCGGGCAGGACTTGAGGGCGTGAGGGGCTTGAGGGGTCCCGGCGGGGCAGGGCTGAGCAGGGCAGGGCCGGGCCGGGCCGGGCCGGGCAGGGCAGGACTTGAGGACGTGAGGGGCTTGAGAGGGACGGGGCACGACTTGAGGGGCGTGAGGGGGCCGGGCAGGACTGAAGGAGCCGGGCACGACTTGAGGGGCGTGAGGGGGCCGGGCAGGGCTGAGGGTGTGAGGAGAGTGAGGGCGCTGGACAGGGCTGAGAGTGTGAGGAGAGTGAGGGGGCTGGACAGGGCTGAAGGGGCCGGGCCAAGCTGAGGCTGTGAAGGGGCCAAGCGCGGCTCCTGCGCCTTTGTGGCGCTGTCCCCGCCGCCCGTTTTGTCGCGCTGTGTCGCAGCGTGGTGGCGGAGCAGATCATCCTGCTGCTCTTATCCAGACACGGCTCCGTCCCGTGGGCTCTGCCGCCGCCTCCTCCCGAGATCCGGCTGCTTTGGGGTCACTGCTGCCAGCTGTCGTTAGTCCTTAATGAATTAAGAGTTTTCTAAGATGAGACACGAAGGGTATTTTTTCTCCTGTAGGCTTGCGTATGTGGAGGCTGGCTCTGAGTGCAGAGGGCTGTGGGAATTGCCGGTGAAAGATCTTTTTTACTATTGACCAAGGTGGCTGTGGTTCCCAGGGGAAAGACCCTTCAGGTGGGCTCTCGGTTCCACAAAAGCCTCGACGTGCCTCTCCCAGGCTGGCTCCAGACATCAGAGGAAGGAGAACACGATATTATTTTGGCTGAAGTGCTCAGCTTCAAGACTTCACTTTGTTCCTCACAGCTTGCACGGATATGAAGCCAATTGGAAAAGTGCTTTGTGCTACAGGGGTTGTAGCTGGGCTCATAGCTTTCTTCTGGAAAGATGACTTTAACCCAGGTAGGCTCGCCAGGGGGATGATTTCAAGCTGAAATATAAGTCACAGAAGGGAAGAGGTTGAATTTCCAAACTTTGACTGATGGTCTCCTTCCTGCCCATAGTCTTACTAGCGTTGGTGGCCCCAAAGCAATGTTTCATTCCCAGAAACAAAGAGAAACTTGAAACAAAGAAGAAGATTAAATGATCTAAGAGCAGGGATCCTGCTGTCTCTGTCGGGGAAAAAATGGTACTTTGATACTGCCTTGCTCTTTTTATGTTTTGGTTGTAAATTCCTTGGTTCAAATTCAAGAACCATCTCTATAGATGTGCAATGCCTGGCACAAGAGGGCTGATGTGTCTCCAGACTGATGGCAAAGACTAAATGATGTGCAGAAGGCACATAGCCTGATTTCTGGTTTATGTTGTACAGCTTCTCAGAAGGTGAAAAACAAGACACGGCTAGGTGGCATCATCATGTCATTGCATCACCAGTCCTGCCTCTTCTAGTTGTGGAGAAGCACCAGGAATTTTGAGCACTCAGATGCATCTTTCTTCTTTAAAGCTCCGCCAGTAGTTAAGGGCAGCTCCTCTACTGCTTTCTTCACTTACTTCTGTATCTTTTATTCTCTTTCCCATAAAAAAGAGAGCCTGTCTGGTGCCCGTGTTCTCGTGACTGGAGCCAGTGCTGGGATTGGAGAGCAGCTAGCATATCACTATGCCAGATTTGGTGCTGAAATTGTGTTGACTGCCAGAAGGGAAGCTGTGCTGCAGAAGGTAAGAACCTCATCCTTGTATGGGGGAAGACATGAGAGATTCAGGCTTTTACCAAACCAACACAAAAATGAGTTGTCAGCATGATAGATTTTCTTTCAGAACTGTCAAGCATAAATCCAGAAGAGAATTTGGCCTGTACAAGAAAATACAAATACAATTCCTGAGCTTTTAACTGCCTGAACATTTATTTATTTATTTATTTATTTATTTATTTATATGAGGGGATGGTGTGAAGCTGCATCAGGGAAAGTTCAGGCTGGACATTAGGAAAATGTTCTCCACTGTGAGGGTGATCAGTCTCTGGAATAAGTTCCCCAGGGAGCAGTGGTCATGGCACCAAGCCTGTCAGAGCTCAAGGAACATCTGGGCCACATCCTTAATGATGGGGTTTGGTTTGAGGGAGTCCTGTGAGGAGCAGGGATTTGGATTTGATGATACTTATGGGTCCTCTTCAATTGGAGATACTCCATGTACTACAATTCCTGTGCAATATTGTGCAGCTTTTCAGAGTCCAAATTGTTCTATTTGCAGCTGTTTTGTTAAAAACTCAAGACTTTTTGTAGGTTAAATGCCTTTTCACCAACTCCAACAGATGAGACTTCTTCATCTTTATGAAATGGGACAATATTTAGAAAGGGTGACTCTTTAATTGTGGGGATGTGTGACTTCCAAGCAAAGTTCTTCACTGTGAAATGGTGCCAAAGGTGAGCTGGGGACAGTGAGCATAATAATAGTTCCGATGACTGGAAGGCATTATTTCAGCAAATATCTAAAACTGCATATCATTGTCAGGCACATTCACACACTCAACATAGCAAAGAAGTTATGAAAGATGAATTATTTTCCAGTTATTTTGGAAAAAAGAGAAGAATTTAATGTAAAGCATAACCCTTGTTCCAGAAGATTTCCCCTGAAGAAGATTGGGTTTTTTTTTCCAGTGAATCTTGATCCTGTCCCAAAGTAGATTGTTTAAGCAGACAGTTAATAGAGGTAACTCTTTGCAGGATGCAGATTCAAAGTCTGGATGCAGAATGAGCCCAAACAGCACTAAATTTTAAATTAAAGTGTGTCTCTGTCCAGAACTGACTCTCACTGACTGTAGTATGTGCTTTATAGTGCCCTTTTGCCCTATTCTTTTTCCAAATAGTTTAATCTTTGGGGTGTGTTCTTTTTCAAGGTGATGGAGAAATGCCTGACACTCGGAGCAAAGAAAGCATTTTACATCCCTGCAGATATGTCTTCCCCTTCAGAGCCTGAAAGGGTGGTTCAGTTTGCTGTCCAAAAGCTGGGTAAGCATCCTGAGCATCTCTCTGGCTTTCAGGTGTGTGCACAGTTCTCATTCTGGTAGGAGCTTCCTGCTTCAGTTCCCTGAACTGAGAAAGGTGTTAATGCCATAAATATACCACCAGAGCTAAGTTCTGATCCTGAATCATGCTGAAACATCATTTCAGGGAGTTATTGTCCAAGTCAAACAGTTTTCCTTTCAGTTCTACCCCCGAGGAGCAGCCAAAGCCGCTCCCAGATGGGCAATCTGTCTTCATGGTAAAGCACTTCCAGCCTCCTGAGGGAGTGGCCGAGCCCTCCTGGCATTTCTGAGCTCCCTGGTTGATGGTCAGGGATGGGCTCCTTGTGTCACTGCCTTTTCTGCTCTCCAAGGGGGCCTGGATTACCTCGTGTTGAACCACATTGGCACCAACCGCTTCCAGGAGTGGGCTGGGGATGTGCAATACACGCGCTGGCTCCTGCAGGTGAGGCTCCCCAGCTCCCCTGCAACTGCCTGAGCCTGGCTCCTCCTGGGACCTTGGCACTTCTGCTGCTCACAGTGACCCTGAGATGTTTTAGAAAGTCTCTTTTCCCAGCCCAGCAGTCAAAGAAGGAGTCACAACTCTTCTATTTTTGTTCTCAAGGTTGTTTATTGTTTCTTATCTGTCTGGCAGGTTGGGTACACTGCCCGTCCTTGTGGGGTGGTGTTTTTATACTAAAAACTACCTGTGCACTATTTACAATAACTTCCCAATACCCATCACCTATGTTAGACAGTGAGCTTCTACTCTAAACCAACCTAAAGATGCCAACATCACCCAGAAGATGGAGGCTAGGAAGAGAAGGAAAAAGGACAAGGCACGCCCAAATTCCTCCATCTTGGGACCCCGGACCCCCATTCTAAAAATCCCAAAAATCTATTTTTCACCCTATGACAAACTGTTATTCTACTTAAACTTTCTTGACTTGCAATTCTTCACATAAAGGTTGGCAATTGTTTTTTCCAAGGGCTAAAACAAAGGCACAGGGGTCTTGGGCTCTGTGCCAAGGTCTCTGAGCCTCCAGGGCAGCCAGAGAAATGTCCTGGGTTCTGACACTGGGACAGCTTGGGAAGCTCCAAGGCAAATCCAAGTCTGTGGCAGTGGTTGAGAACAATCCTTTTACTTCATTTCTCTTTGAAGTCAGGCAGTTTGGAGGCTTTGTTGCTAGAGAGGTGTTTTGCTCAGACGTTGATTTGTGAGGAGGAATGTTTAGGAAGAACTTCAGATTTCTTCCTTCTGTCCTTCTTACCTCCCTTTAGCCCAGGGCTTTAGGATTGATGGGCAGTTCCAGACAGTTGTGTTTAGTTCAGGAAGTCTCTAAGTGAGCAGCCAGCACTTCCTACTGGTCTATGGCATGTGCACAATTGCAGAACACAAAGTTGTTTGAAATGGTGTCTGCCATTTGAGTCTCTTTTCACAGATTTAGAATTTTCCTGTAGAATCATCCTGGTGCCAGGTTTTGGGGCCATGGAAACGGAGAGCTGTTTTCTTGATTCAGTCTTCTTCATTTAGGTGGGTCATACTAGTTTCTGTTTCATTTTGGAAGGAGGCTTTTTGCTGGAGAGTGGGAACTTAGGAACATAGGTAAGATATTAATATAATTTAAGAGAGCAGTCAAGCTCTGAAGAGATGCTGAATTTTGTGCCTCATTGTAGTCTGAGCTCAGTCAAGAGAAATTTAGAAGGGGAGCAAACTGACACTGGTGTCTTTGGTAGGGATTGCAGAGTAAAGAAAACCTTAAAGCAAAAAGCAGGGAAAAACAATGTAACTTGTCAGGAAATCTGTATGTTAAAGCAAAGGAATAACCTTTGCTCTGGATCTTTTTCACTGCTTTTTCTGGAGTCTGAAAGACTCATGGATGAAATGTTTGCCCCCGTCTTTACAGATTATTTTTTTCACTTGATGTTTGAAAAGGCAATTCCAAACCGCGTTCCTTTCCATTTCTGACCACTCTATTGACTTTCTTGGCTCATGCTTACACACCCTCTTGCTTCTTCCATGTCTACATTTATCATTCCAGGTGAATTTTTTGAGTTATGTGGCCCTTGCAACAGCGGCTCTTCCCACCCTGGAGAAGAACAGAGGTGCTCTGGTGGTTGTTTCTTCCCTCACAGGTTGGGGACTTTACCTGGAGTTAAGTGCTGGCCTTGTGGAAACAATGATTCCCAGTACTGTTCATATGTACTGTTCATATTTCTCTGTTGTTCAACTCCTAAACACAGTTTCAAACTGTGCTTTTCATAGTATATAACAATATTATAATAAATATGTAATAATATAGTCAAATGTATTCTAATATACTTACATAAAGGGAGACTCACCTGAACAGAACATGAGTTGATACAGTATGACAAAGCCTGCATCGTCTCTCCATGGATCCTCCTTACACCCGTTTTCCTGGGGTTTTCCCTTCTCTCTTTCCCTTACCAGGGAAAATGCCCACTCCCTTCACCACTTCTTACTCTGCCACCAAGTTTGCACTGGATGGATTCTTCAGCTCCCTGCGCCACGAGCTCATCATGCAGAACAGAGATGTGTCAGTGACACTGTGCATCCTGGGCCTGATTGATACTGAGTCAGCACTGGAGTACACCAGGTTTGTCTGCAGGAACACATCTCTTCTTGAAAACATGCAAAACAATGCACAGCAGCTCTGAGAGGGTGTGTGCTTCTGCCTGGGGGGAGGGCACCTGCCTGGGCACACCATAGGGGGTGTTCCTTAAGGAACAGGAGCAGGCAGAGCCCTGCGGGGTCAGCGTGCCCAGCTCGAAGCCCAGCAGGGGCTGCCTGCTTTGAGTGACCCTGTGCCCGTTGCCTTGCAGGGGCAAAGTGTTCCTCAGCGCTTCCCCCGCTCCCGAGGCCGCGCTCGCCATCGTCCGGGGCGGAGCCGCTCGGGCGCACGAGATTTTCTACCCGCGGTGGCTGCGGCAGCTCTGCTGCCTCTGGGCTCTGTTCCCCCACAGCGGGAACCGGGTGCTGCGGAACTTTCTATAACTACAGCAGCCCCTGAGGGATGCCCAGTCTCACTCTACAGCCCTTCTAATCCCATTCCTGCCATCCCACTAAGCATCCCACACCACCACTGCTGTCAAGCAGGAGCAGGGCAGCAGGGCTGGCAAAGTCCCCTTTTCCTAACGTGACTCATGCTCTGTCATCATGCTTCAGCCACAGTTCTGCTGCTGCTACCCATCAGTCAGAGATCTTTCCCTCTGTTCACTCTCAGCCCTCCTCCCATCTCCCCTCCTCCTTCAGCCTCACCTGTGTGCTTTGACTGCATCCAGCCTCTGCTCAGCCCAGCTTTAACCCGGTCTGTCTGCACAGGATGTCCTGGAATGGCTGTACATTCCTGGGACATCCTCCTCCACTACTTCATTTTGGATTCCCTGAACCCTCTTGCTTCCTCTAAGTAGAATTCTTATCTCTATTTTAATTAAACAAGTCTTTAATGTGTTGGTGTTATGTGTTGATGCTTCCTCTGTGATGAAATACTGGTCCCCTGGATTCTGTGGGCCAAGGCCTGTTTGCTGACCCCATGCACCCTGTTAAATTAGCCCAGGGCTTTGGCAATGTCTTCAAGTGTAAGCACTACCTAAAAGCAGGTGCAACTAACAACAGGAAGTAGAGCTCCAGTTACTTAGCAAGTAAAACTTTTATTAAATAAATTTAGGATTTTTTTTTGACCAGAGTGAGGAATTTGACATTGACAAAGCTTGTATCGCACCTGTAACATTGTACAGTCACATCAGTAACTGTGATGGAAGAAACTGTAAATGCTTGTTTTAAACCAGCCTGACCTAGGATTCCCAAAGTCCTTTTTTTCCCATTTTGCATTTGTTCATATTTTTTCTTTTTTTTTTTTGTTTTGTTCAAAATTAGACTAAGTTTAAACTTCATGAAATTACTTGTAGCAGAAATAAAGTACATTATACAAATCACATACATAATAGATGTTAAGTATAAAAATGGTATTTACAATAAGTAAACATGGACTATAGAAACACACAGACTCTCACAGCTTCATTCACCTCTCATCAACTCTCAGCGTCAGACACAGAAGGGTGGTTGAGGAGATCTGAGGGTACTTCAAGGACTGTGCCACAAACACCTGAACAAAGGGCAAACTGGAGGAGAATGAGAGTTGGCCGAGATTCTCCAAAATCCCCATAGCTCACTTCAGTTTCAATTGCACCAACTTTGCCCCACCAACTCTCTTGTCCCTATTTCAATGTGCTCACACACCCTCACACACACACCAATGTTTGTGGTACCTTATCAAACTCTGAATATTGAAATCGTTCATTCCTAATCACTCTGGGGTTTGTTGGTCCATTCTGCCTTGCTTTCCTTTCCTTGCTTTTGTAGAAACTTGAAGAGACTGTTCCAAACTGTTCAAGGGATGTGCCTTGTCAGGATGATACACACACCCCCCCACTCCCAGGGGATCTTTTTAAAATCCAGTTCTGAACTACATTCTGTGCTTTAGAGTTTGTGTATATAGTGTATAGAGCTGTCCCTACATATATATATATGTGTGTATATATATGTATATGCTGCATAATGTAAATTCTGTCTCTTGGAGGGGGTGCTGGGGGGAAAATCCCAGAATGGAACCCTCTTTCATCCTATTTTCCTGGCATCTGCTGGGGAAAGCTTTGCAGCGGGTGCATGAGGAGAGTCCTCCTGCTGAATTCAGAGGGAGAAAACGTCCTGTGTCATCTGGAAGGAGAACTGCCCACTCCCCAGTGCTGGTATCCGACACAGGGAGGCAGTGTGCAGCCCCTGGGAGCCTCCTCTAGCTGTGCTGGAGATTGCATCTGCTCACACTCTCATCTTCTCCTGCCTTCATCAGAAAATGCAGTTGCCATGGAGAGCTGTGAAACACGGATCTGTGCCATGTGTGGGGAGGCAGTGCAGCTCCTCTCAGTAAGGGGACTGGTTTCCTGTGCTTTCAGCCTAATCACGGAGTGCTCGGGGTAGGGGCTGGCACCACATCCCAGGAGCTTTGTCTGCAGGAGCCCTTGGAAAGGTAAGACAGAGCTCTCCAGATCCTTAACCAGGCTGGTGCTAAGGTGGAGGAGTGACTCAAGCTGAGCAGCTGACTGTGCCCTAATGCTGGAGGAATGTATTTCTCCTTCTTGCTTGTGCTGAGCAGAGAGATGTGCTCTCTCTCTCTCTCTCTTTCTCTCTCTCTCTCCCCAACCCACCTCCAGCTCCCTCTCTCCAAAATGTTCAGGCCTATCTGCAGTGCATGCTGAGAAGACACTGTTGCAAAGGCAAACCCCTAATTTCCAATACCTCTTGCAAGCAGTCACTCTCTGAATGGAAAAGTTTGGTCCTGTGAGCTAGTTTAAAAAAAAAATAGAGACTGTATATATTTATAGTTATCTATGAAAGGGCCAGAAACAGAGCAGGAGGGAGGGAGGGACGGAAGTAAATTTCCACACATCACTGCAGTAACCTAGAGACACACCATGGGTTTGCTTGGTCCATGTTCTCCAGCCACACCCCGAGAGGAAGAGCTCCGTGTCCCAGGGGCTGCTGGTTTGCTGGTCCCTTTGCTTTGCACCACGTTAGCAGCAAATATGCGAGTCCAGTCGTGGCAAGAATCTTCCTCCTGGGCAGATATTGAGCCTTCTCTTTAATTGCATGTCTTGGAGAGGAGGGGAGGAGGAAGATGGGGTGGGAAAGGTGGGAAGCCGAGGAAGGAAAGGGGTGGTGTCAAAAGAGTCGATAAATTTACTGGCCTCTCTGAAAATCAACCTGAAGCAGAAATTCTTCCTCTGGACTTTCCTTTCACCTGAACAGAAACGGAGGAGGGAGGGAATTGGGAGGTTAGGAGGACAACTGTACAAACCTCAGGCTTTGAGCTGCTGCTGCTGCTTAAACATGGAGGACTGACCCAGATCAGATCAGCCCTCCCCTGCTCCCCGTCTGTAGGCTGGCAGGAGCTGGCTCTTGGACAGCAGCCCTTCAAGGGTCTCACCTTTTCTCTGCTTTTCTGTGATCCCTGTGATTCATGGGATTGTCTCTTCTTACCCCAGCAAGCATTGTTTGCACACTAACTTACTGGGCTGTAATACCTTTTTATGCAGTCAAAAGCTTTTTGGGAGCAGTTGCACAGGAGATTAAAACCTTGCTTAGACCACAAACAGGCCACTGGAACCATCTGCCTGTCAGGGCACTCACACGCCTTGATGAACTTGAGCAGCCCCTGCACTGTCTGTCCACACTGCCCACAGCTCCAGGAGTCTCCTTACAGCCCTGTGCCATCAGCCTTTGTCTGATACACAGAGTGTGGAAGTGCCAGTCTCCACCTGCCCATGGACCTGTGCTGTCCATGGATTTCATTACCTGGGCTCCAACCCCTGGACTGGTTTCCCACCTTGATGTTTATTATTGTCATTACAGACCTGCCTGGCAATCACTGGACTCTGTCTGACCCTGTTCACCTTCCCCAGACCTGACCCTGATCTTGACTCTCTGGCTTGGCTTTGGGCTTGCCCACAGCCACAAGTTTGCCTGATTGATGATTGTTGAACTTGGCCATCATCTCCAGGCCTGCTCTGGCCACCCAGCTGTCACTGCCTCCACTCCTGGGCTCCCACTCTGCAGGGAGCAGCTGGAGCCTGGCCAGAGCTGTGGGACAGTTTACCTGTGCTGCAGAAGTGACTCCTGCTTGCTCACTGCTGTCAGTAGGGGTGGTTGGCATCCTTGGGCCGTTTTAACTGGACCTTCAAGCGTTTCATGCCAATCTGGAAGCCATTCATGGCTTGGATAGCAGTCTGGGCACTGGATGGGTTGTCAAAGCTCACAAAACCTGAAGGAAGGACACAGGATGGGTGACAATGGCACTGTTGGTGCCATGCCCAGTGTGTCATTGTTATTGATCACGCTTCCCTTGCCTGCACTTACCAAAACACTTGCTCTGGTTGGTGGCACGATCCATGAACACCTTTGAGGAGATGATATTGCCAAAGGGCAGGAACATCTGCATCAGCTCGTTGTCTCCAAACTCCTGGGGGAGATGGTAGATGAAGAGATTGCAGCCTTCAGGACCTGCAGGTATGGGGGTGATGGAGAAGGACAAAACAGAAAGCCCCCAAAGGGCAGGGGAAGAGAAACGGGCTCAACTCACAGCACAGCGCTGGAGGAGAGCCCTAGCACTGCCTCCTTCTGCTTTGACCTCCCCTTGCTTGTCCCTTTCACTGTCCATCAAGGGATCTGAGGGCTCTCAAAGAGCAACTGGGAGACTCTCTACAAAACCAGAGTTTCTGGAGAGCAGATTCTCTGTCAAAGCTTGCCCAGTTCCTACACAGGGTGCTGGACACAACCAGCTCTGTGAGTGTCTGGGTGCTGTTTTGCTGGAAGGAAATCAGCTGAGGTGAGAGCTCACAGCTGTCCCAGTCCCAGGAGAGTGGCAGACACTGCTGTGTGACAGCTGCTGCTGTAGCACTCCCTGCAGCACTGCCTTCAGTCCAGGATCCACAGCCTTAACTGGAAACCTCCTGGACTGCCACACATCCAATTTATGGGCTGACCTGGTCCTGGCCACTCCTTCACTTGCTCCTTGGGAGCACAAGAAGCTGCTCTCTTGCTGACACTTGCTCTACCAATCAAGTGCAGAGAGAGAATGCCTTTGCCCCCAAATTCTATTCAAGCCAATTTTGAAGTAAGTTGAAAATAAATTCAATAGGCTATGAAGGCTGAAATGAGAGGAGAGCACATTGGAGAGGCTGCTTTGACTGGTTCCACTGTGGTTCTGGCACCAGCAAAGAGGGGGATGAGTGCTCTTTGCCCCTGGGAAGGTGCTGACTCTCATCCCCTTTGGTGTGAAAGGTGTTCCAGGGCCTACTGTCCCTCTGCACCTGGCAGCATCTGGCCAGATGTGAGGTCAGGAAACATCCTGAGATCCTTCCCACTCACTGCAGACATGTGGTTGTTTCCATACCCCAGCTCCAGCATTAAAGATCAGTGGACAAAAACGAGTGCTGTCTCCTCTGCACTGGCTCTGCTGTGCAGATGAGCTCCACAAATCCCACCCCCCCACTGGACACCCCCAGTCCCAGTGTGGTCCTCACCTTCTCGCTGCTGCTGCTGCAGGATGGGAGGCTGCTGAGGGATGCTCTGTGCAATGGGGGTGATGGTGGTGGTTGGATACACAGCTGTAGCCCAAGGAGACAGAACAAACCATTTACCTGAGGATCTGGTCAGCCACACAAGGGCCTGAGGGAGACAAGGGAAGCTGGTACCTGCATACTGCTGAACTCCTGTGAAGGCTGGGTGCAAAGTCTCTGCTACTGAAGGGCTCTGGGCTGCAGAGAAAAACACAGCAAAGGGAATCACTCGTGCATTCAGTGTTTGTGTGTGTGTTATGTTGTTTCCCACCCTCGCCCCCAAGTGAGTCTCAGTTCCTGGCTGGGAGGGAGCAACAAAAGTGTGGGGAATCCAGACCAGAGGAGCTAATTGCAGATCCAAAGGTCTCTGCATGGTGGAGGTTTTTTTACTGCTCTCAATACCTGAATATGGCACAAGGCCATTGGTGTAAACTGTTTCCAAGGTTGGATGCCCATTTGGGAATGGTACCACGCCAGTGAATCCATTGGAAATGGGTGCCACCAGTCCTGGCATGGCTGCTGTTCCCAGGAGAGGTGGTGAATGTAGCCCTGGAGAACAAGAAGAGAGGACAGCCCATGAAAGTCAAGGTCCCACAAAGCCCCTGCTCCCCCCTTCCACCTGCCTGGCAAGACTGCTCTGTATGAAGCCATTAACTCTTCTATTTGGCACATGGAGATGACAGACTGGTGCTGGAGCCTTCACAAAATGAAGAGGCAGCACTAGTGGGAAGAGTGTGAGAAGAACTGCCAGTCCTGAGTGCTGTCAGAGCTTTGGGGGAGAACATCTTTGATCTGGGTTTGCACAGCACCTGGCAGGACACATGCCTGCTCTGACAGGCATTACTGCTGTGGGCTGAGGATCATGAACAGCAGCACTGCTGATCTGAGCCAAATGCAATGCTGAGAACCCAGGCCTTTACTAACACTGCAGCAAGAATGCACAGCCACAGGGCAGGAGGATGTGCTGAACACAGGAGGCTGTCAGGGGGGTTGCAGGGATTTGTGAGAGCAGAGAATGCTGTGCTCAGAGGCTGCAGGGTGGCAAGCAGCGAGCTCATGCAGCTGCTGCCCTGGAGGTGCAGAACTGTCTGACCTGGGGGGGCCCTGTGAGTGCTGGGCCAGGGGTTCCCTGCTGGGGGAGGCCTCACCTGACGCTGGTGCAATGGGAGTGGCTGGCAGCCCGTTGAGACTGACGGCCCCGATCTGCTGGATGTGGCACGGGGAGAAGGCGACGCCCGGGCTCAGGTAGCTGCCGTGGGAGGTGGAGAGAACCGTGGTCTGCTGCTGCATCAGCTGCAAAGCAGGACCGTGCAGTCAGGGCCTCCCTCTGCCAGGGCCCTGCAGAGCTGGGGGAGGCTGTGCACAGCAGCCTGACTGGTGCCTCCCCCAGGTCCTGCCACCTGCCCTGGAGCTTCCCCTGACACTGCCAGAACTGCTGCGGTGGGCAGTGGTGGCTGTGCTCCCCCACTGCCAGGGCCCACGAGGTCCCTGCACTCACACAGCTGCTGTCCCTGCCAGCGTGGGACAGTGGCCACCCCTGAGAGCCACCCTGTCCTGCAGGCAGGGGACACAGCTCAGGAGGCAGCCCAGAACAAAGCCAGGGTCACAGCTGGGCACCCCCATGCCTCACCCTCTCCGTGGGCCAGCAGCCCCGAGGGGCTGTGGCTCACTCAGCTGGGCAAGGGCATCAGAACAGGCCCTGGGGCTCAGAGGGCTCCTGCAGAGGGGAGACAGCAGGTCAGGGCTGTGCCCCTGGCACCCAGCTGCACCATCTCCCCACTTGCACTGTCAGGCACAGGCCCCTCTCTGCCAGGACAGTGGCAGATTTAATAACACAGCTCTGCCTCGAGGAACAGGGCCCAGACCCCTCTGCTTCTGCCCAGCCTCCAGGAGCAGATCCTGCTCTGGCACGGGCAGAGATCTGTGCCAGGCCCAGTTCTCATGCCCTGCTTTTCCCTCAGAGCTCTGGCCCGTGAACCCCTGAGCTCAGGCTGTCCCCTGGCACTGGTCTGCACCCTGGGGCTGGGGGACATCAGCTCCTCATGGTGCCATGACACACCTGCCAAGGCAGAGATGCACGGCACAGAAGGAAGAGTGGGAGGATTGGGAGGAGGGTGAAGAGAAGAAAAAAAATCCTTCTGGTCCTATCTGACCATCAGTGGGAGCATAAGATGCCCTCAGAGTGCAGTGCAAAAAAGACTCAGCTCTGGATGCAAAATTATCCAGCCCTTTATCAGCTCTGTCTTCACATGGAGCAAGAAGAGCAGGGGAGGCACAGGCATGGCTCCCAGGAAACCTGAGTTCCTCAGGAGGAGCTGAGGGGTGACCCAAGGGGCAAAACCCAAGGAAACACCAAAACTCTTCCTGACATTGCCACACCCCACTGTCTGCTCTGCAATACAAGCACAGAACTCTCCAGGAACCCAGCCCTCACCAAGGGCTGAAGTCAGAAAGGCAGCTGAGCTCAGGGGGAGGATCTGCAAACTGTGAGAGGTTTGTGGCTGGCTAAACCTCCCAATTTCCTCACACAGAAGCTGATCATGGCTTTGGCACAAAAAGAAGAGGAATTTCATGGCAGGGCTGCCTCTGTCAGCCATGGGGTGAAACTGGCTTTCCCTTTTTTGGGGATGGGTGAGTGCTCCCAGGCCCGTCCCAACATGGGGCTCTGGGCCAGGGGGACAGCACAGAGGTCACTCCTGTGCCACTCCAGAAAGGAGAAGCCCTGGTCCCACCTCTCTGTTCACCCCCACACCATCCCTGGCTCCCCTCCTGTCACTGGGAGCCCCCTGAGCCAGGGCTGCAGTGACACGTGGCCTCCCTGGGGCAGAGCCCCACCAGCTCCTGCTCCTGTCCCCACTCCAGGGTGCAGGAACCAACACATTTCCTACTCACTAGGTGAATATTGATCTCTTTTCTCATTTCTGTGCTGGGCTCTGGCTGGACCAAGGCTACAGCAGCACCAAACTGGCACTCTGGAACCGTTCTCATCACTTACATAAAATTACCATAATGAACCATCAGACAAATAAAAGGAGGGGAGGTGAGAACAAATTATGTTTTGTGTTTGGAACTAATTGATTATGATATACAAGAAATATTCAAGCATTATAAGCACTTAGCAAATTGCTCTAGTTCCTTTTTTAAGACTTAAGGCCTCTTTTTTATTGATAATTTTTTTTTCAGCTCCCAAACTTTTCCCTGAATCCACCTGAACTAACTTGTTGAATAAAATGAACTCATTTGTAGAAGCACCTGGGATCAAAACCTGATTTAAGCACTGAAATAAACTGCTTTCAGATGCTTGGCCAGTTGTACTCCCCAGATGAGACTTTCCATACAGTTTCAGCTAACATGCACTGTTTGACATTTTAAGCACCTTATTTTGCATATTTGCATAGATCTGAATAACTTTAGACTGAACTTAGTGTATGATTATTTCATGTTTGAGATAGATTTTGAAGAAGAAGGTTATTAATATAAATTTCAAACAGACAACTGAAAACAAACCAAAAACAACCCAGGCTCCAAACTTCTTCCTGAACCCCTGGGGACCACTTTGGCTTGGTAACACAGCAAACCCCGTGGGGACAGGGAGAGGAAGCTGCTGGGTATGAAATTATGGCTACAAGAACTGTGATGCCTCTGATGCACCAGTTCACCCCAGCAGCTCTTGCTCCTGTCAGTCTGGTTCAGAATGGTCAGAATGCTCAGAGTCCAGAATGCTCAGAATCCAGAATGCTCAGAGTCCAGAAAGCTCAGAGTCCAGAATGCTCAGAGTCCAGAAAGCTCAGAGTCCAGAATGCTCAGAGTCCAGAATGCTCAGAATCCAGAATGCTCAGAGTCCAGAAAGCTCAGTCCAGAAGCTCAGAGTCCAGAATGCTCAGAGTCCAGAATGCTCAGAGTCCAGAATGCTCAGAATCCAGAATGCTCAGAGTCCAGAAAGCTCAGAATCCAGAATGCTCAGAGTCCAGAAAGCTCAGAGTCCAGAATGCTCAGAGTCCAGAATGCTCAGAGTCCAGAATGCTCAGAGTCCAGAATGCTCAGAGTCCAGAAAGCTCAGAGTCCAGAATGCTCAGAATCCAGAATGCTCAGAGTCCAGAATGCTCAGAGTCCAGAATGCTCAGAGTCCAGAATGCTCAGAGTCCAGAATGCTCAGAGTCCAGAATGCTCAGAGTCCAGAATGCTCAGAGTCCAGAATGCTCAGAGTCTAGAAAGCTCAGTTGCATCTCCCAGCCCTGGAGGGACCCTGGGTGCAACATTTACTCCTCCAAGCCCAGAATTAGGAAGGCATGAGGGATTTTGGGCTTCCCCTGAGCCCTGGCTTAGCAGAGGTCCAAGGGCTGCCCATGGCAGAGCATTCTGAGGAACCAAAAGGAGATTGAGCATGGAAATGCTGAATCTCTTTTGCCCCCACTTTCAGAGATGTTAGGTGGCATTCCAAAGGGCTGATTCCCTCTGGTGGTGGCACTGTGTGTGTGAGGTCTGGCTGGGATCTCTCCTCCAGAAGGGAGACCAAAGATGGGGACGGTACAAGAGGAGAAAGAGTCAGGTGTGAGGACAGTGCCTCAGGGAAAAAAAAATAGGAGAACCAAACCCAGTGGAAAGTAAAAGGAAAAAAATCCCCAAAAAGTGGGAGACAGGCTGAGCCTTGAGTCAAGGGGAAAGCCAAAACAAAGTCACAGAGGGAAGGCCAGTGAAGAATCAGAGAGAAACACAGTAACAGACACAACTGAGGAGAAAGAAGATGCAGACAAGCAAGGAGGCACAGCTTAGACCTGACTGCCTTCTTGGCATCAGCAGGGCTCCTGAAGATTAAAAGGCTGAGTCTGGAAGCTCTTGCTGCTCTTGCTCCTTACACAGCCTGGACCCCAAGCTGATAAAGCAGCTCCTGGCACCATAACCTCACTGTGTGGTCCATCCCTGCCTTCACCACCACACCATGCCCAGGTCAGGGCCATCTCTAGGACAGCAGGAGACACACCTGGATGATCATCTCATGGCTGGCTACAGTTCTGCCCTCAGGTGCAGCTGGCTCCTGGGCTGGACAGAAAAGAGGGATCCTGGCAAAAGGTGGTGCCTGGTCACAAAGGGCTCTTCAAATAATTTGTGATGGATCAGTTCTTTGTTTGGCTTGAAAATTTCCTCAAAGTTACAGAGTCTCATATATATTTCCCTTTTTTTCTCATCCATACTCTTGCCACACACTTGAAATGCATTTGGCAGTTTCTGGGGAATCTTTGAAGAAACAGCCAACAATTGAGAAGCAGTTCCTCCTCTGCTGAGGAGGAAGGCACATCAAGGAGCTGCTGAAGCCAGAGGAGAAGAGGTGTCCACATACACAACAACAGGTTTATTTGCACTCCCCCCTAGGACATTACTATCAGTAACAGGATCTCCTTTTGACTTCTTTGTCAACACAAGAATCTCTCATGCCTTGAGCAATTTCTGAGCCTCCTTCTGTGGGCTTTACACTTGGCAGCAGAGACCTGAAGATGACAGTCACCAAGGAGGCCCAAACAATGCTCCACCACAGCCGAGCTGGGACTTGCTGAGTTTGGGACCTACCTGGAACATCAATGGCAATTGCCACCACAGCTCCAAGGCAAGGAGGTTCTCTCACTAAAACCCAAAGCACAGCCAGGCTGCTGAAACACCTCTGGCTCTCTGCTCCCCACTGCTCCCTCTCCAGCACCTTGCAAACTCCACAGTCCCACTGGCCAAGTGAGAGAACCTGGGAGCCAAGAGCAGCACTGGGGGAAATTCCCTCCTGGGAATTTCAGCAGAGAAATGAGCTCGTGAAGCTGGGTCCCAGAGCCCTCCTGCTGCTCCAAACCCAGAGAGACACACATTTGTGTCACAGAGCCAGAGGAAGGGTTCACAGGTTGGTATTGCAGGAACCAATGTTCTGAGCTCTCCTCATAACAAGCCACAAAGGAAATGGGTCATGACTGACCTGTTCCCAACACCTCCAACAACATCAGAGAAATCCCAGGCTCACTCTGAGGAGCCTCCAGCTCCCCCTTGCCACCCCCATTTCCAAAACCTCTGCAAGACGAGGCAGCTGAGTGCTGAAAGGAGCCAGCCAGGTGCTGGGGAGCTCTCCCACGGCTGCAGGAGCTGAGTTTGGAGGTGTCCCAGGGGCTGCATCCCCCCCTCCCCCGCGGATACTCACAGCCTGCGCATAGGCGCTGTATGGGCTGAACGGCAGGGAGAGAGATGGAGTGAAAATGCCCAGCTGCCCCACCATTTGCTGCATACGGCGCAGGGTCCTCTCCTTATCTGTGTCAGCAAACTTCACCACTAGACTGGAGGAGGCGCCCTAGGCACAGAGAGAGGAGACAGAGAGGAGGCAGGAGAGGAGAAGAGGCGTGGGACAGCCAGAGAGTCAGCGGTCAGCCAAGGGAGGACGGGGCAGGACAGGCAGCAGAGAGGAGTGGGAGGAGGAGCAGAAGAGCAAATATTGGTGTGGAAGTGCTGGGGAGCTGCCTGGAACCTGGGCTGTGTCCTTCCCCATCTGTCTGTCCATCCAGCCCTTCCCTCTCACACCCTTCCCCTCACACCTGAGCCTCACACAGCAGCCAGTGTGGATGCACACATCCCTGCCTGTGCTCAGCAGGTGATGGGGCAGCCAGGAACACCCGGGGCATCGATGGCCACAAGCACCACCATGAGCTTGGCTGGACAGGCAGAGCAGCTCCTGGCAGCTGGGAATTCCCTGGCTGCAGCAGGGCACTGTCTTGTCCATGAAGTGCCCCAAATTCAGGTTGGACATTGCCAGAGATGAGGCCACAGCTGCAGCTCCACTTGCACAGCTCCAGCCACACAATCCCACAGGCACAAAGGGTTCCCACCCACAGCCAGCCCGCCCCAGGGGCCTCCTCTACTGCCTACATCAGAGAAGCCAAGGAGTGCTCAGACACTGGAGCCCTGACCACCCATGTGGCTGATCTGTCAGCTTTCACCCTGCTCAGTTTTGAACAGGTAGCTGTTTCCAAGACAAAATCATGGCCTGAATTTTGGCTCTGTTTTTATTTAGCTTTTACAGCTGTGCTGTCCCTCCCAGTCTGGAGGAGCACAGGCACAAAGAGCAGCCCAGGGGACAGGATGGTCACTCTGAGTGGAGCACACACACACCCACACAGCTCCCAGCCACACCAGTGGACACTGCTGTTGAACCTGCCCTGTTTTTTGGAGAGTGTGGGGAGGTCCCTGGAACAGGGAAATGGGACAAGGATTAGGAAGAGGGAAGGTCCCCTGGCCTTATACTCACGGGCATTGTCTGGCTGCCATGGAGGGCGTGGATTGCTGCCTGAGCCTCTGTGTGAGATGAGAACTTTACAAAAGCACAGCCTGGAAAGGGACAGAAAGAGCACAGGAGATTGCAGTGACAGGACTGCTGTGAAAGTGCCATCACACAAGAGACAGTGTCTGTATCTCAGGTAAGGCAAAGGAAAGCCACCCCAAGGAAGCAGGGAACAAAAAGGATGACTCATCCCAAGTCCTCTATCCTGGAAAAAAGAGGAAGGGTCTCAAATTATTACTTCAAGGATATATTCTACAGATGATGACACCATCTCCACCCCTGCCCCTGATCACCTCTTCCCCAAATCCTCTGTGGGCTCCTCATTGTGGGTACAAACACTACAACCTGCAGCCCCAGCTCACGAGTGACCCTGACAGCTCAGCCACTCACCCTGCTCTGCTTCTCCTCCTGCTCCCTCAGTCTCTGCCCACCTTCCCCAACCCCTCCTGGCAGCAGAGGGATCCTGCCCAGCTCCCTACTCCTGGTTTATGGGTTCCCCTAAATACAGGGAGGGGAATGAGTGCCCAGGGGGAAGGTGAGGCCGGTGAGCACCACCCAGGGCAGGGACAAAGGGCAGACACACAGAGGGTTCACACCTTTGCTGTTCCCATCAGGTCCACGGAGCACCGTGCATTCATCAATGACCCCAAACGGTTCAAAGAGCCGGAGCACGTCATCCTCAGACTGCTGCTTATTTAACATGCCCACAAAGAGCTTCCTGTCCCCTAGGGGCAAACACAGAAACATCAACCTTCTATGAGGCTTGCAGTCCAGAGCAGGAGGAGAGGAACACTTATACACAAAACAGCCTGCTGTTAAAAACATGCCTGGCATGGAAATGGTTTGCTGTTGGCTAAAATGCCTCCAGGGGTGAAAATGCAGGGTCTCACACCTTCAAGGGTTTGTGTGGCTTCCCCTGTCCTACCCTCCCCAATGGAAAACAAAGGTTTAATAATTTCCTTTCACTCATGAGCCTTTTCCTTTGAATAATCCAAAAGAAATAGTAAAAAAAAAACTGTCTGGGCAATCCAATTTCTACTGATCAGCAGGTGAAGTCCAACAGGTGCCTTAGGTAACACAGCAGACCAACCCAGGCAGGGGGATACATTCCAGAACCTTTGACTTCTGTTTCCTTTTCCTTCTCTCCAAGCCCACCATGTCCTTAGCTGCCATGTAACCAAGCACCTTGATTTCCATCTGCCCTTCCCCACTCCACCCTAACCAGCTGTCTCCCCAGGCCTGGGATGAACCCTGGCAGCCTGGGTCCCAATCTGCCTCACTGTGGGATCAGCCAAATCAGCTCCATGGTCCCTGCTCCCCTGTCTCCAGTGGCACTGTGCACCCATGTCACACTGGCAGGGAGCTGGCAGAGTGGCCAACACATCCAGGACTTTGAGCTCAGCCTCCTTCTGGGTTCCTCCTCAAAGAGACAAGTGAGGATCATGGTTTTGTTGGGATGGGTAAGTAAGTGTGGAGGCAAGGAAGTTGCAGAATGCCTTCTCCCACTCTCTCCCCACCTCAGCACCCACAGGAGCCCATCCCATGGCTGATGCTGTCCAGCCAAGAACAACCACAGCAGTGTTTGGGGCAGCATCCTCCCCAGCCTGATGTGAACAGCAGCAAAACAGCACAACACCAAAATCCCCGGCTCAGTTTTTGCCAGGAAACAGAGCTAATCCTCCCCCACTGGCCCAGATCTGGGTGGGGGGACAGGACCCACAGGAGGGAACGTGTCAGGAGGTGGCTCTGGAGCAGCAGTGCCAGAGGATTCCTTATTGTTAGCGACAGGATCAGAGGGGCTGGCTCCACACACAGCAATGCAATGTGACAGGGGCAATAGCAAGGGAGCTGCTCTCTGCCTCAGAGTGCACTGACCTGAAAAACAACAGGTCTTGGAGCTACAGCAGCACAGCAGCTCCAGGGGGGTGCTGTGGAGGGATGCCAGGCAAGGATGGCACATGACACATTCCCACTGTCACCCAGGCTGCCCCCAGCCCCTGCCCTGCTCCTCTTGGCTCAGGGGATGGATGCCCACCAGGTAAGGAAGGGAGGCACCTCCCTGCTGCTCAGGCAGGTACAGATGCACTCAGAACACCCAGGCAGGACCTGCCCGTGCCATGGGCCCTTCACAGAAAAGCAGAGGCACACAAGCAGCACTAATGGACTCACACAGCCCTGGAACACACTTGGACATCCCCAGCCCCCCGGGGGGGCCTTCCAGAACGAAATTCCTCAGTGAGCCAGAGGAATGTGCAGACAGCCACACTCACCCAGGCTGCAGACACCACTGGAGTCACCTCACCCTGCCCAGAGCCCCAGCAGGGCTCAGCCAGGCACAGCTCTCCTGCACCACACACATGAAGTGTTAGAAGTGGCTCTGAACCCACTCCCAAGCAGAGACTCCTGATTTATAGAACTACAAGTGGCTGAAATATATGGCTTTGCATATTTTTTTTAAAGCCAGGTTTCCCAGCTTCCTTATTTTCATGAACCCCTGGGTAACTACACCCATGGGAATTTCATCCCCTTCTGTTTTCCTTGTGATTCTTTCTACATTCCTTCCTGCACCTGCATGGTAATGGCTGCCTTTGCAGACATTATTTCAGCTGATTGAGTCCATTCAAACTGGGATGCCAAATAATCCCCAGCCAGGGCACAGGAGTTCATAAAGCAGGTGCTGTTCAGCTGCCTTCTGAGCAGGCAGACAGCACCTGCCCCCACAAGGGCCAGCTCAGGAGTGCTGGTGGTCAAACCAACCAGAAAACAGCACACAGAGGAGGTGAAAAATCAGATTGGAACAGAGAGGGTGAAAAAAAGGGACTGGACAGGAACAGATTGACTGGGCAGTGAAGAAGAGCATGAAAACTAAAGGAGCAGCAGCTCTGTGGTGTGACTGCCATCACCTGGTGTCAGATGTGAGCCCAGTTTGGCCATGGCAGGGGACACTGGAGGTCTGGAGGGTTCCTCCTTCCTCTACCCTGAATCTCCATTGCAGCTGCAACCAGGCCTTGACTCAGACATGCTGCAGCCTTTGGGTGGCAAACTCCTTAAAAAATCATCAACAAGGGGAGAAATACATTGGGAAATACTTGCACTGACTTTAGGTGCTGTGAAATAATCCTCTGTTCTTTGAACTAGCAGGCAAATAACTGTGGGCTGAGATCTGACAGCCAGAAATGCACCTGATGGTCCTGCCCTTCTCTTCAGGGACCTCTGGCTGGCTGGGGCAGGGGGTGTTGAGATGTCTTGAGTTATCCCACACCTTGCAATCAAATCAACATCAAATTACAAGTTACTCATTATTTTCTCCTTCAGAGCCCCCTCAGATTTCCTGGGTAATTCCTGTGGTTTCTTCCTCACACCATTTCTGTTGAATGAAAAGCATTTTTCTTTACCCTGCCCTGTGGGAAAAGTCCATTGAAACAGTGACTGCTCCATCCCTGCAGCTTTCCAGGTCTTCAGCTGTCTGACAGGGCTCACTAACAGAACCTTTTGGACGTCCTGCCTTCATGTGAGAATTCCAGCTTTCCTTTTTGAAATTTGGAAGGAAAAAAACCATGCCAGTCTTCCTGGCTATGCAGCACAGGTTAAACCTGTGACACCTTAAGGACTCAAGCTAAAAAGGCAAATATAAATACAAACACACACCTATGGGTTTGGAATATTTTCTGAATACCAAGAAGAGCAATAGTAAAGGGAATGAAAGCACTGACAACATAAGATTTTTTTTCATAGTGAATATCCTGCTTCATACAGCCTGCTCCTGAAGATCACATGAAGGAAAATGATCCAGCTTGTTCCCTTTGGATGCCTCTGCAGCAGCTGGGGATCTCTGAAAGGGCTTTTCTGCTGCTGACCTCTACCTCTGCATCCTGGAGCCCAACCCATGATCAGGGATCCTCTTGATTCCGTCAGCTTCCAAACAGAGCTGCCCTCCCACGGAATCCAGGCTGACTCATCCCTCCCCAGCAGGGCTGGAGTGCTGCAAACCCTTCCACCTGAGGGGTGATCCTAAAACCACCGATCCCAAACCCTCTGGCACTCTCAGGGCTGATCCCAAACCCACTGGCACTCTCAGGGCTGATCCCAAACCCTCTGGCACTCTCAGGGCTGATCCCAAACCCTCTGGCACTCTCAGGGGCTGATCCCAAACCCTCTGGCACTCTCAGGGCTGATCCCAAACCCTCTGGCACTCTCAGGGCTGATCCCAAACCCTCTGGCACTCTCAGGGCTGATCCCAAACCCTCTGGCACTCTCAGGGCTGATCCCAAACCCTCTGGCACTCTCAGAGGCTGATCCCAAACCCTCTGGCATTCTCAGATCATCAGCTCCATCGTTCCCCAGCTCCCCACAGGGATTCCTGCAGCAGTGGAAGCTCTTCTTTCCCTTCCTCAGCACAGCACACCCTCCCCTCCTGCTGTTTCCCCCTTCACTTTCTCTACAGCTCCTGCTTTTCACCCTCTGATTGGCAATTTCCCGTGCTGTCCAGCAAGCAGGGAAATTCACTGTGATCTCTGACTGTCGAGTTCCCATGGAAACGTGCTCTGGGCACCGGCAGCAGGAGGGGCCAGCACAGAGCTGCTGCTGGAGGTACCAGGGAACAAACCAGGGGCTGAGGCTGAATGCTGGGGCCAAGGGAGAGCACACAAGCACTGGACACAGCTCCCACAAAGCCAGTGAATTCAGGTCATCTGGCCAGCAGCAGGCAGGATCAGGGAGAGAGGGAAGCCAGCTGCTGGCTGTGGATGGGATGCAGCAAATCTCCTTGGAAGCAGAGAGAGCTTCCTTGTCCCTGGGCAGTGCTGAAGGCTTGGGTTACCTTCACAGCCATCACTGCAGCCCAGTGCTCCAGACAGGCACACAAACTCCTCTGCCCCTCTCCTCCTGGCACTGCAGGCTCCCAGCAGAGAGCAGGAAAAGCTGGCCCAGCATCACAAGTCCCACTCTGAACTAATGCAGGCAGCAACTTTCCTGTAGTGAATTTCTTCTGCAGGGTGCAAGAGCACTGAGCATCCAGGATATTCCCACAGCCCCTGCAGGGCTTGGCCAAAACTGCCCCTTTGGCAGAAAAATGAGCATCTCTCAGACCAAGAGATAAATTCTGGTGTTCCAACTTCATGTTCTTAATTCAGGGTGCTTCAATTGAGAAATGTCAGTCCCTGGTGAGTACAAAGAGGTTCCCTTCAAGGGTAATGCAGAGCAGTGCCTCACTGATGCATGCAGATATTCCTTGATAAATTCCCACTCCAGACACTTCTGCCCTGCCCCAAATCTTTCTTTCACCTCCTGCCAGTGTGGGGCTATTGCTGCAGGGATGTTGCTCTTCCCATATCTGCAAAGCTGTTCAGCCACTTCTCTGACAAGTGGAGCATCAGGACAGAAACATTTCAGGAGAGCAACCTGTCTCAGACAAACACAGGGTGCTGTCTTGATGCTGCTCCTGCCTCAGGAAAAAGTCCAGTTTGTCATGGATCCTGTGGGAGCTGCTTGTTCTTGGGCTCTGCAAGGAGCCTGGAGGGAGGTGCTCAGGCTCCAAAGGTTTCTGTTCTTGTCCATGGGAAGCAGAGTTGATGTTCTGACATTTGCAACCATTAGGGAATGTGGCACTTTTCATAAACTTAGAGATTTCAAAGTCCAGTGCCTTAGCCAAAAGCTTGTTTCTAAATCAGAACCCTGGTTTTTAACCTGCTGAGCTGTTCCTGCTCGATTTGACAGAGGCATCAGAGATGTCAGATCCCAACCCTTCACATCAGGTGGGTGAGCCCCCAGTAGTGCCCTAGCAGCAGAAGAGAGATGCAGAGATGGCCTCAGCCCTGATTGGACACCAGAGACTCCAGAGCTGCACTCATCAGACACATAAACTTCTTTTTTTTTAATCAATGTGGTAGGGGAAGGACTGAACCCAATGGTTGAATCCAGAGGCAATGTGAGGTCTCAGTGAGAAGCCAGCCCTCCCCACACCACCCATTGCAGGCATCTCTAAAGGATCTCTCATCCATTCTTAACATCATTTCCAACAGTGAGAGTGAAACACCCTGAAGATTCTGGTCTCTTTTTATTGTCTATAGCACAAATAAGGACCTTAAATTCAACCCTTAACCAAGGGGCTGAAGTAAAATGCCCAGACCTCAGTAAAACTTAGGTGTACAAGTAAACAACCAAAAGTTACAGATTCTATCTGATTGAAACAGACTTTTTTTTAAAGGAGTATCACACAACCATAAATACACTCATTCACATAAAATATTATCAAGTATATCCCATGTTCTTGACAGTGACAGTCACTACAAACTGTTTGGGAATGTAAAACAATAGCCTTCCAAATCTAAACAAAATGCTGTCCCACAGCACAAACAGCAGCACACAAACCCTGCCCTGGCCTCCACTAAACTGCTTTCAGGGGCAGCACCAACAGCACAGGGCATGGAGAACCAGAGGTAGGAATGGAGAGAAAAGGAGAAGAAATAGATCAGTAAAGCAAGGAAAAGCAGCAAAATGAGTTAATGGATTTGGAAAGGGCTGAAGTTGCAAACCTTCTCCACCTGGAGGAGGCATTTGAGCTGCTGAGAGCTCCCCATTAAATTACCAGATTCTCTTGTTCCCAACCTTCCAGCTCTGAACTTCTCAGTATATGCTGCTCTGACCAAGCTGTCCCCTGCAGGCTGACAGCACCTCCATCTCAGGATCCTTTCCCTTCAGACATTATTTCCCCATCATGTGATCTTTTCTGCAACAGCACTTTGGCCTTGACAACGTGCTGGGGGCTGCTGCAGGACTGAGAGTGGCAGGGCTGAGACAGCTCAGCAGTGATGGGGGAGGCAGTGGAGGGAGCTGCAGACAGGAGAATCAGCTGCAGACCAATGAGCTGAACACATTAAAAAGCCAGTGCTGCTACAGGGATCTGGCTCTTACTGGGCTGATCGGGTGTAGGAATGAAGGAACCTCTTCCCAAAGGCTTCAGGAGCCCCAGTGCCACACAGGCCTGCTTCAGTCATGTCTTGGGGCAGACACTGCCAGGCTGATGGCACCCTCAAATAGCTGGGAGAGAGAGTGGAGGGGGCAGCCACATCATCACCCTCAGGACCTGGTGTGCTGTCAGCTGTGTCCCTACACTGCCCTCCTGCCCCCCAGCTCTCTGCCACACACAGACCACTCCTCCCAGAGAGTCAGGACCCCATGTCTCATTTCCTGGTCCCCCTCACAAGCACAGGACCACCAAAGGAGAAACAAGGAGAGATGACAACTACCTCCACGGCTCTCGCTGTCCGCAGGTTTCACCTGGATCGGGCGCGCCATCTGCAAGGGAACAGAAATGCAGAGGTTATTGCTTGGCCCTGTGCCCAGCACAGGCTGCTGAAGGCACTGACAACAGGGCACAGGAAGGAGAGAGGCAGAAGGGAAAACCAAAGCATTGTGATGGCCAGCAGTACCCTTGAAGAAAGGAGCATTCTTTCCAAAAGGAACCTGGCGCTTTTCCCCGCTCAGCTGCTTGCCACAGAGAGCAGCGCTCCTGGAAATGCCCACCGTGCACACAGCTCTGCCTCCTCAGCACAGAGAGCACTCTGAGGAAGCAGCTCATCACCATGTGACTGGAGCCTGAACAGTGGCCAGGGTGGCCTGAGGTGAGACTGTGCCTGGAAGCTCTTCCTGTGTCTGTCCTGACTCAGTGCAGGCATGGCCATGTCACCCAACTGAGCCACTGAGTGTCCTTGCAGCAGGGGAGAGACAGTGCCTCTGAACTTGGCCAGAAGCAGCACAGCAAGCAGTGCTGTCATGTTCCCCCTTCCCCAGCCCTCACACAGACAGCTCTGTGCACCAGAGAAGCTCTTGAGAAGGGCAGTGCTGCTCTCCAGCAACATCTCTCATCTCTGGCCCTCAGGGGCAATGCTCAGGTTGAAAATGGCAAAACTCCTCTTGTTTGAGTGTGGAGAAGAGATTTTTCCTTCTCTTGCAGCCATTAGTGTCATCAGCAACAATCCAACCACAAACAAGCCTGAAGGGTAGCTTAGCTCACATGCTATGGGGACTCTCCAGGTAAGACAGAAGTAGCTGCATTAAGGCACACACAGCTTTAACTGTCTGCTTTGAAAAGCAGGGCAAAACTCATCTGCTGGCAGGTCTGTGTGTCCTGTGCTGCCCAGAGAGGCAGCTGACAAGCTGTAGCCTCCTTTCCCAGCTAGCAGGATCCAACTGCACTAGAATATCCTCCAAGGAATGGTGCACAGGGCAGACTTCCACATTCACAGCACATCTCACTCCATGTCTCTCAGCATCAGTCACAGAGGTTGACAGTGACCTGAATCAGTGACATTCATCATAAAAAACAATCAGAATATTGCAGGCAAGGCCTGCACACAAGCTGCAGGTCCAGGCACAGTCTGGCCCCTCTTTTAGGAAACCCCTGAGGAAAAACAGCAACAAAACAGAAAATGAAATCGAGCCATAAAAGTCACCAACTGAAATGTGTTTAGAAGCCAGCATGCAATTTGTGGAGGGCTGTCAGTCTCCAAGTGGTGGCTGAGCCAGACTGGCCAGAAACCAGAGGCAGAGCCCACATCCCCAAGAGCTGGAGGAAACCTGTGAGGTGGCTCTGCAGTTTATAGGACAGAGATGCCAACCAGGAGGTGACAGCTGGCATGGCATGGCACACAGCCTGGCAGCTGGGGGCTCTGAAGCCATTTTCCTCTGGCTGAAGGACCTCAGGCAGGACGAGCAGAGGCTGGGAGCAGGCCCACACCATTCCTGCCTCAAGGACTGATCATGGGGCTGCTGAAAATGGCCCCAGGGATGGGCTGGCAGCTCCCCAAAGGAAGGCCCATCTGCTGCCATGCTGCACCTTGACAGACAACAGCCCCAAGAGCTGCTGAATCATTTAGGGAAGAGGGAGAGGCTGCAGGTCCTTTCCCCACTCTTGCTCAGCTGCAGGGATTTGCAGAGCTCCTCATGTCCTGCTGTTGCTGCCATGTTGCCCCAGCACTTGCAGCACAGGAGCTGCTGAGGGCCCAGCACCTCCTTCCTGAGCTGAGTGGGATGTGGGGCAGGGATTCAGGAGTCTGAGGTCAGCGATTGTTGCACAAAGCCTCCGATTTCCTTGCTGAGAGGCTGCTGTCACTGCTCACGGTCCCTGGCACCCTGCCTGTGTGAGCTGAGGCTGGCAGAGCTGTGGGAGCAGGCTGAGTTGGGAGAGGGCAGGCAGCCCAGATGTGTGCTCAGAGGAGAGGGCTCCCTGCAGAGCCAGGAGAGGCAGCTGGCCACGTCACATCCAGGACATGGATTCCCCCAGCACCAAGGAATAGTTTTGTTTCTACCCAGGATGCAAAACCAGGGATAAACTAACTGAACTGATGGGGAGGGAGATGAGGCACAGACTGGGATCTCAGCTTCTGTGAGGAAGCCAAAGCCCCAAAGCCATTTGGGGGTAGGAAGGGCAGCAGGGATGCTGTGGAAATGCAGTGCACACACATCCAGCACCTCCCTCCCAGGGATGCAGGGGCTGAGGGAAGGATGGGGGGAGGTTAAGTACCTGAGGCCATCTCCCTGTCCCCTCCCCCAACAGGGCTGTCACTCCAGCTCCCAGCACCTAGGATAAAGGAGGTGTTGTCATGGAAACGGTTATTCACCACATGGAACCTGACATTTGCAGTTGCCATGGAAACCAGCTCTTGGGGGCATTCCCTCTGCTTTGCACAAAAGAGACATTTTGATAAGATCTCTGGGGAAGGGGCCCCCTCTCCCCATCTGTCCATCCCTGTCCTTTGCCCCATCCCAGGGACGTGACCCCAGGGGTGGTGACCCCACCAAACCTGTCACCCTGGGGGAGTGCATCCCACAGGGCCACTGGCCCAGTGAGCTGATGTGCCCACAGCTGGCCCACAGCACGATGCCCTGGCAGTGAGGTGGCAGTGCCAGTACAGCAATGGTGCAAACCAGAGGCAGCTCCTGCCTGGGGCTACAAGAGGAAGCACCCCCAGCACTCCCCAGCTATGGCCACAGCTCCTCTCCTGCCCACCTGAAACAGCAGCTGGGGTGGGCACTGAAAGACTTTCCCCCTACCCATGTCAGACCAAGCCCTGCCCATTTCCAGAGGCCTTGCCACCTCCAGTGACTTTGAGCCAACCTGAGCTCAGGTCTCTGAGCTGCTCTTTATCTGCTCTGGAAGATATGGGTAAAGAGAAGAAAACAAGATACAAGAAATTTGTCCAGATGCTGAGGCTTGGAGAAGAGCAGCAGGATTGTCTGGCAGCTTCATCCTGAAACAGGAGGTCTCCCAGCTGAGGCAGAGGGAGCCATGGTCCTCCTCACACACAAGAGCCTTCCATGAAGAAGGATATCACCACCTCAATCCTTCTATGTCTCATGTTGCCACCAAAGATGAACGAATTACCAAAGGCCTCTCAAGCAGAGGGAGTCCACAGCAGCTTTAACTCAACCACCTTGAGGCCTTAAGAACTGTGCCTGGGAGATCCTGAACTCTGCCTACAGGTCTCAGACAAAGAGCTCTGTCCCCTACAGGAACACACCTAGAAATGGTCAAGTTTTACCTCTCCCATTTGAGGGAGAAGGAGGAACAGGGCAGCAGGGAGGATCCACTTCTGGCTTACCCAGCAAACTCTGGAAGTACAAATTCTCCTGGCCTCCAGTCATCACCTGAGGCTGCACAGTAATCAAAGAGCACACCTGAATAGGAAAACTGTATTTGTGTATGCCCAGCTGGGCCCAGAATCCAGCAGTCAGGATGTGCCTGCCTTAAATTCCCAGAGTGGAAAGACATGGATGCCTTTTACCACACAGGAACACACAGGTGAGCCCATGTGTAGGATGGAGAATTCCAGCAAGTGATTCATGAGCCTGCACAAGCTGAGCTTCATCTTCCCTGTTAAATTATTCAGCTGAGCACTATTAGTCTTCATTTCTTAAGAATATCACATTAACATTTAGCACATGCTGTCAGGACACCATGGGCCAAATGTCCCCTGCCCCAGTCCCCCATCCTCACACCTCAGGGTCCTCCTTACCTGCTGCTGCCACTGTAAGGGCTGTCAGCTCCATGACCCACTGCACTCAGGAAATCCTCTGGAGCAGCAGTGGACACCAGATGGGCAGCAAAGCTCCTACTGCCCTGTTCAGCTTCTCACTCACATTTCCCTCCTGGCTGGATACACAACTTCCCCAACACAGCTGTCCCTACCCTGCAGCTCTCACAGAGGTTTCTCTGCCTGCACCACTGCCCCTCTCAGGAGCCTGCAGCCTTTGCTGGCTTTTTGGGGGGTTCCTGGTGGGAAGCAATGTGACAGCTGACCTCAGGAGTGTCACACAAAGCACAGCAGCCACGTCCTGTGCAGCCCTCTGAGAACAGTGAGGAGACACCCACAGGGAGGTCACTGCAGCCCAGGCACTTCCAGGGAAGAGGCAAGGCTAAGAGGCCTTGCTGAAAGTGTCTGGATTACACCCACCCCAATCCCAGGATTAGGCAGCACAGAGAAGCAGTGAACCCTGCTCTGCTTTTGAGGAAATGCTCCCCACCTTGTAGCACTCTAGAGAATAAGAATCTGGCATCAAACATCCTGGCACTCCCAAAGTCAGAGGAAGCTTTGCTGCTGGTTTCACCAAGGCCAAAATGCACCACTTCTCTCACCACACCCCAAATAAAGACTTGAGGGGGTGAACTGGCTCCCCATGTTTAATCAGTGCCCAGCATGAGCTGTCAGTCATCTCAGCAATCTGGTAGCCCTGTTCTTCAAGGGGAAGATTCCCAGATCCCCCTTCTTCAGCTTTCAAATTGCAAAAGCTGGATGGAAGGAAAAAGCCCCCTGAGACAGCAGGGCAAGCCTCTCTATTAATTACAAGTAAGTGATGTAAAATAGCCCCTTAGGTGCAATGCAGGGGAACCTCACAGTGTTAAGAGGGTCAGAAGCAGAGTGTACAAAGCACACAATGCAGGCTGGCTCCTCTGGGATGGCAGGAACCAAAAGGCATCCAAGGCCACTGGCAGAATTAGGTCCCAGGCTCTCCACTTTACAAACTGTGGGCTGTCCTCCTCTGGACAGTTAAAAATGCCCTGGCTGAATGATCATAATCACTTCTAACTGGGCAGAGCACATAAATCTAAATGCTAATTTGTTCATTTGGATTCTCTTTCTGATTGGGGATGCAAGCAGGGATGGATTGGTGCCAGTCTCAGTGCTCAAGTGTCCTGCTTGCATCTTCCCTCTGACATCTCAGTGTGCCTTAGTCCTGTCCACGAGAACCATCCTTCCCTGAGAAGGAGGGCTTGTCTCATACAGAAACATGAGCAACATTAGTACCATGTTCTGGCACAGCTCTACAGGCTATTTATGAATTCACCTCATTCAATCCTGCTATGGAGGAGACAAGGATAATTATGAGCAGTGTGTTCCAGGTGGAGGAATCGAGGCATGTGGTGATGGAGATCATGCAGAAAGTCTGTGGCACATGCAGGATGTGAATCCCAGAGTACAAACCACACAGCTTCTGACTGCATGGCTCAGCTACATCTTTTTGCACAAGTAAGAAAGATTGTTGAAGGACTGATGCAACTGAAAACCCAAAAACTCCTCTAGAAAGTTCATCAAGACCACAAGAGATCGTTCTGGCCTTCAGAAAGCCGTGGGCCTGAGGACTCAGGCACAGCTGGGTGCTCAGACACAGTCCTGTGTCAGCTGCAGCATCTTGCTTCAGAGACTTGTCCATGACTGTCACATTTGTCACTCCCACTGAAGGACACTTAGCAGGCCCAAGGAATGCTTAGGGCTTAAAGCCTGCAACGAGCAGGAATAAGATGATGTGAGATGGGTCACCAAGTTCCCCTGAGCAAATGCAAGAAAGCTGCAGAGGGAAAAGCTGGGAGCACACACTCAGCTGGCTTTGATCTCTCCACTGAAAGGACACCCAGCACCCTGAGCCTTTCCCTGTGCCCCCTGGTGCACCACTGGTCCAGTGAGCACCTTTAGGGGCTTCTCTGTGCACAAGCTGCAGCCTCCAAGGACCCCAAAAAAGCAGGGAAGGGAAGAGCCTGGGGCAGCAGTGTCTGAGCTGATGGACTCAGCAGCTGTGCAGAGCCTGCACAAGCCTCTCCTGGCTGTGCTGGCAGGTTCACTGGGCTGCTGCAGCCATGCCCTTCTCCTGCCCCATGGCAGGTAATGACAGTGGCCAGGAAAAGACCTCTCTGCTGATGTAACAGAGGGAGGCAGGCACAGGGACCCTCTGCCTGCACACAGAGTGGCTGTGCCAGTTCCCTTGGCAACCACTAACACTGACAATCCTAGCGGAGCAAAACCTCCGGTGATACTGACACACCCACGGGAAAATCCACCCCAAACGGGCCCAAGCCGCAGCACCACCACATAAATCCCCTGAGCCACTTCTGGGCTGATATGAGATAAGCCTTTAGGGGTGCTGGCAGACTAGAAAAGAGGCCCCAGGTGACTGCAGGATGCCCCTGGAGACAGTCAAATCTCATTTGGAGAAGGCCCTCAGTGATCTGGTGTAGTCAGCCCTGCTTTGAGTGGGGTTTCAGCAAAGACCCCAGGGGCACTTCCACCATAAATTATCCTATGATCCCATCTACATCCATGTTCACAAACATTTATGTGCAGGCACACATCCCAAACGACCCCAGGGAGGTGGGAATGTGGAGCCTCACTCAGGGGGGTGGTGCCTTTGCAAAGAGCAAGGTCTGTGTGGGCTGGTGTGCAGGTGCAGGGGAGTTCACCAGCACAGGTAAGTGAGACCACCAGGGAAGACCCAGCTCTGGGAGGCAAAAGTCAAAGCTTTGTGCTGCAAGGGGATGCCAGGGCCTGGCTGTGCAAAGGGCAGCAATTTCTCTGGAGAAAGGAAGAGCCCTTGTGCACAGGACAGAGCCTGCATGTGTCCACTTGGTCAGCATGTGGGAACGGGTGCTGATCTTTAATTTCACTGTTCTTCCAACTCCACAGGGAGCAGGAGGCAATGTCTGCCTCAGCAGCCTGATCTTCAGTGTAGGCACTTCACTGGGCAGCTGCTTTGCCTCACTGAAAGTTCTCAGCCCCTCAAGTCAAACCCTCAACAGCACAAGTCTTTTCAACTCCCTCTGCACTGAACAGGCACTTCTGCTTCTTGCCCAGGGGCTGCTTTAGCCCAGCCCCTTCATGTCCTGGTGCTGCCATTTCCAATGAGATAGCCCTGGCATGCTCTCTGTATTTCTAATTGATAATGCTGCATGGCTCTCAGCAATGGCATTGTCTATCAAACCTGCATGATGGACATGGGAAAAACTTTTCCACCCTGCCCCGTTCAAGGGTTCAAGCTGCAAAGATTAATGAGCAGGGCCTAGCTTCAAACCTCAGCCAAACATTCAGACCACCTGAAACTTTCAGAAATACTGCTCCAGGCTGGTGCACAAACGAGAGGGGAGGGAAGAATGAGATGCATTGCCCTCTCCACCAAAGTCCCTCCAGTCACCTGTGCTCCCTCCTGCCACCACGGGCTGTGGATCCTGACAGATGGCCCAGGTGAGCCCTTGCTCCTGGCAGCACAGGACACAGCCTGCCCACAGGGATGCCCTCTGCTCCAGCTCTGCTGGGTCTCTGCACAATGCTGGTGCCCAACCACCTGAATTAGAGCTGCAGCATCTCAACCCCTGGTGCATTCCCAGAGTCTCTGTCTGCTCTCATGCTGCTGCTCTCTGTAATTTTCCATTCCTGTGTCCCTGCATCCATGAGTTCTCCCTATGTTGTAGCCACATTTCAGTACCCTCATCACTGCTCTTAAACTGCCTGTATTCCCAGCTTGGATCAATACCAATTTCTGCCACTTACTTGCCTACCTTTCAGCAGGCCTTTCTTTGTTCTGCATAGAAATAAAACTGTAACTGTACCTTGCCAAAAGAATTACTTTTTTAAACCTCCCCCCCTCCACTTCCTCCCTCTATTCTTCTTCCTCTTCTTCTTCAGGAGCAATTTTATGTAATTTGCAACTGTCTGGCTGCAAATGAAAAGAGACATAAAGCGTTTCTGCGAAATATTGAAAAGCTGGATGCTTTTCCCTCAAATTTCACTTAGCAAGAGGCTTTAACTTGCTGTGTGATCACTGTGTGTCATTAATAACCTCTCCAATTCCTTTCAGAACTCAGCAAAGTGAAGGCACAATCACGAATCAAAGGCATGGGTTATTGAGATATAATATCATTCACTGAGGCAGGGAGGAGTGTGCCAGGGAGTGGGGAGAAGGTGAAACACTGCACTGCTGGGCTGGCTGGAGCTGAAGAGGGCACCAAATTTAGGAAATAGCCTTAAAGGCCTGATTTCAACAATTCACCAGCTCTGAGGGCAGCACAGGTGTGTTAGATAATACAATATGCAGCTGTACAGGTGAGATGGTTGAGTCACCATCAGATGTGGCTCTTAAGGACATGGTTCAGTGCACTTGGCAGTGCTGGGTTAATGGCTGGATTCAATGATCTCAGAGGTCCTTCCCAACCTGCTGATTCTATAACAATCTTGTGGCTTTAGACCCTGAGCACACTGGTCCATATAAAAGAATGTAAAAGCCAAAATTCTGTCTACCTCAGAAGAAGATGCTGAGCCTTACTGTTAAAAAATAAGCTTTTTAGAGTTTAAATTCCATTCAGTTACCATACATCCAACAGCTCTCAATTCAGAGAAAAAAGAGAATTCTGACCTCACATAAAGAGAACTTGCCCCAAATGCCACAAGAATAAATACAGACAACAGTGATTCCTACTGACTTATGTGGAAAACCTAAAATATAAATATAACTATATATAAAAGCTTAGGTAAGCTACACTGCACTCATGGCCCTGCAGGTGGGCTGACATTGCTGCCATCAGACCTGGAGGACCTCAGCAACACCTCTGTGGGCCCAGACCTACCCAGTGACAGCCTGGAAGAGAACCCAGAAGTCCTGCTCCAGATGCCTGATCACAGCCTAAGACTATCTCAGAAACCATATCAGAGCATTTCTATTACTCTCTCCTCACCAAATCCTCAGTCTAGACCAAAAAAATCATTTGTCTCTATTCAGGTTCATGAACTGTTGAGCTCAAGCACAGCTCTCTGCATTGAGACCAACAAAGAAGGGCACTTTGGTTCTTGTGCCATCTGCAATTGCTTGGTGGTACAACAGCAAGTGTAGAACAAGAGCTTTCCTCTGCCAGTTTGATCCCTTGCTGTCTCTAACCCTGCTGAGGCTTGGCCATGCACTCAGGTGACAATCTGTGTCACCCTACACTTCATAACCTTCATCTTTCTTTCTTCTCCTGCTATGTGCAATGCAGAGTAAAGGATATGGGTAAAATGCACAAGAAATCAGTTTACCAGAGTGTGGCCCATTGACTGAAATCTCAGTGGTGTGGTCAGATCATTCTGTGCCCTGCCCTATGCTGGGGCCTGGCTGAACTCCTGGCCATGGGCTTTGCCCCAGAGATCATCAGAAGATGATCCAGATGTGAATATATAGAGATGAAATTTTATGTCCTTGTTCCTGAAACAGGGGAGCATCTGCCTGGCTCTCCTGTCTGTGATTCATTTCCAAAGTGCTGCCCACAAGGACAGGTGATGCCTCACAGACACCAGCAAACCATGGCTGGAAGCCACCTCAGCTCACCCAGCCCACGTCCATGCCAAGCAACCATCTCTACATGACCAAAAAGAGAGAGAATTGTGCCTTCTGGGTCACTGAGGGACTGAACAAAAGAGAAACTAAATGTGATGAAGTGGTATATTGGCAGCCTGAAAATAGCTCCAAATGCAGCACAGCTCATCTTCATCCTAATCCTGAAACATAATTACACCACACTGCTCATTAACTGTCTCCAGACAAGTATGTTCAAAAGTACTCACCTAGCAGAGATTTCTTACTGTTCCCAGGCAGTGTCTTACACCTCCCTTAACATAAAAAGCCTTTAGATCACCACATCACAGATAAATTGCTGCTTTAAACACTGCTCCATGCAGCTCTCCACAACCCCTGAGAGCACAGACAGTAGAGAACACAGTGAAACATGCAACAAATCCCCCATGTAGAACTGTAGCAAAACTGAGATTGCCTTGAATCCACCAAGCCTCCCATGAATAATTTTTCAGAGACACATCTGACTTCCCCACTGCATTAACAGCACTGTACCATGACTCCTCTCAACTGCTCCTCCACCCTTTGACTTGCTCCTACAGACACTGTCAGCTCTGCCCTGGACCAACACACGAGGTTACACTGCTTTAGTTTAAAAATCCAACCATTTCCCATCACACAAAAATACCTCAGGCAGATTTGTGCTGGTTATCTGTACTCTTCCCCCTGGCTGTCCTGAGATAAGGACCTTGTTAAGTGATAATTAAGTCACACATTTTCCAGCACAGGCCCATGCCAAAAAAGCAGAGATAAACAAACACAGAAAAGGATGTGTGTACATGTGTGTGTTGTGTGTGTGTGTTTGTGTGGAGGTCTTGAGGGCAGCTGGGAGAGGTGAGGGAAGCTCTTTGGACCTGTATGGGTTAAAGAAAAAAATGTTATGGTTAAGAATTCCTAACCACCCTCCAGAGACCCCTGGTTTACATTAATTATTCTGTTGCCTTGAGCACTCAGGGCCTCCTGTGAGCTTCTATCTATAAGTACCCAACTCCTCCTCCTACTCACCTCCAAACGAATCCTTTCAACGTGCTTGATCAACCCCCTCAGTACAGCAAGGGAACTGCCCAGTCAAAGCTCTTAAATCATACCAGAATGGGAAGGGCAACAATCCAGAACTCCTTTCAGCTCTCTAGCAGGTCCCAGGGAGGCAAAGGACTGCCAGGCAAGGAGGGACCTGTTCCACAGTGCCCAACCTCCCTCAAATCCCACTGAACTCCGCTCCCAAGACCAGCTGTGGAATGAGCAAGACCCAGGAACAGACCAGCAGTTCTTCTCTCACCTAAAAATAACTCATTTCTCTTCCAAACAATGGCATGTGGCAAGTGTATATTTTATTTTTGAGAGGCTGATCCAATTCAGCCACTGCATCAGAGCTCCATCCAGGCACCCTGCAGGGCAATGGCAGAGTAGAATTGGATGCACCAGGAGGTTCTGCACACCTGGAAAAAGGCCCTGGTATCTTAGCTCCTGTGCATTTTTCAGTAGTGCCCACTGTGCACCCACACATTTCACCCCATAGCTCACAGCTCCCTAGTGACTGGGACAGAAAGCTGAAGGTGCCCTGTCACACCCCAGAGAGCAAAGAGCAGCACAGAAACAGGCCTGGCCAGAGAAAAAAAGCAGCAGCTCTGAGGAACAGTGCTGTGCTTCCACTGCCATATCCCTGTTCTAAGCCCTGAAACACCCTTCTCTTCCTCAAGCAGGAGAACTGATCTAAGCCACTTCTCACCCTCACTCCCACCCCTGAAAATTCCCCATCATCCTGCCCAAAGCATCAACTCCAGACAATTCACTGGGACTTACCCCTGGCAAAGTCTTCTGTTCATGCAGGGCTGTCTGGGCTTTGATGGCAGAGTCTCTGGCACAGTATGTGAGGAATGCACAACCTGCAGCAGATACAGAGAGTGTCAAGTTAGACAGGCACTTGCAGATGAACATCAACACAAATGTTACATAATTTGGATGTGTCTAAAGCTCCAGGGGAAAAAAAAAAAGACAAAGAAACAATGTGAAAGGACTTGCAGGCCACATCTGAAGTCTATTAAGAGCTGGGAAAGGGTCCCAGTGAATAAAGGGGCTTGACACAGGTGTTCAACAAGGTGAGACACAATGGGGGAGCAAAAGGAAAGCTGATCTTGTCTGTGGCAGAAACAGCCCCAAACACAAGGATCAGGAGAGAGGCAAGGACCAGCATGATTACTGATTAAAAGAAGAAAAGCAGCAAGGAAAGAAGAGAAGAATCTGGGATTTTAGGCTTATACAAAAGCTCCGTGATCCAGATTCACAAATCAGGGAGCTATGGCAGGAGAGGCCCGGCCCTGTGTGATGCACACAAACACACACCAAAGTACACAAGCACCACAAGGGCAATAGAGAGCCCAGCAGAGCATCCTGCATTCTGCAAGGGCCAGCCTAAGAAGCCAGATAAAAAGCACAGAGAAAAGGCCAGATCCTGACATTCTTAGTCAAGATATGACTCAACATCTCAGATGAACGCTGGAGCCAAGGGAGGAGGGGGAGGAGTTGTAGCCCCTCCAGGAAGAAGAGGGATCATCTTTGGGTGCTCTGATGCTAAGAATAAGCAAAGGAAAAATCTGGCTGGTTATCAAGAAACATTTCCTAGCAGAAAGAGATTTAGACTGTGGAATGATCTCCCCAGGGAAGTGCCTGGAGCTCTGTCACTTGAGTTGTTTCAGATGAGGGTAGGCAAAGCACTGGAGAATAGACTCAGAATGCATCTGACCCCCTCACTCATCCCCCTCCTATCCACAGTGGCATTTCACATCCCAAGCAAAGGCAGAGTCCCTCTGGCTTGCTGATGAATATCCCTGTCTACACTGCTGTGCTGGGGCTGCAGATCCATTGTTATGGCCAGAGAGGCCCATTTTTCTGCCTCCACATTCTTGTGCCTGGCTTGGGGTACTCCAAAGCTGCTCCAGCTCTCTGTGAGCTGCACCCAAAGGTGGGTGCAGGGTCTGTCTGGACTTCTCCCCTCCATGGTACACAGCACCCTTAGGCCAGCTCCTCAGGACAATCCCAACCACAGCAACATCATTATCCTGTTCTTCCATCCCAACTCCAAGAAGCTGCTGCAGGTAAGCACATCACATCTGTCCTCACACCTCTTGCTAGGGGAAAAACCTTCCATACATAGCACACAAGCACTAGGTATCTCTAAGAGGTCATTAAAGCCCCTTATTGCCCAGTTTTGAATACTGCACCAAACGTGGGACCAACAGGTAATTTAACAAATATTAAGTGAGGCCAGGAAGAATGCAGGTAAACCTCCTGCTCCTGGCAAAGGCAGCTGGCTCTGTTGTGGTGGGGAAGCTCCCCTCAGCTTTCACTCTCCCCATGGACTGCTCTGGCATCAAGCCTCAAAAGCAGCTCTATAACCACAGAGAGCAGACTCTATAACCTCTGTAATCTTTTTCTAACAGATCTGAAGGCCTGGTCACAAACACAGGTACCCAATTCCACCTGCTGCTCCAGTCTGCTACTTTGCAAGTCATACAAGACTCAGAATTCTAAGATAATTTGGGCCAGGTTTAGCTCACAAAACTCCAAAGTCAGCACTTGGGAATAAGCAATTTATTCCACTAAAAGCTTCAATGCATTGGTACTATGCCCACGTGCAGTGGAGGCACTATTCTTGTCTCAGGAGCATCAGCCATCAACCTCAGAAAGCTCAGGACAGGAGTGGAGTTATGTCCACATGAAGCATGCAAACCCCATCCTTGAGCCCCACATTCCAGTGCTCAGGAATGGCAAAACTGAGGCAAAGCACCCTCAAAAACCCCAGTCCATGGGAGGACAAGCTAAAAATGAGAACTGGACAAAGACACACCATTTAGTGGGGATAAAGGAGAGACTCCTCACACAGGGAGGTATTGCTATCATGCCAGATCAGGGATTTGCAAAGGCCAGCAACACCTAGGTCCACCAGCACCAATGTGGAAAAAGTGCCATGAATCCCCTCCCTAGAGCCCTCTGGTCCTTCCCTACGGCCAAGGCAGAAACATTGCTCATCTTTTAGCAGCTCAGGTACCAAGAGGCAGCAGCTTCCAGAGACAGAAACATGCTGTAACTGTGGAGCCTGAAGATGCCTCATTCCAACCCAAATGCAATCCCCACTGCTGCTCTGCTCTACAAGGGTGTGGGTATTTGCTCAGCAGAAGCCACTTGAGCTCCTTCTCCTCACTCAAGCATGAAGCAGCACTCAGGCAGCCTCTAATGTCCTGCCTGGAATGGGGCTGCAGGTACAGGACAGCCTGGTCCACTGCTCTTCATGTCCCTAAGCTTTGAGGTTTGAGGACATTCCTCTCATTCTTACTTCCCCAACTGCAGGAACCTGGGAAGCTGTACTGGTTCTGGAAAGGAGGGAGCTAAAGATGTCAGCTATGTCTTTTGGAAAATATGATTACTGCCTTCCACAACCAGGTGTTTTGGAGGTAGAACAGTCAATTCCATTCTCTTTGCAAAGTCCTGGTCAAAAATACAGGAAAAGGTTTGGCAGAAACACTGTGCTCTAAACCTAATTGTGTAAACAAATATTTGGGGAAAATAAACTTCCTTCCTGAAGAGCCATTATCTCTGGCACACTAACTGTGCAGCTACTCCTGGTATACTGGGACAGGGTTCTGCTCACCCTGTCTTTCAGGGGTTCTTTGGGCTCCTAAATCTTTGAGTTGACAGAGCCACCCAAGGATCTGAAGAGATGTCCAGAGGTGCAGAGGGGCCTGTCACTCTCACTAGATTTTCTCACTTCCACATTTCCTGCTTTAGTTAACAGCAAGCTCAGACAGACAGGCTCAGGCCCCTTTGGGCACTTCTCACACCAAGTCAGCTGTGCCTGCTGAGACACAGGACGTGGTGATAAAGTGCTCAGGGTGTTCAGAAGTGTCAGCCTGGAAGGTCCCAGGCACCCAGGCAGTGCCAATGACCCATTCCAGCACAGGGATGAAGGACAGCACCCAGAGCACTGTCTGCAAAGCCAGGCCACCATCATTCTGCCAAAGATCCCTCTATGTCCCATCAGTGTCAGGGCTACCACCCTACTTCCATGGGCTCCAAGAGGGTTTCCAGCTCCCTGAAGGCAGAACCCAGCCTAGTTTCACTTGCAAGAGACTGCATAAAAAAAATATATTCACTGCCTGATCCTCTCTACAAACTACACATTGACTCTGGAATTTACAGTCCCTTCAGATCCTAAATATTACTCCACACATCAGCAGTCTAAAGCCTTGAGCAAGAAAAGGCTGCTGGTTTGCAGGAGGGAGGGATCTCTAGATTCTGCTTAGCATCAGAAATCACATTAAATACTTCAGCAGGGGAAGCGTGGAGTCAGTGGGGAGCTAATCTACAAGCCTGCAGAAGCTGAGTCAAAACTGGGCTGCCAGGGAGACAAGTTGGGCTGAGGGTGGTGTTGTATCCTTGCCCTCTGGAAAAAGCCACCTATCTGTCCACACACTGAGAGAGGGCTGCTCCTGCCCCTGCTGAATATTCCCCTGCAATTCAGTTTGGCATCTCACACTCCTTAATGGCTCCACTTTCCCTACCATGAGCATTCCTAGGAAACCCATCCAGCTGACACTTGTGAAGGGACTGCCTTCTGCCTAATCCTGGAACACAAGGCCAAAAATTTCCACTTGATTCTCCCCACTCAGCCTCCCCTGACCCATTCCAAAAGCCTGTTCAAACACCTCCCAGCTCTTCCCATGAAAATATTAGCTTGGAGACAAACACTGCCATTAACATGCAAATGTATCTGTGATTAACACAAATAGAAAAACTGCCTCATGAATAACATTAGGCTGGAACAGTATCAGTTACCAGTAGCCAGGTTGCTGAGACATGACTAGTCAGGTACTAACAAAACCATTCCATAGCAGAGCTCACATTTCTGAATATCTAAGATTTTCCTCTGCCTCCACCAAATTCATCCATTCTCAGCACCCATACAGGACCAACTCTTGGACACTGCAGCCCAACTGACACCCTCCAACCCCTGGCAGGCCTTTTCCAACCTTTCTTCCTCCCTGGAGGCAGAGGTGGCTGCTCAGCTCCATGTCAAGCTGCAAGGGAATACAAGGGGACACGCTGGGCTTCACCAGCAGTGCTGGCTTCTCACACAACTGCTTCCTCCCCTTTGGGGAGAGAAAGGGAAAAAGCAGATGGAAGCTGCATGTGAGCTGTCAATTGGATCTCACTGCAGATCAGGAACATGGGGAGAGAAAACTGAGTCTGCTGTTAGAACTGCCCCAGAAAGGTGGTTTCTTTTCAGTGCAGGAACGAGCCTGCAGCCAAAGTGTCCCCTGTTTGGGGGCTGTGACAGTGCTCCAGGCCACTGCAGCTCCTGGGTCAGGCCTGGCACCTTCCAGGCCTGCAGATGCCAGCAGCAGCTCCTCACCAGGATGGCCTTCCTGCATGGAGCACAGGCACTGCAGCCAAAGCTGGTAAATGAGAGTGATCAGGCACCAGGGTGGGCTGGATTGTGGATTCATTCCCTCGCTGCACGCTAAACCCCCACACACTTCCTTGTCAAGGGATGACTTCTCTGGAGAGGCTGCTCCAAAACAGGCTGAGGATCTACATGCAAACTCATGCCACCAGGAAAGGAATCCCAGCCTCTCACTTCGTACAAAACAGGACAGGGAGGGGCACAGGGAACTGAAGGGGTGTGGAAATAACCCCACAACAACCACCAGAGAACCTCACATCTCAACAGCCTCTTCTGGACAGAACAATTCCTGACCAACAAAACCCACATACATTAAAAAAAATGTTAGAACCAAAAGGATGTATTTATTTTGCTGCAGAAATCCTGCTTTTAACAGCAAGTTAATATCACACACATCTGGCTAATACCACTGCTGCCCCCTCTAATTTCCATACCTAAGCAGATCCCTAGAATTTGTCTCCAGCTTGGAAGCTGACCTCAGACCACACAGTCTATATTTAAGATGTCAACTGGAATGAAATGTGCAATTGTCTCTTGCCTTGGGCCCATTCTCCTCCTTGCTGGGTTTGAAACCTTGCAGCTCACCATCCCCTGGCAGCAGGTTTGGATGCAGTTCCTTGCACACAGAGACACACAAGCACATGGCATCCTCGTTTTTCACTCACAACCAGACACACTTCTTCAGCTAAATTCATGCCAGCCCAGCCCCCACGGGCTTCAATGAGAAAGTGCTTTCCTTTTGTGCTGGAGAGTTAGATTTGGCCTTTTGTTTGAAAATACACTTGTTTTTTTCTTGTCCTCTTCCCTCTCCGTTCAGTCTAGAACGGTTCACGTTGCCAAGGCACTCGATTTTTCCTATCCTTCCTCCTAAATCTGAGGCATCACGGCTGAGCGCTGCACACTCCCTCCAGCATGCACCAACACATGGCCCCATCACAGATCATTTTAGGGCACAGCAGCCCCGGCTGAGCACCGACAGCTCTCAGGGCACTCACCGTCGGCTCCCTGCAGGTTGTTCTACCTGCGCCAGGGAGCGACGCTGCCATCACCCCCTGGGATCCTACAGCAAACAACTCCGTGAGTTCCCTTTCTGGCTGGAGCCGTGCTGGTCACAAGATCCCAAACACCTGCTGGGGTGGGGTAGAGCCGCTCCACTGCTAAAGGGAGCCGCCACGCCGAACGCGACAGCTCTTCAGTATAAAAACACAACAATAAGCGAGGCTAAAGGAGCCTCCTCAAACTTTTCAGCACCCATTGAAGGTCCTCCTTCAGCGAAGGAAGACCCCCTCATCTCCCCGTGTGCCATCACGAAGGCCCCTCACCTACCCCAAACGCCACTGACAGCAGCACGTTCGCGGCCAATATTCTTTGTTGCACGGATTTTAGAACCGCAGCGCCGAAGCCCTGCCCGGGGTCGCTGTGAGCCCCCCTAGGGGATGGCCAGCAGCCCCGCGAGGGTCCCGCTGCGGCCCCTGCGCTCCGCAGCAGCCTCGGCCCGGCCCACGCTGCCCATCGCCGCCTTTGTCACCGCACCCCACGCGGGGCGACAGGCCCCGGGCTGCCGGAGGGGCGCGGGCCGCGGCCGAGGGGCTCGGCGGGGCTCCGCCGCGGGGATGGGGACCCCGCCCGTGGGCGCTGGGGATGCGGAGGCGTTCCCAGGGAGCGGATCGGGCTCGGCAGCTCCGCTGAGGGACGCGGGGGTGTGGGAGAACAGCACATCGCGGTGGGTCACGCGTGGAGCGACCCGGGGCCCGCCGCCCCTTTGTGCGCGCCGCGCCGGGCTCACCCTTGTGCATGCCGGTGTAGCGGTCCTTGAGCACGGTGAGCTCGTAGATCTTGCCGAACTGCTCGAAGAGCGGCTTGAGGTCCTTCTCCTCCAGGTTGCGCGGGATCTGCCCCACGAAGAGCTTGATGGCATCCAGGTCCTTCATGCTGTCGGGCTGCGCCGGGGGCTCCGCGCCGCCGCTGCTGCTCATGGGGGAGGCTCGGCGCGGCGGCGGCGGGGGCGGCTGCGGCGCTGGCGGGAGCGGCGGCGGCTGCCTCCTCGCCTCGCCCTCGGTGAGTCTGGCCATGCCCCGCGCCCGGCGCGGCTGCGGGCGGGCGGGCGGGCGGGCGGGGGAGGCAGCGCGGCGGGAACGGCCCCGCCGCCAGCGCCGCCGCCGCGGCGCCACAAAGAGCCGCGCCACAGCGCCCCCTGCCGGGCCCCGCGCCGCCGCGGCCCCTCAGGAGCGGGGGGCAGCGGGGACGGCACCGGAGACCCCCGGGAGCGGCCCGGGAGGGTCACTCGGGACCGCCCGGCTGGGCCAAGAGGATGGTGAAGGCGACAAGGCGGCAGTGACCGCCGCGATGCCCGTTCCCGCGGGAGAGGGAAGAGCTGCGTTTTTAGAGCCCAGGAGCGCGGAGGGCCCTGGGAGCACGGGCGAGCTCAGAGCACCCACGAAGGCAGAGCCGCTCCACATCCGTGTCAGAATTTAGCATTCGGCCCATTTTCTTGGTGCCTCAGCACAAGGGTCTGGAGGCGAAGAGATTATTTAAAGCAGGAAATTTTGTAACGCAGCCGTGACCCAGCAGCGAGCACAGGGGCTGGAGGGGGCTGAGCTGGAAGGGGAAGCCACACACGGCCCCAGGTTACAACCCCGGGCACACCTCTCTGCCTGCCCCTGCCTTTCTAGGGAAATTCCCCTTTCTTCCGAGCATCTCAGCTCCCTCCTCACTGGGGCTCGGTGGAGGATCCCCAGCCCGGTCCTGTGTCAGACCGTGCCAGATGGCCACGAGCTGCTTGTTGTATCCATGTTGAAGCAGCCATTATTGCTGAGGGGACCAGCTCTCCCTCCCCGTGTGAGGGAGGCTCTGCACTGCTCTCCCGCCGCTTTCTCCGGCTCTGCCAGATGCTGTGAGCCATTGAGGGGATGTCAGCGCTCCAAGCAGCGCGGCCCAGGTGGCCTCGGGGCTGTGTCACCTCTCTGCCCCACCTCTGTCACGCCAGGGTGACGCTGAGGCACAGCACAGCCGAGGCTCCATCGGGAGCTGCAGGGACGCAGCCCAGCCCCGCTCCGCCGCCCACAGCCACACGCTGCCTGCATCTCCTACAGAGCATTCCCTCTGCAGCGTGCACGGCTTTTGTCGTCACAGCACACATTTCAGCCTGTCATGCTGCCCCAATGTCCCTGAGGATGAATACTGGGAGGAGGGAGGGGGTTTGGCTGGGTTGTTTGCGGAGAGCTGTGGCAGAGTCAGGTGCTCAGCTCCTCTGAGCATGCCAGGCTGAGCCTGTGAAAGGACCTGGTGCAGGCACAGCCTGGCCTTGCTTCCCCTTGTGTAGTCTCTGCTGAGAGCTTTCTGCCTTTCCCTTTTCTCCTTTCCCTTTTCTCCTGCCCTGGATCCTGCAGAGGGAGGTGGCAGTGAGTGGAGAGGTGACCCTACTACACAGAACAACATAACCAGGGCAGCCACAGCTCTGTGCTCCCACTGCAGCCCAATTCAGCATCCTCCTGCCTGGTCCCCGAGTCCCATCCTTCCTCCTACCCTGTCCCCACAGTGTCCCACATGCCAGAGCCTCAAACCCTACCCAGATCGCTCAGGTGTGATTTTACCTAGGTCCCTGCACCAGGAGATACATGAAGCAGGAAAAGGCAGGTTAGGAAAAGGGGGTTGTGTTACCAGGGGAAGAAGAGGGGTCCCAATCCTACAGAGCAGAGGGAAGAATGGAGAATACTGGTTGTGTACGAGCGCCCACCTGGCTCCCAGGCTGAAGTTATGGCAAGAATGAGAGGCAGAGCCAGAGGGATTGGGGATTCCTCTTCACTCTTGTGCTCAGCAGAGCTACAGCTCTGTACCCTGCTCTCTGCAGCACTGGCTCTTGTGCCCAGCTGTGTGTGGAGCTGCCAGAGCACTCACTGAGGGCCAGCAAGAGCCTGGGATTTGCATCCAGGCTTTTCATGGAAATGGACTCACAAAGGCCTGCAGCTTTCTGCAGCCTGGTGTGAACCCAGGGACACTGCAGGTGTCTCAAGGCTGGAGAGCTGTCTTGTGTTTGATGGTGTTACCACTCCTAAAACTCACCCTAAAACCCCCCATAATCTCCCCACACTGGTCAAACTTTCTGTTGACATATCTTGCAGAGACTGCCAGGGTTCTGCCATCTATTTGGAAGGCACAGATGCATCAGCTGGGAAGCCTATGGCAAGTCAAGCTGTTCTCATTTTTAACAGCTGCAAGCAGATAAGGCAATGTTTAAAACAAGAAAGCTTTATGGCAACAGCAGCCATCCTCACCTTGGATGAATCGCACCTAAGCAAGTAAAGTTTTCAGGCACCTTTGCATGCCTAGCTTGCTTTTTTACATCAGCTGTTGCAGCTAAAGCTGCTCTAGGCTTTTGTTACAGCTCAAGGGACCCAGTGCCTCGGGTAGAAAATGTGTGTTTAGAAGGAAAGATAAATCCAGTCTCTTTTGGAGTCCATGAATGGACATACTAAAACCACCCTGACTGCAGTAAAGAACAACAGACATGAAAATTCTGCTGGTAAATGAAAAACAGAACAGCTGTCAATCAGCACTTGGGGTTTACAGAGCCAGACAGAGAATTATATACCAGAGTAACAGGATTAAGGGGAAGATAAAAGGAATCTTAACACCAAGACAGAGAAAAAGGGAAATGAGAGGTCACCTGTGCAGAGGAAGAAGAAACATGTTGCATCTGTCATGGAGGAGTCTACACAAGAGTGCTAGAAGGAGCACAGCAGAGCTCAGATGCACAATTCCCAGGGGTGAGGGAACAGATTCTGCCCAAATTCTGCATCTGAGATGCTGCTTCAAAAAAAGAACTGTTAGAAGAAAACCACATTGTATGCCCAACAAGTTTCTCTTTTGCAGAGATATTTGCTAGTGAAAACCACCCAAAATATTTTCCTTACACACATCTAGAGTTGCCTGGTTTCTTGTGGCATATGAGTATTTGTATTTAGATGGGGCAGCTTAAGATGAAAGGTGAAGAGGTCCAGTCCAGTGGCCCAAATCTGAGAGGGGCTCAAACAAAGGGTGCAGGAGCAGCCAGGTACATTTTGCCTTAGGAGTGCCTGCCTAGTCCTTCCAGCTCCTAAAGGCAATGAGGAATGGAGAAAAGCTGGAGCTCTGAATTTCCACATCACCTAGGAGACACCATTTAAGGCAGAAAATCCTTACCACAGCCCAGGGAAAAAAAAAAATAGAGGGAGTGGAAAAAAAAGAGTCATTTAAAACAGTCTGCCTTTCCTTACCTATTTGTTCCCCAGGCAGAAGAGCCAAAGGACTAGGTAAGACAGTCCTGGCAGAAAATATCCAAGCAATGAGACAGTATCTCAGGGAGATAAAAGTTATTTCTGTAATGTGATTGCTTCTTGTCTGGTATAAAAGATTCTGCAGCCAGACTGCCAGCCTAAGAGAAAAATATCCTGTGTAAAAGGATATAACTTGCCATCAGCTTTTATCCTCTCTTGTCCACCAAGACCTTGCTGTTGAGCTTTCACTGAATATCTGTTTTATCAACCAGAGTTAGGGGGTTTTAACATTTTAACTTTCCAAGAACCCAAAAATTAACTAAGTTTTGAGGCTTGTGCACAGATTTGTCATAGTGGGTGAATTGAAAATGACCATCACAGATTCCAGATATTTATGTGCAGATATCAAAAGCAGCTGTTCTGTGAGGATTGATTTCAAAAACAAAACTCAAATAAACAAATAAAACCACACCACCTTGTGGAAGAAGTTTGGGTTGTGTGCAAACTGTTTCTTCCAAAGCTTGAAAGGAAGTTGGTCAGGAAAGAATGGCACAGGGCTGTCCTTTCCCAAATAATGAGAGGCAACTGCTCAGCTCTACAATCATGCAATACTCAGTCGAGCTGATTGAGTTCAGTTTGGACCTGGTTTTAATCAGCAAAGATATTGAGCTCTGCTGATTTGATCTGGCTTCTCCCCCTGCTCCCCAAACACTCCTGGAGCAGAGATGGTAATTTCTGTCACATGCTGTCATCTGGGTACCCCTTAAAAATGAAAGGACAGAGCATTCCTAGAATCTTGGGGTCATCCGTACAGCATCTGCTTCTCACTCATCTCTTTCTTTTTGGTCAATTCTCTATTTTCCCATTACTTCCCATCACACTGTGTTATTACATTTAAAATATTCCACAGGAAAAAGCTCACAACATGAGCAACCTGGCTTCAGGACACAACCTAGTGGTCCTCATGTTCTCATAACCTGAGAGAAAGAAATGTGGCACCTGAATAAAGCAGAGAGGATTAAAGGAGAATGTGGCAATCACCAGATCTACTCATCTCCACCCCTGCTCCCAGCACTACACCACTGAGCCCATCAAATATTTTTTCAGAAGTTTTATGAGGATTTCTTTTCTCTTGCTATGCCTAAGCCAGCAGTGATAAATCCAGCCTCTAGAAAAGCACATTTTCCACTCAGGACTCCATGCCACATCTTCCACACATCCCTGGGCTATTCCAGCTCCAGCAGCTCCAAAGAGCAAGGCCCTTTGTACCTCCTACTTCACCAAGGTGCTGGAAGTGTCAGATATATTTAAGAGCATGAAGCATTCAGATACTATGGAAACCAGGGCAAGAGAAAAACCAAAAATAGATGGAAGACGCAAGCTGTTGTAAGGTCTGGAAAAGCCTTGCTGAGGAAGGCTGTGCTTGCTGCAGCTGATTGCAGAGTGGGATCCATTTAGAGCTTGAGCATAAAATATCCTCTCTCCAGTCTTTCTGTAGTTTGTCATTTTTCTCTGCCCCAGGGAAAGGGATATTCTTTAACTTCCCCTCTATTTAACAGGCCTCCTAATTAGCAGTTCCTTTGAATGATTCATATTCTAGTGTGCCCTTCCCATGACCTGGAGTAGACTGCTGCCTGACTGCTTCTGTAGAGCAGGAGTATTTGGGAACACACCATGAGGGAAAACCACCACAGAGCACTCTCCTAAAAGGGAAACAACAACAGCAACCTACAGAGGAGGGTGCCTGGAACTAAGAGTTGTTTGTCTGCCTCTCCTTTTAATAATCCTTTTCATCTCTACAGACAAACCAGTTGCTAAAGTAGAATAATACCTTCACTGAAAAAACCCAGAATGGCACGTGGAGGGAACAGAGAGGATGCCAGCATGAAGAGTACAAATCATCTGACTCAAAGATGGTCAGCCAAATGCAAGTCTGTAACAGCACTTCAGCCCCCCTATCAAGAACTACTCAGTGCTACCACAGAAGCACCATCTGAGAATAAAAACTTTAATAAAAGTATGAGTCCCACAGCCCCTTATGGGCTATTCTCTAGTACAAATTCCCAATTCCTCAGTGGGGCAAGCAGAGGTCTCCCTGCTCTGAGAGTGGGGTGGCTGCCACAGCCTGTCTCCATCCAGGGAAGGCAGCTGGACCTTCTTCCTCTCTGCTTTCACACCACCCTTCCTGTCAGCAAAGAACTCCCTGCTGTCCACAGTGACCTTCCCTTCAAAGCAGGGCACTGACATAATTATAGGTGATCTCAAAGGTCTTTTCCAGCCTAGTTAATTCTGTGATTCTGTGATAATGACACGACAGAGCCTGTGTTAAACCCAGCCCTGCAATGAGCTGCCCCTCAGCCTGTAGGGTTTTGCTCCATGTGCCAGAGGGCTGTGAGGGGACAGTGGGCACCCCAGCTCCAAAAATGCACTGTTCCAAGTAGGGGAGGTAGAGGGGACACCTGTGTAGAGAGAGCAATGATGATCCATTTCTAGGGCAGCTTTCTCTTTGCTCTCCATCGCTGGAATACATCCTCCTCTTCACTGCCTTGTCCCAGCATCTCTTCTGCCACCGTGTTTGTTTTCAACCTTTCCTTTGACTTAGAAGACATTTCTTCTTTTTTTTCTAGAAAGACACATCACCGCTTTGAAGAGCCTGGTGTGAGGAGCCAGGACCTCGGCATCCTCCTGGCACCTCGGCATCCCCAGCGGCAGCCTCAGGGTCAGGCAGCCACGTGTCCCCGCTGCCAGCAGGGAAGGGAAGCCCTGGTAGGGCCGGAATCGGGCTGCCGAGGCCACACCTGCCCCGCAGCCCTGCGGGCCGAGCCCCGCTGTGTTGCGTTGTGATTTCAGGGTTTACCTCAGAACCTCAGCTCCCTCCCCTGATAATTCCCTCCCAGGTGTGTCAGTCACCTCTCCTTTCCCCTCCCAGCACTGTCTGTCAGTCCTGGCATTCCAGAAGGGCATCAGTGACTGGCAGATTCAAAGGATGCCCTCTACCCCCGGGGGGGCATTGAGCCATCCAGGTGTCCTCTGTCCCTTGAGACCTCCCCTCCTGTCCCTGGCTGGTGGCTCCCTGCCCCTTCCCTGCCCTCTCCCAGGGGTTAAAAGGAGCAGCACCCACCCGGTTCGGGGAGTTCTGTTGGAGCTGTTGAGCCAGAATAAAGCTCAGGATCAAAACTTTCCATCAGAACTGACTCCTTTCCTTCCCCATTGCCTTAAAGCTTCTCTGGCAGAGGGAACCCTGAGCTCCTGCAAACCTGGACTTGTCCCCACGTGCCCAGCTGCAGCACCCAGCCAGCCAAAAGTGTCTGTGGGGTGAAACACCACAGTGCTGCTGTTTGGTTCAGCAGCAGGGCCAGACAAGCTCAGGCAGGTCCCATCCAGCTCTATTGGCAATTATTCCCTGGGCATCCCAGGGCCGTTCTGGCTGTGCCACAGGGCTGTGATTTTGGGCACCCCAGCTCCAGAAATGCACTGTTCCAAGCAGAGGAGGTAGAGGGGACACCTGTGTGGAGAGAACAATGATGATCCATTTCTAGGGCTGGGATACACCCTCCAGAGCGGCGCCAGGGCTGAGCCAGGCTCAGCCCGGCTGACACCAGGGCTGGCACCGGGAGATGCTCCCATCACCTCGGGACCTGCAGGTGGGGCTGTGGACATGACAGCCTGATCAGAGAGAGAGAAAACTAGGTAAGTCTTCCCAGAGTCGGCCTGGGAGACTTTATGGAGCTGGAGATAAACAATGATGGCCAATTATTAAAAATAACCTGCAGGTGTTGTTTTCCTAATATCTGTTTTTTTGTTATTCTCATAAGATTGTTTATAAATGGGCATCTTGTTAATTAGCCAATCACAGAATCACTGGGTTGGAAGAGATCTTCAAGATCATTGAGTCCAACCCAGCCCCAACACCTCAACTGAACCCTGGCACCCAGTGCCACATCCAGGCTTTGTTAAACACCCCCAGGGATGGGGACTGCACCCCCTCCCCAGCAGCCATTCCAGAACTTCATCACCTTTCTGGAAAAAACTTTTCCCTGATATCCAACCTAAATTTTCCTTGGTGCAGCTTGAGGCAGCGTCCTCTGGTTCTGTCAGTGCTGCTGGAGACAGAGCCCAGCTCCAGCTGAGCACAGGCACCTTTCAGGAGCTGCAGAGTGATCAGGGCACCCCTGAGTCTCCTTTTCTCCAGGCTGAGCACCCCCAGCTCCCTCAGCCATTCCCCAAATGTATTTTGAGGATTCCTGATTTCCAGTCAGGTGAGATGTAATGATTAAATGACCAATCAGGTCCAGCTGTATTCATCAGTGTATAAAAGAAGTGGTTCAAAGTACATTTTATTCCACTCAGCCTTCTGATGACTCTGTGTTATTTCTTATTAAACAGTGACACAGGGCTGCCTGTGTCACCGTGGGGACACCACACAGCCCCACATGCTGCTGGTTCTGGAAGGGTTTCCCAAGGCAAGGAGAACCCCTCAGGGTTCTGATGCTGAGCTCAGCATCAGGGTGAGTGCACATCCAGCTCTCCCCTTCTGCCACTCCCCACCTCTGGCCACGACTCTGACAAACTCATGCTCAGGGAACAGATCTCTTGCAATGCTTATAATTGGAATAAATAGTTTAGTGTTCAAACAGGCATTGGGTAAGGACAGAGGCACAACAATCTCCATGAGCACACAGTGCTGGCTGCTGAGGTAACCAGTTTTTCACAGTACCAAAGCTGTTTTGCATAGAATCTTTAATTGCTTCACATGAGCACAAACGTTCGGAATAAACAGGAATTTGCTCACCTCAAGGTGCTGGAATCATGCTTGGAGTGTGTAAATGTTTTCTGTCATACTATTTTACTTTTGACTAGATAGGATGAAGCTTTTAAATACATAGATTTTCTCCCATTTTGTAGAGGTGTCTGTTCCTCCAAAAAATGCAAGGAGATTCCATTTTTGTGAGCAAATAGTTCTCTGACAAATCTATCCATCAAACCTATTCACTTGGTTTATTTTCCAAGGGAAAAAGGGACAAACAAATAAAAAAACCCCAAAGTTAAAATACTTAAATATTATTACATTTACAGTCCTAAAATATGTAAATCAACGGCATTGAATTTTCTATTAGCTTTTAAATATTCACCTCAATATACATTTGTTCTTCAGGGCACACAAGAGATAAATAATTGAGTTAACATTGCTAGATAAATCAAATCATTTTCCTGAGCTGCAAATATTCCAGATTATAACCTTGGAGTTGCTATGCAGTAACTACAAATAGAAACTAAACAGATTAAAGTGAGCAAGCAGGAGTCCACACTCAAGTACTCAGAGGCCCAATTTTCTGAGACATCCAGGAGCAGCCCCAGCATTTCAGATTGGTGAGTCAAGACCAAATGAAATGTAAAACCCAGCTTAAACACGGGGTGCAAGGAGCAGCCTGGGATTTGGGCTTGGGCCATGAACAATGTAAGAGCATGAGATTTAAAACAAACAAAACACCCTCAAAACCAAGCCCCACAGCAATTTTGGGTATAGCTGTGGTTTTGAATGTCTAAATAGATTGTGGTGACTTTCAGCCACAGATGGTGGGAGACTTAATTCCATTCTGGCTTCAGGATTTTCTCTGCACTGAGTGGAGGAGTGAAGTTCATATTGCACAGCATTACTTCTCTCCCAACAATAAACCAACCCCTCTCATTTGGGAGATGAACTGCAATGAATCCAAATCACTCCCAAACAATTCCCAACAGTGCCCACGCAGGTGGAAGTGGACAGAAGGAATTAACAGCTTCAGTTAAACCTTGCTGGAAAACCAGTTTTTTGTGAGCTGCAGACTCTGACAGCAGCAGGACAACAGGTGAAGTCAGATAAATAGCAAAGAAAAAGGATTTCTGGCTAGGAGTATCAACTGCTAGCCACTAGTGTGGATGTGGATATAATGCTTTCCATGCTCGTCCCTACAGGCCAGGCAAACTCCTCAGAAAAAAGAGGATAAAAATAAGGGCAACAAGAATCAGCTACACAGAGCTCTTCTGCAAAGTTGTGGAGAACTTTTATTTTATCACAACACCTGTTGGATTTCTGCCTTTGTGTTGGTGACTGAATTGATCAGTTATGCTGCAGCTTCAGGGGCTCTTGGCAAGCTTCTCTCTTGATTTACCCAAGGAAACAACAATGTGGGAACCAAGTTCAGTCCCAGGATGGGCACTCTGCTCCAGCTATGAGGAAGTTGGGATTTAAATTCAATCCCAGGATGGGCACTCTGCTCCAGCTATGAGGAAGTTGGGATTTGACTATCTCAGATTTGAGCATTTTTGTTTCAGTGCACGTGTACTTTGATCAAAAGCAAAAACTCTTTTATCTGTTGTAAAAACTACTTTTTATGGCAGCCAAGGAGAGAGACACAAAAGGATTACGGGACAAACTAATATTGTGTGGGAGAGAGCAATGTACCATCCCAACTGCCCCTCAGGTTTATGAATTCTCTTCATTAATCTTATCCATCTTTTTTTTTAGCTTGTTTCCACTGGCTTCTGGCACTGCATCAGGAGTGTTAACAGTTCACTGCTGAGACCACACAGAGCCAAAGTGGTTTTTTTGTGCTACAGCCTCTGCAAACAGACTGGGTGGAAGTTTTTGACTCTGAACTTTGAGTTTCTCACCTGAAAGACTGAAGGCTGGCAGTTTCCACAGCAAGGAACAAGCTCCAGGTCTGTTCTGTTTGCTCTTGCCCTACTGCCAAATTTTACACACGTTAACTCGAGCTGCAGCAGCATTGCTAATATTATTTTCCTATTTTTCTCAGCAAAGTAATGGAGTTAATCATTAAAACTGGTGAAATAATCTGCTAGACTGGAGGGAACACCACCTCCTGAAGTGTAACACACCAGAAATTGCAGCTAGAGAACTGAAAGTACTCCCAGATATTCAGAGCCTACAGAGTTCTTCAGAGAGCCACTGCACCATGCATGTTCTAAACCTACCCAGCCCAGGGCATGCAGCATCCCAGGGCACAGCAGATGCAGTCTCTATGGGCAGAGCATAAAAACCAGTGGAAAACAATCAAGGCTTGCCTTCCAGCCACTCCAGCAACTTCTGAAGTCATTATCAATTCATTTGGCAGAGGAGTGCCATGAGCACTTCGTGCATGCAGAGAGACACATTTCAAATGAGCACTCAAAAGCTGAGGAAAAGGCAGAGAGACACATTTGAAATGAGCACTCACAAAAGCTGAGGAAAAAGCAGATTTCCCTGGGTGGCTGACAGTTCTGGAGTGCTTGGCACCATGCTGGCACCATGGTGAGCCACTGACACCAGCAGGCTTTCCTGGAAAAGACAAGACCCTTTAAAGAACAAATTGCTACATATTTAAAGTAGCAGAAAGGACAAATCATGGGATAAGGGTACTCCAAGAAGGAGATTAGAGTAAAATACACAAAGGAGGATGGAAATCAGTGCTTTGGTGCCCATCCAAAGGACAGTGACTGGCCGCAACTCTAACAAGCATGTGCACAGCAGGTGTGTGCACACAAGAATCCACAGCTGGAATTTTCCTTGCATTCAAAAAAAAAAAAGGTCCACCTCAATTCAAAAATAGCTTTTCAGCCTCTGTAAGATATGCTGCTTTAATTACAAGTAGTAGCTTAATTTTTAAAAAGTGTCACCGTGGCATGTGAGGAGACCTCATGTACACCAAAGAGGTTAAAGAAAAGGACTCAAAACTTGCTGGGTGGCAGGACAGTGCTCAGGGTTATCTTCTAGACCTACAACTAGCTTAGGGCTTGTAGTATTTCAATAAATTCTCCATGTCTGAGCTGCTCTTCTCTCATTACCAACAGAACCAGCTTGTGTAAGTACATGGAGCAGCACAGAACATGATCCTGCAGCAGCTGGAGTTTGGAACACCCCTCAAAAATCAAGCAAGAGTTTAGCACAGAGTGGTGGCAGCTGTGAACTGTTCAAGGACCCAAAATCTCCAGAGAAATCAAGTACACAGCAAAATGCATCCTGCAAGAGAGACAGGACAGAACCTGTCCCTGGCAAGAACCCTCATGCCAGAAACCCATCTTAATCTTTCCTCATCCTGGTAATTTAATAATAACAACACTCCAGATCACTCCCAGTGCACCTCCTAAAAGGGGGAGAGTATGAACCAAATGCAAGAAGGTGCTTGCTGCAGACACTGCTTGCTCAGCACAACTCCCTAAAGCCAGGCAGTGAACTCAAGGAAGAGGTGCCATAAGGAAACATGCTCATTGCATTCTCTTTAATTTGCATGTGCACTTTTTGGTTTTTTCTTTAAAACAACTGCTCCAAGTCCTTGTTTGCTGGGCAGAGATGCCACGTGAGGCTGTAGTTTCAGTTTCCAGGCTGGCTGTGTGACAGTGTCCATGAAGGTGCTGGACTTTGGGTGACACTCAGAGAAGCTGCTCAAAAATCAAACTGCAGGAATTGCTGAAGTCTCTCAGCCTCTCCCTCACCAAAATGCAAAGGAAAACTGGACATGGCGCAAGTCGGGGGAAGAAGGTGAAGAAAAGCACTTCAAAGGTGCACAGGAGTTAAAATTTCATTTTCTTTATGCCTTCCTCCCCTCTATACAGTAGCAAAGAGGAGACAACGGAAAAGGAGCAGCAGGGTTCAGTGGAAGGCAGAAGGTTCCCAAAGGGCTCACCGATGGCTCAGTGCTGCTGGGTCGGGGACTTGGTGCTTCACTGCTGCTTGGTTTTAAGGGATAATCTCTGGATCATCTTGTAAAGGAGACCAAAGTGCTGGAAACAGAAGGGGGAAAAAGTAACCATGACAGTTCTAAACACACAGCTCAGCAGAAGGCTTCAAACAATACCAGAATGCAAATGCAGTGCCTTGTTTGCATCAAGCACCCATCCTGAAGATGGAGTGGGACTTGATGGATGAGGAATTATGACAAGGAAGCCAAGTTATACAGAAAATGATGGCTTACAGAAGTGTTTGTGCAGGTCTGTACCACCTCATTGTGAAGATGTGTTAAAGATTTTTTAAATTTTTATTTTTAATACAATTTTGTTCCCTCTGAAGGCGAGGAGAAAGCTTCAGATTTCAGCACATGCAGGTTCCTGGTCTCTATAGAAACACTGCTGCCAGCAGATCCAGGAAGGTAAAAATGAACCAGGCAAAGAGATTCCCAGCAATTCACAATTCTTTAACTGAATCCTCTCTTTCACCATTTCCCCAGTGACTTAGAAATTAATTCTTCTTTTGATTTTGCTGGGGTTGATTTGATATTTGATTTGATATTTGACAGATGTAACAAGATCCAGGCTTCAAATAATTTCAAATTCAAACAACAGAACTAATGAAGATTGCTAATAGAAATCAAAGTATGTTTTTCCCTTTGTTTATATTCTTACACATTTTAAATGCTTGTGGTTTCCCTAAACAAATAATAGACACAAAGTGATCAAAACTGAGTGACCTAAAAAGCTTCTCTTTCATTCATGTCCTTCAAGAACCCAGGCAGGAACAAAGCCTTGCTCACACTGTCTTGGTTAACACTGACACACAAACATTGCATTTAATTTGGCCAAGGCATGGAGTATCCCATTCCCAGAGGTGTGGACACAGGATATATTTCTGGTTTTATTGAAAAAAGAAAGCAGAACTCTGCAGATGCACTTCTAAGCTGCATCTCAAGTTCAGATATTTCCTAATAGTACAAGCTACAAACCTTTAAATTACCAAGGTAACTAAAATTTGTTGTAAAGATTCAGTTTGGAGCCAAAATAGGTTAGCAAGTGAGTTATGCATGTCCTTGAGTACAAGTAACAGCTCTAAAAAACAAGTTTGCATTTAGAATGGCAAGAGACTGCCTACAGCACAGACAAGTGGCATTATTATTCCAGCTTTAGTGCTGGCACTGTGTGAATTCCTTGTTTTATAAGGAAAATAATCCATCAGTGTCTCTTACCTGCACTGCAACATAGGCAACACCAAGGTAGGCTGCAATACAGACAGCCAGGAGCAGGTCAAAGATTGCTGGCTTGACCCTGGAATAAGGAAAAATGCACATGAAATTGCTACAGCAGTTCCTGCCAGGGGTGAGACCACAGCCCAGCATGCCCAGGGGAATTCCATACCTGTATGCATTCATCACCTGCTTCAGCTGATCATAGAAAACAAACTCGGGGTCCCTGTGCAAAGGAGAAATTTTTCAGATTCTGCTGCACTTCTTGACCCTGCAGTCAGGACAACCCAGAGCTGTTTTCCCAAGTCCACCCAACCAGGCAAGCATGAGCACCTCCCACACTGGTTTTGAGGTGGTTTTAGTCATCAGGACTTTCTTTTCCTACTATCAGAAGCCCTAGGACACAGTTCAGAACTCATGCTGGTGTTCAGCTGTCTCCAAAGAGGCTGAACATGAAAGATTCCTCCCTCTGTTCACTAAAACAGCTCCAGCCCGAGCAGGTTCAGCAGGATGGAAGCTGCCTTTTTGTAATTAACCAAAAATTAGCCTTCTCCTGCTCTCAGAGTGGGAACAGTTTAAAAACCAGCTTTTCAGACAGAGGGAGCTGCTGGGCCTTGTTCCTGTGCTGTGAGGAATCACGAGCAGCTTTCTCTGGGAGAACACCAAGCATGAACCAAAACTGACAGCAGAGCAGAAAAGAACAAAGCTACATGTCAAGAAACCAGGAAACTGCAGCTCTGAGACAAAATTCTGTCCAGGGGGAAGCCAGTATGCATGTCCTGGTTGTTCCTTCAAGTCTTTTCTCACCGTTTGTCTGCCTTCACGTGGTGCTGCTTGACATCCTTCAGGTAACGTCCCATATAATATTCTAAGGTGTTGAGGAAGGTGCTGTCCTTGTCAATCAGCTGGGCAGCCCTGGGTTGACTGCTCAGCCAGTCCATCACTGACTCCAGCTGCTCCTGCTGGATTTGCTGCAGAAAAATACCACCAAAGAAAGGGAGTCAATTGTCACCCTGATTTTGTAAAACTTTGTAAGCCTTCTGATGTTTATATTCTCTCAACAAACTTTCTCACACACAATTCTGTAAATAACCTATGTTTTGCATTCTTTCATAGAGGGTAGAGAGAATTGATGGACCCTTGGTCTGTCCAGTGGCATTAGAGAAGTGGCACTGTCACCCTCCAATCCACTGTCACCTTTGGAAAACTATAAATGTTGGAGTCAGAAAATAAAGGTGCTCTTTTTTGTTCCCCTTGAGAGCAGCAGTGTCTGTGTCATCATTTCGTGCCTTATCTCAACAGTCAATCACGTATCAGAGCTCTCTCCCAGACTCTAGGTTCCACAGGTTACAAAAATAATGCACTGTGCTTACCATCTGATCTGTGAAGATCTGCATATCTGCAGGTGCTCCCTGCAAGGAAAATGGAAAAAAGAAACAACCCAGGTTATTGTTGAGCTTGGCTGGGCAGGACAAGTCTGGCCAGCACTGCCATAGTGGGCACCTCTTACCTTTTCTGTTAGATTGTAGATGACCCTTGTCAAAGCCTCAGCAATGATCTGAGTATTCCTGGTCAGTGCTTTAGTGTCTATTCGTGCCCTAAAGCAGAAGAGGGGATCACAAACTTGCCAATGGCATCAGCTTCCTCCAGAAACAGCCCCATTCACTGAGCCTGAACCCAGAGCCCAACTCCCACCGTTTGTCACCCGTGCCCTGACCACCAGAGCAGCATGAGCAGCTGTCAGGCCAGGTTTCTGGGCTGGATTTGAAGGCCAGCCCTGCCTGGCCAGGGCCCTCACCTCCTGTCCATGATGCTGTTGCGCAGGCTGTCCCGGTGGCTCTCCAGGTGCGAGATGGTGAAGGCTGGCAGGCGCCGGATGGCGAAGCGCTCGTGCTCCCACGCCAGCATGTCCTCTGCCAGGTTGATCTTCTTGTGCACCATGGAGAACTTCACCTCTGGGAACTGACTGGCAACAACCTGAGGACAAGGGGAAAACCATTGGACAAGCAGGCAGCACCATTCAGGGGTGCTGCCCACTGCAGAGTCCCACCCTGCACTGCCCCGCCTCCCTACACCCACTTCTGTGAGCTCCAGAAGGTAAGGTGCAGTTATTGACATTATTAAAGCTGGATTTTCAGGTCAAAAAGAGCTGTTTTAATGTCTGTACAGGGTAGCATTTGCAGATCTAGCCTGCTTCACTTGGGACTGTGGCATGAGGATTTGTCTGCACTTCAAATCGAGTGATGCTAAACAATACATGAATTATTTCAAGAGCACACCCTTTCTTCACATCTTCCTTCCTCTCATGGACAGCTGTATAGTAAGTCCCAAATTCCCAGGAACTTTTCCTTACCATCTCCAGTTCTCTCAGAAATGCATGCTGCAAGGTGCCCTCCTTGGGAGGCTTTGAGACATGAAGATGAAGGCTATTGCCTCTGCCCAGAGTGTCAAGGCAGAGAACAAATGCTACATTGTCCTGCAGCAGGCTGGAATCTGGAACAGAAAAATCCAAACTTTTATTGCTACGTCTCGTGCTGGGATTTCTACCCCCCTAACAAAGCAAGGATTCTCACAGGAGAGCTGACAATTAATTATAAACTTTTAACACAACCAGCCCCTTACTCACCAGTGTGGTCCAAATTATCCTCCAGCCACCGTTTAGTTCCTTGGTAATTAAACTTGCCACCTCCAGATGCAAAGAACAGCAAGTTATACCTGCCCATCAAAGAAGGCAGAAAAGGGTTAGCATGCTGCACTCCAAGAATTCCTGCACTCAGCCTTGGAGGTGTGGTGAAATCACAACCACCTGCACCTGACATCCAAGGCAAACTGGCCATTACCACTCCCCACGTGGCACATACTCAGGTAATGGCAGGAGAAATTTAAAGTGGGAAGCTCCCAGTGCTTGAGGATGGAATCTGCTTCCCACATCATCCCCTCCACGTGTCAGCTACACATATTTAACCCCAAACAGAGCAGTTCCTCACCCAGCATGGGTCCTTCTGTAGGTGTAGAGCCGAGAGAACAGCCTGGCCAGTTCCAGCAGCACTGAGATTCCACTGCCATTGGAGTCAGCCCCGTGGGACAGCCACTGCAGGATGAGGTGGGACACACACAAGGTGACAAAGCTACACTGGCTCTCAGCTACCAGAACAGCTGCAGGACAGCACAGCTGAGCTCCACTTAAGCCTTAAAGCCAAGGAAAGACACAGAAACTGCCCCACAGACTTAAGGCAGAGGGAAAAAGGACAGGAACAGAGAGCTGCAGGAAAAAAATACTCACTGGAGCCACTCCAAAGGAATCATAGTGGGCAACTATCACAACAGTGGGCAGGTCTTCTCCACCCAGCCCTGTCAGCCTTCCCTGCAGAGGCAAGAGAGCAGTGTCACTCCCCATCACCTCTTGTGTACCTGTACAAGGACAGCCTGACTTCTACATTCCTGCTGAGTCTGCTGTGGCCTCAGTTGTGAGGACTTCAGATACCTGGCTGAGACTCCCCTGACCAAATGTCTGATAAAGCCCCAATAAAAGAAGTCACCTCATCAATGTTGCCAGTTTGAATCCATCCACAACTCACCTCCACACTGGGGATGAGCCAGTCATTGATAGCTTTGCTTTGAGCCCCGCTGGTCACCATCTGGAAACCATTGGCAGTTGCTGTGTGCAGCAGAACTGAAACAAAAACACCAAAAAACCCCCACAATGTACACCTGGGGAAGTTTCATCCCTTCCTTTCCCCCGCTAACTGAGCTTTGGAGAGACCAGCTTTAAACCATTTAAGCCCTGTCGCTTGTCACTGGTGTTTATGCAATGACACAGAGTCTTGGTGCTTTTTCATTCTGTCCTGAAATCCCAGTATTCTGGCTGGTCAAAAACTTCCCCAGCAGTACTAAAATTAGTCATAAGCAGCAAGTCAATAAGACAGTCATATCATTTACATGGAAGCATCAAACTGACTTGTGCTTCTACTAACACACCATTATCACTTAACGTTTTCAATATTAATTTCACCTAATTTTGATTTCTACCTTGCTTGAAACTGTGAAACTGAGAACTTCCTGCAACTGTATGTCCAAATATAGTCAAGTAATGTTTTCTTATACCGTGCTTTTCTTCCACTGAATCTCTAAACACTTTGACAAAGACAGAATAAACACAAAGGTGACAGAACACTGCTTCATGGTGCACAGCAGACTCCTCCCAGAGGTGGGAACAGGCCCGTCTTCCTCAAAACTTTTTCCTCCTTGCTAGAACTCACCTTCTGCAGCTGAGGCAGAACCCTGTGATGCAGAAGCAGCCCGTGTTTGTTCATAGATAGACAGCAGCTCTTCATCTTCCACTGCAAAGTAGACTGGCACAATGGTTTCCATAGCAAGCATTTCTGGCTCTATCTCCATGAATTGCTGAAGATTTAAGCGAGACACAAACTTAGCATCTGCTAAACGCGAAAGGTGTCAAGAAAAAAAATCAACAACCAAAGCAGAGAGAGAAGTTTTAAAATTAGAATACGATTTGTTGTGCGTTACAACAGAATCTTCCAGCCCTGCAGCAAACAAGCTTCCCTCCAACACACCTCCTATGGAAAGGGAAAGAAAACTTTTTCCTTTACCCTCACGACATCCTGGGGGACAGAGGAGATGGATCGTGGCAGGATGATGACCACAGCCCCGGCTGACTGGCGCAGAGCCTTCTGGTACTGCTCGTAGGAGAAGTCCACCAGCCTCATCATGACGCAGCGGCGGCTCAGCACGTCTGCTTCCACGGTGCGCGCCTCCGTGTTCAGCACGGCGCTCCTGGTGCCTGCCAGCAGGGAAAGCAGGAGGGCTGCTAAGGCACTGCACCCCTTCCCCCTTGCTCCAGCCTGCCTCCTGCTCACAATGCTCCCAAGGACAGTCTGATGGGCTGTAGAGAGGCCAGAAGCTGCAGAAAGATGAGTTCGCCTCCTTGTCCTCGTCCGAGATGGAGCAGAGGTCTGTGGGTTTTCCTGTGCAGCCACATCCTGCCAAACCCCCCTTGTTCCACACCCCCCAGCCTCACCTTCCAGTTTACAACCTGCCAAACCCCCCTTGTTCCACACCCCACAGCTTCACCTTCCAGTTTACATCCTGCCAAACCCCCCTTGTTCCACGCCCCATAGCCTCACCTTCCAGTCTAAATCCTGCCAGACCCCCTTGTTCCACACCCCACAGCCTCACCTTCCAGTCTAAATCCTGCCAGACCCCCTTGTTCCACACCCCACAGCCTCACCTTCCAGTCTAAATCCTGCCAAACCCCCCTTGTTCCACACCCCACAGCCTCACCTTCCAGTCTAAATCCTGCCAAACCCCCCTTGTCCACACTCCACAGCTTCACCTTCCAGTCTAAATCCTGCCAAACCCCCCTTGTCCACACCCCACAGCCTCACCTTCCAGTCGAAATCCTGCCAGACCCCCTTGTTCCACCCCAAGCTTCACCTCCAGCTAAACTGCCAAACCCACCTTGTCCACACTCCACAGCTTCACCTTCCAGTCTAAATCCTGCCAAACCCCCCTTGTCCACACCCCACAGCCTCACCTTCCAGTCGAAATCCTGCCAGACCCCCCTTGTTCCACACCTCACAGCCTCACCTTCCAGTCGAAATCTTGCCAGACCCCCCTTGTTCCACACCTCACAGCCTCACCTTCCAAGTCTTCTTCCTCAACACAACACACAGGTTACCTGTCTGCTCACCTGCACCTAATAACCAACACACCTGGACACAGCCCGGCCTCTCTAGAGCCTCCCCCAGCTGGAGGATCAAGCTGCTGATGAAAGGACACCAGACTGGCCCCTGTCACCCCACGGACACCAGACCAGCCCCTGTCACCCCAAGGACACCAGGCTGGCCCCTGTCACCCCAAGGGCTGCTCTCACCCAGCCCCAAGGAAGGTTCTGTGGCTGGCAGAGTTACAGAGGAGCAGGCTGCTTCTCAGGGCTCACCCTCTCCTGCTCTCAGTTCCAGCAGATCAAATCCCCCCCGTGGAAATGCAATCCTCTGGGAGCACAGCAGGCTTGCCAGAAGCTCCTGCATTCCCCAAGGGAGGGCCAAAAGGACATCTTGTGCAAATAGAGAGGGTCAAATCCACCCTCAAATTTATAATTCAATTTCTTCTTCTGTAACTCAGGCACATCCACTGGAGAGTTCATTGTTCTCCAGCCTCTGTCAAACAGGAGCATTGCTAAGAACTAGATTTAAACGTGGCTTTTAACTCTGCCATTAGTTTGGTCTTGTCAAAGGTCACAGAAACACCTAAACAAGAAAAATCTGCATTTCCCCTGCACAGTATCAGGGAGGGCCACACACCCAGAAAGAGACACCAGGCACAATGTGAATTCTCCCCACAGACCTCTGACACTGAACACACAAACATTAACAGCACCCCCACTCCAACCAGAGACAAACAGTTCAAAATGAGGATAATCCCTGCACCATTCCCAAAGGAATGATGTGTAAACACAGCAGTGTGTGCACCTGAAGTTCTGCTCTCTCTGACATCGAAGCAGAGCAGACACAACAGTATTTTCCTGTAGTTTCTCTACAGAGACCTGTGTGTAAATGTAAATCACTCATTTACAAAGTAAAGAATTCTCTTCTATCAGTATTAGAGGAAGTCCAAGCTTGTCTTAAATTGCTCCATGACTGATGCTGACAAAAAACTCTTCCCTCTGCAAGAAGAGGCTGAGCAGCAACCTGTTACTTGGTATTTTTGGAAAAAATACAAGAATCTAGAACAACATATCAGCTCAGCTGAGCTGGTGCTAATAACACCAAGGTTATGGGTTTGATCATTCGGTGGGTTATTCCCTCTGAGAGTTGGACTCTGTGCTTCTTGTGGGTCCCTTGCAACTCAGACTGCTCTGAAATGCAGCTTTTATCCTGAAGGACATCTCAGAACACAGAAGGAACAGGAACAGAGGCTACCCAAAGGGAGCAGGAAGGAACAAAGGAAACAGCCCACCGAGCTAAAAGGCTCCAGGAAAAGAAACAGCAGAAAAAGTTAACTGGAAGCATCTTAAAAAAATAACACTTGGCTTTTCAGGAGGTCACAAAATTGTGGGCATTTGGGTAGAGGGGGCACTGGGGCAAGCAAAGTGAAAGCCAGCTGAATCAGATCCCTGCCAAGCCTGTCAGCAAACAGCTCCCAGCAGCTGAGGAGAGAGAGAGACAGAGAGTCCTACCCCCATGCAGGGCCTGCCTTGGAGCTCCTGAGGCTGTCAGCAAGAGAGCCCTCAAGATGTGGATACCTTCTGAGAAACTGTGATGGAAGAACCCAGAATTAATTTCATTTCTTTAGAAGCCAACAGAAGCATGAAGTGTTTAAGAAGTACACGGGCACAGCTGCATTTCATATCTCATATATTTGAACTTATTAAGATCTGAAAGAACGAGAGATGGTGTCTCATGGACAGCACAAATGAAATGTGAGGCTGTTCATTGTTAACTCTATAACAAAAGTCACTCACAAACAGAACAGATGCCCTGGCCTGGAATAAAATCTCTACAGAAGACCCAGAAACAACCTTTGATTCTGGGTTTGTGGGCACACAGGGGAGGAGGCTGAGGGCTGCAGCACCTCAAGGACTCGCAGAACAGGGCGTGTCTCTGACCCAAAGAAAGGTGTTGCACAACCAGCAGGCTGCAAGTGAGAGAGCAGAGGAAGTAAAGGTCAGTCGTAACACAGGGGGAGGACGGGCTCTGAAATGGAGCCACTGAAGCAACACAGAGCTGAGGATGAGGAGGATGAAGAGCAAAGAAGAATCAACCTGTCAGTAAAGGAGCCAAAGGCAAAAGGACAAAGCTGAGCTCACACCCGAGTTTACCCAATGCAGGAGGGATGCAGCTGGACCCTCAGAACACAGAGCCCTCAGCCCACAGACAGGGGTCCTTGGCTACCTCCAGGTCACCCCCCTGGAGCTCCCAGCCCCTCTCCCGCTCGTGCTGAGCCTGGGCAGTGAGAGCCGGCCAGACGGGGCCCTCCTGCGGCCTCCCCCGCGCCTGGGCCCGGCCCCGGGCCCGGCTGCTGCCGCCTCCCGGAGCCCCCCGAGCCCTCCCCTAGGCCGGGCCGCCCTCCACGGGCCACCCGCGGCTTCATGGCCTACACTGGGCTGCTCCCCGGGCTCGGGGCTCCCTTCCCACGGCCCCACCACCCCTGAGGGAGCCGCTGCCGGCAGCACCGAGCGCGGCCGGGCCGTGCAGTTCCTCACCGTAGGGCTGCCCGCCCAGCTCATACTGCTGCATGCGGTAGACCGTGAACTCGTGCGCCGCCTCGGCGGCGGGCGGCGGCCCCAGAAGCAGGAGCACGGCGGGTACGAAGAGCAGGACGCTGAGCGGGAGGCACGAGGCCTTGAGCACCGACTCCAGCACCTCGCCCGCCTCCTCCAGCATCGCCGCGGCCCCGGCCCGCACTGCGGCCTGCTCGGCACGCACGGCGCGCACCGCGCCGCACGCCGGGACCCGTAGTTCGCTCGCTCCGCGAGGCGCGCTGGGAATTGTAGTCGCGGCAGCCCCTGCGGGCCGCGGTGCCGCCCCGCCTTGGCCTGCAGGGGGCGCCCTCCTCCCGGCCTGGCGCTCCCGAGCGCCCCCCAGCGGATGGGATGGGATGGGATGGGATGGGATGGGATGGGATGGGATGGGATGGGATGGGATGGGGTGGGATGGGATGGGATGGGATGGTGGATGGGATGGGATGGGATGGGATGCCATGGGATGCCATGGGATGCCATGGGATGCCATGGGATGGGGTGGGATCCATGGGATGGGATGGGATGGGGTGGGATCCATGGGATGGGATCCATGGGATGGGATGGGATCCATGAGATGGGATGGGATGGGGTGGGATCCATGGGGTGGGATCCATGGGATAGGGTGGGATTCATGGGATGGGATGGGGTGGGATCCATGGGATGGGATGGGGTAGGATCCATGGGATGGGGTGGGATCCATGGGATGGGGTGGGATACATGAGATGGGATGGGATGGGGTGGGATGGGATGCCATGGGATGCCATGGGATGGGATGGGATGGGGTGGGATCCATGGGATGGGATGGGGTGGGATCCATGGGGTGGGGTGGGATACATGAGATGGGATGGGATGGGGTGGGATCCATGGGGTGGGATCCATGGAATGGGATCCATGGGATGGGATGGGGTGGGGTGGGATCCATGGGATGGAATGGGATGAACAGGATGGAGCAGGATGGGATGAATGAGACAGGACAAGACAGGATGGGATGAACAGGAGCAGGCAGGAGGCTCCTGCTGCCCCCGGAGCAGAGCAATCCCCCTGTCCTGAGAACAGGAGGGCAGCCCCAGCTATCCCCAGACTACAAAAACATCCCCCAGGCAGTCCCTGGCCTCCAGAGGAAAAAAATAGAAGCAAATCAACCCAAGGCTTTCTGATCACCCTGATTTATTGCAAAACAAATGGGCTGCATGCTCAGCTCCTGCAGAGGGGCTGGGCCAGCAGGATTCATGTGAGCCCCCAGTGCTTCTGTGTCCTTCTGGCACGGTGAGAGGAGGCATTTGGTGCTGCTCTGGTTATTCTCTACATGGGAGAACTGAAGAGCAGGGATCTGAGGCACAAGCTGGCCATGTCTTCAGGCCCAGGATGGCACCAGGCTCCCCAGTCTCTCGGGCACCTCCTTGTGCCTGTGCCAGTGCCAGCCCTGTCACTGCAGCTCTGAGCATGGTCACAGCATCTGCCCTGGCTCAGTGCCCAGCCTCTGAACCCTGGGGAGAGTCTGGGCTGTGGCTGCAGCCCTCTGCCATCCTCAGGCTGGGCAGGACATCAAGCTTGCATTCCTTCCCAGCAGCTCTGCCCATCACAGAAGGTCCAAAAGGATTCCAAAGGCTTGGAAGGGCCACCTGATTGGGAAAATCCACTCTATCTGCCACTATGCCCTGGGGCAAAACACCCTCAGGTGGGCAGCTACAGCACCTCTGCTCACCCAAAAGCACAGACACAAAACGTGAGCACTGCAGCTGTCCCAGCAGAGTGTCCATCCCAAAATGTGCCTGTGTCATTCACTCAATTCTAGGAGCAATTCCTGTCCCTGTGCTGCACCAGTCTGATGGGACTGCAAAGCCTGGCCCAGTTCACAACTGCTCAGCCTTGCTGCAGTCCTGCCAGGCCAGGAGCAGCACCGTGAGGTCCTGGGGGCTGTGTGGCACCTCTTGGCCCCTCACAGACTGGGCAGATTGCTCATCATGCTGGAGTTGCTGGACAGAGGCGCCCTGGGCCGAGCGTTCTGGGCCACGGCGCTGCGGAAGCTGTCCCGGCAGCGCAGGGAGCTCTCCGTGGATGAGCCAGAGTTGATGTCCGAGATGGCCACGCAGGTGCCAGGCCTGCAGAGCCCAGCCCTGAGGCAGCAGCAGCACAGCAGGCTGCCCACGGCACGACGAACCTCCACGCTCCGCAGCGAGTAAATGACGGGATTGACCCCCGAGTTGAGCAGGGCCAGAGCCAGCGTCCAGTCCAGGCTGTGCAGGTGGCTGCAGGCCCCGGTGTCACAGAACACATCCAAGAGCAGCAGCACAAACAGGGGGCTCCAGCACAGGATGAAGGCTCCCAGGATCATCAGCACCGTCTTCAGCAGGCGCAGGGAGCGCCGGCGGCCGTGCCGGGAGCAGCTCTGCCTGGAGCTGGCCTGCACCAGGTGCAAGATGGAGATGTAAAGCCCGATGATACCCAGGAGGATAACGCTGAACATCACCACGGAGAACAGGATGTAATTCTTCGAGTAGAGCGGCAGGAGCACGGAGCAGGCCTGGAAATCGCAGAGGCAGTTCCAGCCCAGCAGCGGGAGCAGGCCGATGAGCAGGGCCAGCAGCCAGCAGGCCGCGATGAGGCCGCGCAGCCGCAGCGTCTTGCTGGCCTCGCTCTCCGCGATGGGCCTCACCATGGCGCCGTAGCGCTCCACCGCCGTCACCAGCAGGCTGAAGGTGGAGGCGGCCAAGGCCACGAAGAGGACGCCCTCCCGCAGGAACCAGAGCTGCGGGGACAGCTGGAAGGTCTTGCTGCCCGACAGGCAGAGGTTGCAGACGTAGGCGATGCCCGCCAGCAGGTCGCTGAGGGTGATGCTGGCGATGCAGGAGTAGACCCAGCGGCGGCCGCGCAGGCAGCGCAGCACGGCCAGCAGCACCAGCAGGTTCTCCAGGATGATGAGGCAGCTGATGATGGCGAAGGCCGTGCGGAGCGGCCCCATGCCCTCGTCGCTGGAGTGCCGCTTGCTGAGCTTGCCCGAGAAGTTGTAGTGCTGAAGGATGATGTTGATGTTCCTGGCTGCAGCCAGCTGCAGGCAGGAGGCTTTGGTGGCCAGCAGGTGAGCAGAGTCCAGGGGAAGGAGGAGGGAGCCGTTCACCAGCCAGCCCAGCACTGGAGCAGCCATCTTCTGAACCTGGGTCAGCACTCAGGGGGTGCTCGATGGAGGAAGGGTCAGGTGGGGCTGGGGGCAGAGCAGATCTTCTGTTTGAGGGCTGGAGCCAGCCCTGCTCAGCGGAGGTGAGAGTCAGAGTCCTGTCTGCCAGCCCTGCAGCACTGAAAGAGCAAGGGGAGAGGAGGGTGAGGTGTTTTGTAAGTCCACCCATGAGCATGGGCTTCCTGTTGTTTAATAAAGTTTCCTGTTGTGACTGCCAGTATTGACATCTCTTCTAACAGCTGTCATCATTTCTGGGTAAGGGTCTGGTTATTCTCAGCTTTGCTGTGGTTGGGAAGGTGTGACATGAATGGAGAAACGTGCCAGGGTTGGAGCAGGCTGTGCCAAACGGGGCAACACCTTGATGGTTGGGGTCTGGGGGCCTGAACAGATCCACGTGCTGGTAAGAGCACCCAGACAGCTCAAGACACAAAGTGCTTTCCTTGCTGTGCTACTCAGCTCACCCCTGAGCCTGGCAGAGAGCCACTGCCTCTTCCTCAGCTGCCCTGGGCTCAGATCATCCCTCTTCCTTCTCCAGGAGGAAGATCCACTGTCACTCCACGGGCCCAGCTCCTGCCACTCTCTCAGAACACATCCAGACACATCCATCCTGCCTGTGCAGCAGCTCCTGGCACCTGTGGGGCTGCAGCTGAGCCTCAGCCCCTCCACTCCAAAGGAAAGCTGCTCCAAGCTGAGCACGTGCCCTGACACTGCAGCTACTCCTTCAACTCACCAAGCACCTGCTGGAGATGGGTCAGGATCTTCCTTCCCACAGGCAGGGAAGGAGGCAAAAACCTGCTGCTTCTCACCTTTGAGGAGGCACAAGGTGCTGAGACCAGAACCAAGGAACCAGAGCATGGCTGAAATGTTCATTTCCAGCATTGGCCTCATTCCTTCTGTTTGCAAAACTCAACAGGAGAGCCTTGGAACGTGCTATTCCTTGGAACTGTGGCTGGGATTTTGCCTTTGCACTCACCTGTCATGGCTTGTGGGGGGCTCTTGCTGCCCCAGTGCTCTCCAGCTCCTTGCCTGAGGCCCAGCACTGTGCAGGTAGTGGAGACAGCTCCTTGTGCAAAATAAGTGAGGCTTCTACCTACCAAAGCGAAAAAAGGGGAAGTTACAACATCAACCACATTTATGTGCAGGGTGGACCCCACCCAAATCAGCTGCAGAGTGGCAGAGATGAAAGAAAAGCAGAGCACCTTTTAACTCAGGGTCTCAGCAGAAGCTGAGCCCTGCTGTCCCTGGGCTCTCACTCCAGACTGCCAGGGAGCCATGGAGATGTCCCCAGGCTGAAAGCAAAGAGCAGTGAGCTCTTCCCTCAGCAGGGAGCTGTCCAGGGAGCCCACCCATCCCTGGAAGGACTGATCCCAGCCTGGATGGCAGCACTGACAAGAGGAAAATGCAAAGGAGGCTTCTGCAGGAAGCCAAGTGCAAGCAAAAGTGGTTCTCATCAAAAGCTGAGGGCTCCATCCTCCACCCTCACCATTTCAGCTGATGTTTCGACCTTTTCTATCAGCAGTGTGGAAAGAAACTCACGCTGATAAGGTCAGCAGATGACCCCAAGATTGGAGGAGCAGAAATCAGCAGGAAGGCTGGGCCACAACTGCAGAGCTGCACGTTCAGCACCAGGAGATCACCCCCAAACCCTGCCCAGACCCCTGGAATCCAAAGGGTCAGTGTGACCCTGGCACATCCCCCCTGGGAGCTTTGCTCTTGCCTCAGGGAGAACCTCCAGCTCATGTGTCTGTTCAGGAAATTGATTTGTAGAGAGTTTTTAGGGCTTGGTTTTGGGTAATGGATTTGTAGAGAGTTTTTAGGGCTTGATAGAAAGTTCTGAGTCTCTAGGTCTGGATCTGGGTTATCTCTGGGTCAGGAAAAAGGTATTGTCCAACAGTGGAATGTTCCTGAAAGATCAGAGAATAGAGAAACTTGCCTTGTCAGGGGCTCTAAGTAGCTTCCCCAAGAGCTGGCAATGTGTGAGGAGTCTCAGGGATTCCTCAGAGATCTGTGGAGAGGATGGGCCTGGGGCAGGCAAACCCTTCTGCTCAAAGCAGATGAGCTGCTGGGGCAGCTTGACCCCCTCACCCTTGGTGTTCAGGATCTCTGGACCAGCAAAACAACAAAGGATCTTCCTAAAAAATGCCCCTTCCACAAACACATCCCTGACTGGGGGCTGATGGGGTCTGAGCCCCCAGATGAAGAAGAGTTCCTGCTCTGTCTCATCCCCATTGCTCTCTGCAGCCACAGCCTGAGCTGGACCTTGGCCCTTCTCCTCTGCTGCCATCCCAGTTCAGATGTTCTTTCTTTGAAGCCAAGTGGGTTGGGGGGGGGACACCCCCTCCTGCAACATTTCTTATCTCTTCCCTTCAGATCAGAGCCAGAATTTGCCAGAATCTGCCTGAAAGTGCCTGAAAGTGCCTGAAAGTGCCTGAAAGTGCTTGAAAGTGCCTGGTGGCTCTGAGTGCTGGGCTGGGAAGGGCCAGGGGACACACAGGGGAAGCTGAAGCCCTGTGGACCTGCTCCAGTTCCATGCCTGAAGCAGCTATGGATGCATGCTGAGAGGAGGCACCTCAGCTGAGGAGCCCTGGAACCCTCCAGAGGTCAACAGGAAGGCCAAAACACCTTGGCCTCAGAGAGGGGAACTTGTCTGCAGTCAGAGAGGGGCAGGAGAGCAGCTCAGCTCCCTGTGGCCTGCCCTTCCCTCCTGTCCTGAGGCTGCTGCTCCCAGGAGGGTTTCCAGCCATGGATTGTTGGGGGCCCATAAGTAACTACAGGGCAAAGACAGCAAATTACAAACACGAGATAAAACATCGATGATTCCTCTTGAGGTTTTCCTGCTGTGCTTCTGTACAGTTCTGATTAAAGCTTGTGTTTTCAGATATTAAGATTTTAAAAACCAGAAGATGAGTTCAGCTCTGTGGCGAGCTCTCTGTCAGGCAGCCCCCAGGCTGGCTCATGGACATCAGGCATCCCCATCTCTGTTCCAAATCTCTCCCTGCTCATGCACCCATCCTGCCCCCTCTGCATGGCCCCAAGGCACCCACTTGCAGGTGTTTTTCTGCTCCAGGAAGGGTGGAGCAGGCTTGGTTTAAAAATGACTGATCACTCCTAGCAGTTGGGTGGTTGCACTTCCCTGCTTTGGTCTCTTCTGCTGCAGAGCAGCACTTCCCACATCCCAGTCCCCAAGCTGGCAGGATACTTCTGGCCCCAGAGGAGCCAAGAAGAGCCAGGAAAGTCCCTCTGACCTGGGCTGACCCAAACCCTGCAGATCTGACTTTTCACAGTGCTCCAAAACCATCCCAGGCACAGCTGTTGTGCCCTTTCATTTGAATTGGGTGATGGTGGTGGTGGATCTCTGTAGGAAAAGAGGATCTTCAGAGCATTTCTCAATGGAAAACAAGAATATGAAAGGGCAAATTTCAGGATTGTCTCCTCTAGACCACATTCATGACTTTAAATGGCCAAGTTTTTTCTGATTGTTTTTTTTTTTAAGTGGCTTTTTTTTAGAACCATACATTTCCTCAAGGCAAAAACATTAAACAGAAAGTGTGGGAGAAATATGAAATCACACCTCAAAACCACCTCAGTCCTGCTGCCAGCACCCCCTGAGGGTGTGACTGTGCTGTGCCAGGCTCTATCTGCCCTGGCCTTTCCACCCTGGGCTATCACCCATCAATGCCAGCATGTGGGCACTGAGCAGGCCAGGCCAGAGATGCCCTGATTAGCCCAATCAGCCCTTTGCACATGGTTTCCTGGCTGCTGGGCACAGCTGCCTGCAGGCTATAAAACCAGCTCCTGGCCACCGGCAAACTCAGGATTGCACCCAAGCAGGCAGAGATGTGCCAGCTTCGGGCACTGCCAGCCCTGCTGCTCCTGCTCTGCTGCCCCTGGGCAAGTGCCAGTGAGTCAGGGCTGTGCTGGGGCTCAGGGGGCTGCTCTGGGGCTCTCAGCAGCCCCTGGCTCATGCTGGGCTGGGGTTTCTTGCAGGTGCTCTGCGGGGTGGGATTGTGGGTGGCCACGAGGCACGGCCCCACTCACACCCCTACATGGCCTTCCTGAAGATAGCAGATCTGGGGAACTGTGGGGGCTTCCTGGTGGCCCCTGACTGGGTGATGTCAGCTGCACACTGCCTGGGGTGAGTATTGATCCGGGGGTTTTATCTCTTTCTTTCTTCCCTAGCCTGGGAGTTCCTTCCTTGGAGTGATTTTGGAGCAGGTCCCTGCTGTGCTGGGCAGCTCTCTGCACCTGCCTGTAAAATGTACAATGTGTAAAATGAGGTTGGGGGGGTGACACGCAGCCTGATTTCCCCTTTCCCCCTCCTTCTGCCATGGCCAGGAACACCACAGTCATCCTGGGGGCTCACAACATCCACAAAGCAGAAAAATCCCAGCAGGTCCGGGGGGTGCTCAAGTACCACGAGCACCCTGAATACAACCCCAGCACCATGGAAAACGACATCATGCTGCTGCAGGCAAGGACTTCTGAGGGGACAGAGGGGCTGGGGGGCCACCAGGGGCTGGGCAGAGCTCGTCCTGGCTGTCAGCTCCTTCTCCAAAGCTGCTCCTGCCCGAGGAGCTGGAGGCTGGGAGGGAGCTGGGAAGGAGCCATGAGCAGGGGTTGGAGCCTCGTGTGGTTCTCACAGCAGCTTGCAGAACCTGCTAGACCCTCCCTGCCTCTGCAGAGCAAATGTCCTGCTCACAACCCTCTCTGAACCCCCTGCTTTCCCCCAGATGACATCAAAGGCCACTCTCAATGACTACGTGCAGCCCATCCCCCTGCCCAGGACGGGCAGTGACCTCCCCACGGGCACCAAGTGCACGATTGCAGGCTGGGGTCTGATCGACCAGGACAGAGCCACCAACAAGCTCTTTGAGACCCAAGTCTCCATCTACAGCCGCAGGAAATGCAGCCTTTTCTACCCACACCTGGATTCTGGCATGGTCTGTGCAGGCAGCTTCCACCAGCTGAAGGATTCCAGCCAGGTATGGGAGGGCACACGGGATGCTCTGGGAGCAGGAGCAGCTCCCAGGGCAGGTGACAAGTGTTTGGTCACAGTCCCCATCAGGACTGGCTCTCTGGATGTCCTGGCCACAGGGGTGGAGCTCAGCCCAGCTCACAGCCCAGGCAGGAACGGAGCCCCAGGGCAGGGAGGGACCAAATCTGTTACCACAGGGAAGAGACCTCTAAAATCAACTTCATCTCTCCCCAGGGAGATTCTGGTGGGCCCTTGGTGTGCAATAAAGTGGCACAAGGAATCGTTTCCTTTGGCTACAACTCCCCACCCGGGGTCTACACCCGCATCTCCAAATACCTGCCCTGGATCAGAAAAGTCATGAAGAAGTAGTGCCAGTGCCAGTGCCAGTGCCAGTGCCAGTGCCAGTGCCAGTGCCAGTGGCAGTGCCAGTGCCAGTGCCAGTGCCAGTGCCAGTGCCAGTGCCAGTGGCAGTGCCAGTGGCAGCACTTTCTCCAGCTCTGCTGTCGCCCTGGACACTGCAAGATCTTCCTTCCTGCCCCTGCTGAAGGCTCAGCTCCCTGCTGTCTCCTCAGGAACCCAAGTGACTTGGTCAGGGCACTTGAGTGCCCTTCACTGTTCTGGGGCTGCTGTCTGTCCCTGCCTGTCTCAGGGCTGTGTTTAACCCCCTGGCAGGAGCAGAGATGGCCCCAGATGGCACAAAAAGAAGCTGTGCCACAAGAAAGCCCACTTCCTTCAGAGATAACCCTGTTCCTGCTTGGACCCTGCTGCACTTCAAGTAAACTCAAAGCTGCCCCTCCCAGTGTGTGCCGTGTTTTTTGTGGCCTTGCCACAGAGAGAAATGTTTAAATCACATGTTTAATGTTTAAATCACATTTAAGAGGAGGGAGGCTCTGGCTGCTGCACCTGAGAGGCTGCAGGGACAGCAGCAATCACAGCTCTGCATCCTCAGGCTGTGGCAGAATCAGAAACAAGAGCTGGGCTTGCCCTTCCTGGGGTCACAGGGATGATGAGTACAACAATGGGCTCCTATTGATGGAGTGGCAAAACCATCTTGTGTCCCCTCAAAAAGAAAAGAAGCCCAGAAGTTTCTCTCTTCCATTAGGTGAAAAGGCCACCTCATAGGCCTGGGGAACTTCACCTCAAACTTAAGGACAGCTAATTAGACAGAAGCCAAAAAATCCTGCCTGGGCAATTGACTAGAAAAAGAAGTGAACAAAGAAACTAATCCCTTTTGTGAGGTGTTTTACCAGGAGCAAGGACCTCTTGCACCTGACTCAGTTTTTCTGTTTGTTATTTTGCCTTTTATTAAACCTTTTTGTTTCCAACACTGCCACAGCAGCCATCCAGCTGATTTTATGCCCCCAAAAGTAGCTGAGATCTCTTGGGTGTGTTATAGACCTCCAAGAACTTATGAGACCTGACTCAAAGAAGCTGCAATTGCTGATGGGTGAGCTGTGAGGAGAGAAACTGCCCAGGTAGGAATGGGCAGAGTGATGGGCACAAATCCCTTCACCCACTTCAGCAGGGTGCCACCCTCCTGGGGGCACGGGCAGCAGTGCCCAGGGCTCTCAGGGTTCAGTCTCTGCTGAGAGAAGGCTGCTCCCTCAGAGGTATTCCCCAGGGCACAGAGCAGCCTGGACACCAAGCTCACAGGGCACTCTTGGGTTTTCTGTGGTTGAGATGACCCCTGAGATATTAGAAAGTCTTTTTTTTCCCAGCCTTGTGAATGGAGAAGAAGTCAGTTCTGCTTTTCAAGGTTGTTTATTTTCTCTTATCTCTTATCCATTCTTTCTCTGCCCTGCTGAGGTCTGTCCAGCAGGTTGGGTTGTGGCACAGTGCCTGCCCTTGGGGTGGTGTTAACTTTTTATACTAAAACCTACATGTACTTTATTTTCAATAATTTTCCAATACCTATCATCTATGTCAGACAGTCTGTCTTGACTCTAAACCAACCCAAAAGTGTCACCATCCCAGCAGAAGATGGAGGACAAGAAGAAGGAGGACAGGACACACCCAAATTCCTCTATCTTGCCTCTTGAACCCCCATTCCAAAACCCCAAAATTCTCCTTTTTCACCCTGTGACAAATTCACTGTCATTCTACTCAAACTCTTGCAGCTTGTAAATCCTCACACAGAGTTGGGAATTATTTCCATGGACTAAAATTGAAGGCACAGGTGTGTTTGACTCTGTGCCAAGGTCTCTGAGCCCCTTGCCAGGGTCTGGAATCACCCAGGGCAGCCAGAGGAATGTCCTGGGTCCTGCCAGGGCACAGCAGGCTGATCCCTCTGAGCTGCAAGAGGCTCCCCTGGCTGCAGGGAGCTGGATTTTCTGTGTTCTGTGCCCTAGGATGGAGGCAGTGACTGTTAAACACCAGGTCAGGGCTTTAGGATCCCAGAGAGGAGGCACAGCAGCCCCAGGCTCTGCAGCCACAGCCCATCCCCATTTCTGTACCATGTCCTGGGCAGAAACACAGAAAGGCTTGAGCTGAGAGGGTTTTGAAGGACCTGGGCTCACAGAAGTGCCTGACCCCAAAGCCACTTCCTCCTCTCCTCCCTGTGGGGCCCAGCTGGCTCCTGGAGAGGGCAGGGACCAGTCCTGGCTGCTGTGGGGCTGCTGGGCACATCCTTGTCCCCTGCTCTAGGGTAACCCAAACTTCCCCCCTTTGGGTGATGCCAAAGACAAGTTCTCCCCTCAAAGGATGCTCAAGGGCTCTTCTCAGACAGCTCCTGCATTGGAGTCTGAATTTCCTCCCCTGGCCTGCCCCAGGCTCTCCCTGAGCCTTCCTCTCCTTCCTTCCAGCTCCTTTCTGGGGGCTTCTCTTGAGTGCAGGGAGAGCCAAGAGCTCCCAGGGGGAGGTGATGGAGACAGAGGTTAAATAAAGTTGTTTGATCTAAAATTAATCACCAATCTTTATTCAATATATTAATAAAATTATAAAATGCAATCCAGCAACACAGTGAATCATATTTTATAATACATATCCCAATCACACTTCTCTTCCAAAATTTTTCACCAAAACAAAAAATACTGTAACTAATACTCTTATTACCAACATAAAAAAAATACTATAACTAATACTCTTTTTACCTTAAGAATTCCTCACCACAAACAACAATCTCATCAGTTTTACCATCAAAATATTCAAACTTTACAACAACAATTTAACCTTAATAACAATAATACTCATTAAATTATTACTACATACCCTAAAAAAGAAATAAAAAAGTTCCACAATTAGGGTTCCACTAATTAGCTCTGGTGAATGAGTGAGTGCAGAAGTCCCTGGCAGGGGTGAGGATGTCTGTGATGTCAGGAGGAGACTTTGTGAGTCGGTTTGTGGTGGGAAAAACCAGTGGGGAATTTTAAATACACAAAAACTGCCTGCACTCCAGGGGAAGGGGTGCCTGCCCTGCACTCCTGGCCTTCCCGCTGCTCACCCCCATCAGGAGGAGGTTTCCCCAGCTCAGCCTGGATTTGTGCTCACAAATCCTCCAAATTCTTGCCTGGGATGAAGGGAAACTGAGTCAAAAGGGTCCATGTTTGGGCTGCTGCTCAGAGCTGCTATCGGCTCAGAGATCTGCAAGTGAACAGGCTGCAGCTCTTATCTGAGCTGCATGGGGCTCTGTCACGTCAGGGTTTTCCTTGAAGCTCCAGCTGCTGCAGGCTTTGCACGAGAGTGGCACCTTGTACCTCCAAGCTGGGGTTTGCCCACTGGGCACTGGAGGCAGAGGGGAAAGCAGATTTACTGGCAGTGAGGGCAGCAAGGAAACATCAGCCCTGTTTCGTCACAGGTGAGCTGTGGATGCTCCAGGTTTGCTCTTGGTGTAAAATCCCAGAATTTGGGCTGGAAGGGCCCTTAGGGATCATCTCATTCCACCCCTGGACACCTCCCACTGTCCCAGCTGCTCCCAGCCCTGTCCAGCCTGGCCTTGGGCACTGCCAGGGGTCCAGGGCCAGCCCCAGCTGCTCTGGGAATTCTGGATTCCATCCCAGGGAAGGATTTCCCCCCAGTGCCATCAGTGCCATGGTACAAACACATTGGTGGCAATTTTGCTCCATTAGCCAAGAGTGCAGCCCCTGAGGGGAGCAGGAGGGTCCTCACCTGCCACTGCACAGCCTCCAGTGATGCCTCAGGTTTGGATTTTGTGTTTTTCACACTCTGTGCTGCTTTAGTGTTTGGGTCTGGGTTCACATTATGGGATGGTGAGCTCTGGGCACAGAGCAGGGAGACAAAACAATTCCTGCTCCAGCTGGGCACCAAGGACAAATGATCCAAATCTCAGCCCAGGAGCACAAACCCCGTGGGCTGGAGAGAGAAAAACAAGGGTGGGACTGGATGGGCTGGGGCTGGAATGGGACAATGAACTGCAAGGTGCAAATGGAGCAGAGCTGATCCCAGGGAGAGACCCTGTGACCTGGTGTCCATTTTGGGACCATTTTGGTTCATCCTGGGTGCAGCCCTGGCTGGGCTCTGGTGCTGCCCCAGGTGGGTCCATTGAGACCCTTTAATAAATCCCTGCTTTATTAATTAACTCTGTCTGGTCTCTGTTCTAGCTCAGCCTTCACAAGGCATCAGTGGAACTGATGGAACTGATGCATCAGGTGAAAGAAATCTTCTTCATGTGGGGCTCCTGATAAAAATCAAGAGGGTTTGCAAGAACAGAAGCTGCAAGGGAAGAACTCACTGGAAGTCAGAGAGGTGAGGGTGGGTGCATTGCCCACGGCTTCCAGAACAAACAGGAAGTTCTAAAGTTGGCTCTGGCTTTAGGAGGACGTCAGATCCCTCAGAGCAGCCCCATGATGGAGGTGGGCTGATGCCCAAAGCCAAGAATGACTGAATTCCCCTCTCACACTGCTGAGACATGCAACTTGTGGAGAGATTCTTCAGATGAGTCTGACTTCTGTGGTTTCCTGGAGTCTGGTGTCAGGCTATAAAACCCTGCTGGGAGCAGGATGAGACCCCAGAAGCTGCTCCACCTCGAAGGGACCCACAGAAGGCTGTGATGGAGAACCTGCTGCCCCTCCTGCTGCCCCTCGTGCTGGTGATGTGCCCCCCAGTCAGCAGCTGTAAGTAGAGTGGGCTGGGGGACAGGAGAGAGTTGGGGAAGGATAAATCTCAGCCCTGTGCCCTCCAAAATCCTCATCCCCGGTGCCATCCATTGCAGATTACCCCTGGAAGTGGAGGGAGAGAGGAGAAGTCAGGATACAGCCTGCTCCCTACGTGGCCTTCCTGCAGGGCAAGGACAACCAGTCCTGTGGAGGCTTCCTGGTGGCTCCTGCCTGGGTGATGACAGCAGCTCAGTGCCTTCAGTAAGTCCTTGCTGTGTCCTGCAGAGAGGTGTCTGTCCCTCCAGGGCCTGGGCAACAGCTCCTCTGGGGAGGGCTCACAGCTGGAGTCACCTCAGCCACCAGCTGGCTCTTTCCTGGCAGGCAGGACAGCCCTGGGGACAGGCATGGGGACAGCCCTGAGCCCCATCTCCCTCCCCAGCCCTGGGGACAGGCTTGGGGACAGCCCTGAGCCCCATCTCCCTCCCCAGCCCTGGGGACAGGCTTGGGGACAGCCCTGAGCCCCATCTCCCTCCCAGCCTTGGGGACAGCCCTGAGCCCCATCTCCCTCCCAGCCCTGGGGACAGGCTTGGGGACAGCCCTGAGCCCCATCTCCCTCCCAGCCTGGGGACAGGCTTGGGGACAGCCCTGAGCCCCATCTCCCTCCCCAGCCCTGGGGACAGGCATGGGGACAGCCCTGAGCCCCATCTCCCTCCCCAGCCCTGGGGACAGGCTTGGGGACAGCCCTGAGCCCCATCTCCCTCCCCAGCCCTGGGGACAGGCTTGGGGACAGCCCTGAGCCCCATCTCCCTCCCAGCCCTGGGGACAGGCATGGGGACAGCCCTGAGCCCCATCTCCCTCCCAGCCTTGGGGACAGCCCTGAGCCCCATCTCCCTCCCAGCCCTGGGGACAGGCTTGGGGACAGCCCTGAGTCCCATCTGCCTCCCAGCCCTGGGGCAGCCCTGAGCCCCATCTCTGTCCCCAGCCCCGAGCCCCATCTCCCTCCCCAGCCCACCCTCAGGTATTTTCCCTGATTTTTTCCCCCTCCATGTTTTGTTTTTCCCAGGGGTCAGCAATGGGAGCTCAGGGTGGCTCCTTCCCTTGCTGGCAGGCTTTGTCCTTTCTGTCACCAACGTGTTTGCTGGCAGAATTATTTCCTATGAAATATATTCCCATATTCCTGTGGATTTTCCAGCTGTTTGCAGCCTTCCAGCTGGGCTGTGGATGGGCAGGAGAGCTTTTCCAGGTGTGCCCAGCTCTGGGTGTGGCTCAGGGCTGCCAGCTGTGCCCTGTGCCTGTCACTGTGCCGGTCCCTCAGGGCCAGTGCCACACCTGGGCAGCAAAAGGGAGGAGCCTGGAGGCTGAGCCTCACCTGGGACTCCTGCACACACCCAAGGTCCTTTCCAGTTCTCCTGAGGCAGCACTTTCTGGGGATGTAGAGGACAGAGAAATATCCTGATTTAAAAACCCCTGGACTTCCATGGGGCTGTGGAGCCCAGAAGGAGCAGTGTTGGGCCAAATGTGCCCAGCTTGAGGTCTGGGCACTGAGATAAAGGAGATAAAGGAGATAAAGGAGCCCTTGCAGAGCTCTGGTCTGTCAGGTGGGAGCTGGCTCTGCCTCTTGGCTGGGCAGATTCCCTGGCAGAGCTCTTTGCTCCCACCACTCTTCTTAAAAAGTGTTGATAAAGGATTTTGTGCATAGGGAATTTCTATTTACACCCTGTTGTGTCATTGGGCTGTCCTGGCCATGCCCTGAGGGATGAGCCTCAGTGTCCCCGGGTGAGACAGGGACAAGCTGGTGACACCCCTGTGCTTGATGTCACCAGGCACAAACCCCTGACTGTCATCCTGGGAGCCCAAACCCTGCAAAGGAGAGAGGAAAGCTGGCAAACCTTCCAGGTGAAGGAGTACCACAGCTACCCAGGCTACACCAGCCCTAAGATGGGCAAGGACATCCTTCTGCTGAAGGTAACCTGGTGGAGCAGCCTGAGCTGCAGCCCTGGGGCAGGAGGGGCCAGTGGATCCCAGGGCAAACACTCATCTCTGTGTTTTCTCCTCTCTTTCTCTCTTTTCACCTCTGTGTTTCCTGTGCCCTTGCCCAGCTGAATGGCACTGCCAAAAGCAATGGCCACGTCAGGCCCATTTCCTTTTTGGAGAAAACCAAAATTTGGGGTGGCACCCAGTGCAGGCTGGTTGGCTGGGGTGACAGGACAGCCACTGTCACCATCATCAGCCAGAGGGACTGCCTCAACCAAGACCCAGGCCTTGCTGATGACTTGATTTGTGGCCAGAGCAAATCCTCCAAGCTACCTGAAAAGGTCAGTGTGCTCAGGGAGGGGGAGGAGGGGAGCTTTGAGCTGGGGCAAAGCACTGAGAAGAGGATCCTTGTGGATCCTTGTCTTCTCCCACGGCACAGGAGCTGGGAGTCCCAGCAAGGCTTGGCCAGGGGGGGTCACCCTGAGCCTCACTGTTGGTCTGAGGGTGTTTTGGAGCTTCAGTGTTCCCCCAGCTGGCTCCCAAACAAAGCTGGCACCACCAGCCCCTTGTGGAGGCAGAGTTGCCTGGAGAAGAGGAGGCTCAGGGGTGACCTTATTGCTCTCTACAACTCCCTGAAGAGAGGCTGGAGCCAGGTGGGGTCGGTCTCTTCCACCAGGCAGCGCTGACAGAATCAGAGGACACAGTGGATATTGGATATTAACAAGAAATTTTGCACCAAAAGAATAATAAAGTCCTGGAATGCTCTTCCCAGGGAGGTGGTGGAATCACCATCTCTGGATGTGTTTAAAATAAGCCTGGACATGGCACTTGGTGCTATGGTCTGGCTGAGGTGTCAGGGCATATGTTGGACTCGATGATCTTGGAGGTCTCTTCCAACCTCTTCATTTTGGGATTCTGATTCTCTGGGATTCTGGGATTCAGTGATTCTGGGATTCTGTTCTCCCCACCCACTGCAAGTCCAGGTTCCTGCTGGGGAAATCCTGCCCTGAATTTGCAGCCTCCCTCCATCCCTGCAGCTCCCATCACCCAGCACTGATCTCTCTCCTCCTCTTCACAGGGTGATGCTGGGGATCCTCTGGTCTGCAACAACAAAGCCTTTGGCATCTTCTCCTACAGGCACAACAACTGGCCTGGCTTCTACACACACATTTCTCCTTACCTCCCCTGGGTGCACAGTGTCATGAAGTGCCTGTGACCCTGCTCCCCCTGCAGAGCTCACCCTCAGAGCCCCATCCTCACCAGCTTTTCCTTCCCTTCCCTTCCCTTCCCTTCCCTTCCCTTCCCTTCCCTTCCCTTCCCTTCCCTTCCCTTCCCTTCCCTTCCCTTCCCTTCCCTTCCCTTCCCTTCCCTTCCCTTCCCTTCCCTTCCCTTCCCTTCCCTTCCCTTCCCTTCCCTTCCCTTCCCTTCCCTTCCCTCCCTTCCCTTCCCTTCCCTTCCCTTCCCTTCCCTTCCCTTCCCTTCCTTCCCTTCCCTTCCCTTCCCTTCCCTTCCCTTCCCTTCCCTTCCCTTCCCTTCCCTTCCCTTCCCTTCCCTTCCCTTCCTTCCCTTCCCTTCCCTTCCCTTCCCTTCCCTTCCCTTCCTTCCCTTCCCTTCCCTTCCCTTCCCTTCCCTTCCCTTCCCTTCCCTTCCCTTCCCTTCCCTTCCCTTCCCTTCCCTTCCCCCCTGGGAACATCTGCCACTGTCCCTGTGGATGTGGCAAGGATTTCTCCATGGCCAGGCTGAGCTCTGCCCATGCTGGGCTGGCACAGAGGAGGTGCCTTGGCTGGGTTTGTGCCCTGGGCACGCTGGGCTCCTTCCCTGGCCGTGCCCTTTGTGGCTCCAGCTCTGGAGAGGAGGCAGCAGGACAGCCCCAGAGAGGTGGCAGCAGCTGAGGGGGTGTCTGGAACCCTCGGGGAAGGCTGCACAAGGAGATCAGAGGGATGCAAAGAGCAGCCTGTCATTTGTGGCCGGTCTGGGTGTCCCAAGCCCTGAGCTGCAGGATTGCCCAGGCTCCAAGGACACTTCCAGCGCTTCACTACTGCTGTCCCTACCTCTGAAACCTGCTGCCTCCTTTCTCTCCTCCTCTGTAGCTCCAGTGTTGTAAGAACACATAAAACCAATAAATCTCATCAGCATTTGAAAGCCTTTTCCTGGTGCTGTTTGGATTTCTCTGTGCCACAGGCTCCAGTCCTGACCAGCTCAGGAGAAAGCCACAGCTCCAAGAGCTGAACCCCAAGCTGGAGATTTCTACCCCAACCAATGGCCTCCATTTTCTGCCCTCTAAACTCCAGAACAGATGTCCAGTCTGGATTTCAGGGCAGGGGCTCTCCTCACTCCCTCCAGGGACTTCCAAGCTGGTCCTTGGGGGGATTTCCTCTCTCCCATCCTCTCCCCCCTCTCAATTCTACCCCATCCCACCTCTGGCTGCCATTCCACACCAAAGCAGATCTTCCTTCCCCCAGTGCACCTCTGTCACCCCCAGTGCTCATCAAGGCACTCTGAGTCATCTTCTTAGTGAAGCTGGCAGCAAAGAGAGGAACCTCAGAGTCCCACCACAGCTTGACAGCCAGGAAATATTTTATTTCTGGTTGTGGTTTTAAGACAGAAATATAAACCCCTGCCTTTTCTACAAAAGAGCTCAAAAATATTGCAACCTGAGGAAATTAATCTGGAGAATTTGGCAAGAGACCCAGCAAGAGGAGCTCAAACGCTTCCGTCAGATGTTTGGGATTTCATCTACAAAAACATTTCTGGGGAGTGTTTGCCTTTCCTTGAGCTCACCTCTGCCCAAAGGTGACTTGTCAGAGGCCATTCCAACATCTGTGGCAGAACTGGATACAAAACACAAGGACAAAGATGTGAAGACTCCAAATATTTTCCAAACCTTATAATTCAAAATGTCTAAAAGTCCCCAGGTCACTCACGTGACTGAGAAAAGCTGCAGCTGAGCAGAGTTATCAGTGGTTTTTGCTGTGGGTGATGTTGCACAAGGAAAGCACCTCTAGCACATTTCTGCTGAGTTTTCCATGCCCAGAGTGCCCTCTTTGGGTTGGCATCAGGGTTTGTTCTTCAAGGTTCTGCCTCTAAACAACTTCCAAAGCGATCCAACAAAGTTCACCCCTTGCAGTTTGGAAGCAAATTCATGGCTGAGCTGAGGAAAGGCACCTCTGACCCCCAGGGTTCTTCACATCATTTATCTGCTCTGAATCAATGGTTGCAAAGCTGACATTGAGAAGAGATTTTCTTCTTATTGAGGCTGCCAAATCCTGCCCAGAAGAATTTCCCAGTGCTCCTCCTGTGTCACCTCTTGGGGAGCTGGAGACCAAAGGCCTGAGTCACTGGGAGGGAGGATGGGAACCAGCAGAGCAGGAGAGACCTGTCTTTGGGGAGCTCCATCATTAATTTCCATGGCCAGGAGCTACAGATCCTCACCTGAGATGAAGGGAGCAGCAGCTCCAGGAGCAGCTTCAGGACAAAGAACAGCCCTGGGCAGAGCTGAGGTCCCTGACAAGCCACATCCTCACCCAGCTCAGCAGCTGGGGTTACCCAGAAGCTCCACACAGCCCAAGTGTGGAGACTTCATCACACAGTCCAGCCACAAAAACTCTTCAAAAGCCCTGAGTTCTCCACCCACAGTGGTGGAGATGGTACAAAAATTGCCTGTGGAGGCTTAACTTCCTGCTCAGGCTGCATGGCAGGAGATAAAGCAGCTCCAGGACAATTATACCAAACTGGTATCACTGGGAGAGCACACAGGAAACAGCTTGGGGTGGGACAAGCCCTCACTGAGCCCAGGGCTCAGGAAGCTCCTGACAGAATGTTGTTCCAACAGCAGCTGCCATTCCCCAGGCCAAGCTGCTCCTGAGCTTCACATCAGCTCCAGAGCCCTGTGTGGGACCAGGATAGCACAGGGGAGAAACCTGGGGTACAGGAGGGAGGCTTTCTACTCCTGCTTTATAAATTCCACATGGCATTCTACTCTTATGGTGGACAGATATTTCCCTCTCTTCCCCAGAGGGCAAAGGGAATGCTCCAAGGAAAGAGGAGGATGATGGTTGTCCAAGGACAAGGCAAATCCCAAACTCTCTCTTTGCCCCTTTGCACGAGGGATTTTTTAAAATAAGAAAAATATGAAAATTGATTTCCTTCATGTCTGCTTTACCCATGAGCACAACCCCAAGGACCTGCTTTGGTAGGGCAGGGACATCCAGTGGCCAAGTTTGAAGTGATTTGCAGCAGTCCCTGGGCCAGCTCACCTTATCAGGACACTCCCCTGGCCCACAGCCCAGCCCTGGCAGCCCTTTCACTGAGTCCCTTCCTCTGGAGCAGGCTGGAGGCCAAAGGAATTATCCAGGCAGTGCCTCATGACACAGCCTCCCATGTTCCCAGACCCCTCCTTGCAGGATGGGCACAGGAGGAGCTGAGAGCTTCAGGCCCCAGCTGCAGAGCTGGAGGTGAGGAGGAGCTCTCTGTGCTACTGGGAAAGCTTTTTCCAGCCTGGGCTGATGCCTCAGGTTTTAGTTTTTATATTTTTCAGATTCTATTCTATTCTATTCTATTCTATTCTATTCTATTCTATTCTATTCTATTCTATTCTATTCTATTCTATTCTGCTTTAGTGGGTGGATCTGGGTTCATATCAGGGGATGGTGAGCTCTGTGCACAGAGTAGAGAGACAAAATTCCTTCTCTAGCTGGGGACCAAGGACAAATGATCCAAACCTCAGGTCCAAGAGCATAAACCATGTGGAATGAAGAGAGAAAATAAGAAAGATGGGACTGCATGGGCTGGGGCTGGAATTGGACAATTAACTCCAATGTGCAAATGGAGCAGAACTGATCCAAGTGAGAGACCCTGTGACCTGTTGTCCATTTTTGTGACCATTTTGGGTTGTGCTGCCCAAGGTGAATCCAGAGGCCTTTCAATAAATCCCTACTTTACTCTTTAGCTCAGCCTAGGCTCTGTTCTAGGCCAGCCTTCACAAGGCACCAGGGCTGGAGTGGTCCTTGGGAAAGCAGCAAGTGTGAGCCTGCTGTTCATGGGCTGCTGCCAGCAGCTGCCTCCTTCCCTGGGCTGCTCCAGCCTCCTGCTCCTCCACTGCTGGAACAGCCCCACACACACCTGGAGCCTGCAAAAGGCCTTCAACACCCAGGATTTCCACCCAGCTGGAAATAGTGGGTGTTAAAAGCTTCATTTTTTTTCCTTGAAGAGCCTCAACTTTGCTTTATCTAAACAGAGCAGATTTGGCTCTTTGCAGAGAACAGCACAACACGTGACTGAGGACACGAGCAGTGACTCTGCTCCCCAGCTGCTGAGGGGACAGAGCCTCTGAGAAAAGCAACAAAAACTCACCCAAAGCTAGAAAAGTGACAATTTAAGTCCTTGCCAGTGCTCTGGCCAACACACCACTGTTCCCTTCCTGGTGGGAGCCAACAAAATGTCTCAGGCTGCCCAGGAGCTGCAGTTTCACCTGGGCTAAGTGACCTTGAAGGGAGCAGAACATCCTCAGCTGCAGCTTCCTGAAAACACAGGAAACCTTTACAGAGAGGAAATTGGCCATCTCTACCCACTCCCAGCTGATTTAATGCAACATTCCTGGAGAATGAGCCCAGAGAAAAGGAATTAAGCTCTATAAACTCCATCTCAGGAAATCTCTGTGGAAGTTTTCGCAGTCATCCAGCCCTGGACTCCTTCAGGGATGATTTTTAGCCATGTTTCACATTTCTGTTTCTAACAGACAAGACTGGAAGCAGTTCTGGTCCCACCAACATTCCTGCTATTGGCAACAGACATCCTGCTTGGAATTGTGCCTGCAAGGGGCTGACACCACAGCAAGAGGCAGCAGCAAACACCAACAACTTCCCTCAGCAATCCTACTCCAAAATCCTGGAAAACTTCAAATCAAGATGCCACCGTTGAATCTCTGCACCTTAAACCCCCAGCCAGACACTGCTCACATTTCAGAGTTAATGGTACAGTGCATTATATGTAATTATGGCCTATTATACCTTTTATTTACCAAAACATGCTTTGTTTCTATGCCTCAGAATCCTGATTTTCTGACAGGAGGCAGAGCTGCAGGTCCCACAGGGTACCAGGGAGGAAGAGGAGAGAAGAAACACACACAAAACCACCACGGCTTTTAGGAACAAAATTTATTCCAATTTCAAACAGAGAGTTTATTTCAGGAGAAAGATATGAAAATCAATTTCCATCAGATATTTCTGTAATAAGCGTGTTGCCCAGCAGTCAGAGTGGGATCATTCCAAGAAACAATCACACTCCTGGACTGGAATGAGACAGTTTGGAGTCTGAATAGATCCTGACACTGGGCATCTTATTCAGAAACTCCTTTACCCTACCCTCTTCCCTCCCCGCCCCCCAACACGCACAACAATACATGCATTGCAAATGACAAGGTTTAAAAACAGCATTTTATATAGTATTCTTTTTAAATAGGATAATGTTTAAATTGTCTTAATTCAGGATCCTATAATATACAAGTATAACCAAATAATTTCCACCACATTGGCACTTGTAAAGAGTCTCTGGCACTACTAAAGAAGGGGCATTGGCACAAACCATACTCTTAAAAAACTGGGTGCTGCATAACACACTTTATCTCTGCTGGACTCTAACGACCTGGGCTCTGTACAGGACAATACAATGGTCAGCACACTCCGGAAGTACTTTTTTTTTTTTTTTGTCTTTTTTTGTTTGTTTGTTTGTTTTTTTTAAGTATTTTTTTGTCTTTTTTTTTTTAAACCAATAAAACACATGAAGAAAAACCATAGTTGAACGCAAGGCCAACATTGCTAGGAAGCAACAACAAGAGACCAAAGAATCCAACTCGAGGAGAAGGGGGAGGCAGGAAGGGCAGGAGCTGACACGCTGCAGCTGGAAGGGGCTTTTGCTCACCAGGTAGCCAATCCACATGGAATGGTGCAAGGAAAAGGGATGGTCCTCTGCTCACTGACTTCAAGTTTCAAACTAGTTCCAAGTATGTTGGTTTCTTCAACAGAACAAAGGTTAAAAGTGCACAAGGAGCAGAGGTTAGCAAGGAGACCCAACTCCTCAGACTCTGGATTCCCTACAACAACCCAATTTTACCTTTCTTCTGAAAGTCACTCTTGACCTGCAGAGAATTCTGGCAGGCCTCACTTTCAGAGAGGTTGAACACAGGCAAATTTGGTTTTAAGGTTTGGCACTTTTGCTGGGCCAGGCATTTGCCAGCCAACAGAGACAGGAGCCAGTTCTGCAGGAACACTTCACTGGCCAAGCTGGAGGCACACAAGCAGCTGCTTACTAAGGAAAGCACGTGCTAACACTGCTATCTTCTCACACATGATACAGTCACAGACAACTCCAGGTGACAGGTACAGGTCTGACCCATTCCTACCCCAGTCCAGGAGGAGGTTTTAGAACCCAACAAGAGCCACTGAGCAAAGCTCAGCCCTTCCCTTCCCTCCCCTCCCTGCCCTGAGCCTCTTCTCAGGCCAACAGCCACCCCAAGCAGGTGCCCCACAAGGTACAGCACATTCCCTAAATCCTTGTGCCCACAGCTTCCCACAGTTGCCTGCCACGATGCAGAGTCACTCTGCAAGAGACAGATGCCAAGATCCCTCCTCCTGTGCCAGGGCAGCAGCTCTTAAAGAAAGGGGAAGGTACAAAACAAGACCGAAAAAAGTTTCTGATTCAAGTGGAAGTACCACCATCATTCACCTTGGAAAAGAGAAACTTCTGGGAAGTTATTTTTTTTTCCAAGAACCTGTGTATCTCAGTGCCAGGCTCATTGCTGGCAACAGCTGTAGTGTGAACCATTTACAAAAGGATCACAGAAGCAGAAGAGGTTGGTGCTGCTGTCTGCTTCAGAGGAACAGCACTTAGAATACATGAAGATGATTATAAATTCCTCTTTATAAGACAATTTCTACAAACTGGATCATTTTGGCATAAAGATGAAAACAAAACAAAACCAAAAAAAAAGCAATAAAATTGATGCAAAGCTGTCTGACACATGGGAATCCCTCCTCATTCCTCCCAAGGGTTAAATGCAGTCCAGAGCATGGCTAGTCTAAAGAGATGCTATGCTTCCCTCAGCATCACCACTCAGACTGGCTCTTCAACTGTTGGTCCCATGACTGCTGTTCCAACTCGAGCTCTGGAATCACCTGGAGCAGAGCTTGCTTCGCTCTGTAGCACTCTGAGCACACAGAGGCTTCTGGAAAATGGGGGAACTATCAACAGAATTACTCAAAATTACGTCCCTCCATAGTTTAGTGTTCTAGATCAAAGCATCTTAAGCATCTCAGACAGTTAGATTTACTCTTACAACGTTGTGCAAAACACTGATGTAGTGCTCTGTCTACAAAAGAGACAAAATATCAACAGCCCCCTCCAACAGTGCAGCTCGTTTAGTCTTTTTTCTACTGGCAGCCTTCAAGGGGGCAATCTGGTTGATCCAGAGAATTTGGACCCAATGCTACTTGTTGGAATTGAAACAGAAGCATCAGTGATGACTGACACACGTCCAGACGTGGGTCTCACCTCCTGCTTCCCCACTCTCTCTCTCCCTGCCTTGCCAATGCACTTCTTCCTCCCAGGCTGGCAGCAGCCCTTCAGCACCTTGACTCGCCTCAGCTCCTGCAAAATAAAGCCATAAAGCTCTCCTGTGTGCAAAGGCTTCATCTCCTGCTCAGAGGAGATTCAGGTGGCATTGAGAATCCACAACTTCATCCATTCTGCCTTCCAGCTAGTGCTGCTGCCTCTCTCCTCCTCTCCTGCTGCACCAAGTGCAGCCAGGGCAGGGCTCTCTGGATTCTGCAGCAGCCACTGCCAACAATTAACCACTGCCAACAATTAACCACTGCTACCACCATGATCACGGGCACCCTGCAGCAAGGATGTGTGCAGGAGGACCCCATACTCCTCCAAAGAGGGACACAGAGGGGAATGCATCAACAGGAGGGACAGAACTGCTGCTCCCTCCAAGAGCCATCCTCAGGCTCCCCAAGGAAGAATCCCAGCTCTGGTCCTCTCCAACTCTGCCAGCTGGACAAGGCTGAGGAATTTTTACAAAGTCATTCACACACTGGCACAAAATGCAATAAAACAAGGCTTGATTGCTATTAGGCAGCAAGAAAAGACCTAGAGGATGGCACAAGATTAAGGTTATCAATCCAGGCAAAGTCTGATGTTGGAATGCCACAATCACTCAGTGTGCTTCTGGTAACTGCTGCATAGAGAAGTTGCTCATTGATGTCAGAAACTCTACCCAATAAAACAGTTCCTCTCTGCAGACTGAGCTTTGTGCACACATGGCCACGTGCTTGTGGTGTGGGTGGGATGTGTTTGTGTGTGTGTGGGGAAAAAGAATTTAAAAAGAAATAAAAATGAAATAAAAAAAGAACAATTACAGTCAGGCACTTCCCCAGGCTCAGCAGCTATTGCTCCAAGAGCTTCCATCATTTGTAGTCCATGAACAAAATACAGCAACACATAGCAAACTATGTATAGAACACCAATAATTTAAAAAAAAATCACAGTCTCCATACCTTTTAAAATTGATAACAAAAAATTACTCAGAACATATAAAGAATGGAAAGGTGATGGCTTTTTTTTTTGTTGTTGTTTGTTTGTTTTGCCTTTTTCTTTTTTTTTTTTTTTTTGCACAACAGTTGGAGAGCAATTGCTCCTCCCCAACATTTCATCACAGTGAACCATGGAGCGTGTCCTGGGGAAGGGAAGGGAAAGAAGGAGGGGAAGGAAGCAGGATTAGCAAATTACACCAGAGGCACCCTATAGCACAAGGCAAAGGGACCAGTAGCATTCTGCACTCCCACAGTCCAGTGAATTCACAATCTCAGCTGGAAAGTGTTGGGGATTTTTGTTTTTCTCTACATATACCATGGGAATGAAAGGGGGGGAGGAAAAAAAAGTGGCTTAGCAACAAAGGAAAGATCAAGATGAGGCTGCCTTAGCTGCTTGGCAAAAAATTAAGAAGTAAGCAAGGTGCTGAAGAAATGAGGCATATCCCCGTTAACTGTGACATAAAAGCAATTTGTTAAAAATATGAAATCAACTACTCTGTGGACAGAGACATGAGACTCCAGGATAACACCGAGCACTTGCCACTCCACAGATCAGACAATTTGCAATCATTACATCATCAAAAATTAAAACTTGGTTTTTTTTTTTTCCTGTCATATTTAAAATTTCATTTTTTTGTCTTTTCTTCACAAAGAAGCCTCTCAAGGGGCAAGAGCAGAGCAGGTCAAACCAGGTTGTACTCCTTCAGGTTGAGCTGGAGGATGGTGTCCTTGACAGCTGCAAAGACGAAACGGATGTTTTCTGTGTCTGTGGCACATGTGAAATGGGAATAGATGATTTTATCACTGTCGGGATTTAAATCCACAAACATCTTGAGGATGAACTCACGGGCTGCCTGTGCATCCCTCTGTGGGCCTGCAGCAAACAGAGACACCAGTGAATGGTTTCACTCCCATGCATCCCCCAGATCAAGCAGCACTTTTTTCCTATGGGTTACAGCGCTTGAAAGAAGAAATTAAGATTATTTATGGGATCAAAGCTCCAAGAGATGAACTCTTATGCTTTTCAGCTGTCTAACCAACTCCCTGGGCACTTTGCAGTTTTGACCCTGCTTTGGAATTCAGAATTTGGTGGGAGCATCCACTGGGAAACAGTGGCAGATGCTGGACAGACACCACTAAATGCCCTCCCATGGAAATGGGGGGTACATTTCTTCCCAATATAAAGGTGGATCTTACAGGATGAAAGACACAAGAGTGAATTTTGGAAACAAGGGTTATTGCCAGTCAAAAGTACAGTCAGTCTGATCCAGCTGGTCACCTCACAGGAGTTAAAAATGGGGGTTTGGGCCAGTTTTTCATTCACATTGCTGACAGTTCCCCAGAAAATAGTCACCTACTGCAATTTCTTCCACAGGACTGCTGTTGTTGCATGGCAAATACCATCCCTTGAGAGGAAATCTGATGGGCAACCTCCTACTTCCAGGCCATGCAGCATCCTTGAAGGAGTTATTTGCAGGAAAAAAATGGAAGTACAGGACACCCCTGGAAACTGGGATCTGTCTCCAGCTGTTAAAGCTCCATTTGAAGTTTGGAACCCAACAAACTCCATTCCCTGTTTGGGCAGCAGCTCTTCAGGCACTCCTAGCCTGCTGGAAAAACTTGGTGTTCCCACCAGAGGTCCAAGCAGGAACTCCAGATGTGGGAGGACACACCAAGAGCAATTTCATTGGTCCTCTAAAAGATGAAAGCTGTTTGCAAGATGGTAATTCTTCCTTTACCTCATATTTTTAAGCAAATAATTACAGAATTAATACATGAGAGCATGGCAAGAAGATTACTGCCTGATTTATCCTCCACCACTTTGATTTTATTTTCAGCCCTGTACAGATGTGTTACCAGCCAGCTTTAAATGCACTCAGCTGAAGAGCCTGAAATAATATTTTGGCCAAGGAGTTTTGTTTCAGATGGGAAATTCTCTGTTTCACATAGATATTATTTCCCCACAACAGCAGATGGCACACTAATAAGAATTTCAAGCTGCAGGAAGATTTTTTTCAGCACCATCATTTAAAGAACTTGGGTTTTTGACCAGTTGGTTTCTCAAAACAAAGACTCAAGTCACCTCTTGACTAGAGGGTTAAAAGTTCTAGAAAACCAGTAAATTGCCATGGGTATGAAACTGGTTTTATGTACAAGCTAGATTTCCATTGTGCATATTGGAGAGTTTAATTCTTCATCTAGGAGAGGCTCATTATTTGATCATCCTATCAGATTCCATTTGTCTATGAATAATTAAGATATTTTTGTGATGTTTTCTCATTGCTGTAAGCATTCTTTCTCCAATTAATGCTTTCTCCACTTCTAGATCTGACTGTTCTTTAAAAAACAAGTAAGCTTTAACCAAATCACCTCCACCCCACCAAGTGTTCCCCCTTAAAATCCACTCACCATCAAACTCTGGGAAATAGTCAACAAGGTGGGAATACAGGATCTTGTCTTCCAACAAATCTTTCTTGTTGAGAAAGAGGATAACAGAAGAGTTTTGGAACCATGGATAAGTTATAATGGTTCGAAAGAGAGCTTTACTCTCTTCCATCCGGTTCTGAAAGCAGAAAAAGAAAGCCCTGTTTTCACAGAGGAGCACTAAAATGCCTTTCTGCTGCCTGCACATGCACTCAGATCTGTAGGAATTCAGCATCTCAAACATTATACACAAAATACTTTGGCCTCAGGTAGATTCTGGTTCGAGCTGGATCAGTAAATGGGAAGGAAATGCAAAATCTGAGGGACCCAAGCTTCATTTATTTGCCAAGCCTTTCACATCAAAAGATTTAAAAGTCATTTTATGCTTTAACAGTCATGTGAGAGGACTGTCCAATGATACTTTGTGAGAATATTTTGTCTACTAGAAAAAGAGCGACTATTTTTATCTAACAGCATGTTTCTGATCTACTAGCAAGTGCCAAAATTCAGATTTGCACCTTCAAAGAGTGCAGTCACCACCTCACAAGGCAGCAAAGCCTGAAGTAACTCAGTGCAGGAAGGGAAGGGGTGATTTGGGAGCACAGTGCATGGCACGAGGGACTCTGCAGCTCCAGATAATTTCATTTTTCACTTGACAAGTCCAGATGATTTGAATGCCCTCTGCCTTTTCCATCCTCAGGGACATCATGACCCGTGGAGGCTCATGTTCCCTTTGCAACAAGAACTGAAGGCCAAAACCAATAAGAGCAGCTAATCCAACTTGGCACCAAGCACCTGGGTACCAGCCTTCAAGGAAATACAAAGACATTCCTCCCTCTTTCCCTTTCTTCCTCCTGCAGGGTTCTCCTTCTTTGGCTCACCTCATTATCAGATTCCACCAGAACTTGGTCATATTCACTAAGTGCTACTAAAAACATGATGGAAGTCACATTTTCAAAGCAATGGATCCACTTCCTTCGTTCTGATCTCTGACCTCCAACATCCACCATTCTAAGGAAGAGAAGTACATAAGAGTGTCACAGAGGTAGCTGCAGTTCTCTGAATGCAAAGGACCAGCAAACAATGAGAATTAATTTGGGTCTTTACCATTCCATTAACCTGGCACAGAGATCTGACAGCACCTGCCTGTTAACAAAACCAGCAAGTTTACAAAATACCCCAGTCCCAAAATACAGCAAACTGAAAGAATGGCCACAGGTGAGTGATGCCAAATTCACCCTTTACCATTTTTGTTGCATTCTGCTCTGGTTTGCTCAGCAGCAGCCCTGAGTCTGAAAAGACAAGTCCTTCAAAACTGTGCTCTGTCACATGAGCAAACTATTTTTATTTTTAATTAAAGCACCTGCTTGCCTCAAAGCTTCTCCCCCACCCAAATCTTTCTTTAGTTGTTACACTTTTGTTGGAATGTGCTGTTTAACAGTCACACACTTCAGCCTCTCAGGTTCAAGTCCCACCTGTACAGTACACTAAAGTTATTCTGGCACTCACCTGAAGTGCCACATGTGGTTCACCTTTGATAAAATCCTACACCTACTCCCTAGATCAGAAAATAGAACAGGGAGAGGAGAATTCTGCATTTCTGCAACCAAATGGTTTAAGAGAGGTGATGCAGGTTCCTTTATTTCTCTCTGGCAATGCCACACTGTGGTGAGGAAGGGCAGAGAGCAGCCAAGCACCAGAAACACAGGAATATTGCCAGGTCATGCCAGGCTCAGCTGCTGGCTTAAGCCTGCTGCAGCAGCACAGGCAGCAAGTTTTGGTGCCACCCTGAGAGCACAAGGTGGGCACAGAAAACCAGCTCTCAAGGCAGGTGCTGAATACAGGGAAGAATTTCTGCACAAAAAGTGTCAGCCTTTGGTGGCTTCAGCTCTCAACACATCTCTCAGCTGCCTCACAAACCACAATTTAAGCAGTGAAAACCTTCTCAGGAAGGACACCTAAGGTTGAAGTGTCACTGATTCAAAAGCAGGTTGAGTTCTGAATTTTGAATTTTCTGACAGCCAGAACATCAGACCACCCCGATTAGAGCAGCACCCATCACACATCCACTGAAACCATGTGGACACACTGAAGCAAGCCCCAAGTTATCCTTCCTGAAACCATCTCCCTGCTGGCCCAGCTGAGCTGTAACATGAAGACACCTCCAGTACCTGAAGATAATATTCTCTAGGTCAAAGGGGTACTCTATGATCCCGGTTGTAGGGACTCTAACCCGTAGCACATCTTGCTGAGTTGGTAGATATCCTGGGGTAGCAATACGATCCACATCGCTGAGATAGCTGCAAGCAGGACAGGGGGAAAAAAAAAACAAAGGAAAAGAAAAAACTGCCTTAGTTTGCAGCACATAAAGATACAGATGCACAAAGTGCTACATGAAGTCTTTCTGTAGCATAATGAGAAAGGCAGAAGTTGTCTGAATGATTTTAAGTATGGTGTGGAAACTAACAGAAAATATTTTTGGGGAACAGTAATTCACCAGCCAGACCCCTTGGAGGATAAACAGATACACTAAAAACAACTTTATCCACTCTGTATAGCAGTGGGGAAGACAATCTTTACTACAGAGGAAGATTAACCACAGCAGATGCTTTATGTTTCAGGATCTAAGGTTTCTACTTATAAATGCAGAACCATCCTCTGTACCTTGCCGAACTTAATGGATTTGTAATGAATAAAATCTGAGTTTCACATGGCAAACTTGATGAGAAGGAGCAGCACTCCTGCTGCCCAGGAGCCAGATCAATACAGATGGAATAATGTGGAGATTCTGGCCCCAGGTACATCCTGAAGCAGATGTATGAACACCCTTCACCCACCAGAACACCTCAGACTCTCAGGAAAAGCAGCAAATGATAAGGAAATAAACTCTGGACTTTAATAAATAAAGTGTGGACAGGTATAATTTGTTAGAGCATCACTTCCATCACAAGCATGCCAGTGATTGTACACTTACTATTTAGCTGAGTCAGAAAGTTGATATTCTCTTCTCCTGTCATAACACTCTTGTATTCCAGGGTCATTCCACAATGTTTTAATTGCACTTACATATGGCTGCTCAAATGTCATGACCTTTTCTACATCCACTTCTCTGATCAGCACTGCATTGGCCTGGAGATTGAAAAGAAGAAGAAGAAAAGAGAGAAAAATTTAAAAAAACCCCAGAACTGGGGGGTATAAAACCACTCACCCTGCAGTGGCTAAGCAAAGGAAGGACTACAGTAACTACCACAGCCTGAGGTGCCTGTGAGGTGATTATCCACATCTAGGGGCTTTTGCCAATACCCCCAACAAATAAAAACCAAAATGAAGTTCTGCACAAGTTACAGTAAGCAAAAGCTGGCAGATTTTATTCATCAGAACCCCTCCACCATGCCTCACACAAAGCACAGGGAAAGCTTTCTCACACTCTGCCTATTCTCACCACACACAGGAAAGGGGCACCATCAAATCCCTACAAACAATTATTCAAAATCAGCTCCAAGACACTGAGTGATAGGTCAGATAAAACACAACTTCAAAATATTAAGGATACTAAGCATTAAAAAAAGCAAAATATGCTAAAAAAAAGAATCTATTTTCCTGGCATGCCCTCACTCTCACTGTCCTCCCCCTCAAAAAGATAAAAAAATTTAGATCAGATCTGTCTAAAATTAATTCCTGGTCCTGAAATCAGTATGTGTCTGTGGCTGAGACCAAAATTCTTCAAAAAAGCTACTGACCAAGGGTCCAAACCTATCAGAAAACCAGAAGGATTGCAGAAACAGGAGTAACTACCAGCCTAGGTCTGTGTCTTTTGGGTCCAGCATGTATTTTGCCAGCTTCAAGTTCCAATAGGAACAGCAACACATGCAAAGAAAATGCCAACACATTTAACAACCCTGAATCCTTGAAATGAGTAAAAATAACACCCTTGCTCCCACCACTCACTAGGCACACCAGTGCACCAACCATGCAAAGTTCTTCTGCCCCATAACACAACCAAGTAAAAGGAGTTGGGTATCAAGAAAATGTCATAAAAAGTTTATAGAAAAGAGTTCAGGGAGCTTGAGGTTGCAATGCAGAAAGACACAAAGAAACAAGAACTCAAAATCCTCACTGACTAAAGGTATGTCCAAAAACTGACAAACTTACCTTGTTCTGTTCGTATTTGTACAGAATCTTCAGGGTTTCCATGGCTCTTATCATAGACTGCATGGCAGTGAAGATGTTTTGGTACACCAGCTTGGTGAAGCCTTTTTTGTCCTCTTCAGAGTAGCCTGAGCCATGAATTATACGCATTTGCTTAATGAACGTGCTTTTCCCACTCTCCCCAGTGCCTACAGGGTGCAAGAGAGTGAATTAGGATCCACCAGCAGCAAAATCCACCACAGATGAAAGCTCCTATCACTACACCCAAGCACACACCACTCCCAACCCTCTTTTTGTCACTTCCCAGATTGGTAAAAAGGCAGCATGGAAGGAAGACACCTTGTCCTTTACAGCAGCTTTCAAAAGTAGCTCTGGTACTTATTCCAAATCTCACGTTACAGCCACTCCCACACGTCCTGCGTCAAGAGGCCCTTGCCCGTCACACCTGACCTATTCCCAGATACTCCAGCAAGATGCTACAACCAGCCAGGAAGGGCCTGGACACACTCTCAAGGCAGGAAAGTGCTACAGACCCAGCAGTGAATGGCCAGGAGAAGCCCAGCAAGCAGCAAATTTTGTTTTGTTCTAATTTGGCACAAAACGTTCTTTGCCTTATACGCGCCGTGTCTTTTCACAGGGAAGAACCAAACACGACAGGAAAAAAATAAATCAACTCTAAAGGAGAAACTGAGCTCAAGAAACTCTATCTGCCATGAACAAACCAGGCAGCACATGTGCCTTGTATCCTAAATTTTTGCTCCTCAGGGCTGACCCCACAGCCTGCCTGTGGCAGGATTGCTGCGATCCTGCTCTGGGTGCGAGGGAGTTAAAAATGGCGTCTGGCAGGGAGAGCAGAGTAGGCCACTGCTCCAGCTGTCGGTGCTGTGCCTGGGTCCCCACGGGCTGCAGCCTGCTCAGCAAGGCCACTGCTTCCTTCTCTTCCTTCTTTTTCAGGTTTTACTGCCGGGCTGGGAGCAGATGGGAGGGCAGGACACAGCACAGGGCAGCGCTTCCTGCACCGTCACTCGGGCAGGTCCTTCCACTCCTACGTTTATGGCCCCACAGGAGTGTCACTCAGCATGTGAAGGCCACCAGATGATACCAAAGGACAGTGGGAACTTTCTAACAGAGTGAGCAGGAGAGTAAAACGCCATCAGATGGCATCCAGGCAGTTACAGAGAATTGCTAAATTCACAATTCAACTGGGACGTCCCCCATGACATCGCCCCATGCACAGAGTCCTTGTGGAGGGGACACCCAGGCCAGGTCTCACTTGGGATGAGCTCACCCCCACATTTCAGCAGCCTAAATGGACCACTACGTTTCTGTAGACTGCTTTTGTTCAATCTTCTAAAATTTGTTATCATTATGTAGGATATTGATAATAACCCCACACCTCTCTAACAGAGCGGCCCAGTTCACCTGATTACAGAGACCAAAAACTCAAAATATATCATGTCAGTGATACAAATCCTTTTGACCTGGAGCTTAAATGCTGGCAGAGCCCTGGCTCTCCCCACATGCACCACCAGCTCCTCCTCACACCAAGGGAGAGATGGATTCAGACAGGATCTCATTCATCCCAATACACAATTAATACTCAAATGTAGATATTCAGTTACTCATGTTATCTTGGTAGGCTAAAAGGCAAACAAATAAAAATGCTCAGATAAAAAGCAATGAGCACCTAACTAGAAGCAGAATGTTTGAAATGAACAGCAAGAACTGACAGAAATCACACCAGCAAAGCTAGAAATTAACACTGTAGACACTACCAATATGCAACAAACTATCTCCATCTTGAATACAAAGGTGCACCCTAAGTGGGGGAAAAACTGGAAACTGAGATCTTTTGTGGTTTCTGTCAGTGAGAAATACTTCCTTGTCTTTTACCACAGTGACCAAAAGTGAGAGGGAAAAAAAAAAAAGGTGGTGCTTCAAAGCATTTCAACAATGAAAATATAAAAGAAACCTCAACACCAGACCTTTGCTTGCTTCAGGACTTAAGAGTTCAAACACAGATTCTTCCTGTCACTCGATCACTGCCCTTTTTTGGTTTGGGGGTTGGTTTTGCTTATTGGTGGTGGGTTTTTGGTTAGGTTTTGGGGTTTTTTTTAAAGCTGCCTTTTGCTTTCCCTGAGGCACTTTCCCTACACCAGCAGGTTACAAGCTCTGGTGGGCAAGATCTACAACTCTCAGGGCACAAAATCCTTTTTTAATATGACAGGAGAAAATCTGAATTCACCACTTCTTCTGCCAATATGTGAAAGCAGCAGAGTTTACAGTAACTTCCTAATGATCCCCCAGGAAATACACTGCTCAGTCGACAGTATCCCATGCTTAATTACAAATAATTTTTGTACAAAATATCCTCCCCACCCAGTAAAAAGACAATTTACTACTTTGTACCAGATGGCAATGTCCAACACCTTGAATTTCTTACTAACAGGTTCATCATTGAAGAGCACTGTTATTCTTCACCTTAATTTTCTGTTTTAGGCTTCAACAAAGTAACTGTCAACAGATGTAGTGACAAGAAAAATGTAACAGTTTCTACAAGATAGAAACTCCCTCCACATACTCAAAATTTTGGAGATTCTTGGGAAAGCCCTCTCACTAAGCCAATCATCAATACTTGTGAATATAAGAACTGCATAGGACAGGAGCAACCCAGAAGAAATCCCTGCAAGCAGGGAGAGAGAGCACAGGTTACCTGTGCCAGCTGAAGGTGGGCAACGTGCTGTGACCAGTGAAAAGCATCCTGCAAAAATTGTCTACACCCAGAAGTGTTGCTTATCCATCAATAACCACCTTCTATATGGTTTTTTTTTTTTAATCTGATGCTGAATCTGTATCTTTTAGAAAAGCAGAAAGGATCCTTGAGCAATTTGAATTCTTTCTAAAGTGAAATATTTAGATCCAGTGGGATCTTCTTAACCCAGATCTATCCTATAGCGACAACCTATTTTGACACAGCTGCTTCTGTGGGACTGCTTTTAGGGAAGCATGAGAGTGAGGGACAAGAAGCCTTACAGAAACTGCCACAGCATCTCCAAAGAGCAGAAAGGCTAAGCCCTCGATTTTACCTTTCACACAAAGAATAGCAATACATTAATTGTGAAGGGTTCAGGGTGACAAGGAAAGCCCTGGGGTTTATTTGACAGTTATCACCAAGCACCAGTGTTGGTATTGGAGCCCTTCAAGGGGCTGGGCACACACAGCCTCCCCCACTTCTGCAAAGTGGTTTTATTTTCACAAGGGTCAGCCTCCTTCTTCATCTGGACCTTAATGGCTTGTCAACAGATCCATCAGATCTGCTTCAAATTTCATTTCAAGATAATACAGTATTCAAGACACAAAGCAGGACATATCTGACACATAAGCAATGCTAAATCACGGCATGCACGAAAACTGAAACTTCAGTTTAAATTTGGGGGCTACCTAGGCACGACCATCAAACTCACCACTGAGGAAGGAGGTACAGCCTGCAAGTCTCAGTTTGCAGCCGATTACCCATCCCTGTAAACTCATCTGAACACGGCACAGTTACCCATCAGCACGGCAACACTCCTGTTTCCACCCGCAGACCTAGATTCTCACGGCTGCACAGGTGATCTCCACCTCTGAACACCACGGGCATCTCCTCACCCAGCACACAACCCGTGCACTCCCACTCCATCCCCTCCACAACCACCACGCCGCGCTCCCAGCCCTGCCCAGCCCTTGCCCCAGGGGAAACTCTGCGCTTTAGGAGCTGCAGGCCCGTTTTTCCACACATCTCCACCGACAATCCTGAACAGCACCAACTCCACCAGCGGATTCCCACAGGCCACCCGAGCCCAGCACACTGCCGAGAATCCTCTCCTCGAGACAAATTTCACGCGCCCGTGTGCGTGCCCGCCTTCACAAGCAGGAATTCCAGCCACTTAGTTCCTGCTTGTGTCAAAACCCATTTTGACAGCGAACGCATCACAAAATCAAACAAAGGGCAGCCAATGAGGCGGCCGCCCCGCACGGCTCGGGAGCGGCCCCGAGCGCCGGGCTGAGGCGGGGATGGCTCCCGCCGCTTCCCCGCCACACCCGCTCCCCGCCCGGCCCGGCCACCCGGACCTGCCGAGCCCCGGGCTGGGCCCCGCGGCGGCCGCTGAGGCCGGACCGGCGCCGCGCTCCTCACTCACCCAGCAGCAGCAGCTTCAGCTCGCGGCGCGCGTCGCGCTTGTCCCTCCGCAGCTGCTTCTCGATCTCGGCGTTGATGCGCTTCGACTCCTTCACCTCGTCGCTCAGGCAACAGGCCATCATGGACTCCAGAGTCATGGTCGCGTCGCGGCCGGGACGCCCCCGCCCACCCCCCCACCCCCCCGGCACCGACCACCGTTCTCCGCACGGCCGGGAGCGCCCGGCCCGGCCCGGTCCCGCGTCCCGCGCCCCCTTCCCTCCCCACCCTCCCGCCCTGCGCGGCGCCGGCCCGGCCCGGCCTCGCCCCGGCCCCGAGTGCTGCGGCCGGGCCCAGCGCCAGCGCCGCCGCCGCCGCCCCCGCGCCGCTCTCGCCCGGCTGCGCCGCCGCTCCCTCCGCACGGCTCCGCCGAGACACCGACGAGCCGGCGCAACCCAACCCGCTGCCGCCGAAAACAAGCGCTGACTGACAGCGGCCGGGGCCAATGGGAGAGCGCGGCGCGCAGCGGGGCGGGCCCGGACGGGCGGGACGCGGCGCCGCGGCCAATGGGAGCGCAGGGTTTGGTTGGCCGGTGGCGGGGGGGGGCGCACGGACGCGCGTTCCTGGAGCGGGGCGGGGCCGCCGGGCATTGTGGGAAGGTGGCGGACCGGGCGCCCATGGCGGGGCGGGCCGGGATGGGAGCGGACCCTCCCGTGACCGGGCGCGGTCGGGCCCAGCGCGGAGCCGCCGCCTCCCCTCGCTCGCTACGGGCCCGCGGTTGGGCCACGCCGGGCGGGTGGGGCCTTGGCGGCCGCTGGGATGGCGGCACAGGGCGGGCCCGGGTCCCGGACGTTGCGGCACCGCTCGGAGCCGCCAGCGGTGCCCGGAGCGGGCCGGGCCCGAGCTGTGTGGGACGGGCGCGGCTCAGCCCGCAGACCCCGCCAGCCCAGCCCTCGGGCCGAGCCGGGAGAGGCTGGGGCCGAGCCGGGAGAGGCTGAGGCCTCGCCGGGCCGGCCCTGTGCTCCTGGCTCCGGCCGTGTCCCGGCAGAGCCGCCCCGAGCCTGGGTGCCACTGCCAGCCCTCCCGAGCTCTCCGTCTCTCCACACAGCGTGTCAGGGCTGCTTTCATCCCAGGTCTCCTCGTTGCTTTCCACCAGGTGCCTGTTGATCTGTAGCAGCTCCTCCAGCCTGATGCATCCCCTCATCCACAGCCTTGGGTTCGTTCTTGTGCTGCCAGAGCAGCCCCTGTTCCCTGTGGGACCCTGCCCCAAGCAGAGCAGCTGCCACCTGGACTCTCCACACACACACAAACACGCACACCCCCCTCACCCTGCCTTGTCTGGGGTCTGTATCTAAACAGTCTTTTTGAAGGTCCCAAAAAGCACCAGAGAGCTGTTTCATACGTGCCTTCCTTGTTACCAGCCTGGCTCATGCAGTGGTCTGCCAGTCCTTACCTCTTGGTAGTTTGGCTGAGACAGAAACACAAGATACTCACAAACACCAGGTTCTATTTTCCACTTAAATTCCCCCTTATACCTATGTTATTCCCATGAGTTCTTTTCCTCATTTAAAAGAAGTTTCTAACTTTTTCCCCCCCAATAGTTTGGCCTTTAACAGCATCAATACTGACCTCCCTTTGTTACATTCTCTTATTTCCCTCACAGGAAACAGCCAGGAGAACTGTTCCTCCCTCATCACACACCTCTGGCACAGGCCTCATGCTCATTTTGCTTTGGCAGCTGGAAATTACTCAGCAGACAGAAGTGCTCAGCGCACCCAGGATCCGTGCCACAGTGGCTGTTCCCTGTGACCTGTTGCCCTTTGGAACTCCTGGACAGTCCTAAAGGAGACTGAAGTCCCTGCAGCACTGCCCTGACTGGACAGGGCACTTGAGCTCTTTGCATGTCCTCAGGCTGTGAGGGTGACACAGGTGACACTCTGGGCCTGCTAAAGAGCCCCAAGTTAGGATTGCTGGGCTGCTCTGAACCACAAGGTGCTGTGTGTTGGAAGCTTGTTTTGGTTGCCTTCTCTTAGGCAGGATGAAAATCTAAAGGCCAGCAGATCCCGAGGAAATTTCCACAGTTTGCTAAAAGAAAAGGAGAAATAAAATTTGCATCCAGGCTCTGGACCACTTGCCTGGCTCCTGCTGATGGGATGTTTGGGTTCACAGATCTTGAGTTGTGATGAGTCCTGATCAAAGTGTTGATTTAAGAATGACAGAACTGCCAGTCTGCAAGCAGCAACAGCCCATCCACTCCCTCCCTTTCTGCCCTAATGGAAAAGTTTTGGTGCTCAGAGGGTTCCCAGGAGATTTGAGATTTCCCTCAGCTCTGTCACCAGTGTGCTGTGCAATTCCCTGGGCTCCATGTCCCTGTTCCTGCAGAAGGCTGATTCTGAACGTGCCAGGCCAGAGAAGCTGTTCCCATGGCCCACATTTGCAGCAGTTAAAGCTGAGCCCAGAGATCTCCCCCGTTTGTTTACAGAGAAGAAGATCCCGTGGAGATGGGATCCCCAGGCCATGGAGATGCAGACACATCCCAGTACCACCCTTTTTCTCCATTCTGGCCCCATTTCTTAGCTCTTGGTGGGTTCCAGAGGGGAGCAGGCATTGCCAGCAGGTCAGGGAGGTGACCCTGCCATACAATAGCAATGTCCCTTGCCAGGTGATAATGGGCATGGACTCCATGATTCACAGAAGGCTGATCAATAATAATCCTTATTTAAAAACCTATTGTTCTTTTAAAGACAGTCATGATACAGGTGTACTCGATTGGTCCTTTCATTAAAACACCATCACCATTAGTTAATTAGGAAACCACCCTTTAGTAAACAAATCTCCAAAACACATTCCACATGTTCACAATACCAGGTACAACAAGTTAAGAATTGTTTCTCATTTTTTTCTCTGATCTTCTCACAGACTTTCCCAGAATAATACCTGGCAAACTTTCTCTCTGTGGCCAAAGAACTGCTGCCACACTGCCAGGCTGAGGGAGCTGAGTGTGCTCAGCCTGGAAAATACCAGGAGGGGATTTTACCAATTTTACTAATACCCATAAATATCTGAAGAGAGCTGCCAGGGGATGGAGCAGTTCCTGCTCAGCTGCTGAGCAATAGGACAATGAGCAGAAGCTGATGCACAGCAAATTCCACCTTAAACATGAGGAAGAACTTTCCTGTGCTGCTGACACAGCACAGGTTGCCCAGAGTGCTTGCAGAGCCTCCCTCTCTTGTGATATTCAAAGGAGGAATGTGTCTGGACTCTCTCTGGGTGCTGATGGGGACCAGGGACCAGCTGCAGAGCACGTGTCAAATGTTTCATCCTCCCCCAAAATTAATTTTACAAGTTCTTCAATTGCCTGTCACAGGAAGATGCCACGAGATTGGAGCTCTCTGAACAGAGGAGGAAAGGCACTGAGATCAAACAACACTGACAAATGCAGCCCGTGACAGCAATTGCTGCATTAGTTTTTTTAAACCTTATGTTTCACATCTGGTTTGTCATGGTGTTGTAGGTGGGCTCAGTTCACAGTAAACTAGGATAACAAACCTACATTTTCTGTGATCCTTTCATCCCCTACCATCCCAAAACACATCATTTAATTGCACTCAACCTGCACACAGATTTCATAAATAAAGGAATGATGAATTAGCATAGCTGCTGCAGCATTCACACAAGTTACCAAGACACAATCTCCTTGTGCAATCAATCCAGCCTCATGCTTCAGTGTTTGTCATAAATTGAGGTCAGGAAGAAATGTTCTCCCTACCTGGAGGAGTGCTGCTGAACTAGCCGAGTACAGAAAGACTCTTGAGGGTGCAGCAGTCTGTCTTCCCTGTGCAAACCTCAGAAAATGCAAATATGCATTTGGTGCAGCTCCAGTGCAGTAGATGAACACTGATCCTGCAGAGGGGCAGGAGGAAAGCCTGGCTGATCCTTTTGAACCTAAAGTTGGTATCTGGCTCCTCCCTTCGACCAGCAAGGGAGTCAGAGGAGGGAGGGGAGAGTCCTGAAGCTGGCCATGCCCACAGCACAGGTGGGCCTGCTCAGGAATCTGCTCCTGTGCCCATTCCAGCCCTGGGGTCACTCCCTTCAGGCTCAGTCTGGGTTTCACATGCACAGGGATTCACACTGCTGCTTCTGCAAACTGGGAAGCTCCTCACGACCAAAGGGTCAGTGGATTCCCCTGCACCTCCTGACTGTCTCACAGTTCCAAATTTCCTGCTTATCTCCCACCAAATGCCTCAGGGACACCACCCAGGGAGCAAGCAGGTTCAGGCATCCTTGCCATGTGCTTCCTAATCACGGCTCAGCTGCAAAATCCCTTTCCTGCTTCCTGCAAGGAGTGTGAACTGTTCCTTGCACTTTGGCTGGTAAAAAGGATGATAATTACCCCTAATCAGTCTGCAGCAAAAACACAGGCCACAGCAGAAGGGAGGGGTGGGGGGCAGCCACCATGAGGAATGGAGCCCAATTATTCCAAGTCACTGATAAAACGGGATCAAAGAGGGTAGGAATGTTTTACCAGCTGTAAAAAGCCTGCCTGGACCAAGGCTCTTGGAGAAAGGCCCTTCTGTCTACAGGCCACTCCTGGCTGGGACCTTATGCATATCCAGGGACAGCTTCTCATTTTTCTTCTTGGTGTAGGCGAGGAATTTGGGCTGCTGTTCATTTCTGCCTCTCAGAGCAAGCAGCAAGACAGTTTCAGCAGGAAATGAGCATGAAACCATGGGCATATAGTGCAGAACAAATGCCCTGCCTGCTGCCCATGTGGGCACTGAGACTCTGCTGTGTGCCATCAGGGGCACCTGGGTGTCCCAAGGGATAGAGCAGCTGGGGCTGGGTGGTGATGGGGGTGAAGGACAGCGCTGCTGGTGGCATTTGTGCCCTGCCAGTGCCAAGTTTGTGCCTCTTCTGGCTCCCTGGGAGCTTGTGCAGCCCCACAGCTCATTCTTTGCAGCTCCACTGCTCATTCCAGCCTTTTGCTGCAGCAGGAAGACCTGCACAGCTCCTAACAGCAGCAGGAGAGTTGGGAAGTGGTGAGGGAGAGAAGAAAAACAGCCCTTTAGGTGAAAGAGGGGTTTGAGAGGCAGGTTGTGTGTAAATCACTGCCAGGCCTGCCCAGCCCTTGCCTCGTGTCTGGCTGATTGTGTTATGCTATCTAGAGAAAGTTTAATATCAAAAGCCAATAATCCCTGTGATAGGAGGAATGATAAGGGACAGTCTGGCCTGGATGTGGCAGGGGGCCAAGGTCCAGTGCCCGATGTCCCCCACCAGTCCTGGCCAGCCCATCCCATCCCAGGTGGCACAGACCTGGCAGGGCTGGGCAAAACAAAACAAAACAAATTAAAAAAATGCAGGAACCAGCCCTGCTGCTGGCAAAGAGGGGCTGGGGAGGCAGGGAGAGGAGAACTCTGTGAGCCCCAGCAGGGTGGCATTGGCTAGCTGTGGCTAACAGCCTCCAAACTGCCAGCACTGGCCCTTATAAAATGCCTCACAGATGTCTCCAGACAGGATTGCAGTGGGGGATTGCAGCCCAGGGAGGGATTGGGGTTTCTTGGCAGGTGGGGTATCCAGGGCAGCTGAGGTTTAATGAGTTTGGTGGGTCTCAGCCCTGTTTCTACTGGAAGGAGGCCACAGCATTCAAAGCACAGGTGAGAATCAAAGGAGTTGCTGGCTGAGCCACCCCACACCCAGTGGGGTCCTGTCAGTGCCACTCTGGGCTGAGCAGTGCCCCACATTGCTCAGACTCCTGCAAAGCCCCTGTGTGTGGTCAGCTGGAGGTGATGGCACTCAACAGAGACCCTGAGGATGTGGAGAAAGGGAAAAAACCTTCCTTGTCTCAGTGCCTGAATTGCTGCTGTGCCTTTTTTATTTCTTCCTCTTTAATTCCAGGTGAAAGAGAGAGAATTCTCGGGGTAAAAGCAGGATCTCAGAGCCTACATTTTCATAATAATGACAGCATGGCTTTCACCTTGTGTCCAGAGCTTCAGAGCAGAAAATGTCTGTACAACCTCTCTCCTTGAACCAGTGCTGGAGTGGGATATAATATCTGAATAATTTACAAAGGCTCTTCATTACACAGATTTATTTTTGGCAGCTTTGTTAGACTGCTCCTTTTAGGAACTAATAGGAAGTTTCTCTGGTTTCATTAGGACATCCCTGTATGAATTGTTCCAGTGGGGCCAGGGACTGGGACAGCTTCTTGCTTCATTAGAAATGCAAAATGTTCCTGCCCTTTCTGTCCCCTGTGGCTTTCTGGAAACCCACCTGCATGCCCAACCCCGAGCCAGCCCTGGCTGTAGCAAGAGTCCAGCTTGTCTTTGTTCCTGGCCAAGATGTTGAGGGAGTGGGGGGTTTCCCCACATTGCCTTCAAAGTGCTTTGCAGCAGACAAATGTTGGTTCACTTGGAGAGCTCCTACACAGAACTCCCTTTCCTGTGCTGGGAAAACCTTCATTTCTCAAGCCAGGTCTGAGGTGGGCTGTGGGAAACCCCCACTGTTCACCAGGCTGTGTTTGGGGCTACCTCCTCTGTGCCCAGACCATCTCCAGCCCCTGACTTAGCCTGGGCCAGGCTAAAATCCCCTCTTCTTCAGATGCAGGTGCATTGCCCAGCTGGAAACAAGCCCATTAAAAAGTCATTTACCAGGCACAAGCGAGTTTGTGTTCCCCTGGATTGGGATTTGCCAAGATTATACCATAAATTAGAGTGTTTCCTGGAAGAATGTAAGGAGAGAGGAGGGGAAAAAAAAAAAAATGGAACATTTTGTAGCCAACAGCAATGCCAATAAAGGAGCATTTCATTTCCCACTTGGAAAGGAGAGACTGCAAGCTGTTGCAAGGATAGGGCAGGGTTCCTGTGCTGCTCCAAAACCAGGGGAAGGGGACAACAGGGACCTGGTCTGGCTGCATGCACAGCCTGACTATAAACTGCATTTCTCTGCCCTTGAGCAGAGCCTAAGCTGGGGTGACTCAATTCCTCTCCATGTAAAAAGGGGGACCAGGATGCCAACCCCACTGGGGGAAGACTGTCTGCCCTGTTTTCCAACCCTTATTCTGCAGGGACACAAAGCCTGCCTGCACTATTAATAATCCTTGGCATGAAGCTGTCACAGTTTCCACTAATATGGAGATGTTGAAGTGAAAAAGCTACTGCACAATATGCAGGAGGTGTCACAATAACTCAGCTGCTATATTGTTCTTTTTAAAAATAAATACCACAACAGGCCAGCCCACATTGCTGGAGTCATGACGTGTAGGGTTTTATTTTTAATCGGAAAATGTACTGATTTTTAAAGATAGACATGGAACAACATCCAAAATTTATGAAAGCTCCCTGTGTGCTCACAAGTACCAACCGTGTTCCTGCCCGAATGGCTTCAAGGACCTGATCCTGCCCCAGCACGGGCACATTTGTGTGTGTGGCTTTGCAAGAGGCCCCATGGCAACAAAATCCTCCCAGAAATAAAGTCTGTGGCTGAATTCCCCAGCCCACTGCTCTCTGGGGGGATGCAATCGATCCCATAGGACACGGACTGCAGGGTCTCCTCCTCAGGCAGCAGGTTCAGGACCAAATTTTGCATCCAGAGCAGAATACTGGATTGTTTGGAGATCAGAGGTTTCTCTGGAGGCCACTTGTAGGTGAATTACCTTTTTCCTTTGCTTTCCCTCACGCTCAGCCAAGGGCAACGCTGAAATAAAGCAAAACGAAACTCTGGGTTAAAAAATGCCTGCTCTGCTTGGGGAAGGGCGAGAAGCCTCAGTGCCCGGCAAGGGCCTGTCCGGAGCTCCGGACCCGCCTCAGGCCGGCCGGACCCGGGGCTCGGAGGGGCCGGGGGCACGGGCAGGGACAGCCGACGGGCCGCAGCACCGGGAGGAGAGCCCGGCGGGGCAAGGCCCGTGCCGACCGTGGGGCCGCATTCCCCGTGCCCCGCCGCAGGGAGGGCACGGAGCGGGGCACGGAGAGCGGCCCGGCCCGGTGCCCGCGGCCGGCGGCGCCGCGCGGCGGGGGCGGGGACCGGCGGGGGCGGGCGCGGCCGTGGGCCCGCCCGGGCCGGGGAGGCGGCGGCGGCGGCAGGTGGTGCCGAGCAGCCGCAGGACGGAGCCGGAGCCGCAGCCGCCATTAGACAATAGGCGCCGGCGGCGGGAGCGGCGCGGGGCGAGCGGCGCGGCCGGGGCGGGGCGGCCGCGGGGCCGGGGCTGCCGGACCCGGCGCGGACAAAGGCGGCGGCGGCGGTGCGGGGAGCCGCGGCGGGGGCGGCAGGCGGCACCGGGCCGCTCCGTGCGGGGACCGAGCCGCAACCTGACATGATGTTTCCACAAAGCCGGCACTCGGTACGGCGCGGCCCGGGGCCGGAGCGGCCGCGGGGCGGGGCCGCGGGACGGCGCGGGGACTGCCCGGGGGCTGCCCGGCCTCCCTCGGCCCCGCGGGCTCCGGGGGATCGAGCGCCTCCCGCCGCCGGTGCCGAGGGGCGGCGGCAGCCGGGGAAGGGGCCCCGCGGGTGACCTTGGGCGCGTCCCGGGCACGGGCGCTGCCCCCCGGCGGGGGCTCGGCCCCCGGTGCGGCGAGAGCGGGGCGGGCTCGGGGCGGGCGGGCCCGGCCGCCGCCGGCTCCGGCCCCAGCGCTGTCTCCTGTTGTTCAAGGGCTCCTCTCACCTGCCTCAGCAGCTGAAGTTCACGACCTCCGACTCGTGCGACCGCATCAAGGACGAGTTCCAGCTGCTGCAGGCCCAGTACCACAGGTACGTGCTGCCCCCGGCCCGTCCCGGTGCACGGGAATCGCTCCGGTTCTTCCACTCGTTGCTTCGCTCCAGGGACCGGATGAGAATTTGGGGAAGGGGAGCCGGTGGCGTAGCTTGGGACACCTTTGGCTGGAGGAGCAGTTCGGGCACGGCGTTGGTGGTGTCCACATGGGAGCCCTGCGAGGAGAACGCCCATTCACTTCTCCAGCCAAGGTCTTTCCTCCAAGTGCTGCTTAGCCAGGACTGCACAGACACTTGCCAGGCCTCCTGCCTCTTGCTGGGAGTTTTCCTCAGTTTTTCTCGCTGGCTGCCATTCCTGGACTGCAAATGCTGCAGGGAGCACTTAAATCCAAAAGCATCCACTTTTCTGTGAATATGTGTGGAAATAGTGCTGCTGACCCAAAAGCTGGCTTGAGACAATCTGTTGCTTTGCCTGTGTGTATGTGTCTGACATAAACATGAAGCCCTTTGCTTTAAATTGTCTGGGTGATGCCCCCTGCTATGGCTGGTTTTGGTGTGTGCATTGGTGCCATGTGGCTCCAATGTCCCCCAGCCCGGGCTCTGCCTCCAAGTTTGTGGTGGTGGTGTCATTTTGGCAGGAGCAGGCAGAACTGCTGGGAAGTGGCCATTTCCTGGTGTCTCTGTGCCTTGGCAGTGCCAGCAGGGGAGTAGGGGTTCCTGCTGAAAGGAAAGCTTTCCCCCCATGCTGCTCCACCCCCTTGGACTTAATCTGCTCAAGAAGGAGCAGGTTTTGTGTAGGTGAAGCTGTTTCTTGTTTGAAACCTAAAACCACAGCACATGCTGGCTGCAGTTGCTCGGCTGGTGAGTTGGAGTCTCATAAAACACTGGGAGCAGCGGCACTTTCTCTGAAGGGTGTGAAGAATCTAGGAGAGAGGAAAAAATCCTTGCTTCTGGAGGGATGTGCTGCACTTGGGCCTCCCCCCCCCGCCCCCATCCAGAAGTGGGTCTGGCTTTGGTTTTGATGTTGTATTGGAACATCTCTTGAGTGCTGCAGACAGGTTCTGTGCCAGAATCTGTCCCCAGCTGCCAGCGATCTGTTGAGGAAAGGCAAACCCCTCCCTGGGTAGCCAACTCTGCTTCTCCCCAGCATTCTGCTTCCTGTGGAGTGGATTTGCCTCGAGGGAGGTCAGTGCTCTGCTGGTGGATAGCCTCGTGTCCTTTTCCTGAATGTGTGCTGGGGAGGGCTCCAGCTGAGAAAGTGGGAGCAGGCTCTGTGTGGTCACCACTGTGCCAGCACAGCCTGTCTGGGCTCTGCTCTGGCCACCCCTTGAAATCCAGATAGTGATGTCCAAGAATCCAGCCTGGCCGGGATGAGGCCGTGCAGGAAGCAGCTGCTCTGTGGCGATCAACTCTCTCACCTCCTGTTTGTGGTTTTTTCTTACTGTTTTCTGGCTTTTCAGCTTGAAGTTGGAATGTGACAAACTAGCCAGCGAGAAATCGGAGATGCAGCGTCACTACGTCATGGTAAGGAGCGGCCCAGCAGCCCAGAGCAGAGTGTGTGGGTGGCAACACCAGCAGGTGCCTGTGCCTGGGCTCTGCCAGAGCTCCAGGGCTCTCAGCAGGGCTGGAATTGGCTCTTTTCTGAAAATGGGGCTGTTTTGTGTTGGCTGCATGCAGGGGGTTGTTGAAATGCACGGTGGGAGGGAGTTTTTTTGATGGAGAAAACGGGGCCTGGTTGGGGATTGCTTGAGGGATGCTTGGCCTGAAGGAAGTGGTAGCTCTTACACACCTGAGGAGGTGATGCAGGGTGCTGGTGTGCAGGTGTTTGGGGACTCTGAGAAGGTCATGGCCAGTGAGAGACAAAGCAGTGCTCTGGGGAGTCATGAAACTAGGAAACCCCACAAGCCAGGTGTGAGCTAGAAGCAGAAATCAGCTTCTGTGCTAGGGCTAAACCCTGTGCACCTTGTGGTGACCCCACAGCCTTGCTGAGCTGTGCTGCTGAGTGCTGGCACGTGTGTCCCACACAGGGTGTGCAAGCCCCAGGGCAGTGCTTGGTAAAGGCATGAGAAATGGTGCCATGTGTGGGCAGCAGGCTTGGCTGTGGCTTTCCAAGAAAACAGCCATGTTCTGGTGAGCAGGGTGAGGGTTTGCCTGCCAGGCAATGCCTCTGGAGCCCTTGTAGCACAGCCAGGCAGGGCTGTGGTCTCTTCGTTTCCTATCATGGAGTTCATGGGAGGCTGCAATACTGTCCATGAAGATGAGCTGGTTCCTGCTTGCCAGCTGCTGCACCTGCCCTGGAAAGAAGAGATAAGATGTAGAAATTAATAGAGCAGCTCTTCAGAGCAGAGTTAAGACTTAAAAAATAGAAATAAGGGAGCTAGCTGGCCCCTTCATCTTTCCCTACTGCCCTCGTGGCCACACTGAGGCTGTGGGGAGCAAGGTGTGCTTGGGGCTGGGGACAAGGAGAAGAGGTCACAGCTTTCCTGGTGTGTTCGTGGGGAAGCTTGCCCTGTTCTCAGCAGTAAACAATTGCTTCCTGTGCAGTCTGCACAGAAACCCTCATCTCCAGCAGTGGCCAAGATGCATTTTTTTTTTTTTTTTCCCCTTAATGCTGGCAGTCACCAGAATTGATTCAGGTTGCTGTCAGCAGCAGAGGGAAGGGCTGCTCCTCGTGGCGCAGCGCTGGAGGCTCTGCAGGCGCAGCAGCTCCTGCCTCGCTGCCGCCGCTCCCCAGTGCGGGGAGCCAACAGGAGGGCTCCTGTCAATGTGCAAAGCTGCTACAGCTGCTCTGATTTTTGAATAACTCACAATTGGCAGCTTGGGGGACGGGCTCCTGCTTCCTGCTCGGTCTTCAGAATGCAAAGAAGCCTCGAGAGCCCGCAGCAGGCTGAGATCATCCTGATCCCGAGCCGGGCGCTTCGTCGCCTTGTGGCGTCCGTACCAGGGTGCCAGTGATCTTCAGTTAAATGAGCACAGATGTGGATTGTTCTTTTCCCTCTGGAAGAATCAGGATTGCAGCCTGCAGGCTGCAGGAGGAGCTTTCTAAACTCTCAAAACATCAGCTTTATAACGGCTTCTTCCAGGGGTCAGGAATTAGCTGCTTCTGCCAATAGATTGTCTGTAGCTGCCTGTTGCTGCTGTGCAGGGGTTTTCTGGGTGGATTGTTTTTGTGTGTGGAGGGGGGAGGTTTCCACATAACTCCTTCCTAAACAGCTGGAGCTGTGTGCAGCTGGATGTGTTACTTGCTAGATGAAGTCCAGTTGTGATCTCTCCCATTTGCTGCTGAAGGAGTCATGTGGGCTTTAGGATACTGGCCAGGCAGAGCTCACAGAGCCAGGCTGCCTCTCTCCTGGCTGTGCTGAGGGAAGTCTGGAGCCCTGAGCCTTTTTCCAGGTTTGACACAGCATCACTCACTCTCACCTCGGTGCAGACTGTGGAAAAGTGTCTCTGAGGGGAGTCCTGTGGGACAAGACTGCAGTCTGGAGCAGGGTGGGCAGGGAGCACCTGGAGGGGGTCTCTGTGTTTGCCTCCTGCTACCTTTGTTTCCTGGGGCTTGCTTCTACTCCCCTGCCTTGCCCAGCCTTTGTAGAAAATCCTGCCAGGAATGCAGTGGTGGTTCTCAGCACTCACCTGGCAGAGACTTGACTTAAAATTTGTTTTGTTCTCTTCTCTCCTGCTCCACAGTACTATGAGATGTCCTACGGGCTGAATATTGAAATGCACAAACAGGTAGGGGGAGAAGCTGTAATTCCTGGGGAAGGTGGGCTGTCTGCTCTGAGTTTCCCTCTGTTGCTTCAGTTGCCTTTCAGGAGCTAGAAATGCCATCAGCCTGTAAAATGTCAGAGCTGCCTTTGAAATGCAGGGCCCCTCCACCTGTCAGGATCACAGTGCTGGCCTGTGGGCTCCCATCCTGAGCTCTGAGCACCCTGTGGTTCTCCCCAGGGCCGGAACAGGTATCAGGAAGGGTCTGGAGCTGCAGCTTGGAGACTCTGTGGCAGCCTGGATAAGTTTGCTCATTACCCTCACTGGTGGTTAAGTTGTTAATTATCCCCAGTGGCTAATTACCTGTGGTGTTAACAACATGAGCCTCCTCTGAGCCTGTCTCTATCTGGCTTCAGCTCCAGTCACAAAGTCGTGGCTCAGTTTAAGCCTCTTAGCACAGTTCTGTTCCTCACAAAGGCACTTGGTGCTTCTGATCCCATTGCCCTTGTTGCTAAGCCCATGAGGCTGGCTTCCCTGGGAAAACCTGGATCTTGTCAAAGAATCTGAGCCACAAATCCTCACTGCTGTCCCACGAATGCCTCCCATCCTGGTCTGCTTCCCTGTGGTGCTGTTGGAGTCCCCTCAGCAGGTTTTGGTGTGTACCTGTACCTTCTGTGTTTTGAGTCCTTCAGAAAGTTATTTGCAAAGGACTGGAAGCTTCACAATTTGCCAGGAGAAAAGCATTTAACACCCCAGAAGGTGCCACTGCTGCTGTGAGGGTAGTGAGGAGGCTGCCCAGCCCCTCTGGTCTCCCCCAGTAGCCCCAGTTCAGCAGCACAACTGGGGAGGGGGAGCCTGAGAGGGCTGAACAGCCATGAGTGTGTCTGTGTCCACATGGCAGATGTAATTCAGCACATCCCCACCTGGGTCTGCAGGAACTTTGCTCTCTGGTTGTTCCCAATTTATTAAATAAATGAGGAGGACCTGGAGAAGAAGAGGAATAATGAAACTTTGCTCTTTGCAGTCAGCAGCATCCCTTCATTTAACCCTGCAGAGAGGAGCCTCGGGGAGGCAGGAGGATCCCCATGGCACCAGGAGGCTGCCAGGAGGGTGGCTTTTGTCACAGCCATTTGGGCACTCAGGCCTGCCCAGGAGGAGGAGGAGGAGGGAAGGTGGGGCAGCTGATGCTGCTCAGTCCTGAGCTGCCTGACTTTTCCTCTCTATTTCTCCCACCTTTTAGGCTGAAATTGTCAAGAGGCTAAATGGGATTTGTGCACAGGTTCTGCCCTACCTTTCACAAGAGGTGAGTCCCCCAGCTTGGGGGTGTGTTGGCATGGAGGCTGCTGTCCCTCAGCAGCCAGCGAGGTGGCACAACCCTGCAGCACAGGCAGCTGCCCAGCCCTGGGCTGGCAAACCCTTGCTTGCCCTCAGCCCAGCCCTTAGGGCAGTGTGGGCTCCTGGAGCGCTGTGTGGTGGAGCAATGTGCCCCTCTTGGTCCACCCTAAAACTTCTGTCTTGCTCTATATGTATTATTATATTCTAAAATTCTAAACTCTTCAAGTTTTCTACCCTTTGATATTACACACTTCTAATCAAACTACACGCTCGTAATCCCAGTGTTATCAATCAATTTTGGAAGGTTTCTCCACAGCCTCAGGTCAAATGCAGTTATCCCTTGGGAGTCAGAGTCTGTCAGCCCAGAAAGTCTAAAATTCTCAGTATCCAGAGCTCCAGTACCCTTCCAACCCTTTTGTGGCAGCTGGGGACAAAGCTGCTCCTGCTCTCTCCTGAGCCATCAGCCACATCAGCAGTGGCAGCTTTGGGTGGTAATTGGGGGAGAAGGACACTTAAAAAAATACCTCCATATGGAGGATACCTCCTCTCATCCTCTTTGAGATCTGGTTCCTCTGCCTCATTAATTAATGCAGCTGATGGGCTCCTCCCACTCCCCTGAGAAATTAATTGGGGGAGGGGGTGCTTGGGAGCCGCTGTCTGAGGCGAGGGGAGGATTAAGCACTTCTAGAGCTGTATTTTCTGTCTCCCCATGGAGGCTGAGCCCTGAGCAGCTCTCCTGGCCCTTTGGGGGTTGGAGGCTTCTTGCTTGGGGTCAGTGCTGGGCTTGGGGCACAGGTTCTGTTTTTCCCACCCACCTGTTCTTAGGACAGACAAAGTCGCTTGCTGATCAGATCAGGGTTGCCTAATAACTAAGCCCCAGCTAAATCTTTAGCATCTTAATGCAATCCTTAACCCTGTCCTGCTGCCAAAATGAAAAGAAAAATCCCCTTGCTGAAGTGCAGTGGACAGGCCTGGTGTTTCAAAGACTTCATGCTCTGCAAGGAGCAAGTACAGTTCTCCTTCATTTTTTTTTTAAGTATATAATCCATCCATTTTTTTCTGCCTGTGTTTGGAACACCCAGCTGCTGCTGCAGTTAGTATCCAGGATGTGTCCCAAGGAGCTTCCCAAGATTTTTAGGGCTTGTTTTGTTTGTTAGAGGGTCTGTGTAGGTGAAGGGTGACAGGATGAGACACTGCCCACCTTGGAGCCTTCTGGCCAAGGATCTCTGGGTGTGTGGAGAGCAGGACAAGGGTGGGGTTAAGAGGGGACCTGTTTGACCCTGGGGTGAGGAAGGGGATGAGACAAAGGTGCTGCCCTAGGCCTGGGTGGGAGCCTTGTCTGGGGTGAAGTGTGTGCAGGTGTAACCAGCCTGATTGTGTGGGCTGGGTCCCCGTTCTGCTTCCCTGTGGCACTCCAAGTGACCCCAAATCCCTTTGTTTTCTCCATGCCAGCATCAGCAGCAAGTCTTGGGAGCCATTGAACGAGCTAAGCAGGTCACGGCACCAGAACTGAACTCCATCATCCGTGTACGTGATGTTTGGGTTGGGCTGGGACAGGAGGGAATCCCGGCCTCTGGGATGTGGGTGCTTGACCTGGGGACATCAGGGGACCCTGCTCTGGTGTTGTGGCTGCAGTGGGATGAGGCTGCAAGGCTGGGCTGGTTGCACCCAGGCTTGCTGTGGTGTTTGCAGGGATCCCTGCTCTGCCCCAGCAGGGTGCCAGGAGAGGAGCTTTGGTTGTGAGCAGGAACCAGAGCAGGCACTCGGCATGAAAACACCATCTGCTCTTGGTCAAAGTTGTGAGGGCTTTAACTGCAGCCTTGGGACATGCCAGAGCCTGAGGCCAGATGTCCTGTGGGGTAGGGGCTGTGTGTCCTGCTGGGGACACAATATTGAGTCTTCTCTTGAGGCTGTCACAGCAGCAAGACTCGAGAACCTCAGGGTTGGGTGGGGAAAGAGGTTCAAGCTTGTTTAAACCCCTGCTTTAACCTCGATTGCTGGCACACTCCAACCAAGTGCACTCAAAATGACAATACCCCCGTTGTGTCTGTGTGTCTGTCCATCGTTCCCTACAGCAGCAGCTTCAAGCTCACCAGCTGTCCCAGCTCCAAGCCCTCGCTCTGCCCCTGACTCCGCTCCCCGTGGGGCTCCAGCCCCCCTCTCTCCCCGCCGTCAGCGCCGGCACCGGGCTCCTGTCGCTCTCGGCCCTGGGCTCGCAGGCTCACCTCTCCAAGGAGGACAAGAACGGCCACGATGGGGATGCCCACCAAGATGATGACGGCGAGAAATCGGATTAGAGCGACTGGGGGGGCCGGGGGAAGGGGGCTGGCTGGGGGAGGGAGGAGGGAGGGAGGGAGGGGGCGGGTTAGTGCAAAATGCAGTATCTCTCTCTAATTGCTGTGCAGCAGGGCCGTGGTGACCTGTGCTGGGTGGCAGTTTGCCAGGCCTGTCCCCAGGGGTGGGTGGCAGGGCCTGGGGGGTGTCCCCAGCGCCGTCCCCGGCTGCTGCACAGCAATGCAAGCGCCATAGCATTACCCGTGTGGCCAATCGTGCTCTCCCTGTGCCCAGCCTGCCTTCCCTGTCCCTCCTCCCACTCACAGAGCAGACTCTGCCTGCTCTGGGGCCACTTTGCCCCCTGGCTGTCCCAGCTCCTCGGTGCCATGTGGCCCCTCCCTCCACCTGCTGCTCCCCCCTCGGTATTTAAAGATTGCCCCTTGATCCTAACGGTTCTGCACAACTCCCTGCTAGGATCCCTGGCCCAGAACAATCTCCTCCCTTCCCCAGGTGCTCTTGGTCTCGTCGCATCGCCCTGGCCCCGTGTCCCCCACACCCCTCCTGCACTAATACCAGGCCTAATAACAGCCTTGCTGTTCTGCATGTACCTGTTCTCAACCAGCTCTGGCTGCCAGGGGCTTCACCCTGGGCTGGAGGGGGCCCAGGTGGCTGGGCAGAGGGGGCAGGCAGACCAAGAGCCTTCCCCAGCCTCCCCCTCCCCGTGCCCCTGCCCTGTGTAGAGGATACAGCAGCTTTCTCTGTTCTTATCTCCGTGCGCTAGCGTGTCTTCTTAAAAAACAAAAATGGAAAAAAAATAATAAATAATAATCTGGTGTTTGTATATAGTTCTTTAGAAAGATCTTGTTTTGCTTTTTGTGTTTAATCACTTGACCTATAATAAGAGGAACTGAAAATGCTGTATCAAGGACGTACAAGCTGTGCCTTTCAAATAAAGAAATAAGAAGGTTGGTTAAAACCGTGACTTGCTGCCGCTTTCTTGTTGCCTTTGGGATGACTAAAAAACTTCCCTGTGTCTCCTGTCCCTTCAGATGGGGGACTGAGCTGGGGAGAACTGAGTTTTCCTGGTGTGGGAAGTGTCTGGAGGTGCAGCTCTCCTTCCTCTAGGTGCTAGCCTATCCCAGATTATTCCTTTCCTGCTCTCCCTCCCTGGAGGTTTCTCTGGGAGCCAGGATGAGCAGGGTTAACACTCACACCTCTGCCTCTGGCTTCTCTTGTAGGGGCTGGTGGAATGGAGCTGTCCCTGTGCCCTTTGTGGCTCTGGGACCCCTGCAGAGGTGAGGGCTGTGCCACAGCTGCAATCTGCTGGAACCAGGGCCAGGAGGATGCCCTGGCAAAGCCAGAACAAACGAGCTCAAGGTGAAAAGTGGTGGGTGGTGAAAAGGGAGCTGGGATTCTCCAGAAGAAAAGCAAGGAGCAAAGTGCCCCTGAGGTGTATCAGCCCTGTGCTGCTTTGGTAACACATGTGGAGGTCCCTGCGGGCTGCCACAGGTCTGCTCTGGTGTGCATAATTCATTTTTCCTCTGGGCACAGAGGATAAGCTGCTTCTGTGACTCTCAGGCCCCTCTGGAAAATCCGGCCTGCAGTGCCCTAGGGCTGAGATTGCTGTAATGGAATTGGCTCTCGATAATTAGAGCTGTCCTCTGGCTTCAGAGCCTGCTCCACCCCCATAACATCTTCCCCTCGCTATCTCTTAGGCCAGTTGGAGTGGGAAAATTTCCTTCCTCTGGGGAGGAAGCTGTGCTGGGGGAGTCCTGGTGCACCCAGCACTGAGGTGTGGAGGGGCTGGTGGGTTACAGAGCCTGTGGGCAGCACCAGGGCTTGGCAGTGCTGCTGTTCCCTGCCTGGCCAGCCCCATCTGGGCTGGGCACACCTGGGGCAGGGTGCCCAGAGCCGGCTGGCAGGAGCCAGGGACTGAGCAGGAGCACGGCTGTGGTGGTGGCCACTGAGTTCTGGCTGGTGGCTCAGGCCCTCCAGGGGGGTCTCTGCCCTGTCCCCTCCCAAAATGAGCCCCTGCTGCTCCCTGGGGCAGATCCTGAGTGGGGAGAGCACAAGGGGCTGCCCTGAGCACAGTGCCCTGGGGGCTGCAGCACTGGGCAGACCCACCCAAGCCCTGGCACTGCCTGGGGGCTCCCAGTCCAGAGCTGCTGGAACTCTGCCCATCCCACCCTGGGGTCCTACAGCTGCTCTGGGGTCTCTGCCGACACCCAGCAGTGTGGGAAATAGATCTGTAGAATATTTGTGAAACTTGACAGAAGTCAACAAATAGAAAGCCAAAAAATTCTTACAGTGTATTGTAATTAGGAAATAGCTTCTGCTTGTGCTGGTGTGAATTGTGACACCTGTATTGTCTCACCCTTCAAATGAGACTGAAAATAAAACAAAAGTTTTTAAAGCACCTCTCAGTCACCCCATCTGAGTCAGAAAAGAACACAATCCAGCACAGCAGGTCCCTGGTGTGAAAGGGCAGCACTGCTCCAGCCTGGGCTGCTGCAAGGGGCAGCTCTAAATCCATCCCTGCCCTGGCAGTGCCCCAGAACCCACAGGAAGCTTCCCCAGGGCTTCCAGTCCAGGTCACCAGCTCAGACTGAGCCCAGGGTGAGGGGATGTTACTCCTGGTGGATATGCAAGGGAGGAGGATTTAGGAGAAATTGCTCAGGGCTGCTTTCAGGAGCAGAGGCCGCTCTTGTTGGAGCTGCTCAGCAGCCTGGGCTCACTGGGCAAGGGGGTTGGATAAACCACGGGGCACTGGGGCTGGGAGCTGCTCTGCACTGGGCTGTGGGGATCTCCCTGCTCCCTCTGGGGGACTGACCCTCTGCTCAAGTACAAAGAGAAAACTTCTGGGCTCTCCAAATCCCCTGCAGCTCCCAGCAGGTGCTGAGCTGAGCCTTGTGCTCCGCTCCTGCTTCCCATGATGTTCCATTCCCAAAGCATTCCCTGCAGTTTGGGGGGCACCCTGATATCCCATCCTACTGAGGGGCAGGGGTGTTCCCAGTGGTTCCAGCCTCCCACTCTCCAAAAGGAGTCATTCCATAGGGAGCATTCCCAGATTTGGACTCAGATCTTAACTGCACAACAAACTGCAAATCTAACCCACACTGACAGCAAAGAAAAGGGTTAAAAATACCTCACTCATGACTCTTCCAGTAGCTGCAGACTTGAGGAAACAGCTTCTCTCCTTCCAAACAGGCCTTGTAACCTCTCAGAAGGCAGGAGCCCCTCTCAGGGCCTGCAGAACAGCTCAGCACTTGCAAGGACACAGCTGGCAAGGGGCCCCCAAAGCTGCTTAGGGGTGATTTGAGACTGGCTCCTGGCAGAGGAGCCCTTTCTCCTTGTGTTCCAGAGCTCCTGGTGCCAGAGTGGGACAGGGATGGAGCAGGGCTGATGGTCTGAGAACCAGCTCTGCTACCCCAGGATCCTTGGGAGAACCCAGCAGAGCTCTGACTCCTAAAGGGTGTGCAGAGAGAGATGCAGGAGAGCCCCTGCTGCCCACAGAGGCTGTGTGGGCACAGAGGGCAGGACCCCACCTGGCAGTGCCCTCTGTCCTGAGCACCAAGCAGGGGCAGGACCCCACCTGGCAGTGCCCCCTGTCCTGAGCACCAAGCAGGGGCAGGACCCCACCTGGCAGTGCCCTCTGTCCTGAGCACCAAGCAGCTCAGCACTAACCCAAGCTTGGCATGGATTCCTGCTCACAGCTGCCAGGGGTTTGACAAAACTCTGCAGGCACCCATCTCCTCCTGTGGGGGTGTTTCCAGGGGTCCCAGGACGAGGGAAGAGATGAGAATCTTAACTCCATGTTTCAGGAGGCTGGTTTATTATTTTATGATATATATTATATTAAAAGAAAATTATATACTAAAACTATACTAAAGAATAGAAGAAAGGATTTCATTAGAAGACTTAAAAAGAAAAGAATGATAATAAAATCTTGTGGCTGCTCACAGCCTCGACACAGGTGGCTGTCATTGGTGGTCATCAAGTAAAAACAATTTCACATGCTGGGTAAACAATTCTCTAAATCACATTCCAAAGCTGAAATTTCTCAGCTTCTCAAGAGAAAAGATCCTAGCAAAAGGATTTTTCATAAAATATGTCAGAGACATCCTCCCTTCCACCTGCCTGGCACTGGAGGGTCAAACCCAGCCTCCTTCCTCCTGCATGCAGAGCAGCTGGCAGTTTTTCACTGGCTGTCACCTCTTAGGGTCCTTCCTGCAGGACAAAACCCCCAGTGGGAGGTTCTGGCACATTCCCCTGTGGCTCCCACCCTCCTCATTTTCAGCTCTGCCTGAAACAATGGCAGGGGAATGCTGGAGGAGCAGGGCTTCCTTCCCAGCTCCTGCTAATGCAGGAATGCCGAGCTCTTCCTGGCTGCAGCAGCACCAGATAAAAGCTAAAGGAGGCATCAATAATTAAAAACCACTCAGAGCTGGTAAGTGCAAACAGGAGCCAGCACAGGGATCGAAGGCAGAGAGCAGAGCTGGGCTGCTCTGAGGGCTCTCACTCCTCCTCTGCAGCCCCTGGAACCAGGGACACCTGGAGGGGACACCTGTCCCCAAGGGCTCAGGGACATGTGGCTTTGGAGAGTGGACACTGGGGGTTTGGGGATGAGGAGCTGCAGTTTGGTCCTGGAAGTGGAGCTCAGGGAACTGGGGAACCTTGGTTTCCAGTGCAGCTTTGGCTTAGATCTCACTGGTTTGCTGCCAGATCCTTTCCTCAGCTCCCCTTCCCATCTCCTGCTCATTCCAGGACTGGCTCCAGCCAGGATGAGGTCCCTGCCTGTGCCAGCTGCCCTGGGAGGTTCACATTGTCTGAGGGTGCCAGGAACCACTCTCTGATGAGCTCATGCCTCCTCATTCAAGCAGGCAAGCTGAAAATAGGATGGTTTGGTGAGCCACAGCCACCCTTGGTGTCTCTGCAAAACGAGCTGGGCTCTGCCCTTGAGCATCCACAGCTGCCCTGTGCCCCCCTGTGCCAGGCTGGCATTCAGGGAGGAGCTGAAAGGCAAAATCCCTGGGGACATCCCAGCAGCAGCAACCTGGGATCCAGCTTCAGATGGAACTCCTGTGTGTCCCCAAGCCTGTGCCAGTTTGATTTCTCTGCTGCTGTTCAGAGCATTTCCCTCTTGATCCCAGCATGGATTTCAAACACTTTCATCCCTTGGGGCTCTTACAGGCCCTGCCTCCACCAGGCACGAGCCGTGGCTGCTGCAGGGGGTGGCTGAGCATCCTGCAGTGGTGACAGCCAGCTCTGGGCTGTGGCCACTGCCCAGCATGGTCCCCGTGCCTGGGAGAGCAGCAGGACCATCTCCTCTTGCTGCTGGGCGTGCCAAGGGTTAACTGCCGCTGTTTTCTCCCATCCAAACACAAATTAATCTCTGGGTTACAGGCTGTGCTGCTCCAGGGCTCATGTCAATCACTGCTGGAGGCTGATCAAGACACGTGTGACACCCATCACTCCACCAGGTTTACCTGTGTCACTCTCCCGAGGCAGGAGCACGCAGATTGCCGAAGGAAAACTGGCAATTTTCAGAAAGGAGTTTTGAAAAATGCTGCAAAACATCTCTCTCCAGTCTATCCTTCCCTTGAAACACGATCTGAAGTGTTTCCAGCCTTTGAAAATACACTTTCTTTAAAAAAAACCTCAACTCTCCCAGTAAGACAACAGAGAGAGAGAGAGAGAGAAACCCTTTAAAACTTTACATTTGGATTAAAATATGCAGATATATGATGTAAACACAGAAAACTTCTATGTGCCTGCACCGAAGGAACACCAGGGGAGGGATGGAGGGATGGATGGATGGAGGGATGGATGGGTGGATGGAGGGATGGATGCCATGGGGGCAAGAAGAGGGAGAGCCTCCAGTGCCCAGCACCTCGTCTCTGCCCCGGCCGCTGCCAGCATGCAGCACGTAAATAACACAATGAATAAAATATCAGGATGAAATGTGAGGCATTAAATATTTAACCTTGTGCCTGCCTGCGCAGCGCCCAGGTACAGCTGGGTCCTGCAATATTTAAAGGTTGCTCCTCACTCGCTTTAACCGACCCCGAGCGCGGTGACTTCACGGCAGCCGCGGCTGGAGGGATCTCGGGGGACGGGGAAGGGCCCCTCGGTGTGTTCCCCGGGCGGAGCAGCCCCACGGAGCCCGAGCCCGGCGGCTCCGCGTCCGCCCGGCCCGCCCGCCTCAGCCGCCCCACGTTACTTTGAGTGGCAGCTGGCGGCAGCCGCAAGGCCTCGTGGGCCGCGCAGTCTGCCTGCCCGTGCCGCCCGCGGCGGGAGCCTCGCTTGCTCTCGGTGCTGGGCTGGACCCCGCGGCAGAGCCGGGCCGGACCGCTCCCCGGGCTCGCGGCGGCGGCAGGGACCGCACGAACCGGCCCGGGACGCCGCCGCTGCGAGGGCGTAGCCAAGGGCTGACTACAACTCCCAGCGTGCCCCGCGGCGCTTCCTTGGGGGCTCCGGCCGCCCGATCACTTCTCATTGGTTGTCCCAGTCTCTGGCGTCACGAGCCCATGTGGGAACTGCGCAGGGCGATTGGCTAACGCTCCCTCGGCGACAGCCAATGGCCGGTGCGAGCGCCGCCGCTGCGGGCTGCGGGGACGGTTAAGGTGGAGCGGGCGGAGGGGACGGGATGGGGCAGTCCTGCCGTGTCCGCCCCTCCCGGTGGGGCTGCCCCGGGCGCACTGAGGGCTGGTCCCGAGGGACCCCAGCCCCACTGTGCACCGGAGCCCGCTGCCCCTGGGGTCCCCGGCCCGGCGCGCACTGACCGGCTGCCCTCGTTTGTGATGTCCGCCCCCGGGCGCTGTCCCGCCGGAGGCCGGTGCCGCGTCCGCCCGCAGCGTCAGGGGCGGTGGCAGCGCCTGGAGTCGCTCCCTGGGGACCGAGCTGCTCCGGAGACGGGGAAAGCTCCGGAACGTGCTGAGGGCAGCGCGCGTGGCCGGGCCGGGGGAAGCGCCCGGTGAGCCCCTGTTCGGGACGGCCGTACAGACAGGCGCCTCCCGAGCTGCTCCGTTCAGGACGGCAGCGGCGGCTCCGGGGCCGGCGCCTTCCCCAGGCTCCCTTCGGTCTCCAGCACCGCCGCGCTCACCCGGGACCGCGGCGGGCACGGGAGCTCCGGTGTCCCGAGCCCCGGGGGAACGCGCCTCCTTAAGCGGGCGCCGGCGGCCGGGGCGCGCGGGGCCGGGCGGCCGCTCCCCCCACCGGGGCTGCCCCAGCCCCGCCCCAGCCCCGCCAGGGCCGAGCCGAGACCCCGGGAGCGCCGCCCGCACCCCGGCCGAGCCGCTCGGCGAGATCCCGGCTCCCCGCCGAGCCCAGGGCCCTGGCGGGGGCGGCCCCCGCGGGAGGAGCGGGCAGCAGCGCCCGGGAGCGGCGGGGCCGGGCCGGGAGCTCGGGCGCTCAGGATGTTCCCTCAGGGACGACACCCGGTAAGTGCCGCGGGGGCGGCGGGGCCGGGCCGGGCCGCGGGGCCGAGCCGCAGCCTTCAGCCGGGCTGTCTCTCCGCTGCAGCCCGGGCAACCCTTCAAGTTCTCGGTGCTGGAAATCTGCGACCGCATCAAGGAGGAGTTTCAGTTCCTGCAGGCGCAGTACCACAGGTGGGACCGGGGCCGGTGGGACCGGGGTCGGGCTGGGCTGAGTGCGCTGGGATACCGGGGGCTGGAGCGTTCGAGCAGCGGGGAAAGTGGGGAAGGAGGAGGTGGAGAGCTCCTTCAGGAGCACAATCGTCTGGTCTTCAAGGAGGGAGTGAAGCCATCAGAGTTGGCCAGGAGCAGCTTTGGGGCCAGGCACTCAGCAGAGCTGCTGCTCTGCTGGTGGGACCCAACCTTGGATCCTGGGAGGATCAGATTTGGGAGCAGGCTCTGGAGGGGTGGATGGTGATGACAGAGCCCTCGTCCGTGCGGAAGGAGCTGGGGGAAGGAGAAAGAGGAGGGGGACAGCATGAAAGTGACAGCTGGGGAGCCAGGTCTTGAGTGGGGGTCCCAAGGGGAGGATCAGCCGCGATTCCTCGGCTGAGCCGGGTGTAGGGGCAGGGAGGGCACAGAGCCCTGGGTGGGTGCCACAGGTGTGTGCACAGCATAGCCATGCGGTGCAGGTGCCCCGGGCAGGGTGGGTGACAACCCCGCAGGTACCCCGAGGAGGGTGGGTGGCACTCCTGCAGCCCCGGGAGCCCGCAGGAGATGTGCTGAGCTTGCCCCAGGGATGGGGCAGGAGCTGCGGGTCCGTGAATGGAAGCCCTGGCTCCCCTTTGCAGCCTGAAGCTGGAATGTGAGAAGCTGGTGAGCGAGAAGACAGAGATGCAGAGGCATTATGTCATGGTGAGCTGTCCCCCTGTCCCCCCTGCAGGGCTGTCCCCCTGGGCTGCTGCCCTCACACACATCTGGCTGCTGGGGCTCCTCTCAGCCACTGCCCTGCCCAGTGCTGACCTTGGGGTGGGGAGATGTGAGGGAGGAAGGAGTTAATCACCATTTCCAGCAACGCTGGCTCCTGGTGCTCAGTGCTGCTTGAGCCTGGGAATTCTGCCATAGGTTTTGTCTCTTTTTTTTTTTTTTTTTAACCTTTTTCTATCTGGCCTTGTAAGAGAGCTCCCAACTCCTCCCATCTCTCTCTCTCCCAAGGGGTGGATATTTAAGAACTGATGCTCCAAGGCTCGTGGTTTGGGTGGAAGGGGAAGGAGCAGGGCAGGACCCCTCCACAGTTGCCAATGAAGGGTTAACAAGCCCCAGGACAGACTGACCTGGGCACCAGCCAGAGCCTGCCAGGAGCAGGGGAGCTGCTGGGAGGACAGAGGATGGGGACAGCAGAGCAGCTCCTTCTCCTGCAGCACCTGACCTTACTGGCCCCTCTGGGGAAAGGGGGAACCCAAGTGACACCATCCAAGAGGCAAAAAGATGTGAATTTGGGCAAAGCCCATCCCGGGGGTGAAAACAGCCCTGCCTGTGAGGCCGGGTGTTGATATTGCACGGCATGTTCCTTTCACCCATCAGCTGGGGTCCCTCCCCACATCCTGGAGGCTCACAGGGATTTCCAGAAGTGCTTTCCTGCCTTTGGAACAGGCTGTGCTGGAGGACAGCAGATCCTCTGGAGCCCTTTTCTGCCCAGGTGTGGGGGATTGGGGTCAGCACCCCTGGCAGAGTCACTGGTGGCTGCTGAAGGGTGAAACCTGGAACGGGCTCCAAGAGCCAGGACAGGATCTGGGGGGAAGCAGGACTGATTTCCCCTGGCTTAAACAAATTGCAGATGTAAACAGCCTGTGCCTGCTCCCTGCCTTGTCCCAGGCTCCTGGCACAGTGTCCCAGCCATTCCTCGTGGGCTGGAGCCAGCCAAACCCCAGGCTGGTCCTGGGCCAGTTGCTCTGGACAGCTCCTAACCAGACTCTGCTGTGCTTTTCCTCTCAGTACTACGAGATGTCCTACGGCCTGAACATTGAAATGCACAAGCAGGTAAGTGCAGGGGGGGCTGGGACAGCAGCAGGGGAGGGTGGGGAAGAGGAAGAGCTTGGAGACTTTGTTGAAAATGATCTCCCTTGAGCCCTGTAGCTCTAATGGCTCTAAGTGACACAGCTCTCTGCTAGGGACTGGCTTGCAAAGGGATGCAGCAGTTGTCAGGATGTGTTATTGAGTTCCCCATCCCAAAGTGAAGCACTCAGAGCCCTGCTGTGAGCCCTGGTGCCTCCCTGCAGTGCTTCCCTGGGGCCCCACTTGAAGGAGGGATGTGGAGGAAACAGCAGGAGCTAGAGCCCAGAGGCAAATGGATTGTCTTTCTTTTCTTTTTTTCTTAATCCCCTTTTCCTTTCCCAAAGCCAGAGGAGTGTTTTCACCCTTCCCTGGTTCCCCTTTTGTTCCAGCCTTAATTTGCTTTCCCTCTTCAGATTTATCAATCTAGTCATCATGGGCTCTCTGCCAGGGAAATTAGTTTGGACCAATGCCTGACAAAGTGGCAAGTCAACTGCCATATCCCTCCAGCTGGCTCAGCCCCTCCGAGTTTGCTCCTTTTGTTAGCAGGGAGCGTGGTGGGGACCATGAGCACATTCCTGCCCCCCTTACATGCCCCCAAATCCAGTGGGAATTGCGAGCCAGGGGTGGCCCAAGCCAGGTGAGGCTGGAGACTCTGTCCACGGGGTTTAGGAGTGGGAGCCTGAGCAGGAGGGGGTCTCTGGCTCTGTGGCACGGTGGCAGTGGCTGGGAGAGCAGCTGGGAGCTGCAGGTGAGCACAGGGTGCTGCTGGCTCTGGGGCAGGGCAGGTAAATGTTCCCTTTGTTCTCCCTTGGCTCCCAGCCTGCTTTGACCTCTGCAACACCGGAGGGGATTGTCAGAAACCTGAGCTGATAAAACCCTTCAGAGCAGCCAGCCCCGGGCTGGATTTACAGCAGGGGGATGTGCAGTTTTCCCCAGGAGGTGTGGGTTTTCTCTTGGAGAGGCTGGGCTGGAAGTCGCATCCCCTTTCCTGGGAAGTGCTGCTCGCCCTGCTGGGAACACTGTGGATTTGTCTGCAACCGCAGAGCCTCTCCTCAGAGGATGCACCGGGTTTTCTGCATTCCCCCGTGGGCAGAGGCAGCTCTGGGGGTGTCTTGTGCCTCTGAAGGAGCAGGGGGAGCTGTCCCAGGGCTTGATGGGGCTGGGAGTGGAGTTCTGCTCCGGGTCAGGGCAGGTACAACCAGCAGAGCCTTGAGGGATTTACTGGTGCCATGCCAACAGGGCTGAATCTGTGCAGCTCTGCATCCTGCCTGCTCTGCCTGGCTTTGAGCTGGGTGTTTGGGAAGGGAAGGCACAGGGAGGGCCCTCTGCCAGGCCTGTGGCTCGGCTCCCCTCTGTCCCTGCCCACAAAGCCGGGATGGGTTTGGGCTGAGCAAAGCCAGCTGGACTGAAAGGACTGACAGCCTGGAGCTTGCCTTGGCCTGGGGCCACGCAGGGATTTAGGCGTGGGGTCCCTCCCATGTGCCTGGCAGCCCTGGGCAGAGCCCTCCCTTGGCAGCAGCTCGGGAAATCCCAGCAGGGATGCAGAGGCAGCAGAATTTCCGTGGTGGGGAGAGTTTCACTCCTCCACCGAGGCTGAGGGTTTGCAGGAGAGGGGACAGGATGGGGTTCAGAGCCCTCCATCCATGGTGACACCTGCTGATTCCTGCTTCCTCCTTCAGGCAGAGATTGTCAAGAGGCTGAGTGCCATTTGTGCCCAGATTATTCCCTTCCTGACTCAGGAGGTAAGGAGGAGGCAGGGGGGTTGCAGCAGATTGCTCTGGCTTCTTAGGAAGGGGCAAATCAAAGTCCAGCCTGAACCACGGGAGGTTTTGGGGAAGAAAACCTCCATGCCTGGGCTGGAGGGGAGGGAGAAGGGGCTGTGCAGGGAAGGGTGGGGCAATGTGGAGCCAAGTGCTCCCTCGGGGCAGGAGCAGGGTGTGACCACCCCCTTGATCTTCCTCCTCAGCACCAGCAGCAGGTCCTGCAGGCAGTGGAACGGGCCAAGCAGGTGACCATGGGTGAGCTCAACAGCATCGTCGGGGTGAGTTGCACTGCCTGGCTGTGGGCAAAGACTCTTCCCTGCCTGGGGGTTTGGGACCTGCAGTGATGGGGGAGATTTTTCTCTTTTAATACACCCATTTTTTTACTCTTTTGACACACCCATTTTTTTTACTATTTAAGGGGTTTTACTATTTTTACACAATCATTTTTTACCATTTAAGGGGTTTACTATTTTGGCACACCCATTTTTTTACTATTTAAGGGATTTTACTATTTTAGTACAGACATTGGGGTGGAGGGGTTTGCCACGGTGTCCTGAAGGTGTTGGGTGCCCTGTGGGACACCCCTGAGCAGAGCAGGGCACAGCCATGGCTTGGGGTCGTGTCTGCAGCAGGGAGGGACTCGGGTGGAAGGGGCAGAGGAGGAAAACAAAGTCCTGAGAGAGAATAAAAGAGGCTGTGCTGAGCCTGCCGAGCCCAGACAGCCCCGGGGGAAAGGGCAGGGCTGTGACCCAGCCTGTGCAACCCCCAGAGCTCCGCTGTCCCCTCCCCATCCCCGTCCCTGTCTCATCCCATGAGCTTCGCATCGCAGCCCGCGGGGAGGGGAGGGGAAGGGAGGGGAGAGCCGGGCCGTGGCTGCCTCCTCCACATCCAGAACCATTTGCTCTTTCTCTTTCAGCAGCAGCAGCTTCAGCAGCTCTCCCAGCACGCATCCCCCCTCCCGCTGGCACCCCACCCCTCCAGCATGCAGCCCCCCAGCCTGAGCGGGGCCAGCTCGGGGCTCCTGGCCCTCTCGGGGGCACTGATGGCTCAGGTTCAGCTGGCCACCAAGGAGCACAGAGTGGCCCAGGATGGGGAGAACAGAGGTAAGGGGAAGAAGCACAGCTGGGTTAATCCTTTAAAGGTTGGGCAGCGTGTGCTGCTCTGCCTCTTTGCTGAGGCTCCTGGGATGTTGCATCCCCAGGGATGGCAAATGCAGCTCATGGGATGGAATGCCTGCAGCCCCAGGAGGCTGGCTGTGTTTGTGACTGCTCTGCAGTGATGCTGTGTGTGTGGCCCTGGCCCTGGGCAAGTGTTTGTGCACACACACACAGCTCTCCCTGCTCCCCTGGGTGTTTCCAGTCCATGAGGCAGCTGGGGGATCCCCACCACAAAGAAACGCTCTCTTTTTACACCAAGATCTGATACTTAAAGATGAGACTTTTAAGGAAAATACTGTTGCAAGCCCCTGGTAGAAACTGTGACAGCCACAAGCCTGGGGCAAGGAATTCAGAAAGCAGAGCCTCATTGCGTGTGTTGTGCCGTGTAAATTACACTAATTCCTAGTCCAGATGGGTGCCTCCTCCTGTCAGGATCAGCGAGTGCCTTCCAAACATCATCAATATTTAATCATCGTTAAATCAGTGCTCTGAATGCTACTGGCAGGCCTGGACCAAATGAGTAACTGTGCCCAGCTCTGCTCGTGGCCTGTTGCACAAAGGAGGAGCTGCTCTGAGCTCAAGTCACCTTTTCAGAGCACAGGCATGGAGTGGTTGTGCTGAGAGGAGGCTGGGACCAGGAGAGAGGCTCTGGGCAGCTCTGTGGGCTAGAAACAGGCAGCCAGATTTAGCAGGAGTGATGTTGCCCTGCAGACTCCCCTGGGGAAGGTGCTGACTGAAATGCACTTGGGTCAGGAACCCAAGAGCAGCAGCAAAGCCAGGCCCTGGGTGGGGTTTGCTGCAGGTTCTCAGGGTCTGGCTTGGCCTGAAGGATTTCAAGGTGGTGAAAAGAGCAGCAGGAAGCTGTCGGTGGCAGCTCTGCCCCCCTGCACACAGCTGTCTGCAGCTCAAATCCTGCCTGTGTTTCTTTAAGGATGGCTTCCACAAAGGAGGAAAACAAAGTCCAGAGAGAGAGAGAGAGAGAGAGAATAAAAGCAGGCTGGGCTGTGCTGAGCCTGCTTAACCCTCAGAGCCCAGGCAGCCAGAACTTCTCTCAGCCTGGGTGTCTGGCCATGGTGAGGGCCATTCCTTATTTAAAAAAAAAAAAAAAAAAGAAATGGTTGAAGTGCTCCATCTGTCTGGGGTTAATCCTCAGTGCTCTGGCATAGTTAGCCAGAGCTGGTGTGAGTCAAGCTGAGCCAGGGGTGCACAGGGCTGATGGCAGGCATCTGGTCCCACTCCAGACCAAGGCCTTGGAGCAGTGCATACAAGAATCCCTCAGCTTCCCATCCCTGCCTGCCTCTTTTTGCCAGCAGGGACCTGGACTCGTTCTCTCTAAATGCTGGTGGATCTTTAGGAGCAAAAATCAGCCATGGAAGGTTGCTGAAGCCCAGCCCACAGCCCTGTGCTTGGATTTGCAGTAAATGTGTTCCCTGTGCTTGGATTTGCAGTAAATGCCTGGCACTCCTTCCCTGGGCTCAGGGCAGTGGACCTGCTTTGCTGTGCATGTCCAAAAGCCTCAGAGAGTTTCCAAGCAGGGCTTTTAGGCATGGCTTTTTAAGGAAATGGGGTGGGTGTGATTCAGGGGATTCAGCAGGCCAGTTCTCCCCTCCTGGAGCCTGTTGGCATGTCTAGGGAAGGGATTCCAGAGCTGGGATTAGCTCTTGGAAGGAGGTGGGTGGGTAGAAGTTCCCCTGCTTCCCTGAGGAGCACCAAAGTGCTGACCTCCCTTTAGAGAGCACAGAATCCACATTTCAGGTGGGCAAAGTGGGAAATCAGCTGTGACTTTTTGTTTGTTTGTTTGTTTTCTAAACCCGTGTTCTGCTGTTTCCTGGTTTGCCCTGCTGTGCCCCTCTCTCTTTCCTGCCTGGGTTGAGGGGCACAGGCTTGGCATTAACAACCTCTCCCTGTCCTCCCCTCTGCTCTGACATGGACCTGGAATGTTCTCCCTGCTGCTGCCTGCATCCAGAGCACACCCCAAGCCGGGTAAGTTGTGACAGGCCAGTGGCCTCAGCTGGCCCTGATGGCATCTCCAGTGTGCTCCAAGCTGGCCACTGGCTCCTGGGGAGGGATGGGGCTGCTGGATGAGCTTTGCTGGCCTGGGTGGGCTGTGTTTGCATCAGGGTTTTGTAACTGAAGGTTCTGGGCCACCTCAATTCAGTCTTTGCTGATGCAAGGAGCTAAAGATCAAGGGCTGCTCCCAAAATAACCAGCTCTGTCCTTTTCAAGGAGTTTCCAGTTTAGGAATCATTCTGAACATGTCTCAGAGCTCTCAGCCCCTCTGCAGTCCTTGGCTGCCCCTCCCTTTTAGGATCCCCCCAATCCCAGAGCTGTGACTCCCTTCCCAGGCTCCACAGTAGCTCTACAAAATCCAGGCTACAGGCAGGGGAAGGAAGGGTTAATGATCTCCGTTGGGGAATTGCAGGAATTGATCTGTGGGAGAGGAGGAAGCAGAGGAGGCTGTCTGTGACTGCCCAGACACCCAGGAGCAATCAGCTGCAGGGAGCCCTGGCATGGGGCATCTCTGTCACCTTCTGGCTGCATTGTCACCAGTGTGGGGATGCCAGGGCATGTGTGACACCCCTGCAGCTGCCAGCAGCACCTGGGGCAGGGCTGTTCTTCCTGCTCAGTCTCATTCTGCTTCCAAAACCTTGTGAAAGGGTTGAGGTGAAGTGAACACAGCTCCAGTGGGGATTTTCTGCTCCACCCATTGTCTCTGCAGGGCTGAATCTCCCTCACTTGGCTCTGGGTTTTGGGGTTCTGGGGTCCTTCCCAGCAGCCAGGGAGATGCTTTAGCAGGACGGAGGTGGTCATGGAGAAGGCTCTGGCCCCACTGAGAGCTGAGGGGTGGCTGCCTGCCCTCACAGTGGCTCTCACACCTTCCTCTCCCTCTTCCTCAGAGCGTTTCTTCTTCCCCTGCCGAGAGCCTGCCGGACGAGGAGCGCACGGGGCTGAAGAGGAAGCGGGAGGAGAAGGAGCTGCCCGGGCATTCTGTGAGTGCCCCAAGGGCTGGGGCTGGCAGGGCAGGGCTGGGGAGGTGGCTGGGCAGCCCTGTGCCCACCCTGCTGCACAGGGCTGGTGTGCTGAGAGCAAGAACCAAACAAATGAGGAGCCCCAGGGAGGCCCCTCAGCCTGAGGCTGGGTCACTGCCAGCAGAACGTGGCTGGTCTTGGTCCAGGGAGGGATGTACAGGAGAAAATGGGTCCAGGGACTGAGGTACAGGAGAAAATGGGTCACTCTGGGGTCCTGGGGCAGAACACAGAGCCTGGTCCAGCATCTTCCTGTCCTGACTGAGCCCCTCTGGATTTCTCCCTCCTCGCAGGACAGCGATGGGGACAAGAGTGACTGCAACCTGGTGGTGGATGAGGTAAGCCCCTGGCAAGGGATCCTCCTCAAGCTGCAGTGGTTGAGTTTAGGACTCTGGTTCCCCAGCTTTGGGGTTCTTTAGGCTGCAGCTCGTTGCTGCTGGGCAGCAGTGGCCAGCCAGGACACGTGCCAGCCCTGCTCCAGTGTGTTGTGCCAACCAAGACTGATTCCACTCCCACTGCTCTGGGAAGGCTGTGCCAGCCAGGGCTCAGCTTTGCCAGCCACAGGCTTGGCTCTGCTTCACAATCCCCTTTCAGCCTCTCTGCTGCAGCATCCCATATGGGGAAGCTGATAAGCTGGGATGAGAGCTCCATGGAACTGGGCTTGCTGCTGGCAGCTCCTGTGGGTGGAGGTGGCAGGAGTCTCATGGCACACCCTGGCCCTGCCAGCCCCAGGACTCGAGCCCCTTCCTGCCCTGCCTGGCCCTCAACCAGCCTCAACTTTAACTCACCTCACTGAATTCCAGTCTTGTGCAATGGAACTGCCACATGCCTCTGGTACAGCCTTTCCTGACTGAGGCACACCTGACAGAACTTGATCCCAGCCACCACTGTTCTTGGTAGAGAAGATGTTTCTGGGGATGTGCTTATTCTCTTCTTAGAAGACAGAGGGGAAAGAAAGATATGAAGTCTTTTTGTGCCACTTCCTAAGAAAATACAAGCCCTGAAAGGAAGATCAGGAGGAATTTCTGCAGCAAATGAGGCTTATGAAAGCTGCTCATTGTGCTGATAAAATGTCACGGACCTGGCTGAATAGGAGTGCAAGAGCTGAGGGATGGCCTTGCTTCTGAAATGGCAGCCCTGTCTCAGCTCCTGTGTGCTGATCCCCATCCCTCCTTGTGAAGGCATCCGTGGCCACCAGTGTCCTCTGAACCTGCTGTCACCTCTCATTTTGCCCAAAGAGAAAAACCGAGGCCGTTTCTCATCCAGGGGAGCAAAACACAGCAGGAATGCTTCTCATCCATGCCGATTGCACTGGTGGTGCTGGCTCCCCAGGGAATCTGCCCTCCTACACAGGGGGTTTCCTGCTTCCCACAGAGCTGTTCTCCCCCCAGGACCCGCCCTCGGAGCCCGGCAGCCCCGGCCGCCCACCCAGCCGCCCGTCCCGCCGGGAGCTGCCCGGGAGCCCCGCGTCCGTCGGCTCCAGCGGGAGCGCCGCGCCCGGCCAGCCCCAGGAGCAGAGCCCGGTGAGGAGCCCCGGGGCTGGGGGTGGGCTATGGGGCCAGAGCGTGGCCGGGAATTTCTCATTATGGCCAGTCTGAAATGCCATGTACAGCCGGATAGGAATGCCGGGGTTTGTGCCCACTGGCACTCCCACCGCGGGGACAGATCCGTGCCCTCGGGGCAGGGTGAGTGTTGCTGGGCAGAGCGCAGCTCTGCGGTGTTCTCCACCCGCCTGCCTGCAGGATTCCCCAGAGCTGCTCAGAGCAATTGATTTTTCCTTCTTTTTTTTTTTCTCCTGCTTCTGTGTTTTTTTTTTTTCCCTTCTTCCTTGCCAAGCCCCAGTCCAGCACTCAGATTGAAACATCAGCATGTGGGAAGGGGGAGGGATGTTTCTGCCACTCTCTGGCCTCCCAGCCACCGCAGGGACCAAGTGATATGTCCCCCCATCTGGGGTCAGGAGCCAGCTGGGGGCTGTGGGCAGCAGCGAGCAGCAGCTCCCCAGCACAATCGGATTAGAGCAGACAAAGCGCCCTGAGCAATCTGCCAGCACAGCACGTAGCTTTTCTCTGTTATTAATTTTTTTTTCCCCTCCTTTGCTGGTGTCGACAAAATCCCCAGACAGAAAAAAAAGCAGAAGAAATAGGAGAGGCATGGGGGGAAAAAAAGCAAGGAATGAAATAGCTGTGGGGATTGGAGAGGCCAGTTCATGCCAGGCATCCTCTTGGTCCCAGGATCGGGATGGGGGTGCCCCCTCCATGCAGGAGGAATTTTGCTTGAAGGAGCAGCACATGTGTCTTGTGCAGGGTTGGGGCAGTTAGGCGTGACCCAAAGCTTGCATGGGGCATTTGCAGCTGTGGGGAGAGAGGGGACATGTGAGGGGCAAAGGAGAGGACAGAGGACCTGGATGGTCAATCCTTGTCCAGATCTGTCCAGGAGCTCCTTCTACCCTGCAAGGTGTGGGGGCTGCTGGCCCAGGCTCTGCTCCCACAGCTGAAGCTGCTCTTCTTTCCTCTGCTGCACAGACCCACTCAGTGGCCAGCGCTCCCACCTCCAAGCCCTCCTCTTCCTCACCACCCCGTGACTCCCTCACGCCAGGCCCTGGGCCCAGCTCAGCCATCGCTCTCCGGCCACCCCCGGCCAAGGTCCCCAGCACCGACAGTGTCAGTGAGTGACAGGGACAGCACGGGGGGGTCAGTGAGTGTCTGGGACAGCATGGGGGGGGGTCACTGAGTGTCCAGGGGTGTCACTGAGTGTCCAGGACAGCACAGGGGCTGCTCTGCTCTGCTCTGATGGGTGGGATGGAGGGATTCAGGACCCTGTCTGCCCCCAGCAGGGCTGGCAGGGCCTTTGGGCTCCATAAGATCAGAGCTATGAACCATGGCCAAGAGGAGCCCATCTGCCATTGCCACACACCTGGTGGACTCAGACCTGCCGAGGGTGGTGGTTGGTGTGGAGCAGGGGTTTAATCTCTTTTTCTCTGATGAATTGTCATTTTGGTGGGGCTGCACGAAGCTGGGTGCTTCAGGGCTTGGCTGTGGGGACCAGAGGGGGTGGCTGTGCAGTCACCAGGTGCTCCCCCTCTCCCCCGGGTGACGCCAGGGCCAAGACGCGGCTCTCTCCTCGTGCAGCTCTCCGCAGCCCCCTGAGCTCCTCCAGCCCCTTCACGTCCTCCCTGGCCATGGTGCCCCATGCCACCCCCAGCCTCTACATGGGCATCCACCTGTCAGTGCCCCAGGCCAGCAGCACGCTGCTCTACGGCCGCTCCCCCGTGGTGAGTCGCCGAGGGAGGGGGAGGCCGGGTGTGCTGGCTCTGCTGCCTGTGCCCTGGGCAGCATCTGGGGCTTCAGCCATAGGAAGGGCTCCCTTGCACAGCTGGTGGGATGTGGGGCTGGTGGAATCTTCAGAGAAGCCTCTACTTCTTCCACTGGTGTCTGTGGGAACCCATTTTGGCCCTTGTCACTGCATGTGAGGACAGAGCAAGCAGGGAGCTTGCACAGAGCTAGGCTGGGCTGGTTCCAAGGGAAAGGCCTGAGCCCAGCTTTGGTGTTCTCTGCTCTGCTCCTCATGTGTCCTTTGCTTTGTGCAGGTGGCATTTGAGTCTCACCCTCACCTGAGGGCTTCCACCCTCTCCTCTTCACTCCCCACCATCCCTGGAGGGAAACCGTAAGTGACTGCAGGGAGGGTGGGGGCAAGGGGCTCAGGTGGGTGCTGGGAGCATCTGCCTCTCAAGGGCTCACCCAGGGCAGGACTGGGCTTAGGGGGAGCTGCTCTCCAATCCTGAGTCCAGTGCTGCCATTTCATTCCTGGCAGCTGGAGCTGGGTAAAGAAACCCCTCATTAACCAGGGCAAAATGGGCATCTTCCACCTTTTGGCTTGGGTACCTTCCACCTTGGCTTGAGCATGGTTAACAGAGATCACCTCCTGCCCTTGGCCATAACACAGGGCTTGTTCAGGCCTCTCTTCTGCTCCCTTCTAGTGCCTTCTCCTTCCATGGTTCTGCCTCCAAACTGGGCTGGATGGGGGCTTTGCTGGGGGAGGAGGGGATGTGGTGGCTTCTGGGGGTGAATTTGGGCTGTGTAGACAAGCTGGGGACAGCAGGGAGCACAGCCTGGGCGAAAGCTGGGCCGTGCTTCTTGTGTGCCCAGCTGGCATTGCTGGGTGTGTTCTGCTCATGGCTCTGACTCCAGATGTGCTGCATGTGTTGGACCTGTGTGGCACCTGCCCCTGTCCAGGCAGGATCCTGCTCTCCTTCTCACTGCTCTGCTCCCTTGCAGTGCCTACTCCTTCCACGTCAGCGCCGACGGGCAGATGCAGCCGGTGCCTTTCCCCCCCGACGCCCTCCTGGGCTCCGGCATCCCCCGGCACGCGCGGCAGCTGCACACCCTGAGCCACGGCGAGGTGGTCTGTGCTGTCACCATCAGCAACTCCACGCGACACGTCTACACCGGGGGCAAGGGCTGCGTCAAGGTCTGGGACGTGGGGCAGCCGGGCACCAAGACAGCCGTGGCTCAGCTGGACTGCCTGGTGAGGAGGAGGAGGAGGAGGAGGAGCAGAAATGCCTCAGGGCTGGGGCTGGGAAGGGGAATGTGCCCCTGCTGCAGTGGAGGGGACAGAGGGGCCTTTCTCAGCTGCAGTGGGAGAAGGAGAAGTGTCTCCTGCAAGGCCCTGTGTGCTCATCATGTCCTCCTTGCCTTGCCCTGTTGCCTGTCACCCCCACTCAGAACCGTGACAACTACATCCGCTCCTGCAAGCTGCTCCCCGACGGCCGCAGCCTGATCGTGGGGGGGGAGGCCAGCACCCTGTCCATCTGGGACCTGGCAGCGCCCACGCCCCGCATCAAGGCTGAGCTCACCTCCTCTGCCCCCGCCTGCTACGCCCTGGCCATCAGCCCTGACGCCAAAGTCTGCTTCTCCTGCTGCAGCGACGGCAACATCGTGGTGTGGGACCTGCAGAACCAGACGATGGTGAGGTGAGTTTGGGGCAGGGGCTGCAGGCCAGGATCCCCTCAGTCCCTGCCGTGTGTCCCTGCCCCTCCCTGTGTGCAACCCTGGCCATGGGACAGTGCCTGTCCTTGCAGCTCCTCACTGCTGGTTGCTGCCCTGCCCACACTCCATGCTGCAGGTGTTGGCTGCCCTGCCAGCTGTGCCCTCTCCATCCCCCTCTTTCCCAGGCAGTTTCAAGGCCACACGGACGGTGCCAGCTGCATTGACATCTCTAACTATGGCACCAAGCTGTGGACAGGGGGCCTGGACAACACCGTGCGCTGCTGGGACCTGCGGGAGGGCCGGCAGCTGCAGCAGCACGACTTCAGCTCCCAGGTAGGGCTGGAGGCCTCTGGCAGCACCCTGAGGCCAGCTGGCACCTGCTGCTGGGCCACCGTGTGAGGCTGTGTGTCCCCTCAGATCTTCTCCCTGGGCTACTGCCCCATGGGAGAGTGGCTGGCTGTGGGCATGGAGAGCAGCAATGTGGAGATCCTGCACGTCACCAAACCTGACAAGTACCAGCTGCACCTCCACGAGAGCTGTGTCCTCTCTCTCAAATTCGCCTCCTGCGGTAGGCAAGGGCCCTTTTTTCTGCCTGGGCTGTGGAGAGCCTCAGATTTATCCCTGTGGTTTCCTCCCATGAATGGTTGACAGCTGGTGACACCTACTTTGTCTCCTGTCCCAGGAAAGTGGTTTGTGAGCACGGGGAAGGACAACCTGCTCAACGCCTGGCGGGCGCCCTACGGAGCCAGCATCTTCCAGGTGGGCTGAGGCATCTGTGCAGGGGCATGATGGTGGCTCCAGGCATCAGCCCTGCCCTCACCTCCTGCCCTCTCACTCACAGTCTAAGGAGTCCTCATCAGTCCTGAGCTGTGACATCTCTGTCAACGATAAATTCATCGTTACGGGCTCTGGTGACAAGAAGGCCACAGTGTATGAGGTGGTTTACTGACTCCTGTCACCATCAGGAATGGGGACACACCTCGCCCAAAGCCACCATGGCTCACTGAGGACTCCAGTGCTGGACCTGCCCTGCTGCAGCTCTACTTTCCCTCCTCCTGCACTGCTTTCACACACCAAACCAAGGCTCCAGCCCCATCCTCCTGCCCTGATTCCTGCAGGAGGCTGGAGGTGAGGGCTGGGTGTAGCCTGGCATCTCCTGAGGCCAGGCAAGGGCTGGGCTGGACATCCTGGGTTCTGTCTGTCCCTCAGGCCGGCTGGACAGGGAGCTGGACAAAGCCTGAGAGCGTGTGTCTCCAGAATTACTGCTACTGACTTAACAGCACCCATTTTCTGCTGCAGAAGCAGCTGTAAATTATCAGTAAAGAAATGTATTTAACTATGTTTTCATTCCCTTACTAATAAAAAGGAACAAAAGAAGGTCTGGGCTGGTTCTGAGCAGGGGCCTTTACCAGCCAGTGCTGCCAGCTGTGCCAAGGGCTGGGCTCTGAAGGGTGTCCTGGGGGGCTGCTTTTGGCCAGCAGCACAGGGGAGGATGCTCCCAGCGTGGCAGAGGTGTGGCTGCTGGCCTGCCACGGCAGCCCCAGCTCCAGCAGCGCTCTGTGGTGCCTGTGGTGAGCTGTGGCTGGGGGCAGGAGCCCAGAGCAGCTGCCACACCGCAGCCCTTGCCAGCCCCGGGCTCCTGGGAGCAGCCCTGCTTACCCACGGCAGTGCTGGCAGGCAGCCAGACCGATAAGGCAGGCGCTGAGTGCTCACATCTCATTTCCTTCACAAACCACTTCCTCCAAGGCTGGCCTCTCCTCTCCCCAACAGCCAGGGAGCCCGAGGCTGCTCCACTGGGGCACGGCAGAGCCAGCCCCATGCTGTGCCCACACTGCTGCTCCTGGCTCCAGCTCCCCACCACGGCCAGGGATGGGCTCTGCCCACTGAGGAGCCCCTCAGACCCTCCTCAGCACAGGAAAGGAGCAGCAAGTTGTGACCAAAAGGGACAAGGTTCCTGCTGTAGTGTCACCCCTTCCCACCTGGCTCCATCCCAGCCCCGCAGAGCATCGAGGATACTGCTCAGGACAAGGCACAGCTGCCTTTTTTTTGGTTTGTTTTTATTATTAAATACACCCTGGGAGGCACAGAGGGAAGTGAGGCCAGAGCCCATCCACCCTGGCAGGCCCAGAGCCTAAAACAAATAAAAACCCCACAACAAAAAGTTAAAAAACAAAAATAAAAAAAAGCACCCAAACAAAACCCCTTAACAATGCCAGACCTCCCTCCCCATCTCCAACTCCCACAGTCTAGATTTAGAAAGAAACCCACAAAGAACAAAACAAGGAGAAAGTCCCCAGGAAATCCACCCCAGCAGCCTGCACCATGCCTGGCCACGGTCCCAGGGCCACCTCCACCCCTCTCTGCTCTCCTCCAGCTGGGATGCCACAGCCACTGGCTGCACGTTCTTTGGGAAGTCAGCAGCAGGGCAGGTAGAGTCCACCTGTCCATCCCTGTGGACAGCTGCCTGTCCTGCAGTTGGCACCTCTGGGGCTCAGTAAATGATCTCATAAACTGTGGCTTTCTTGTCCCCTGAGCCCGTCACGATAAACTGGTCGTCCGTGGAGATGTCACAGCTGAGGACTGAGGAGGTTTCCTTCGACTGCAGAGAACAGGGGGAAGCACAAGGAGCAGCCTCAGAGCAAGGTCCCACCCCCCCTTCCTTGGGGAGGCTGCAGGGGTGGGTTTATGGGGCTGGCACATAATTAGAGCTGGGTTGTGCTGGGCAGCTCCTGGCAGCCTCAACCCAGGAATCCCAGCCCTGCTGGCTGCTCACCTGGAAGATGCTGGCTCCGTAGGGTGTCCTCCAGGCGTTGAGCAGGTTGTCCTTCCCCGTGCTCACAAACCACTTCCCTGTGAAAACAGCCTGGTGTCACCACACCAGAGCCAGCAGCAGATCCTGCCCAGGCTGTGAAACACAGAGAGAGGCAGCCACAGCTCTGCCAGCCATGAGCCAAGGGAACACAAAGAGGAGTTTGGCTGCAGCAGCCAGCACTGCTCCAAGAGGGATGGATACCCCTTCTCTGTCACACCAGCACAGGGCTGGCTACCAGAACAAATGCTTGCCGCCAGTGCAAGGAGCCCTGTGACACATGGACAGAAGTAGAGGTGGCATCCATGAGGCTCCAGAGCAAGGGGAGCCAGGAGAGGTGTGCCTACCGCAGGAGGCGAACTTGAGAGAGAGGACACAGCTCTCGTGGAGGTGCAGCTGGTACTTGTCAGGTTTGGTGACGTGCAGGATCTCCACATTGCTGCTCTCCATGCCCACAGCCAGCCACTCTCCCATGGGGCAGTAGCCCAGGGAGAAGATCTGAGGGGACACACAGGCTCACACGGTGGCCCAGCAGCAGGTGTCAGCTGGCCCCAGGGTACTGCCAGAGGCCTCCAGCCCTACCTGGGAGCTGAAGTCGTGCTGCTGCAGCTGCCGGCCCTCCCGCAGGTCCCAGCAGCGCACGGTGTTGTCCAGGCCCCCTGTCCACAGCTTGGTGCCATCGTTGGAGATGTCAATGCAGCTGGCACCATCTGTGTGGCCTTGAAACTGCCTGGGAAAGAGGGGGATGGAGAGGGAGAGGGCACAGCTGGCAGGACAGCCAGCATCTGCAGCATGGAGTGTGGGCAGGGCAGCAACCAGCAGTGGAACTGCAAGGACAGGCACTGTCCCATGGCCAGGGTTACACACAGGGAGGGGCAGGGACACACGGCAGGGACTGAGGGGATCCTGGCCTGAGGAGTCCCCAGCCGTCCTGTCCATGCTCCCCCCTGCCCCAGGCTCACCTGACCAGTGTCTGGTTCTGCAGGTCCCACACCACGATGTTGCCGTCGCTGCAGCAGGAGAAGCAGACTTTGGCGTCAGGGCTGATGGCCAGGGCGTAGCAGGCGGGGGCAGAGGAGGTGAGCTCAGCCTTGATGCGGGGCGTGGGCGCTGCCAGGTCCCAGATGGACAGGGTGCTGGCCTCCCCCCCCACGATCAGGCTGCGGCCGTCGGGGAGCAGCTTGCAGGAGCGGATGTAGTTGTCACGGTTCTGAGTGGGGGTGACAGGCAACAGGGCAAGGCAAGGAGGACATGATGAGCACACAGGGCCTTGCAGGAGACACTTCTCCTTCTCCCACTGCAGCTGAGAAAGGCCCCTCTGTCCCCTCCACTGCAGCAGGGGCACATTGCCCTTCCCAGCCCCAGCCCTGAAGCATTTCTGCTCCTCCTCCTCCTCCTCCTCCTCACCAGGCAGTCCAGCTGAGCCACGGCTGTCTTGGTGCCCGGCTGCCCCACGTCCCAGACCTTGACGCAGCCCTTGCCCCCAGTGTAGACGTGTCGCGTGGAGTTGCTGATGGTGACAGCACAGACCACCTCGCCGTGGCTCAGGGTGTGCAGCTGCCGCGCGTGCCGGGGGATGCCGGAGCCCAGGAGGGCGTCGGGGGGGAAAGGCACCGGCTGCATCTGCCCGTCGGCGCTGACGTGGAAGGAGTAGGCACTGCAAGGGAGCAGAGCAGTGAGAAGGAGAGCAGGATCCTGCCTGGACAGGGGCAGGTGCCACACAGGTCCAACACATGCAGCACATCTGGAGTCAGAGCCATGAGCAGAACACACCCAGCAATGCCAGCTGGGCACACAAGAAGCACGGCCCAGCTTTCCCCCAGGCTGTGCTCCCTGTTGCCCCAACTTATCCACAGAACACAAATTCACCCCCAGAAGCCACCACATCCCCTCCTCCCCCAGCCCAGCCCCCATCCAGCCCAGCCCCACTTACGGCTTGCCCGAGCTCCCCACTTGCATGCCGGCCACCAGCCCCGGGACGCGCATGTGGGGGTGCGGGTCGTAGCCCACCTGCAGGGGACAGCAGGTGAGAGTGGCTCCCACTCTGTGACCCCACAGCCCCACGGGGACGAGGTCACTCACCAGGGGCGAGCGCCCGTAGCCCCCGGCTCCCACGGCGGCCGTGGCCCCATTGAGCTGCGGGGACATGAGGTGCAGGCTGGCGTAGGCGCCGCTCCCGGCCACGTCCCCGTTGACAGCAGGGTGGGCCAAGCCAAAGGCGGCCGAGTAGGGGCTCTGCACTCCCAGCGGATTCCTCAGGCCCAGAGCTGCTGGGGGAGAGGCAGAGTGAAGGATGGGGCCCTGAGGACAGAGCTTGGAGACCCACCCGGGCCCCAGCGGGGCCAAGCTCACCCAGGGGGTCCACGGGGACCTTGGCAGCGGCGGGGCGAAACTGCTGGGCACTGCTGGAGCCTGGCAGGCTGTCACCCTGGGAGGTGGGGGTGCTGGACTTCAGGCTGGGTGTTCCTGCCTTCTCCACCTGCCAGGAACAGAATGGGGAGGTGGCAACTGCACCATGCCCCTGCCAGGGGGTCCCTGTTGGCTCCCCCTCAATGACAGCCCAGCCCAGCCCAGCCAGTGCTAAAGGGTCTGTGGGGCCTCCCTGCCCCTCCAGCACTTTGCCCCATGGATTTGGAGGCAGGGGAACCCATGGCCACTCTGTGAACTGAGCCCAGCAAGGACACAAGCACAGCCCCAGGTGAGTCACACGTACCGTGGGTGCATCCTTGCTCCGAGATGGGGATGTGCTGCTGGAGGAGGCCATGGAGGTCGGGCTGAGGGGCATGGCCTCCTTCCTGCCCAGAGGGACCTTCTCCACCCCGTTCTCCCGGGACGAGTAGGAGTGGACGCTGTGCGGGGAAGAGGGGTCCTGGGGAGGGAGGGAAATCAGCAGGGAGCAGAGCAGGCTGGAGAGCAGGGATGTCCTAGGTTATGGTGGCTCAAGAAGGGCCAGGCTGCCAGCCTGGATCCTGGGGCCCACTGAGGCTGCTGGTGAGGGTCAGGGAGCACAGCTGCCACTGGCACTTCCCTGTGATGTCCACCTCTGCCTGGAGCAGCCTGTTAGCCCCACCCAGGGGGATGAACAGCACACACTGACCCCAAAGCCCTCCCAGTGTCCCAGCACACTGACCTCATCCACCACCAAGTTGTCCTCACTTTTGTCTGCATCACTGCCCTGAAAGGTGGAGCACAGTTGGAGCCAGAGGGGCTGCAGCCACCCTCACTCCTGCCTGGAGCTGTGCCAGAGGCACAGGCAGCTCCATTCCTCGCTCCACAGGAGAGGATGGGGTCACCCCAAGCCCCCCAGCCCTGGGCTCACATAGTCTGTCACAAAGTCCTTCTCCTCCACCTTCCTCTTCTTGCTGCTGCTCAGGTACTCGGCGATGGCTCGCGCGCGCTCCCCGTTCGACAGCGCCAGGGAACTCTGGGTGAGGGACAGTGCCAGTGGCTGGGGGTGCTCTGCCCAGCTCCTGGCACAGGCAGCACCAAGGCAGGGCTGCCTCCAGGAGCATGGAGTGCCCCAGCCCAGCCCTGTGTCCTGAGCTCAGCCGGTGCCACCACGGAATGGTGCAGGAGAAGAAAGAGGCACTTACAGGGCCGGGGTCTCGGTCTGTCGCTGTGGCAACGCAGAGGAGCAGCAGCAGGAGGAGGAGGAGGGAAAGGGGACACTCTGTGTCACCACCAAGAGCCCCCCAGGAAAGCCACCCACTTCACCCATGGCTGCTGGGGTGTTCACAGCAGGGCCAGGCCAGCACAACAGCAGCAGGGTGGTCCTAGACCCTTCCCCACCTGCCCACCTTACCCGCCTCCCACGAGGGTGCTGGTCAGTGGAGGATGTTCCCACCCAAACCCCCTGCAGCTGCAAGCCCCCTGCCCCTCCAACCCACTGGCAGCTCTGAGGCATGGACAGGTAGCCCCCAACCCCAGGGAAGTGCCCAGGTAAGAAGGGCATGGGGAGCAGAGGGAGCCCCAGGCCCAGCACCACCCATTCCCAGGTTCATTCAGACCCCCTCAGCCACCCCAAGCTCTGGCTCCCTGCCATGGTATCCATATCCTCAGTGGCCACACCAGGTGCCAATATTCAAATCTCAGCATTAATTGGTTTGACCACCAAACTCCCAAAAACCTCACTTCCTTTTCAAACCAGGACACTCCCCCACACTCACCCCTGGGCTCCGTGTCATGGACTCCTCTGTCATCCTTGGCAAGGAGCTGGGCCTGGGCCCCCAGTGCCCCCGAGAGTGCCAGCAGCCCCGAGGCACTGCTGATGCCAGCGAGGCCAGCGGGCTGCATTCCAGAGGGGTGGGGGGTCAGTGGGATGGGGGGAGCGTGGTGCGAGAGGTGCTGGGTCTGCAGCTGGTGCTGGAGAGGAGAGGGCAGAGTCAAAGGGCTGTGCCAGGACAGCTGCTGGGCAAGTGAGGGGCAAGAGGCAGCCCTGGGACAGTCAGGGTCTGGGTGTGGAGGGGCAGGGCATGCACTCAGAGTGTCCCCAGTAACGTCCTGGGGGACACCCCATCCCTCCCACCGACCCCTCCCACCCTGGGCTGCATGGGGGACAATCTCGAGGGAATAGTTGAGTGGGGATGGTGGTGACCCCCCTCCACCCAGGCCACACAGGGTGTCAGGACACAGTGACACACGCCAGCCACCACCTCCACCCCCAGCTGCATCTCCTGCACCCCAAGTCCTGCTGGTAGCCCCCAAACCAGCCTGGTTTGTCTCTCCCCTCCATTCAGCTGCAGGAGGGCCAGGGCTGCAGCCAGGGGCAGGAGGGGGCTCAGCCCAGGGATGGCAGGAGCCTGG